>NC_086448.1:350375521-351003021 GCF_028390025.1 Pseudophryne corroboree | reverse complement strand
ACTGAGCAGTATCACACCGCTCCCTCCCAGGGGTTGTCACCCAGCAGTGTTGCCCCTCAATCACTGAGACTGACTGAGAGAGGCTACTGGGGGCTGTCTCACCACACCAAACTGTGAGTGACTCAAATTATTCGAACTTCTAAATGATTCGAGTCATTGTGCTGAGGCAGCAACTCAGTAGCCATCTCTAGAATAAATAACCCAGCACATGTAGCGCTCCACCATGCCCGCAGCGTGACGAGTGCAGTGAGCCCGCAAGGGGCTCTTTTGCGCTCTCCCCGCTGCCGGCATGCCAGCATTCGGGATCCCGGCGCCGGTATGCTGGGCGCCAGGATCCCCAGTGTCGGTAGTACGTAGTAGACCCGATTTAAGAGCCAATTTATTTAGACAATCACTTCATTCTTTGTAGCTGCCCATCCATCAGGTCACACATATGCAAAGCGAGAAATCACTAGGAAGTGCTGCCACCCACAAAGTTGGGATGTGAAAATACCTCTCCCGCTAGACGTCTACCACAGAAGTAAGCATGTAATGCCACCTCAGATGACCAGTACTGTGACACACTGCCCAATTTGTCATTTTAATCATCCTGGCAATTAAATATGTGAACCACTACTTTATTCAACTATCATTTCTCAATACACACATGTATTCGTAGTTATCTGTAATAAAACCCATAGTAAAGGGCTGTCATGAGGGTCAATTTTGGCTGGCTTCCGCTAAGTTTTATCTGAGTGATAACCTGATTCACTCAGAAACTTTATTAGGAACTTAGGGGTCTATTTACTAAGCCTTGGATGGAGATAAAGTGGATGGAGATAAAGTACCAGCCAATTCGCACCTAACTGTCATTTTTCAAACACAGCCTGTGGCATAGCAGTTAGGAGCTGATTGGCTGGGACTTTAGTTTCATCCAAGGCTTAGTAAATAGACCCCTAAGGAACATATGAACTGTGTGCCAAAGCGTGGTAGTAATGTCAGCTCACATTAAGATTGGTTATGTGGCTGAAATGAAGACCTGGGAGACATAAGACATCTGAATCAGAGAGAAAGAAGCAGGATAAGATAGTAGTGGGGATGTGTGTATGCTCGAACAAGTGTATTAAACCCCCTGTTGGCTTCCATGCTTTAGTGACACCCGACATTGCACCAGTCCATGAGGAATAAATATATATTTTTTAAATCTCTTACGTGAACTGAATTCCAGGTGAACTTTACCTTTATCTGGAGTGTGGATCCATTTACATCAGAAGGATACATAGTAATTGTAAATACATATTATTAAATTGTTCCCCCTACTGTGTAAAGGTTTTGATCAGTGCTCTAATTACACAGGATAGAGGAAAAAGATTTGATGAGTCTGAAATAGCTCCTGATATAAATCCTCTTTGTCCCTGTTTCTTTCGCTCTCACCAACATATTGCTCAACAATGTAAACTTTTATATGGAGTAGCAGTCTGATCAGAGTGGGATTAAGCCTCCCACCATCAACCACCGCCCGCAGGGGCAAAAGCAGGATTCGGAAGGGGGGGTATTCTTTGAAGCACACACGTGTGTTTGTGTGTGTGTGTGTGTGTGTGTGTGTGTGTGTGTGTGTGTGTGTGTGTAAATATATATATATATATATATATATATATAAAGTTGTTGTTTCTTTGGGGTGCGCCTAATATTTATAACCTTCTAAAATTTGAGGTAATTAACCTCTTATACCAATTCAATAAACCAGTAAAATGGCATCAGTCTTTTTCTTCTCCAGGATATACATATATTTTTTTAAAAATGTTACTAAAAACTTATAGCACAAAGACAATAATAAGTACATAAGAACAATTCAATTTTTCTGTGAATATTTAGTAGATTAATTTTCCATTTCCTTTATGGATCCCAATACTATGTCAGCTAACGCATTTCGTCATTTAAGACTTCATCAGGGGTCTCTTTAGTATACACTTACTAAAACAAAAAGAGAATTGTTTCAATAAAAACAATATCTACAGATTGACAAAAGACCGTGCGATACAATATAATTTTTACAAGATTTCTAATACATTTATAGTACATTTCAATATAAAGAAAAGGATGAAGAAGGTGTACAGTTAGAATACAAGTTCATATTTACATATTACACACTAATTTCCCTTAATCTAGATTAACAAGGCATCGTTTTTTTCTAGATGAAACCATTTTATATATATATATATATATATAAATGTATATATATATATATACATATATATATGAAAAAAAGAAGAAAAGAAGAAATAATGGAGGGCGCAATGGTGAGTATAGAATTACAAGTTTTTACTGGCATCAGTATCACTCACGTACATTTAAAATAAAAGTTAACCAGCGCGATGTAGATCATCAGTGGAGCCTCCGGAAAACCGCACCAACGAACCCCGTCGCTCACAGGATAACAGCAGCCGCTAAATCCTTCTAGCCGCACGGACTTGAATAACGGACCACATGCGCTGACACTTCAGACAATGGATCCTTGAACCTCGTCCTGCTGGCCACGCCCAACGCGTTTCGTCGTAAGACTTCGACACCCCCTGACGAAGTCTTACGACGAAACGCGTTGGGCGTGGCCAGCAGGACGAGGTTCAAGGATCCATTGTCTGAAGTGTCAGCGCGTGTGGTCCGTTATTCAAGTCCGTGCGGCTAGAAGGATTTAGCGGCTGCTGTTATCCTGTGAGCGACGGGGTTCGTTGGTGCGGTTTTCCGGAGGCTCCACTGATGATCTACATCGCGCTGGTTAACTTTTATTTTAAATGTACGTGAGTGATACTGATGCCAGTAAAAACTTGTAATTCTATACTCACCATTGCGCCCTCCATTATTTCTTTTTTTCACATGTGCTGAGGAGTACGGGTTTACTCCTAGAGGAGGACTGCTGCAAAAGTACATTTGGACTGATATATATTTCAAAGACTCTGTGTGAGATTGCGCGACATCTTCTCTATATATATATATATATCATAACATCTCATAATATTCCATTAATTTATTAATCCTTCAATTAACTATTTCTCAGAGTATTCTATCCTGTATTCAGCTGAGTATCTGCCCCAAGGGCTAGCCTCCATGATATATTCTTCCTATTATAATAAATGCTCAATTTGCAAATTTCATTAAAAAGTAATTATATAATTTCCATTATTAATAATAAAACAAGCTAATTACATGCTAATTTTCAAATGTTATTACGGCCAAGTTTACATAAAAATAAGGTTTATAGAAGTCCCACAGGTATCGCTAATAATATGAATAATCCCCATTGTGAATAATAAGTTGATTACTTACTAATTTTCCAATTTTTATTAACGGCCAAGTTTGCAGATAAATAAGGTTTATAGATGTCCCACTGGTACCTTTAATCCTACAAACATATCCAATAATTAATTAAATACATAATTATTATTCAATATTTATTTGGTCATACAAGTCTTGGATATGTATTGATTTAAAAACAATCCTTTTTCAGAAATTGATTTATATTGTGATTAAGTCACTTAATTAGCAGTTGATTACCTTAAGTAGTGTTCACTCTAGGCTGTTTTAGCAGGGCGCCGCGCCCTGCCCGTTTTTTAACAGGCAAAACCCGCCCTGCCCCTTTTGCGGTGCCCTACTAGAACAGCCGCCCGCTCCCTACCCTCCCGGCGTGTATAGATGCCGTGCGCATGCGCGCGGCATCCATTCACGCATTGGGAGAGGGCTGGGGGAAGCCCAGCATCGACGGTGGTGCTGGGCACGCCCCCAACAGTGACGTCGCCGGCCACAGACGCTCTCTATAGTAGCGTCTGTGGGCCGCACCGCCCCCTAAAATGACGGCGGCGTGGCCACGCCCCCTAATTTGCGTGGCCGCCCCCCATTTCGGATGCGCGCGCGGATGTGCCCCCGGAGTCCGGCGCCCTGCCCCTTTTCACTCCTAGAGTGAACACTACTTAAGAATGGATATTTCCCTCCTGGTCTGTCCTGCTCCCTTGTCTGTCAGATAGTGAAGGCACTAGCCCTACTTTCATCTATTTATACCCCTTTTCTTATTTCATCACTTCCTTTTATTTCTCATTGGTTAATATTACTTTGTTTTTAATACTCTATTTTATCATGTGTTCCCATTTACCTCTTAACTTTAATAGTGTCGCTATTTGTTTATTGTGACTATTTAACTTAAAGTAAACCTTAATCCTAGATTTTAAGATCAAAACGGACTTAATAGTCCGTTTTGCGTTTCATTATGTTTTCCTTCCATTTCCAAGCCTCGTTTTCATGACCATCCTTCTTGTTATTAGTCATTAGTGGTTCAGTATAAGGCGTGGAACGCAGGCTTCCTGGTCTCATTGCGCTTGCGTAGAGTGTGGAACACAAGCTTCCGGCCTGCGTTCCACTCACAGCTCTTAGCTGTATCTATGGTCCCTGCTCCGTTTACAGCTCTCGTTTACACGGGCTGCAGCATTAAAATATATCAAAATGCAATTTGTCCTTTTATTAGAGTTTAACTTTTGTGTTATCTATTATTCTAAATGTGCATAGTGTTTAATTAAGATTCAAATTATTGTTAATTAGATATATCTACATGTGATCTTTTGTGTTACAAATATTAGTGATTAGTGCATGTTATTTTTAATCTCATTGATAATCTTCATACATTACAATTAACAGTGCAATTTTATATATATATATATATATATATGGAGAAAAAATATAAGACCTGTCTCGCGCTGGAATTTTATGGAGCTACACCTTAGGGAAAATACCCCCTGTTAGCTGAGGTATAAAGAATATGAATAGAAGAGAAAGTGTTTCCCCAGGGAGCTAGTGATTCTACTCGGTATGTCAAACAAATTTATCACATATAATAAAATAGTCATAAAAAATCGACTCATTTATTTTTAAATAAAACACAATGAGATATAAACTGCATCACATTAAATCCGAAATAACAATCGGTATTCCATACATAAATGATGTTAGTAACAACTGACTGCAGCAGCTAGAAGCCTCGCTAACACTGTAGAGGCACAATAACAGTTTTCTGTCCACTACCCAGTGGGAAGCTGCTCTAAGAGCTGTTCTTATCACTACTGGTTTTTACCTGCCTATTGAAGACACATTAAGGTTACTTGTCCATACTGTGATTCTGTGATTGTAAATACAATACCCCTGATGAAGTCTGTAGGACGAAACGCGTTGGGTTAAGACAGCGATTTTGTCATTTCTTCAAGGAAGATATTGTATATATTCGCATGAAAGTGAATTGAATTGTTACTAACATCATTTATGTATGGAATACCGATTGTTATTTCGGATTTAATGTGATGCAGTTTATATCTCATTGTGTTTTATTTAAAAATAAATGAGTCGATTTTTTATGACTATTTTATTATATGTGATAAATTTGTTTGACATACCGAGTAGAATCACTAGCTCCCTGGGGAAACACTTTCTCTTCTATATATATATATATATATACAAAGTGATAACATTCTATAAAGGACCTTATAAAACAAGTACAGAAGGCCACACATTATCAAGTGACCCTGGGACTTAATCCTGTAAGTGATCTTTATAGGGGACATTACAGATTAATTTACTAAATGGCCATTGTGTAATCATAATATTTCCTAAATTGATATTCTATCATTTATGATGTTCTTTTATTCTTTTTAAAAATATTTTTAAAACTTTAAATACTAACTAAATGGATCATAAGCCCAAGTTATTGACTTAACCTGAATGGGTTTGTTCTGGATTTATAAGAAAGATACAATATCTATGCCTTCATTGAGACCAAAAGGTGTTAAAGAGTTTAACGTATAAATCCAATAGGATTCTCTTTTTGAGAGATATAGTTCTCTACTAGCTCCCCTTGGGTTTTCCATAATCTGTTCTAGTATAGTAAATTTTAATCCATTTGTACTTGAATTATGTTTCTCCATAAAATGTCTCAGAAGGCTGTGTGTCATGATTTTATTCTTGATATTTCGCATATGTTCCAATATACGTAATTTCAAGATTCTCTTGGTTTTCCCTATATACATCAGGCCACAGTCGCATGTTATTCTGTATACCACAAATGGAGAATTGCAGTTTAGATGATCTTTAAGTTTGATTGACTTTTTTATTTTGATATCTTCTATGGCTGGGTTCTTCTCCACATGTCTATAACATTTACACTTTGTGCAAGGGAAACATCCTAATTTTTTATTCTGTAGAGAGTTTGAATTAGTTTTTATTTCTTTTTTCGCATGTTTAAGGGAGCTTGGTGCTATTATACTTTTCAGATTTTGAGCTTTTCTATATGTTATGAGGGGTTTGTTAGGAAGATGTGGACCTAATATTGGGTCTTTAAGAAGTATGTCCCAATGTTTTTCCAGTACATTTTTTATTTTTCTATTTTCTTTGTTGTACTGGGTGAGGAAAGATCGCCCTCTTGTTTTATCTGTATTGATTTTCTGTTTGTCCTCTAGAATATGTATTCTTTCTTTCTTGAAAGCCCGACTCCTATCTGTTTCTAACTTGTCCTCATTATAACCCCTTGTGATAAATTTCTCCGAGATGGCCCTTGATTGGTTGTGATAATCTTCATCCTGGATACAGTTTTTTCTAATTCTTAGGAATTGAGCATACGGCACATTGTTTTTCCAACTAGGTAAGTGACAGCTCAGCTGGTATGTAGCTGTTAGCATCTGTTTCCTTGAAGAACGTAGATGTTTTGATTTGACCTGTATGTAATCCTTCTAAATTGAGGTCCAAGAAGTTAATGATATCCTTATTCTGATTGTCTGTAAACTTCAGATTATACTTATTTGTATTTATGTGAGACATGAAGTCTTCTATATTTGAGTCTTCGTTGGTCCAAATGATTAGCAGATCATCTATATACCATCTATAGAATTTTATATTCCTATTTTCGAACTTGGTGTTAAATATGAATTCATCTTCCCATTGGCCCATGAGTAGTTTTGCGTAAGCCGGTGCAAATTTGGTACCCATCGCTGTCCCTTGGCATTGTAGGTAAAAGTTACCCTCAAATTTAAAGTAGTTATGTTCTAAGACATACTCTATACCCTTTAGGATGAAGTCTCTTTCCTTTTGACTCAAATTTTCATCTGTATCTAAAGTTCTCAAAATTGCTTCTTGTGTGGGATTGATGAGTATAAAGATTGCACATCGATTGTCAACCATATATAATCAGTGTCCCAATTAATACCCTTCAGGTCTCTCAATAGGCTTGTTGAGTCCTTAAGATAGTATTTTTGTTTTTTACATATTTCTGAAGTTTTAAGTCCAAATAGTGAGATAGGGTTGCACTCAAGTAATCAATTCTGGATATGATTGGTCTTCCTGGAGAATGGTCTTTGTTCTTATGAATATTGGGAATATGATAAAATATAACTACAGTATTCTTGGGTTTTTTGTATAGATGAAGTTGAACTCTTTATCATCAAGAGTTCCTTCCATTTTTGCATCTGAGAGCAGTTTATACAGTTGTTTCATATAGTCTTTCATGGGGTCTTCTTCTAATTTTCGATACGTATGTTCATCCAATAGTATCTTGAATGCTTCTTGTAGGTGTGAATCTCTATTCTGAACTACTACTGCACCTCCTTTGTCTGCTTGTTTTATAACAACTGTGGTATACGACACCAGTTGTTTAATCGCTTGTACTTCTTGAGGTTTTAAATTGTTATCATATTTATTTTTCTTTACTTTCAGATCTCTAAAATCTTTTTGGACTGATTCATAAAATGTCTATATAACTACCTCTGGATTCGACTGGGCAATATTTGGAGGGTAATACCACCAATGATTTTTTTTAGTTTTCTAGTTCATGAGAGGATTCTTTCTTCGGATTCTTCAAGAAATGCCTCTGTAGTGTCAAGTTCCTCACATATTTATTTAGATCAATGAATAAGTTAAATTTATTCAAATGGAAATCCGCAGCAAATTTAAGACCTTTGTTTAATAACATTTCTTGTGGTTGGGATAGCTGTTTATCTGAGAGGTTATATATTCCTGTTTGTTCTCCTCTTGTAGATTGAATGTCGCTTTTCTTTTTGGAGAACCTCCCACTGCCCCTCTTTCCTTGTCGCCATTGGATCGTCTCTTTGTACCTTGTGGGGAATCTATTTTCCTGAATAATTCCTCTCTTCTCTGTGACCGTGGGAATTGGGGTTCTTTTCTTCCATCTAAAAAATCGTCTTCAATTCTTAAAGGTGAGGTGGAAGTTTCAAATCTTTTTCTCGTTATTTGTTGTTGATTACCCCTATATCTCTGTTGTTTATTCCGTGGATTGTATGAGAATATTCTCTGTCTTCTCTCAGTTTGTTGCCAACCATTTATTTGCCGAGATTTGTTCCAGTATTCTCTTTATCTATCTCTACTGTACTTCCTTGGTCTAACTCCATTGTATTCTCTATTGTATTCTCTTGAGCTATCTCTATAATACTCTCTATCACTTCTTAGTCTTGATCTTCCGTATTGATATGTTGAAGATCCCATATTTGCCTCTACCCAATTGAATATTTTATTATTCTTATAATCTCTTTTGTCTCTAATGTATTTTTTTCTCTGAATGATGTCATTTTCCAAATGATCTAGCCTTTTCTGAACTATTTCTATTTCATTTGAAAATGTACCATTGATATCAATTTTGGACATATTAATTTCTAGCTTGGTAAGATCTTCTTCCATCTTTTTCATTTCTTTCTTTTTTTCTGTCACTAATAAATTGATCAATTTCAGAGAACATTCTTCTAATACTTTGTTCCAATTTTATCATAAAGTCCTCATTGTTGGCTCCAAACGTGGTTTTTTTTGCAACCTAAGTCCTCTAGGGACCCTACTTAGTTCCAGATATTTATCCAATGTTGTTACATCATACCAACATTTTTTTTCTGACTGATAGTTTTTCTATATTGTTGAGGAGATTGTAAATGTCATCTTCCTCCTCATCTTACAGTAAATCATAATCTTCATCAAAAAATATATTTTTACTATTTTGGACCCTTTTGGATCTAACCCTAAATTGAGGCATAATATAGCTGCTAATTACTAGTTTCAGGTAGTTAAATTATATTAAAGGTTTTTGTTAACTAGTATTACGCTTTAAACATATTAATTTAGGATATGAAAAGAATTATTGTACCCAAAATTTATTTCAACTTTTTTTATTTTATCCTCAACTTTTTTTATTTTATTTGTAGTCGTCAGCAACTCCAATAATTGGTCCTCTACCTGAATAGACCTCTTGTAAGAATCTAAAGTTGATGTTTCTTTGGGGTGCACCTAATATTTATAACCTTCTAAAATTTGAGGCAATTAACCTCTTATACCAATTCAATAAACCAGTAAAATGGCATCAGTCTTTCTCTTCTCCAAGATATACATATATTTATTTAAAAACTGTTACTAAAAACAGGATTTTGATACCTAGCGGTAAATCCTTTTCTCCTAGTCTGTAGAGGATGCTGGGGTCCACTTCATGACCATGGGGTATAGATGGCTCTGCAGGAGCCATGGGCACTCTTAAGACTTTTCAATGGGTGTGGACTGGCTCCTCCGTCTATGCCCCTCCTCCAGACCTCAGTTATAGGAACTGTGCCCAGGGAGACGGACATTTCGAGGAAAGGATTTACTTTAAACTAGTGGTGAGATACATACCAGCTCACACCTCAACCATGCCGCACAACATGGAATTCAACAGAACACACACCAACAGGCATGAACCAATTACAGCAACATGCTGAAACTAATATAACACAACTTGTGAAACTCGTAATAACAAAACTGCAGGTAAAGTACGCACTGGGACGGGCGCCCAGCATACTCTACGGACTAGGAGAAAAGGATTTACCGGTAGGTATCAAAATCCTGTTTTCTCATACGTCCTAGAGGATGCTGGGGTCCACTTCATGACCATGGGGTTTATACCAAAGCTCCAGTACAAGCGTGAGAGTGCAGATGACCCTGCAGCACCGATTGACCGAACTTGAGGTCTTCATCGGCCAAGGTGTCAAATTTGTAGAATTTTGCAAATGTGTTTGACCCCGACCAAGTAGCTGCTTGGCAAAGTTGCAATGCCAAGACCCCCCGGGCAGCCGCCCAGGATGAGCACACCTTCCTAGTGGAATGGGCATTCACCAACGTCAGTAACGGCAATCCAACCGTAGTATGAGCGTGCTGAATCGTACCTCTGATCCAACGCACAATACTCTGTTTTCCGTATTCGAGCATAAATCTTTAAAGCCCTAACCACATCTAGAGACTTTGACTCAGTGAACATGTCAGTAACTACAACACAATAGGTTGGGTTATGTGGAAAGATGAAACCACCTTTGGAAGAAAATGTTGACGAGTTCTCAACTCTGCCCTATCTTCATGGAAGATCAGGTAAGGGCTCTTGTGAGACAAGGCCCCCAATTCAGACACCCACCGTGCGGATGTCAATGCCAAAAGCATCACCACTTTCCAAGTGAGAAACTTCAACTCTATATCTTGTAGAGACTCAAACCAATCTGATTGAAGGAACTGCAACACCACGTTAAGGTCCCATGGTGCCAGTGGAGGCACAAATGGAGGCTGGATGTGCAGAACCCCTTTCACGAAGGTCTGAACCGCTGGAAGAGAGGCCAATTGTTTTTGGAAGAACACTGACAAGGCCGAAATCTGGACCTTGATTGAGCCCATCAGAGGCCTGCCTCCACACCAGTCTGCAGAAAATGGAGAAACGTCCCAACTGAAACTCTTCCGTAGGAGCCTTCTTGGATTCACACCAAGACACATATTTTCTCCAAATACGGTGGTAATGTTTCAACATTACTCCTTTCCTGGCCTGAATAAGGGTGGGGATGACTTCCTTGGGAATACCCTTTCGGGCTAGGATCCGGCACTCAACAGCCATGCCGTCAAACATAGCTGCGGTAAGTCTTGATACACGCACGGCCCCTGCTGCAGCAGGTCCTCGCCAAGAGGAAGAGGCCGAGGATCTTCTATGAGCAACTCCTGAAGATCTGGGTACCAAGCCCTCTTTGGCCAGTCTGGGGCAATGAAGATTGCTCGAACTCTTGTTCTTCTTATGATCCTGAGCACTTTTGGGATCAGCGGAAGTGGAGGGAAGACATACACCGACCGGAACACCTACTGGGCCACTAGCGCATCCACTGCTACTGCTTGAGGGTCTCTCAACCTGGAACAATATTTCTGAAGCTTCTTGTTGAGATGAAATGCCATCATGTCTACTTGAGGAACTCCCCAAAGACTTGTCACCTCTGCGAAGACTTCTTGGTGGAGGCCCCACTCTCCTGGATGGAGATCGTGTCTGCTGAGGAAGTCTGCTTCCCAGTTGTCTACTCCTGGAATGAAAATTGGCGACAGAGCCTTTACATGTCTTTCTGCCCAGAGGAGGATCTTCGTCACCTCTGTCTTTGCCGCTCTGCTTTTTGTTCCGCCCTGCCTGTTTATGTATGCGACTGCTGTTACATTGCCCGACTGGATCTGCACAGGATGATCTTGAAGAAGATGTACCGCTTGTTGAAGGCCATTGTAAATGTCTCTCAATTCCAGCACGTTTATGTGAAGGCAGGCTTCCTGACTTGACCATTTTCCTTGGAAGCCTTCCCCCTGAGTGACAGCTCCCCAGCCTCGGAGACTTGCATCCGTGGTTACCAGGACCCAGTCCTGAATCCTGAACCTGTGTCCCTCTAGTAGGTGAGAACTGTGTAGCCACCACAGGAGCAAAATCCTGGCTTTTGATGACAGGATTATCTTCTGGTGCATGTGTAGGTGGGATCCCGACCACTTGTCCAACAGGTCCCACTGGAATACTCTGGCATGGAACCTGCCAAACTGTATGGCCTCATAGGCCGCCATCATCTTCCCCAACAACTGAATGCACTGATGGATCGACACACTTGATGGTTTCAATATCTGTTTTACCATTTTCTGGATTTCCAGAGCCTTTTCCACCGGAATAAAAACTCTCTGTACTTCTGTGTCCAGAATCATCCCGAGAAAAGACAATCTTGTCGTCAGTTCCAACTGTGACTTTGGATAATTTATGATCCAACCGTGTTGTTGGAGTATTGACAGGGAGAGTGTGATGTTTTGTAACAACGGCTCCCTGGATCTCGCCTTTATCAGGAGATCGTCTAGATAAGGAATTATATTGACTCCTTTTGACGTAGGAGAATCATCATCTCCGCCATCACCTTGGTGAATACCCTCGGCGCCGTGGAGAGACCGAAAGGTAACGTCTGGAATTGGTAATGGCAATCCTGAACAGTGAATATCAGATAAGCCTGGTGAGGAGGATAAATGGGAAGATGCAGGTAAGCATCCTTTATGTCTACAGACACCATGTAGTCCCCCTCCTCCAGACTGGAAATCACTGCCCTCAGTGATTCCATTTTGAACTTGAATCGTTTCAAGTAGAGATTCAGATTTTTTAGGTTTAGGATCGGTCTGACCGAGCCGTCTGGCTTCGGAACTACAAAAAGGCTTGAATAAAACCCCTCCCCCTGTTGTGACAAAGGTAACAGGACTATGACCTGATCCTGACATAATTTTTGGATTGCCGCTGTTACTGCTTCCCTTTCTGGAAGAGAAGTTGGCATGGTCGATTTGAAAAATCGGCATGTGGGAACATCTTGAAACTCCAGCTTGTATCCCTGGGACACTATTTGCAACACCCAGGGATCCAGGCCAGACAGAATCCAACCTTGGCTGAACAGTTTGAGACGTACCCCCACCCGAGCGGCCTCCCGCAAAGGAGCCCCAGCGTCATGCTGAAGATTTGGCAGAAGTAGGGGTAGACTTCTGCTCCTGGGAACCAGAAGCCGCTGTGGACTTCTTTCCCCTTCCCCTACCTGCAAAGAAGGGGGAACCTCTCGCCGTTTTGTATTTATTGGGCCGAAAGGATTGCATGTGCGGGTGATATGTCTTTTTTGCCGGTGCAGGCGCAGAGGGCAAAAATGTCGACTTACCTGCAGTAGCCGCCGAGACTAACGCATCCAGTCCATCGCCAAATAAGGCCTAACCTTTATATGGAAGAGCCTCCATATTTCTTTTGGAATCTGCATCCGCGTTACACTGGTGAATCCACAATGCCTACCGAGCCGATACTGCTTGTGAACTCAAGAGTCCAATATCTTTCATCGCTTCTAGCATGTATGCGGCAGCGTCTTTAATATTCCCTAACTTAAGGAGTATCTCGTCTTTATCAATCGTGTCAATTTCTGATTAAATGCTTTCTGACCATTATTCAATAGCGTGACTCACCCACGCGCAAGCAATTGTGGGCCTGAGCAGCATACTATTGGCAACATAAATGGATTTCAATGTAGTTTCCATCTTTCGGTCTGCCGACTCTTTTAGTGAAGCCGTGCCAGGTGCAGGGAGAATTACCTTCTTTGTCAACCTGGACAGTTCACTGTCTAACACAGGCGGTGACTCCCATTTTTTCCTGTCCTCCACTGGGAAAGGATAAGCTATCTGAATTCTCTTGGAAATACGAAATTTCTTTTTGGGATTCACCCACATCCCTTCAAAGAGAGTATTAAGCTCGTGGGAAGGAGGAAAAGTGACCTTAAATTTATTTTCTTTATCGAAATAAGCCTTCTCCAGAGGTACAGGAGTGGCTTCCGTGACTTCCAGAACTTCCCTTATAGCTACAATCATATATTATATATGTTTTGCCAATTTATGATCTATTTATCTGGAGTCACTATCATCGACACAAGAATCAGTGTCCGTGTCGGTATCAGTATTCACAATATTCGCAAATGGTCTCTTATGTGACCCAGAGGGGTCGCCTGCAGATGGAAGAACAGAGCCCTGAAAAATCACATCCTCCACAGATTTTCTCCAGCATTCAGCATGAGATTCAGATTTATCTAATCTCCTATTGATATGATGCATACTATCACGTATTTCTTTCACCCATGCAGGCTCTTGGTGTGCCGGCAGCGCCATTACATTACAACTCTGTGTCCCTAAAATGCCTTCCTCCAGGGAGGAACTCCCTGCCTCAGACATGTCACACCCGTGTACAACACACACTCACAGACACACTGGGACTTATAGGGGACAGACCCACAGTAAAATCTGTCAGAGGGACACAGTTTAGGAGCAGCCAGTTCACAACCCAGCACCAAAGAAAAAATCCCCGTGCCATGTACTTTGTACACAGAAACCTTTAAGCGCTATTATATTATGAACAATATGTTTTAGCACCCAGGCCCCCCTTTTTTTACCCCGATACTTGTTCAGAAGTGGAGGAGGACCAGCTTCTTCTCTGAAGTCTGTGAATGAGAGAAAATGGCGCTGAACAGTGTGCTGGCAGACTGAGGAGTAAGCTCCGCCCCTGCAATGGCGCATTTTTCCTCAGAGATTTTTCACACAATATTTATACTGGCAGGGGTAGGGCTGTGCCTTGGCATCTTATGCCCCCTTTTATCCAGTTTACGAGGTTATTTGCTGCCCAGGGCGCCCCCCCAGCGCCCTGCCCTCTGCAGTGACTGTGTATGTGTGGACAGCAATGGTGCGCTGCGCTCCCGCCAGCCGCGCGGTACCTCAGCCGTCACTTTACTTGATTGAAGATCTGTCTTCTTACACTCACCTGTCTTCTGACTTCTGGCTGTGTGAGGGGGGTGATGGCATGCTGTGGGAGTGAGCATCTAGACACGGCTAGCGTTCAGTTCCTTTCAGGAGCTAATGGTGTCCTGTCAGCCAGAAGCAGAGCCATGAAACTCTTCAGGAAGTTGGTTCCTACTTCTGCCCCCTCAGTCCGACGAAGCAGGGAGACTGTTGCCAGCAGTTCTCCCTGAAAATAAAAAACCTAACATAAGTCTTTTCAGAGAAACTCAGTAGAGCTCCCCAGGAGTGCATCCAGTCTGCCTGGGCACAATTCTAAAACTGAGGTCTGGAGAAGGGGCATAGAGGGAGGAGCCAGTTCACACCCATTGAAAAGTTTTAAGAGTGCCCATGGCTCCTGCGGAACCGTCTATACCCCATGGTCATGAAGTGGACCCCAGCATCCTCTAGGATGTATGAGAAAACTTATACATCAAGACAATATTAAGTACATAAGAACAATTCAATTTTTCTGTGAATATTTGGTAGATGAATTTTCCATTTCCTTTATGGATCCCAATACGATGTCACCCAACGCGTTTCATCATTT
Organism: Pseudophryne corroboree; assembly: GCF_028390025.1. Lineage (NCBI taxonomy): Eukaryota > Metazoa > Chordata > Amphibia > Anura > Myobatrachidae > Pseudophryne > Pseudophryne corroboree. Next base: position 350,987,837 of record NC_086448.1, on the reverse strand, counting down.
AAGACTTCATCAGGGGTGTCTTTAGTATACACTTACTAAAACAAAAAGAGAATTGTCTTAAAAAAAACAATATCTACAGATTGACAAAAGACTGTGCGATACAATATCATTTTTACAAGATTTCTAATACATTTATAGTACATTTCAATATAAATAAAAGGATGAAGAAGATGAACAGTTAGAATATAAATTCATATTCATATTTACATATTACACACTAATTTCCCTTATTCTAGATTAACAAGGCTTCTTATGTTTTTTTCTAGATGAAACCATTAGAATGAACCAACAATGTGGAACATCAAGATATTTTTAATAATGGAACAACAACCATTTGTTTAATATATCCCAAGCATTCCTAACAACTTAAGTCATCAGGAAAATAACTAGAACATGTAAGAAATATAGAAATATGTAAAAATATATGAAAGTATAAATATATAAAAATAAAGATAGGAATAATATATTCTTATTGTATATCTGTATACTTTTGTATTAACATTTGTTTTACATAAAATACATTTGTGATAAAGATTATTTATGAGACTATGAGATAGAATAAAAGATGTTGAATTCACCTTTCAAAGTGTGGCTTGTACTTACTCAAATTAGTATTGAAGTGGCTGTCATTAAAGCAGTCTTCTTGATTGGTATCAGTAGCTGGACAGTATCATTGGCTGGTGCTTTGATGGTAAATCTTAAATAATTCTATATATTCAAATATTGGAAAAGTATATAATTCTAGTAAAATTTATATAAAAGTTACCTCCTGTCTTGTAATAGGTGGCTACCTATGAGTTTTTCCTCAGGGAATTTAATTTTCTTTTTCCCAGTGTTTCCTAATTAATGTTAGGTTTAAATTAGTACAATATATATCATAACATCTCATAATATTCCATTAATTTATTAATCCTTCAAGTTACTATTTTTCAGTGTATTCTATCCTGTATACAGCTGAGTATCTGCCCCAAGGGCTAGCCTCTATGATATATTCTTCCTATTATAATAAATGCTCAATTAGCAAATTTCATCAAAAAGTAATTATATAATTCCCATTATAAATAATAAGACAAGCTAATTACTTACTAATTTTCAATTGTTATTATGGCCAAGTTTACATAAAAATAAGATTTATAGAAGTCCCACAGGTATCGCTAATAATATGAATAATCCCCATTGTGGATAATAAGTTGATTCCTTACTAATTTTCCAATTTTTGTTAATGGCCAAGTTTGCAGATAAATAAGGTTTATAGATGTCCCACTGGTATCTCTAAGCCTACAAACATATTAAATAATTAATTAAATACATAATTATTATTCAATATTTATTTGGTCATAATAACAAGTCTTGGATATATATTGATTTAAAAACAATCCTTTTTCAGAAATTGATTTATATTGTGATTAATTCACTTAATTAGCAGTTGATTACCTTAAGAATGGATATTTCCCTCCTGGTCTGTCCTGCTCCCTTGTCTGTCAGATAGTGAAGGCACTAGCCCTACTTTCATCTATTTATACCCCTTTTCTTATTTCATCACTTCCTTTTATTTCAAATTGGTTAATATTACTTTGTTTTTAATACTCTATTTTATCATGTGTTCCCATTTACCTCTTAACTTTAATAGTGTCCCTATTTGTTTATTGTGACTAACTTAAAGTAAACCTTAATCCTAGATTTTAAGCTCAAAACGGATTTAATAGTCCGTTTTGCGTTTCATTATGTTTTCCTTCCATTTCCAAGCCTCGTTTTCATGTCCATCCTTCTTGTTATTAGTCATTAGTGGTTCAGTGTAAGGCGTGGAATGCAGGCTTCCATCCTGCGTTCCACTCGCGGCTGCTAGCCGCTTCCTGGTTTCATTGTGCTTGCGTAGAGTGTGGAACGCAAGCTTCTGGCTTGCGTTCCACTCACGGCTCTTAGCTGCTAGCCGCTTCCTGGTTTTGTTGCGCTTGTGCAGAGTGTGGAATGCAAGCTTCCGGCCTGCGTTCCACTCACAGCTCTTAGCTGTATCTATGGTCCCTGCTCCGTTTACAGCTCTCGTTTACATGGGCTGCAGCATTAATATATATCAAAATGCAATTTGTCCTTTTATTATAGTTTAACTTTTGTGTTATCTATTATTCTAAATGCGCATAGTGTTCAATTAAGATTCAAATTATTGTTAATTAGATATATCTACATGTGATCTTTTGTGTTACAAATATTAGTGATTATTGCATGCTATTTTTAATCTCATTGATAATCTTCATACATTACAATTAACAGTGCATTTTTAAATATATATATATATATATACTACAACAAAAGCTTGGCACTCCGGATAACATGAGCATAAGGTGGTGCCTTCCCCACATGCATAGACAGTCACAAGGTTCTTATAAAATAAGAATTCAGGGCGGCACTCCAGTATTTCGTATGAATAAATTTTAGTGCAAATTCATAGAAAAAGTCGTCAACGTTTCAAGGCCTCCCGGCCTTTTCGTCAGGACGCAATTACAAACAGTGTAAAGTGATACAGCATTGTGAACAAATGCATTAATACATACCTTATATAAGATGCAGGTGACTCACAGGTGTTGGCGTCCATCGTCCTTCCGATCAGCCCGCCTGACGTCCTCCTGGATATGACGTCATCTGTGCGCCCGTCCGACTGGATGCCAGAAACTCCATGGCAACCAGACGCGGCTCTCCGAGCCTCCCGGGAGTCCGATGTGCGCCCCCCTGTGGTCACTGCAATAAAGTGAAAAGATTCTTTTAAAACAGTATAAATATTGGTCATATAGACATTGTGAAATCAAGACAAAACAAAAATTGGTGTTATCATGTGACAAAATAAATAAATCTGTGAAAATACACACGTGTTAACATGTCTATATATACTCCTAGATTAAAAGGGTTTAAAAACAATGCTAGAGATGTACTCCGTGTTGTGTTTGTAGCCATCTGCATCATATATATGTGTTTTTTTTGTGAACCTATTGTGCAAACATGAATATTAGCAAAACAATAATTTTCATATATTTGTCCCTGAGGATATAATCCTTACATTCTCCCTCCCAGGAACCTCTAAACCCACTTTGTTGGGGACTATGCAGCCAGATTTATCTCTGTCATTATAGTTTATAGAGATAATTCCCAATCAGGAACCGACTACTTTTGCTGGGTTACAACGGAGGATAGGGGAGACGATCAGTTTTACAGAGGAACAGGCATCGGCTATCTTATTTGAAACGACGCCGGCACTTGATACTGATTTGTCCACGGCTGAAGATCTTTACCATCTATTGCTAAAATGGAGAAAGAGGGAAACGGATTATTTTCTACATGGTTCATCACTCTCGGACTACTACAGAGCGAAACTTATCCCACGTGGCTTTAGGGTCAGAAACATCCCGACGATCGGCAGGAATAGTGCAGAATTTTGCCGACAATGGATAGCAATATTGAACAAATGCAGTCTGGACCTGATGCTCTTGGTGATCCAAGAGGCAGGGAAGGAGTTGCAAATTTCACGCAATAAGATCAGTGAATTTAAAACCACCCATAAAAGCATTATGGATGATAAGAAACATAAAGCCATGTGGGAGAAACTGGAGAACCAATGTGAGGCATATAAACAAGAATTAATTAAATTCAAGAAAAACAAATTGAGTATAGTCCAGACGGACTACGAGGACCAAAGAGTGTATCGGTGGCTGTCAGGTACAACGCCTAGGAATGAACGCCCGCAGGGTCGCTCTCGATCATCATGGAGAGACAGACAACAGCGGAGAGATAAGTCCAACAGTGACAGTGACTTCAATGTGAACGACTCCGACGAGGCTCAAAGCTCACAAGAAACTCCAGTTAGTAAATTTACTCGCTCAAAAAACGACAAGCCTGGATCAAGCCCACGCGCCGGGGGGGGCAATTCGAAAGATTACAAAAAACCGCCAATAAACAAAACAAAACGCAAGAATTAGTCTTTAACTTATCTGCATATAAGTTAAATGATGTTGAGATTTCCGTTTTGAACAAAGGACTATCATATGTCCCCAGCAACCCCCACAACGATTTGAATTGGAAGATCGATCTCCACAAGTTCAATCGATCATTAAGAATAAAAGAATTTTTTCAACATAAACCAGTGGGCAAGAGCAATATTTTTGATGGGTTCTATAAGAAATATCCAAAATCCCAGTTTGATCCACCGTCTAGCAATCCTTCATTAAAGACTTTTTCTCGGTTACTAGATGAGTCAGTAACAAAGTTTGATGCGGCCCCTATGAGACATTTCCATAATTTATCTAGACAACAGAAAGCAGCAATCCAAGGTCTGGCATCTAACCCTGAAATTGTCATACGCCCCGCAGATAAGGGCGGGGCCATTGTTATTCTGGACACTGCCAAATACATACTGGACATCGATCAACAACTGGCAGATGGACATACATACAAGAGATTGGCCCAGAATCCGATGGAGACCTTCAAACAAGACCTTGACAAAATTCTATCTACAGCTTGCAAAGATGGACTGATAGATCATAAACTATTGGGAGCTTTATCTCAGGCTCATCCCAGAGTTCCTATATTGTATACGATTCCCAAGGTGCACAAGGATGCAGAGAATCCCCCAGGCAGACCTATTATATCGGCCCGTGGGTCCCTGTTACAATCTATATCACAATTTTTAGATTTTTTGTTACAGCCGTTGGTGATGAAACAGGTTACTTTTTTGAAAGATACAACACAGTTTCTGTTGAAACTTGAAAATGTTGGGTTGATTCCAGAAGGAGCATTATTGTGTACCTTGGACGTAAAGAATCTGTATACAATCATACCCCATGACATGGGTTTAGAATGTATGAGGAGGTTCTTATATTCTAATCAGTTTAGTGACTTTGACATCCCACTATTTTTGCAGTTATTGGAGTTTATATTAACAAAGAATTTTTTCCTTCACAATGGTAAATTTTATTTACAGTGCACCGGCTGTGCGATGGGGACGAATGTTTCCCCATCGTACGCCAATATATTCATGTTTGAACAGGAGCGGAACTTTTTCTTTTCAGATCAGAACATCCACAAAAAGATCATGATGTACACGAGATACATTGATGATCTCTTCATGATCTGGACGGGATCAGAGAGTGAATTGATCTCATTGATCTCACAGATTAACGCTCTTGATCACCCTGTAAAATTTACATTTCAGTACAGTTGTGAAGTGATTAACTATCTGGACGTGAAGGTAAAGGTTGTAGATGGGAGAGTCACCACGGAGCTGTTCCATAAAAATACGGATCGGAACACGCTATTACACTATAGCAGTTGTCATCCACCGCCATTGAAAAAAGCCCTCCCCAGAACACAGATGTTGAGAGCAGCCAGAATCACAAGTGAAACTAGCGAATTGGAACCAGTCTTAGATTTGGTCCAAGATAAGTTCGCACAGAGAGGATACCCAAAATCACTTCTCGAAGAGTCTAAACGTAAGGTACTTGGTACCCCTAGGGAAGGACTTTTGAATCCTGGTACCCCCAAGATGAAAGTGGATAAAATTCCACTGATATCAGAATACACCCTAGCTAGCCAAGTGATGCCTCGGGCAATGAAAGCATTGTGGCCGATAGTGAGTGGTGATAGTGAGTTACCTGTCTTTAAGGGTAAACAGTTGATGCCCTGCTATAAAAGAGGCAAAAATTTAAGAGATTTACTAGTTAAATCCAGAGTAGAATACACTCCGAACACCGGTAAAACACCTTTTCTAGTCCAGAAGAAGAAAATGGGGTGCTATAAGTGTGTATCATGCACGACATGCAACTATCTAGAACCGGGGCCATACTTTAAACACCCACACACAGGATATAAATATAAGATCAACCACATATTGACATGTACAACCCAATACGTAGTGTACATTATAATATGCCCCTGTGGGCTTTATTATGTGGGACAGACAACGAGAACTTTTAGGGAACGTATGGCCCTACATCGATCGGCCATCAAGGCCGCACTAGAGAACAAAGATTGTGACCAACCGGTGGCACGCCATTTTAAAAATGCGCACCACTCACTAACCTCCCTGAAATACAAAATTATCGATCATGTACCCCTTGATGTGAGGGGAGGTGACAGAAAGAGACGGCTTAGTCAGTGTGAATCCAAATGGATACACATTCTTGATACCATAGCCCCGAGAGGGCTTAATGAGAAGATTTCTTGGGGCATATTCCTATAAATTATCTCTATAAACTATAATGACAGAGATAAATCTGGCTGCATAGTCCCCAACAAAGTGGGTTTAGAGGTTCCTGGGAGGGAGAATGTAAGGATTATATCCTCAGGGACAAATATATGAAAATTATTGTTTTGCTAATATTCATGTTTGCACAATAGGTTCACAAAAAAAACACATATATATGATGCAGATGGCTACAAACACAACACGGAGTACATCTCTAGCATTGTTTTTAAACCCTTTTAATCTAGGAGTATATATAGACATGTTAACACGTGTGTATTTTCACAGATTTATTTATTTTGTCACATGATAACACCAATTTTTGTTTTGTCTTGATTTCACAATGTCTATATGACCAATATTTATACTGTTTTAAAAGAATCTTTTCACTTTATTGCAGTGACCACAGGGGGGCGCACATCGGACTCCCGGGAGGCTCGGAGAGCCGCGTCTGGTTGCCATGGAGTTTCTGGCATCCAGTCGGACGGGCGCACAGATGACGTCATATCCAGGAGGACGTCAGGCGGGCTGATCGGAAGGACGATGGACGCCAACACCTGTGAGTCACCTGCATCTTATATAAGGTATGTATTAATGCATTTGTTCACAATGCTGTATCACTTTACACTGTTTGTAATTGCGTCCTGACGAAAAGGCCGGGAGGCCTTGAAACGTTGACGACTTTTTCTATGAATTTGCACTAAAATTTATTCATACGAAATACTGGAGTGCCGCCCTGAATTCTTATTTTATAAGAACCCTGTGACTATATATATATATATATATATATATATATATATACAAAGTGATAACATTATATAAAGGACCTTATAAAACAAGTACAGAAGGCCACATATTATTAAGTGACCCTGTGACTTTAACCTGTTAGTGATCTTTATGGGGTACATTACAGATTAATTTACTAAATGGCCATCGTGTAATCGTAATATTTCCTATATTGATATTCTATAATTTATGATGTTCTTTTATTCTTTTTTAAATATTATTTTTAAAACTTTAAATATTAACCAAATGGATCATAAGCCCAAGTTATCGACTTAACCTGAATGGGTTTGTTCTGGATTTATAATAAAGATACAATGTCTATGCCTTCATTGAGACCAAAAAGTGTTAAAGAGTTTAACGTATAAATCCAATAGGATTCTCTTTTTGAGAGCTACAGTTCTCTACTACCTCCCCATGGGTTTTCCCATAATCTGTTCTAGTATACTAAATTTTAATCCATTTGTACTTGAATTATGTTTCTCCATAAAATGTCTCGGAAGGCTGTGTGTCATGATTTTATTCTTGATATTTCGCATATGTTCCAATATACGTAATTTCAAGATTCTCTTGGTTTTCCCTATATACATCAGGCCACATTTGCATGTTATTCTGTATACCACAAATGGAGAATTGCAGTTTAGATGATCTTTAAGATTGATTGAATTTTATTTTCTATAGGTTCTTCTCCACATGTCTACAACATTTACACTTTGTGCAAGGGAAACATCCTAATTTTTTATTCTGTAGAGAGTTTGTATTAGTTTTTATTTCTTTTTTCGCATGTTTAAGGGAGCTTGGTGCTATTATACTTTTGAGATTTGGAGCTTTTCTATGTGTTATGAGGGGTTTGTTAGGAAGATGTGGACCTAATATTGGGTCTTTAAGAAGTATGTCCCAATATTTTTCCAGTACATTTTTTATTTTTCTATTTTCTTTGTTGTACTGGGTGAGGAAAGATCGCCCTCTTGCTTTATCTGTATTGATTTTCTGCTTGTCTTCTAGCATATGTATTCTTTCTTTCTTGAAAGCCAGACTCCTATCTGTTTCTAACCCCATTATCACCCCTTGTGATAAATTTCTCTGCGATGGCCCTTGATTGGTTGCGATAATCTTCATCCTGGCTACAGTTTTTTCTAATTCTTAGGAATTGAGCATACGGCACATTGTTTTTCCAACTAGGTAAGTGACAGCTCTCAGCTGGTATGTAGTTGTTAGCATCTGTTTCCTTTAGTGATGAGCACCGGAAATTTTTCGGGTTTTGTGTTTTGGTTTTGGGTTCGGTTCCGCGGCCGTGTTTTGGGTTCGAACGCGTTTTGGCAAAACCTCACCGAATTTTTTTTGTCGGAGTCGGGTGTGTTTTGGATTCGGGTGTTTTTTTCAAAAAACCCTAAAAAACAGCTTAAATCATAGAATTTGGGGGTCATTTTGATCCCAAAGTATTATTAACCTCAAAAACCATAATTTCCACTCATTTTCAGTCTATTCTGAATACCTCACACCTCACAATATTAATTTTAGTCCTAAAATTTGCACCGAGGTCGCTGGATGACTAAGCTAAGCGACCCTAGTGGCCGACACAAACACCTGGCCCATCTAGGAGTGGCACTGCAGTGTCACGCAGGATGTCCCTTCCAAAAAACCCTCCCCAAACAGCACATGACGCAAAGAAAAAAATAGGCGCAATGAGGTAGCTGTGTGAGTAAGCTTAGCGACCCTAGTGGCCGACACAAACACCTGGCCCATCTAGGAGTGGCACTGCAGTGTCACGCAGGATGTCCTTTCCAAAAAACCCTCCCCAAACAGCACATGACGCAAAGAAAAAAAGAGGCGCAATGAGGTAGCTGTGTGAGTAAGATAAGCGACCCTAGTGGCCGACACAAACACCAGGCCCATCTAGGAGTGGCACTGCAGTGGCACGCAGGATGGCCCTTCCAAAAAACCCTCCCCAAACAGCACATGACGCAAAAAATTAAATTAAGAAAAATTAATTAATTAATTAAATTAAGAAAAATTAAAGAAAAAAGAGGTGCAAGATGGAATTGTCCTTGGGCCCTCCCACCCACCCTTATGTTGTATAAACAGGACATGCACACTTTATCCAACCCATCATTTCAGTGACAGGGTCTGCCACACGACTGTGACTGAAATGACGGGTTGGTTTGGACCCCCACCAAAAAAGAAGCAATTAATCGCTCCTTGCACAAACTGGCTCTACAGAGGCACGATCTCCACCTCATCATCATCCTCCGATATATCACCGTGTACATCCCCCTCCTCACAGATTATCAATTCGTCCCCACTGGAATCCACCATCTCAGCTCCCTGTGTACTTTGTGGAGGCAATTGCTGCTTGTGAATGTCTCCACGGAGGAATTGATTATAATTCATTTTAATGAACATCATCTTCTCCACATTTTCTGGATGTAACCTCGTACGCCGATTGCTGACAAGGTGAGCGGCGGCACTAAACACTCTTTCGGAGTACACACTTGTGGGAGGGCAACTTATGTAGAATAAAGCCAGTTTGTGCAAGGGCCTCCAAATTGCCTCTTTTTCCTGCCAGTATAAGTACGGACTGTGTGACGTGCCTACTTGGATGCGGTCACTCATATAATCCTCCACCATTCTTTCAATGGTGAGAGAATCATATGCAGTGACAGTAGACGACATGTCCGTAATCGTTGTCAGGTCCTTCAGTCCGGACCAGATGTCAGCATCAGCAGTCGCTCCAGACTGCCCTGCATCACCGCCAGCGGGTGGGCTCGGAATTCTGAGCCTTTTCCTCGCACCCCCAGTTGCGGGAGAATGTGAAGGAGGAGATGTTGACAGGTCGCGTTCCGCTTGACTTGACAATTTTGTCACCAGCAGGTCTTTGAACCCCAGCAGACTTGTGTCTGCCGGAAAGAGAGATCCAAGGTAGGCTTTAAATCTAGGATCGAGCACGGTGGCCAAAATGTAGTGCTCTGATTTCAACAGATTGACCACCCGTGAATCCTTGTTAAGCGAATTAAGGGCTCCATCCACAAGTCCCACATACCTAGCGGAATCGCTCCGTGTTAGCTCCTCCTTCAATGTCTCCAGCTTCTTCTGCAAAAGCCTGATGAGGGGAATGACCTGACTCAGGCTGGCAGTGTCTGAACTGACTTCACGTGTGGCAAGTTCAAAGGGCATCAGAACCTTGCACAATGTTGAAATCATTCTCCACTGCGCTTGAGACAGGTGCATTCCACCTCCTATATCGTGCTCAATTGCATAGGCTTGAATGGCCTTTTGCTGCTCCTCCAACCTCTGAAGCATATAGAGGGTTGAATTCCACCTCGTTACCACTTCTTGCTTCAGATGATGGCAGGGCAGGTTCAGTTGTTTTTGGTGGTGCTCCAGTCTTCTGTACGTGGTGCCTGTACGCCGAAAGTGTCCCGCAATTCTTCTGGCCACCGACAGCATCTCTTGCACGCCCCTGTCGTTTTTTAAAAAATTCTGCACCACCAAATTCAAGGTATGTGCAAAACATGGGACGTGCTGGAATTTGCCCATATTTAATGCACACACAATATTGCTGGCGTTGTCCGATGCCACAAATCCACAGGAGAGTCCAATTGGGGTAAGCCATTCTGCGATGATCTTCCTCAGTTGCCGTAAGAGGTTTTTAGCTGTGTGCGTATTCTGGAAAGCGGTGATACAAAGCGTAGCCTGCCTAGGAAAGAGTTGGCGTTTGCGAGATGCTGCTACTGGTGCCGCCGCTGCTGTTCTTGCGGCGGGAGTCCATACATCTACCCAGTGGGCTGTCACAGTCATATAGTCCTGACCCTGCCCTGCTCCACTTGTCCACATGTCCGTGGTTAAGTGGACATTGGGTACAACTGCATTTTTTAGGACACTGGTGAGTCTTTTTCTGACGTCCGTGTACATTATCGGTATCGCCTGCCTAGAGAAGTGGAACCTAGATGGTATTTGGTAACGGGGGCACACTACCTCAAGAAATTGTCTAGTTCCCTGTGAACTAACGGAGGATACCGGACGCACGTCTAACACCAACATAGTTGTCAAGGCCTCAGTTATCCGCTTTGCAGCAGGATGACTGCTGTGATATTTCATCTTCCTCGCAAAGGACTGTTGGACAGTCAATTGCTTACTGGAAGTAGTACAAGTGGGCTTACGACTTCCCCTCTGGGATGACCATCGACTCCCAGCAGCAACAACAGCAGCGCCAGCAGCAGTAGGCGTTACACGCAAGGATGCATCGGAGGAATCCCAGGCAGGAGAGGAATCGTCAGAATTGCCAGTGACATGGCCTGCAGGACTATTGGCATTCCTGGGGAAGGAGGAAATTGACACTGAGGGAGTTGGTGGGGTGGTTTGCGTGAGCTTGGTTACAAGAGGAAGGGATTTACTGGTCAGTGGACTGCTTCCGCTGTCACCCAACGTTTTTGAACTTGTCACTGACTTATTATGAATGCGCTGCAGGTGACGTATAAGGGAGGATGTTCCGAGGTGGTTAACATCCTTACCCCTACTTATTACAGCTTGACAAAGGCAACACACGGCTTGACAAATGTTGTCCGCATTTCTGGTGAAATACTTCCACACCGAAGAGCTGATTTTTTTGGTATTTTGACCAGGCATGTCAATGGCCCTATTCCTCCCACGGACAACAGGTGTCTCCCCGGGTGCCTGACTTAAACAAACCACCTCACCATCAGAATCCTCCTGGTCAATTTCCTCCCCAGCGCCAGCAACACCCATATCCTCCTCATCCTGGTGTACTTCAACACTGACATCTTCAATCTGACTATCAGGAACTGGACTGCGGGTGCTCCTTCCAGCACTTGCAGGGGGCGTGCAAATGGTGGAAGGCGCATGCTCTTCACGTCCAGTGTTGGGAAGGTCAGGCATCGCAACCGACACAATTGGAGTCGGACTCTCCTTGTGGATTTGGGATTTCGAAGAACGCACAGTTCTTTGCGGTGCTTTTGCCAGCTTGAGTCTTTTTATTTTTCTAGCGAGAGGCAGAGTGCTTCCATCCTCATGTGAAGCTGAACCACTAGCCATGAACATAGGCCCGGGCCTCAGCCGTTCCTTGCCACTCCGTGTGGTAAATGGCATATTGGCAAGTTTACGCTTCTCCTCCGACAATTTGATTTTAGATTTTGGAGTCCTTTTTTTACTGATATTTGGTGTTTTGGATTTTACATGCTCTGTACTATGACATTGGGCATCGGCCTTGGCAGACGACGTTGCTGGCATTTCATCGTCTCGGCCATGACTAGTGGCAGCAGCTTCAGCACGAGGTGGAAGTGGATCTTGATCTTTCCCTAATTTGGAACCTCAACATTTTTGTTCTCCATATTTTAATAGGCACAACTAAAAGGCACCTCAGGTAAACAATGGAGATGGATGGATACTAGTATACTTATGGATGGACTGCCGAGTGCCGACACAGAGGTAGCTACAGCCGTGGACTACCGTACTGTGTCTGCTGCTAATATAGACTGGATGATAATGAGATGAAATCAATATAATATCACTAGTACTGCAGCCGGACAGGTATGTATATTTATTATGTAATGACTGATGACGGACCTGCTGGACACTGTCAGCTCAGCAGCACCGCAGACTGCTACAGTAAGCTACTATACTATAGTAGTATGTACAAAGAAGAAAGAAAAAAAAACCACGGGGAGGTGGTATACAATTATGGATGGACTGCCGAGTGCCGACACAGAGGTAGCTACAGCCGTGGACTACCGTACTGTGTCTGCTGCTAATATAGACTGGATGATAATGAGATGAAATCAATATAATATCACTAGTACTGCAGCCGGACAGGTATGTATATTTATTATGTAATGACTGATGACGGACCTGCTGGATACTGTCAGCTCAGCAGCACCGCAGACTGCTACAGTAAGCTACTATACTATAGTAGTATGTACAAAGAAGAAAGAAAAAAAAAACCACGGGGAGGTGGTATACAATTATGGATGGACTGCCGAGTGCCGACACAGAGGTAGCTACAGCCGTGGACTACCGTACTGTGTCTGCTGCTAATATAGACTGGATGATAATGAGATGAAATCAATATAATATCACTAGTACTGCAGCCGGACAGGTATGTATATTTATTATGTAATGACTGATGACGGACCTGCTGGACACTGTCAGCTCAGCAGCACCGCAGACTGCTACAGTAAGCTACTATACTATAGTAGTATGTACAAAGAAGAAAGAAAAGAAAAAAACCACGGGGAGGTGGTATACAATTATGGATGGACTGCCGAGTGCCGACACAGAGGTAGCTACAGCCGTGGACTACCGTACTGTGTCTGCTGCTAATATAGACTGGATGATAATGAGATGAAATCAATATAATATCACTAGTACTGCAGCCGGACAGGTATGTATATTTATTATGTAATGACTGATGACGGACCTGCTGGACACTGTCAGCTCAGCAGCACCGCAGACTGCTACAGTAAGCTACTATACTATAGTAGTATGTACAAAGAAGAAAGAAAAAAAAAACCACGGGGAGGTGGTATACAATTATGGATGGACTGCCGAGTGCCGACACAGAGGTAGCTACAGCCGTGGACTACCGTACTGTATCTGCTGCTAATATAGACTGGATGATAATGAGATGAAATCAATATAATATCACTAGTACTGCAGCCGGACAGGTATGTATATTTATTATGTAATGACTGATGACGGACCTGCTGGACACTGTCAGCTCAGCAGCACCGCAGACTGCTACAGTAAGCTACTATACTATAGTAGTATGTACAAAGAAGAAAGAAAAAAAAAACCACGGGGAGGTGGTATACAATTATGGATGGACTGCCGAGTGCCGACACAGAGGTAGCTACAGCCGTGGACTAACGTACTGTGTCTGCTGCTAATATAGACTGGATAATAATGAGATGAAATCAATATATATGTATATATAGTATCACTAGTACTGCAGCCGGACAGGTATATATATTTATTATGTAATGACTGATGACGGACCTGCTGGACACTGTCAGCTCAGCAGCACCGCAGACTGCTACAGTAAGCTACTATACTATAGTAGTATGTACAAAGAAGAAAGAAAAAAAAAACCACGGGGAGGTGGTATACAATTATGGATGGACTGCCGAGTGCCGACACAGAGGTAGCTACAGCCGTGGACTAACGTACTGTGTCTGCTGCTAATATAGACTGGATAATAATGAGATGAAATCAATATATATGTATATATAGTATCACTAGTACTGCAGCCGGACAGGTATATATATTTATTATGTAATGACTGATGACGGACCTGCTGGACACTGTCAGCTCAGCAGCACCGCAGACTGCTACAGTAAGCTACTATACTATAGTAGTATGTACAAAGAAGAAAGAAAAAAAAAACCACGGGGAGGTGGTATACAATTATGGATGGACTGCCGAGTGCCGACACAGAGGTAGCTACAGCCGTGGACTAACGTACTGTGTCTGCTGCTAATATAGACTGGATGATAATGAGATGAAATCAATATATATGTATATATAGTATCACTAGTACTGCAGCCGGACAGGTATATATATTTATTATGTAATGACTGATGACGGACCTGCTGGACACTGTCAGCTCAGCAGCACCGCAGACTGCTACAGTAAGCTACTATACTATAGTAGTATGTACAAAGAAGAAAGAAAAAAAAAAACCACGGGGAGGTGGTATACAATTATGGATGGACTGCCGAGTGCCGACACAGAGGTAGCTACAGCCGTGGACTAACGTACTGTGTCTGCTGCTAATATAGACTGGATGATAATGAGATGAAATCAATATATATGTATATATAGTATCATTAGTACTGCAGCCGGACAGGTATATATATTTATTATGTAATGACTGATGACGGACCTGCTGGACACTGTCAGCTCAGCAGCACCGCAGACTGCTACAGTAAGCTACTATACTATAGTAGTATGTACAAAGAAGAAAGAAAAAAAAAACCACGGGGAGGTGGTATACAATTATGGATGGACTGCCGAGTGCCGACACAGAGGTAGCTACAGCCGTGGACTAACGTACTGTGTCTGCTGCTAATATAGACTGGATGATAATGAGATGAAATCAATATATATGTATATATAGTATCACTAGTACTGCAGCCGGACAGGTATATATATTTATTATGTAATGACTGATGACGGACCTGCTGGACACTGTCAGCTCAGCAGCACCGCAGACTGCTACAGTAAGCTACTATACTATAGTAGTATGTACAAAGAAGAAAGAAAAAAAAAACCACGGGGAGGTGGTATACAATTATGGATGGACTGCCGAGTGCCGACACAGAGGTAGCTACAGCCGTGGACTAACGTACTGTGTCTGCTGCTAATATAGACTGGATGATAATGAGATGAAATCAATATATATGTATATATAGTATCACTAGTACTGCAGCCGGACAGGTATATATATTTATTATGTAATGACTGATGACGGACCTGCTGGACACTGTCAGCTCAGCAGCACCGCAGACTGCTACAGTAAGCTACTATAGTAGTATGTATAAAGAAGAATGAAAAAAAAAAAAACCACGGGTAGGTGGTATACAATATTATATATATATATATATATATATATATTATATACAATTATATATATATATATATATATATATATATATATATTAAACTGGTGGTGGTGATTGATTATTAAACTGGTGGTCAGGTCACTGGTCACACTATCAGCAACTTGCAAGTAGTACTCCTAAGCAGACAATCACAAAATATATTATACTGGTCTGGTGGTCAGTGTGGTCACAATGGCAGTGTGGCACTGACTCTGGCAGCAAAAGTGTGCACTGTACGTTATATGTACTCCTGAGTCCTGCTCTCAGACTCTAACTGCTCCCCACTGTCAGTGTCTCCCCCACAAGTCAGATAATTAATACAGTCACACTATCTAATCTATATCACTTCAGCAAGTAGTAGTAGTATAGTAGTACTCCTCCTAATAATGCTCCCCAAAATTACTACTACTGTGTCTCTCTCTACTGTCTCACTCTCTTCTCTAAACGGAGAGGACGCCAGCCACGTCCTCTCCCTATGAATCTCAATGCACGTGTGAAAATGGCGGCGACGCGCGGCTCCTTATATAGAATCCGAGTCTCGCGATAAAATCCGAGCCTCGCGAGAATCCGACAGCGGGATGATGACGTTCGGGCGCGCTCGGGTTAACCGAGCAAGGCGGGAAGATCCGAGTCGCTCGGACCCGTGTAAAAAAACATGAAGTTCGGGCGGGTTCGGTTTCCGAGGAACCGAACCCGCTCATCTCTAGTTTCCTTGAAGAACATAGATGTTTTGATTTAACCTGTATATAATCCTTCTAATTTAAGGTCTAAGAAGTTAATGATATCCTTAATCTGATTGTGTGTACACCTTTCTGAAGTTGGATGAACATATGTATCAAAAATTAGAAGAAGACCCCACGGAAGAATATTTGAAAATACTGTGTAATCTGCTCTCAGATGCAAAAATGGAAGGAACTCTTGATGATAAAAAAAAAAAATCAAGAATAGCTATATTCTATCATATTCCCAAAATTCATAAGAACAAAGACCATCCTCCGGGAAGACCAATCATATCCAGAATTGATTACTTGAGTGCAACCCTATCTCACTATTTGGACTTAAAACTTCAGAAATATGTAAAAAAACAAAAATACTATCTTAAGGACTCAACAAGCCTATTGAGAGACCTGAAGGGTATTAATTGGGACACTGATTATATATGGTTGACAATCGATGTGCAAGCTTTATACTCATCAATCCCACACAAGAAAGGACTAGAAGCAATTTTGAGAACTTTAGATACAGATGAAAATTTGAGTCAAAAGGAAAGAGACTTCATCCTAAAGGGTATAGAGTATGTCTTAGAACATAACTACTTTAAATTTGAGGGTAACTTTTACCTACAATGCCAAGGGACAGCAATGGGTACCAAATTTGCACCGGCTTACGCAAATCTCCTCATGGGCCAATGGGAAGATGAATTCATATTTAACACCAAGTTCGGAAATAGGAATATAAAATTCTATAGGTGGTATATAGATGATCTGCTAATCATTTGGACCAATGAAGACTCAAATATAGAAGACTTCATGTCTCACATAAGAACAAATAACTGTAATCTGAGGTTTACAGACAATCAGAATAAGGATATCATTAACTTCTTGGACCTCCATTTAGAAGGATTACATACAGGTCAAATCAAAACATCTACGTTCTTCAAGGAAACAGATGCTAATAGCTACATACCAGCTGAGAGCTGTCACTTACCTAGTTGAAAAAACAATGTGCCGTAGGCTCAATTCCTAAGAATTAGAAAAAACTGTAGCCAGGATGAAGATTATCACAACCAATCAAGGGTCATCGCGGTAAAATTTATCACAAGGGGTTATAATGAGGACAAGTTAGAAATAGATAGGAGTCTGGCTTTCAAGAAAGAAATAATACATATGCTAGAGGACAAACAGAAAATCAATACAGATAAAACAAGAGGGCAATCTTTTCTCACCCAGTACAACAAAGAAAATAGAAAAATAAAAAATGTATAATAGCACCAAGCTCCCTTAAACATGCGAAAAAAGAAATAAAAACTAATACAAACTCTCTACAGAATAAAAAATTAGGATGTATCTCTTGCACAAAGTGTAAATGTTTTAGACATGTGGAGAAGAATCTAACTATAGAAGATAACAAAATAAAAAAGTCAATCAAACTTAAAGATCATCTAAACTGCAATTCTCCATTTGTGGTATACAGAATAACATGCAACTGTGGCCTGATGTATATAGGGAAAACAAAAAGAATCTTGAAATTAAGTATATTGGAACATATGCGAAATATCAAGAATAAAATCATGACACACAGCCTTCCGAGACATTTTATGGAGAAACATAATTTAAGTACAAATGGATTAAAATTTACTATACTAGAACAGATTATGGAAAACCCAAGGGGAGGTAGTAGAGACCTATATCTCTCAAAAAGAGAATCCTATTGGATTTATACGTTAAACTTTTTAACACCATTTGGTCTCAATGAAGGCATAGATATTGTATCTTTCTTATAAATCCAGAACAAACCCATTCAGGTTAAGTCGATAACTTGGCCTTATGATCCATTTGGTTAGTATTTAAAGTTTTAAAAATAATATTTAAAAAAGAATAAAAGAACATCATAAATGATAGAATATCAATTTAGGAAAAATTAGGATTACACGATGGCCATTTAGTAGATTAATCTGTAATGTACCCCATAAAGATCACTTACAAGTTTAAGATACAGGGTCACTTGATAATATGAGGCCTTCTGTACTTGTTTTATAAGGTCCTTTATATAATGTTATCACTTTGTGTATATATATATATATATATATAGCAGAGAGGGTGATGGCGGCACTCAGAGTCTTTCACAATAAAGTGAATCAAAAAGCAAAGTGCATTTATTGTCAACGTTTCGGGGGACGGACCCCCTTCCTCAGGACACTGCAAAGACTCTGAGTGCCACCATCACCCTCTCTGCTGCATATTGGGGCTACCATACCCCTAGGACGGCACTGGAGCGACACCCCTACGGGGACAGCGGAGTGCCGGGCTGTTACTATGGATTATATATATATATATATATATATATATATATATATATAAATTCACTGTTAATTGTAATGTATGAAGATTATCAATGAGATTAAAAATAACATGCACTAATCACTAATATTTGTAACACAAAAGAACACATGTAGATATATCTAATTAACAATAATTTGAATCTTAATTAAACACTATGCACATTTAGAATAATAGATAACACAACAGTTAAACTATAATAAAAGGACAAATTGCATATTGGTATATTTTAATGCTGCAGCCCATGTAAACGAGAGCTGTAAACGGAGCAGGGACCATAGATACAGCTAAGAGCTGTGAGTGGAACGCAGGCCGGAAGCTTGCATTCCACACTCTGCACAAGCGCAACAAAACCAGGAAGCGGCTAGCAGCTAAGAGCCGTGAGTGGAACGCAAGCCGGAAGCTTACGTTCCACACTCTACACAAGCGCAATGAAACAAGGAAGCGGCTAGCAGCCGCGAGTGAAACGCAGGACGGAAGACTACATTCCACGCCTTACACTGAACCACTAATGACTAATAACAAGAAGGATGGTCATGAAAACGAGGCTTGGAAATGGGAGGAAAACATAATGAAACGCAAAACGGACTATTAAGTCCGTTTTGAACTTAAAATCTAGGATTAAGGTTTACTTTAAATTAGATAGTCACAATAAAGAAATAGGGGCACTATTAAAGTTAAGAGGTAAATGGGAACACATGATAAAATAGAGTATTAAAATCAAAGTAATATTAACAAATGAGAAATAAAAGGAAGTGATGAAATAAGAAAAGGGGTATAAATAGATAAAAGTAGGGCTAGTGCCTTCACTATCTGACAGAAAGGGAGACGGACAGACCAGGAGGGAAATATACATTCATAAGGTAATCAACTGCTAATTAAGTGAATTAATCACAATATAAATCAATTTCTGAAAAAGGATTGTTTTTAAATCAATATATATCCAAGACTTGTTATGACCAAATAAATATTGAATAATAATTATGTATTTAATTAATTATTTAATATGTTTGTAGGCTTAGAGATACCAGTGGGACATCTATAAACCCTATTTATCTGCAAACTTGGCCATTAATACAAATTGGAAAATTAGTAAGGAATCAACTTATTATCCACAATGGGGATTATTCATATTATTAGAGATACCTGTGGGACTTCTTTAAACCATATTTTTATGTAAACTTGGCCATAATAACAATTGAAAATTAGTAAGTAATTAGCTTGTATTATTATTTATAATGGGGATTATATAATTACTTTTTGATGAAATTTGCTAATTGAGCATTTATTATAATAGGAAGAATATATCATAGAGGCTAGCCCTTAGGGCAGATACTCAGCTGAATACAGGATAGAATACTCTGAAAAATAGTAAGTTGAAGGATTAATAAATTAATGGAATATTATGAGATGTAATGATATATATATTGTACTAATTTAAACCTAACATTAATTAGGAACCATTGGGGAAAAGAAAATTAAATTCCCTGAGGAAAAACTCATAGGTAGCCACCTATTACAAGACAGGAGGTAACTTTTATATAAATTTACTAGAATTATATACTATTCCAGTATTTGAATATATGGAATTAATTAAGATTTACCATCAAGGCACCAACCAATGATACCGTCCAGCTACTGATACCAATCAAGAAGACTGCTTTAATGACAGCCAATGCAATACTAATTTTAGTAAGTACAAGCCACACTTTGAAAGGTGAATTCAACATCTTTTATTCTATCTCATAGTCTCATAAATAATCTTTATCACAAATGTATTTTATGTAAAACAAATGTTAATGCAAAAGTATACAGATATGCAATAAGAAGAATATATTATTCCTATCTTTATTTTTATATATTTATACTTTCATATATTTTTACATATTTCTATATTTCTTACATGTTCTAGTTATTTTCCTGAGGACTTAAGTTGTTAGGAATGCTTGGGATATATTAAACAAATGGTTGTTGTTCCATTATTAAAAATATCTTGATGTTCCGCATTGTTGGTTCATTTTAATGGTTTCATCTAGAAAAAAAACATAAGAAGCCTTGTTAATCTAGATTAAGGGAAATTAGTGTGTAATATGTAAATATGAATATGAATTTATATTCTAACTGTACATCTTCATCCTTTTCTTTATATTGAAATGTACTATAAATGTATTAGAAATCTTGTAAAAATTATATTGTATCGCACGGTCTTTTGTCAATCTGTAGATATTGTTTTTATTAAGACAATTCTCTTTTTGTTTTAGTAAGTATATACTAAAGACACCCCTGATGTAGTCTTAAATGACGAAACGCGTTGGGTGACTTTGTATTGGGATCCATAAAGAAAATGGAAAATTCATCTACCAAATATTCACAGAAAAAATGAATTGTTCTTATGTACTTAATATTGTCTTGATGCTATAAGTTTTTAGTAACAGTTTTTAAATAAATATATGTATATCTTGGAGAAGAAAAAGACTGATACCATTTTACTGGTTTATTGAATTGGTATAAGAGGTTAATTACCTCAAATTTTAGAAGGTTATAAATATTAGGCGCAACCCAAAGAAACAACAACTTTAGATTCTTACAAGAGGTCTATTCAGTTAGAGGAACAATCATTGGAGTTGCTGCCGACTACAAATAAAATAAAAAAAGTTGAAATACATTTTGGGTACAATAATTCTTATCATATCCAAAATTAATAAGTTTAAAGCGCAATACTAGTTAACAAAAACCTTTAATATATATATATATATATATATATATATATATATATACACACACACACATACATAATCATGTTAGCTCAGCCAGAAAATCACTTCCCAGCTAATGCAGAAATTAGCACACCACCAGTGTAAATTCATAAAGTGCTTGTATTCCAAAAATGACAATGATAGCAGCATCCATCAAGAAAAGTATTGCAATCTGGCAAGGGATAACCTGCTGGCTATTCATACATTACATGTCCCTCTCATTGGTACGACATGGAGACTGTGCTCCTGATGCCCGACGGCCATTTTGGTGACAGCACCTTCCTCTGGGGCATTAACCTTGCTAACCAAAGAGCTGGTATTTATGTGATGAAGCGCCCGCCAAAACCTCAGTGACACCCTGCACCTGTGTTTGATCCAACTCACCTGTTACCAGTCTCATCCGCGTCTTGGTCCCAGAAGTTCCTAACGGGGAACGCATCAGGCCCACGGTGGAATGCATATCCGGTCCCGGCATGCATCCCGAGTGATGTCACTTCTGGAAACCATGCACGGGCCTCGTTCCCGACCAATAACATGTTGCACATACTGGTTTCCATGGGGATTAATCAAACAAGCTGTCCCCTTTTCCAATTGGAAACCAGCAAACTCACCATATATATAGTGCCCATTCATATTAGAAAAACTACCTAATGCAGGTAATCACACTTAGCCTGACAGGCGCTCCTCACACAAATATTTAACCTGGTGCACAACATATCCAATCCAAAAACCAGAGAAAAAACATGGACAATAAATAAACCTAAAGATTTTTTAAAACACACAATGACACTACCATTATAGCAACAGCTGTCAATATAAGTCAGCAGTGCTATTGAATACAAAAGCAGCCCTCAAGAAGTCTCCTACCAAATAATCAAATCTTATCCTAAAAACAATTAAGATTCAATTCCTCGTTAAGCCCATAAGGTGCAAAAGTATTGAAATTATAAATTCACATTTCCGCTGTAACAGTCTCTTGTGGTGGTCTCCACCTCTTTTCCAAGGTTTTATCTGATCCAAGGGCATGTACTTAAAGTCCCTCATAGAGTGACCTGCCGTCACAAAATATCTGGCTAGTGGTGGTGTACTTAATTCGAGCTTAGACATTACTTTCTTAATACTTGAGCGATGCATCGCTATCCTCTCCTTTAATCTTCTGATGGTTTTGCCAATGTATAACATCTTACACGGACAGAGGATCAGATACACCACAAATTTGCTTTCACATGTCATGTGATGTCTGATGTTGTATTTCATACCAGAGGTAGGGTGCTGAAATGAGTTACCAACCAGCATATGTTGACAACTGACACAACCACTGCATCCACATGCTCCATTTTTGAGCGAGAGCCAATTGGTTTTGTATACTCTTGGATTTATATCGGACACTGTGACCATGTCCATTAGATTGCGACTTCTCTTATAAGCAAAAACAGGTTTATTTCTATAGGCATCCCCAATGACCGGAACCGTTTGCAGGATGTGCCAATGCCTTTGAATAGAGTCTCTAAGCCAGCGGGAAGAGATGGAATATGTACTTGCAAATACCATTCTATCCAATGGTGTTTTATTGTTGGTTCCACTAAGGAGTACATCCCGATCAAGTGTTAAACATCTCTGAATAGCATCATTAATTTCCATTCTGTTATAACCACGTCTCTCCCATTTTATGCAATGCATCTGGTAAGGTGGACTTATCTGATGTAATTCTTGCTACTCGTACCAGTTGCGATTAGGGGAGTCCCTTTTTAAGTGGATTGGGATGAAAACTATCTGCTAACAGTACTGAATTTTAATCCGTGGGCTTTTTATAAATAGAAGTCTCAAATCTGTTATTCTTGATCATAATGGAGACATCTATGAAATCAATGTGTAGAGGGCTGCTCGTATAGGTCAATCTAATGGTGCTTCTCAGAGAATTCAACGAATGCATAAAGGTCTCTAAAGACCAGCTGTCCTTTGTCCAAACCATAAAGATATCGTCAATAAAACGTACATAAAAGGAAACAAATTTTGAAAAAATAGTGTTACCCAAGATGTAAAGTTTTTCATACTCAAACATAAATAAGTTGGCATACGATGGGGCCATGCTAGACCCCATCGCTGTGCCCTGTAATTGAAGAAAAAATGTATTCTCAAATAAAAAATAATTTTTGTGCAAAATGATCTCAATTAACAATAGGAGGGCCTTTATAATGAGGGTTAGCGGTGATAGCTCTCCGAATCTAATCAATGCCTTCCACATATTTAATGTTAGTATATAAACTCGTTATATCACAAGTCACTAGTGTACAATTCTGAGGTGGATCACCAAACTCATTAAGTCTCTTCAAGAAATCAGTGGTGTCTTTCAAAACTGAAGGTGTAGTTAACACCGCTGATTGAAGAAAAGTCTACAAATTGTGAAAGACTTTGGCACAATGATCCTCTACTGGAGATGATGGGTCTCCCAGGAGTATTAATCAATGACTTGTGCACTTTAGGCAAGCTATATAACAATGGAGTGACCGGATGATCTTGAGTCAAGAATTTTACCGTAGCATCATCTATCCAACCGTTATTAAAACCTAGAGATATAACAGCATCAATTTCTTTCTTGTAACCAAAGGTCGGATCGTATTCTAATATTTTATAACAAGACTGATCAGCCAATTGTCTTTTAACTTCAGCAATATAATCCTGTGTATTCAAAATCCAAATTCCTACTCCCTTATCAGCTGCGCGTCAGTGATCGAGACATTCTTCCTCATTTTGATAATAGCCTCCTGTTCTACTGGTGATACATTAGAATAAGACCTTTTTTGCTTTTTCATAAATGGAATAATGTCCCTTCTAACCAGCCTCATGAACGTGTCTATAGAAGGATTGTGAGATGGTGGATCATAAGTGCTTTTGCTTGGAAATGGGGAAGCAAAACTCTTATTGCATTCCTGTTTACCAAAAAAGTCCTAAAGTTTCAATTGTCTGTGAAATTTAAATAATTCCACCTTACAGTCAAAAGCACTTTGTCTATATGTTTGTACAAACGACAGCCCTTTGTCTAACACTTTATTCTCTATATCCGTTAATGCATAATCAGAAAGATTGTACATTTTTATCTCCTCCTGCCTCTGTCAGTCATGTCTTTGGAGGTTCCTGCTTTTGTGTTTTCCCCTCCTGCAGTGCCTAGGTCTTTTCTGTTTCGGTGCGTGAAGTTCCACATACATACATGTATTTACTCTTCTCACATGGAATGTAATAGTGATTTTGTGAAATTATTTTGTAGAATTGCCCTACAAATCTATATTGTAAAACGGTCTAACGGACCTGGCGTTTCCTTTGATTGTCTATATCAGATTCATTTCATAGGTATGTACCTCTATCTGATATCAAAATGTAGTAACAACTAAAAAGGGGTATGTGGTTGATTCACTATGGTACCCTTTCATGAAATCTATTATGTAAAATGCCTGTTTTTTATTATAAGGCTAACATCACTGAACTATATATCCTCATCAAGCTCCTCTATCATCGTTTTGTAAAACCACTTATTGATCATATGTATGATTTTTTATTTATGTAATGTATTCATAGAAATGTATATATTTTTACCAGCTACTTTCGATCATCCCTCTGAAGAAGTCCATAAAGGACAAAATGCGTCAGGATTGAAGAGAGAGAGAAAAAATTACCCTTCATTTCATCTATGACACTCAAAATTGATTTGTGCATTTGAAAGGGTTATCTCTAATAGCGAATTGTGCTTTTAATAAACTCTTATTATCTATATATGTGGTCGATATTATTGCTGGTTGATGGGAAGTGATTGTTAGCGCCCCCTGATTCAGTGTTTGGAGAAGTGTTTATTTTGGGCCCCAACTAACAGTGGGACCGATTCAGAGGGCAGAAACTATATAGCGCAGGATAAGGGTATTTTTGGTATATATATATATATATATATACACACAGATTCAGACTCATTCGCACACAGTTGTAGAAATGTCACACATCAAATTTATCATGTGTAATCTACAGTATGAAAGTGGTGTTGTCGCTTACAGTTTTATTCATATGAACATAACATACTTTTTGACGAGAAAAACAATCGGCACGGCTGGGATCTTGCACAGCGACAGGGGCTGTTTGGCATGACTGAAACCACAGTGTATGTGGACATCTCTGTATTCAGCTGATTCAGTTCTATTACCTACACATATCTACATTATCTGCACAGTCTCACTTCCAGTCGCTGAGGTCTATGCTCAGAACATGATATAACATTTCCTCTTTACCTGCAACCCTAAAAAAGTCTCCCAACATGATCCCAACTCTGCTATTGGTCACTAATCAAAATAAAATAAAGGGGCAATCTTATTAACCACAAGCCTCCTATTGGCGCGAGTAAGTGCGACTATATGACGCACTTATAATACCTCCAAACTGGAAGATTTCTCTTACGTCCTAGAGGATGATGGGGTCCACATTAGTACCATGGGGTATAGATGGGTCCCTTGGGAGCCATGGGCACTTTAAGAGTTTAATAGTGTGGGCTGGCTCCTCCCTCTATGCCCTCTATGCCAGACTCAGTTTAGAAAATGTGCCCAGTGGAGCCGGTCACAGCTAGGAGAGCTCCTTGGAGTTTTTCTGGTTTTATTGTTTTTTTAAGAGTGTTAGGTACAGGGAGGCTGCTGGCAACAGCCCCCCTGCTTCGTGGGACTTAGGGGGGCTAGGAACCAACTCTAGAAGTTAATGGTTCTCTATCTCCGCTGACAGGACACTGAGCTAGTGAGGGACGAGCCCTCTTGGGCTCCATAAAAGTCCAGATTTCAGCATTGTCCGTTTTCTTCAAGAAATAATTGGCTGCCCTCCCTGAGGTTCAGACTTTCTTGAAAGGGAGAACTAAATTGAAAGCGCTGTCCACAATAAAGGATAGATAAAATTGTATTTATTTTGTATTGATAACTGTTAATATAAACACTTAAAAAGCTAAAACATAATATGTATATCTACAAAGCCTATTTCTTCAGTGATCCTTATCACAGGTACCTTGTGATTGCACTGGTAATGAATACTAGATTGCTGATTAGAACAATATAGCATGCAATAGGTGCTCTAATTAGCTCCACAGTGAACAATTCTTAGTAGCAAATTATATTATTCAGCCTCCTAAATACTTAAGTACACTTATATGGAACACTTATTTTCACAGCCCAAACATATCTAGAGGAAATGCATAGTTGATAAATGCTTTTTCACCTCCCGCTGGGACAGCGTAGTGATACAATGTGTCCAAAGTGTCTCTGCCTTATAGGCCCTACACACTGGCCGATTTTCTGAAAGATATGAACGATCTCGTTCATAAATGAACGAGAACTCGTTCATATCTTTCAGTGTGGAGACTCCAGCGATGAACGATGCGCGGCCCCGCGCTCGTTCATCGCTGGTCTCCCGTGGGCTGTGCATGCAGGCCAATATGGTCGATCTCGTCCATATTTGCCTGCACTTCAATGCAGCCGCGTGACGGGGAGAGTGAAGAAACTTCACTCCCCCCGTCACTGCCCCCCCGCCGCCGGGTCGCTCGTCGACCGTATCGGCCGTCGGGCACCTCGGCGGCGCATCGGGAAATGTGTAGGGCCCCTTAGAATCAGGCTGAATATGTAACAAAGAATCAAGTCTCCTATGGAAGCTTTCCAGCTAATTAGCTTCTGACAGGCGTCCCCGTCTAAGCATAAAATAATTATGGATGAGATTCTTATGAAATAAACTGATTGCACAGTAACTTGAATGTCCACTGCAGGTGAACTGTAGAGATGGCTTATCTCACCGGTTTGTGCAGCTACCACATCTCCCGCCGGGCTCCGTCTCTGCCGCATATAGCGCTCAGCGGCTCTATCACTGACGTCAGCGCTGTATTCCTCCCATTGGTGTGGGTTGGATGCAAGCGTGCAAACAGAGATCCTCCGGCCAGTGGTTCAGAACTGCATCGGCTGTTATGCACTTGGCCCGTAATGGCAGGGCGGCACAAGTTCTCACCGGCACCGGCGTTAGGAGAAATGATGTCGGCTTTGTAGAAGCTCAAGTCCATGTATAGGGGTAAAAACTTAACATGTTTCTCAGCCTGTTACCCGTGGCTGTTTCCTCAGAAGTGAATCTTGGTTACATATTCAGCCTGATTCTAAGGGGCCCTACACACTGGCCGACCCGCCGCCGAGCTGCCCGACGGCGGATACGGCCGACGAGCGACCCGGCGGAGGGGGGGCAGTGACGGGGGGAGTGAAGTTTCTTCACTCCCCCCGTCACGCGGCTCCATAGAACTGCAGGCAAATATGGACGAGATCGTCCATATTGGCCTGCATGCACAGCCGACGGGGGAGCAGCGATGAACGAGCGCGGGACCGCGCATCGTTCATCGCTGGAGCCTCCACACTGAAAGATATGAACGAGTTCTCGTTCATTTATGAACGAGATCGTTCATATCTTTAAAAAAATCGGCCAGTGTGTAGGGCCTATAAGGCAGAGACACTTTGGACACATTGTATTGCGGGAGGTGAAAAAGCATTTATCAACTGTATGCATTTCCTCTAGATATGTTTGTGCTGTGAAAATAAGTGTTCCATATAAGTGTACCTTATAGGCCCTACACACTGGCCGATTTTTTGAAAGATATGAACGATCTCGTTCATAAATGAACGAGAACTCGTTCATATCTTTCAGTGTGGAGGCTCCAGCGATGAACGATGCGCGGTCCCGCGCTCGTTCATCGCTGGTCCCCCGTCGGCTGTGCATGCAGGCCAATATGGACGATCTCGTCCATATTTGCCTGCAGTTCTATGGAGCCGCGTGACGGGGGGAGTGAAGAAACTTCACTCCCCCCGTCACTGCCCCCCCCCCGCCGCCGGGTCGCTCGTCGGCCGTATCCGCCGTCGGGCAGCTCGGCGGCGGGTCGGCCAGTGTGTAGGGCCCCTTAGTATTTAGGAGGCTGAATAATATAATTTGCTACTAAGAATTGTTCACTGTGGAGCTAATTAGAGCACCTATTGCATGCTATATTGTTCTAATCAGCAATCTAGTATTCATTACCAGTGCAATCACAAGGTACTTGTGATAAGGATCACTGAAGAAATAGGCTTTGTAGATATACATATTATGTTTTAGCTTTTTAAGTGTTTATATTAACAGTTATCAATACAAAATAAATACAATTTTATCTATCCTTTATTGTGGACAGCGCTTTCAATTTAGTTATTTCTTGTCACAATAAATATATTGGGAACCAACAACCCAATAACTTGAGAGCGGCAGTCCTTAATAAGGAGAGGAGTATTAATGAACTGATAAAGCATTTTAGCAATTTGAGTTGGGACAGCTGACACACATTGAAGCTTAGCGCTTTTTTTTTTGCTTGGAGTTTGGATTTTCTTGAAAGGGGCTCTGCACATCCAGCCTCCCTTTGTGCCTCCTACAGCACCTTGGGATCTTAATGTGGTGATGCAGGAGGTTGATGTCAAGTTTCTTACTTGGAAGGCGGTCACACTATTGGTGTTAGCATCTGCTAGACGTGTGTCAGAATTGTGGGCCTTGTCCTGCAAGAGCCCCTACTTGATTTTCCATGAAGATAGAGCTGAGCTCAGGACGGGTCAGCAATTTCTTCCGAAGGTTGTGTCAGCTTTTCATTAGAGATGAGCGCCTGAAATTTTTCGGGTTTTGTGTTTTGGTTTTGGGTTCGGTTCCGCGGCCGTGTTTTGGGTTCGAACGCGTTTTGGCAAAACCTCACCGAATTATTTTTGTCGGATTCGGGTGTGTTTTGGATTCGGGTGTTTTTTTCCAAAAACACTAAAAAACAGCTTAAATCATAGAATTTGGGGGTCATTTTGATCCCAAAGTATTATTAACCTCAAAAACCATAATTTACACTCATTTTCAGTCTATTCTGAATACCTCACACCTCACAATATTATTTTTAGTCCTAAAATTTGCACCGAGGTCGCTGTGTGAGTAAGATAAGCGACCCTAGTGGCCGACACAAACACCGGGCCCATCTAGGAGTGGCACTGCAGTGTCACGCAGGATGTCCCTTCCAAAAAACCCTCCCCAAACAGCACATGACGCAAAGAAAAAAAGAGGCGCAATGAGGTAGCTGTGTGAGTAAGATTAGCGACCCTAGTGGCCGACACAAACACCGGGCCCATCTAGGAGTGGCACTGCAGTGTCACGCAGGATGGCCCTTCCAAAAAACCCTCCCCAAACAGCACATGACGCAAAGAAAAAAAGAGGCGCAATGAGGTAGCTGTGTGAGTAAGATTAGCGACCCTAGTGGCCGACACAAACACCGGGCCCATCTAGGAGTGGCACTGCAGTGTCACGCAGGATGGCCCTTCCAAAAAACCCTCCCCAAACAGCACATGACGCAAAGAAAAAAAGAGGCGCAATGAGGTAGCTGACTGTGTGAGTAAGATTAGCGACCCTAGTGGCCGACACAAACACCGGGCCCATCTAGGAGTGGCACTGCAGTGTCACGCAGGATGTCCCTTCCAAAAAACCCTCCCCAAACAGCACATGACGCAAAGAAAAAAAGAGGCGCAATGAGGTAGCTGTGTGAGTAAGATTAGCGACCCTAGTGGCCGACACAAACACCGGGCACATCTAGGAGTGGCACTGCAGTGTCACGCAGGATGTCCCTTCCAAAAAACCCTCCCCAAACAGCACATGACGCAAAGAAAAAAAGAGGCGCAATGAGGTAGCTGTGTGAGTAAGATTAGCGACCCTAGTGGCCGACACAAACACCGGGCCCATCTAGGAGTGGCACTGCAGTGTCACGCAGGATGTCCCTTCCAAAAAACCCTCCCCAATCAGCACATGATGCAAAGAAAAAGAAAAGAAAAAAGAGGTGCAAGATGGAATTATCCTTGGGCCCTCCGACCCACCCTTATGTTGTATAAACAAAACAGGACATGCACACTTTAACCAACCCATCATTTCAGTGACAGGGTCTGCCACACGACTGTGACTGATATGACGGGTTGGTTTGGACCCCCCCCAAAAAAGAAGCAATTAATCTCTCCTTGCACAAACTGGCTCTACAGAGGCAAGATGTCCACCTCATCTTCACCCTCCGATATATCACCGTGTACATCCCCCTCCTCACAGATTATCAATTCGTCCCCACTGGAATCCACCATCTCAGCTCCCTGTGTACTTTGTGGAGGCAATTGCTGCTGGTCAATGTCTCCGCGGAGGAATTGATTATAATTCATTTTAATGAACATCATCTTCTCCACATTTTCTGGATGTAACCTCGTACGCCGATTGCTGACAAGGTGAGCGGCGGCACTAAACACTCTTTCGGAGTACACACTTGTGGGAGGGCAACTTAGGTAGAATAAAGCCAGTTTGTGCAAGGGCCTCCAAATTGCCTCTTTTTCCTGCCAGTATAAGTACGGACTGTGTGACGTGCCTACTTGGATGCGGTCACTCATATAATCCTCCACCATTCTATCAATGTTGAGAGAATCATATGCAGTGACAGTAGACGACATGTCCGTAATCGTTGTCAGGTCCTTCAGTCCGGACCAGATGTCAGCATCAGCAGTCGCTCCAGACTGCCCTGCATCACCGCCAGCGGGTGGGCTCGGAATTCTGAGCCTTTTCCTCGCACCCCCAGTTGCGGGAGAATGTGAAGGAGGAGATGTTGACAGGTCGCGTTCCGCTTGACTTGACAATTTTGTCACCAGCAGGTCTTTCAACCCCAGCAGACCTGTGTCTGCCGGAAAGAGAGATCCAAGGTAGGCTTTAAATCTAGGATCGAGCACGGTGGCCAAAATGTAGTGCTCTGATTTCAACAGATTGACCACCCGTGAATCCTTGTTAAGCGAATTAAGGGCTGCATCCACAAGTCCCACATGCCTAGCGGAATCGCTCCCTTTTAGCTCCTTCTTCAATGCCTCCAGCTTCTTCTGCAAAAGCCTGATGAGGGGAATGACCTGACTCAGGCTGGCAGTGTCTGAACTGACTTCACGTGTGGCAAGTTCAAAGGGCATCAGAACCTTGCACAACGTTGAAATCATTCTCCACTGCACTTGAGACAGGTGCATTCCATCTCCTATATCGTGCTCAATTGTATAGGCTTGAATGGCCTTTTGCTGCTCCTCCAACCTCTGAAGCATATAGAGGGTTGAATTCCACCTCGTTACCACTTCTTGCTTCAGATGATGGCAGGGCAGGTTCAGTAGTTTTTGGTGGTGCTCCAGTCTTCTGTACGTGGTGCCTGTACGCCGAAAGTGTCCCGCAATTTTTCTGGCCACCGACAGCATCTCTTGCACGCCCCTGTCGTTTTTAAAAAAATTCTGCACCACCAAATTCAAGGTATGTGCAAAACATGGGACGTGCTGGAATTTGCCCATATTTAATGCACACACAATATTGCTGGCGTTGTCCGATGCCACAAATCCACAGGAGAGTCCAATTGGGGTAAGCCATTCCGCGATGATCTTCCTCAGTTGCCGTAAGAGGTTTTCAGCTGTGTGCGTATTCTGGAAAGCGGTGATACAAAGCGTAGCCTGCCTAGGAAAGAGTTGGCGTTTGCGAGATGCTGCTACTGGTGCCGCCGCTGCTGTTCTTGCGGCGGGAGTCCATACATCTACCCAGTGGGCTGTCACAGTCATATAGTCCTGACCCTGCCCTGCTCCACTTGTCCACATGTCCGTGGTTAAGTGGACATTGGGTACAACTGCATTTTTTAGGAGACTGGTGAGTCTTTTTCTGACGTCCGTGTACATTCTCGGTATCGCCTGCCTAGAGAAGTGGAACCTAGATGGTATTTGGTAACGGGGGCACACTGCCTCAATAAATTGTCTAGTTCCCTGTGAACTAACGGCGGATACCGGACGCACGTCTAACACCAACATAGTTGTCAAGGACTCAGTTATCCGCTTTGCAGTAGGATGACTGCTGTGATATTTCATCTTCCTCGCAAAGGACTGTTGAACAGTCAATTGCTTACTGGAAGTAGTACAAGTGGGCTTACGACTTCCCCTCTGGGATGACCATCGACTCCCAGCGGCAACAACAGCAGCGCCAGCAGCAGTAGGCGTTACACGCAAGGATGCATCGGAGGAATCCCAGGCAGGAGAGGACTCGTCAGACTTGCCAGTGACATGGCCTGCAGGACTATTGGCATTCCTGGGGAAGGAGGAAATTGACACTGAGGGAGTTGGTGGGGTGGTTTGCGTGAGCTTGGTTACAAGAGGAAGGGATTTACTGGTCAGTGGACTGCTTCCGCTGTCACCCAAAGTTTTTGAACTTGTCACTGACTTATTATGAATGCGCTGCAGGTGACGTATAAGGGAGGATGTTCCGAGGTGGTTAACGTCCTTACCCCTACTTATTACAGCTTGACAAAGGGAACACACGGCTTGACACCTGTTGTCCGCATTTCTGGTGAAATACCTCCACACCGAAGAGCTGATTTTTTTGGTATTTTCACCTGGCATGTCAACGGCCATATTCCTCCCACGGACAACAGGTGTCTCCCCGGGTGCCTGACTTAAACAAACCACCTCACCATCAGAATCCTCCTGGTCAATTTCCTCCCCAGCGCCAGCAACACCCATATCCTCCTCATCCTGGTGTACTTCAACACTGACATCTTCAATCTGACTATCAGGAACTGGACTGCGGGTGCTCCTTCCAGCACTTGCAGGGGGCGTGCAAATGGTGGAAGGCGCATGCTCTTCACGTCCAGTGTTGGGAAGGTCAGGCATCGCAACCGACACAATTGGACTCTCCTTGTGGATTTGGGATTTCAAAGAACGCACAGTTCTTTGCGGTGCTTTTGCCAGCTTGAGTCTTTTCAGTTTTCTAGCGAGAGGCTGAGTGCTTCCATCCTCATGTGAAGCTGAACCACTAGCCATGAACATAGGCCAGGGCCTCAGCCGTTCCTTGCCACTCCGTGTGGTAAATGGCATATTGGCAAGTTTACGCTTCTCCTCCGACAATTTTATTTTAGGTTTTGGAGTCCTTTTTTTACTGATATTTGGTGTTTTGGTTTTGACATGCTCTGTACTATGCCATTGGGCATCGGCCTTGGCAGACGACGTTGCTGGCATTTCATCGTCTCGGCCATGACTAGTGGCAGCAGCTTCAGCACGAGGTGGAAGTGGATCTTGATCTTTCCCTAATTTTGGAACCTCAACATTTTTGTTCTCCATATTTTAATAGGCACAACTAAAAGGCACCTCAGGTAAACAATGGAGATGGATGAATTGGATACTAGTATACAATTATGGACGGGCTGCCGAGTGCCGACACAGAGGTAGCCACAGCCGTGAACTACCGCACTGTACTGTGTCTGCTGCTAATATATAGACTGGTTGATAAAGAGATAGTATACTCGTAACTAGTATGTATGTATAAAGAAAGAAAAAAAAACCACGGTTAGGTGGTATATACAATTATGGACGGGCTGCCGAGTGCCGACACAGAGGTAGCCACAGCCGTGAACTACCGCACTGTACTGTGTCTGCTGCTAATATATAGACTGGTTGATAAAGAGATAGTATACTCGTAACTAGTATGTATGTATAAAGAAAGAAAAAAAAACCACGGTTAGGTGGTATATACAATTATGGACGGGCTGCCGAGTGCCGACACAGAGGTAGCCACAGCCGTGAACTACCGCACTGTACTGTGTCTGCTGCTAATATATAGACTGGTTGATAAAGAGATAGTATACTCGTAACTAGTATGTATGTATAAAGAAAGAAAAAAAAACCACGGTTAGGTCACTGGTATATACAATTATGGACGGGCTGCCGAGTGCCGACACAGAGGTAGCCACAGCCGTGAACTACCGCACTGTACTGTGTCTGCTGCTAATATATAGACTGGTTGATAAAGAGATAGTATACTCGTAACTAGTATGTATGTATAAAGAAAGAAAAAAAAACCACGGTTAGGTGGTATATACAATTATGGACGGGCTGCCGAGTGCCGACACAGAGGTAGCCACAACCGTGAACTACCGCACTGTACTGTGTCTGCTGCTAATATATAGACTGGTTGATAAAGAGATAGTATACTCGTAACTAGTATGTATGTATAAAGAAAGAAAAAAAAACCACGGTTAGGTCACTGGTATATACAATTATGGACGGGCTGCCGAGTGCCGACACAGAGGTAGCCACAGCCGTGAACTACCGCACTGTACTGTGTCTGCTGCTAATATATAGACTGGTTGATAAAGAGATAGTATACTCGTAACTAGTATGTATGTATAAAGAAAGAAAAAAAAACCACGGTTAGGTCACTGGTATATACAATTATGGACGGGCTGCCGAGTGCCGACACAGAGGTAGCCACAGCCG
Organism: Pseudophryne corroboree; assembly: GCF_028390025.1. Classification (NCBI taxonomy): domain Eukaryota; kingdom Metazoa; phylum Chordata; class Amphibia; order Anura; family Myobatrachidae; genus Pseudophryne; species Pseudophryne corroboree. The sequence goes on along the minus strand of NC_086448.1, from coordinate 350,953,058 downwards.
TGAACTACCGCACTGTACTGTGTCTGCTGCTAATATATAGACTGGTTGATAAAGAGATAGTATACTCGTAACTAGTATGTATGTATAAAGAAAGAAAAAAAAACCACGGTTAGGTCACTGGTATATACAATTATGGACAGGCTGCCGAGTGCCGACACAGAGGTAGCCACAGCCGTGAACTACCGCACTGTACTGTGTCTGCTGCTAATATATAGACTGGTTGATAAAGAGATAGTATACTCGTAACTAGTATGTATGTATAAAGAAAGAAAAAAAAACCACGGTTAGGTCACTGGTATATACAATTATGGACGGGCTGCCGAGTGCCGACACAGAGGTAGCCACAGCCGTGAACTACCGCACTGTACTGTGTCTGCTGCTAATATATAGACTGGTTGATAAAGAGATAGTATACTCGTAACTAGTATGTATGTATAAAGAAAGAAAAAAAAACCACGGTTAGGTGGTATATACAATTATGGACGGGCTGCCGAGTGCCGACACAGAGGTAGCCACAGCCGTGAACTACCGCACTGTACTGTGTCTGCTGCTAATATATAGACTGGTTGATAAAGAGATAGTATACTCGTAACTAGTATGTATGTATAAAGAAAGAAAAAAAAACCACGGTTAGGTCACTGGTATATACAATTATGGACTGGCTGCGGAGTGCCGACACAGAGGTAGCCACAGCCGTGAACTACCGCACTGTACTGTGTCTGCTGCTAATATATAGACTGGTTGATAAAGAGATAGTATACTCGTAACTAGTATGTATGTATAAAGAAAGAAAAAAAAACCACGGTTAGGTCACTGGTATATACAATTATGGACGGGCTGCTGAGTGCCGACACAGAGGTAGCCACAGCCGTGAACTACCGCACTGTACTGTGTCTGCTGCTAATATATAGACTGGTTGATAAAGAGATAGTATACTCGTAACTAGTATGTATGTATAAAGAAAGAAAAAAAAACCACGGTTAGGTCACTGGTATATACAATTATGGACGGGCTGCCGAGTGCCGACACAGAGGTAGCCACAGCCGTGAACTACCGCACTGTACTGTGTCTGCTGCTAATATAGACTGGTTGATAAAGAGATAGTATACTACTAATATTATATACTGGTGGTCAGGTCACTGGTCACTAGTCACACTGGCAGTGGCACTCCTGCAGCAAAAGTGTGCACTGTTTAATTTTAATATAATATTATGTACTCCTGGCTCCTGCTATAACCTATAACTGGCACTGCAGTAGTGCTCCCCAGTCTCCCCCACAATTATAAGCTGTGTGAGCTGAGCAGTCAGACAGATATATAATATATATAGATGATGCAGCACACTGGCCTGAGCCTGAGCAGTGCACACAGATATGGTATGTATGTGACTGAGTCACTGTGTGCTGTGTATCGCTTTTTTCAGGCAGAGAACGGATTATAAATAAAAGTGGTGGTCACTGGTCACTATCAGCAAAACTCTGCACTGTACACTACTGAGTACTCCTAATGCTCCCCAAAATTAGTAAATCAAGTGTCTAAACGGAGAGGACGCCAGCCACGTCCTCTCCCTATCAATCTCAATGCACGTGTGAAAATGGCGGCGACGCGCGGCTCCTTATATAGAATCCGAGTCTCGCGATAGAATCCGAGCCTCGCGAGAATCCGACAGCGTCATGATGACGTTCGGGCGCGCTCGGGTTAACCGAGCAAGGCGGGAAGATCCGAGTCGCTCGGACTCGTGAAAAAAAACATGACGTTCTGGCGGGTTCGGATTCAGAGAAACCGAACCCGCTCATCTCTACTTTTCATATCAACCAACCTATTGTGGTGCCAGTGGCTACTGACTCCTCAATTACCTCAAAGTCCTAGGATGTTGTGAGGGCTTTGAAGATTTATGTGAAGAGAACTTCTCGTCACAGAAAGTCAGATGCTCTGTTTGTCCTTTATGATCCCAACAAGGTTGGGTGTCCTGCTTCTAAGCACACGATTTCTCGCTGGATCAGGTTTACTATCCAGCATGCTTATTCTACGGCATGATTGCAGTGTCCAAAATCTGTTAAGGCCCACTCTACTCGTAAAGTGGGTTCTTCCTTGGCGACTGCCTGGGATGTCTCGACTTTACAACTTTGCCGAGCGGCTATTTGGTCAGGGTCGAACACGTTTGCTAAGTTCTACAAGTTCGATACTTTGGCCTCTGAGGAACTTAAGTTTGGTCAATCGGTGCTGCCGGAGCCTCCCAGCTCTCCCTCTCGTACTGGGAGCTTTGGTTCCACATGGTATTAATGTGGACCCCAGCATCCTCTAGGATGTAAGAGAAAATAGGATTTTGTTGTTCCGCCATTGCCAAATTGTTTCAAGCTGGTTAGCATTTCTTTCTGTTGTTATGTGTGAGCTGGTGTGAATCTCACCACTATCTGTGTATTTCAATCTCTCAAAGTATGTCCGTGTCCTCGGGCACAGTTTCTAGACTGAGTCTGGTAGGAGGGGCATAGAGGGAAGAGCCAGCCAACACTATTAAACTCTTAAAGTGCCCATGGCTCCCAAGGGGCCCGTATATACCCCACGGTACTAATGTGGACCCCAGCATCCTCTACGGACTGCGAGAAAAGGATTTACCGGTAGGTATTTAAAATCCTATTTTTTGATGGTTGGCCATGAGAGGCAAGTCATGGTGCCATTGCCAGTATTTCTTCGCCATTGCAAAGGCAACTCTTTCCCTGCATGGCTAATAGGATTGACCCTGTATACTTGTATGGGTAATTTATTAAAGAACTTGTGTACAAATTGTTTATTGACATGCATAAACCAAGTGCATGGCCGGACTGGCCATCTGGCACTTCTGGCACGTGCCAGAAGGGCCAATGGGCAGGTGGGCCGAACCGGTCACTCAGAGAGCCGGGAAGGCCACGCGCAGCCTCTGGCTCTCTGGTTTCATGCTCTCCATGGAAATGGGGGAGTGCCATGAGTCCACGCCCCAGACTCGTGACGCGCCCCCAGCAACCATTGCCATGGTAATGGGGGAGTGCCACGAGTCCACACCCCCATGACTCGCAGCACGCCCCCATGCATCGCGCGGCACACCCCCTGTGATGCGCCCGCGCCCCTGTGATGCGTGCGTGCTCCTGATGATGCATGCGCGCCCCCCATGACACGCACACGTGCCTTCATGAATGCCAGGGCCGAATTATGGCCCTAGTCCATTGCTGACCAAGTGCATATACTGTACTATTGTTTTTTCCTAGTGTAAATCTGCCGCGTACTGTACTGTACACTACTTTTGCAGGTCTGTATGTATCTTTTGCTCTGTTTCTTTTCTGATACTGTTTGGCCTGCAGTCCCACTGAATGTGGTGTTCCATTTTAAGCTTGTTAATATTTCATTGACAGCTCTGTGCTTGAGACTATGGGCCTAATTTAGACCTGATCGCAGCAGCAAATTTGTTAGCAGATGGGCAAAACTATGTGCACTCAGGGGGGAAGGCAGATATAACATGTGCAGAGAGAGTTAGATATGGGTGGGTTATATTGTTTCTGTGCAGGGTAAATACTGGCTGCTTTATTTTTACACTGCAATTTAGATTTCAGTTTGAACACACCCCACCTAAATCTAAAGGTGTGTACACACTGTGAGATCCTTGCTATGGACGATTTTGACTATGCTATTTCCCTTGAACTCCCCGGAGCACAGCACCACCGATTTTGACTAACTTTTCTTGAGATATGGACTATGTGTGCTTACAATTTTGGCTTATGTGAGATTTTGGCTTATGTGAGATGTAATTGACATGTGAGATGAACTAGATAGTACACCGATCTAGCAAGGATTGACTTGCCTGCACGGTCTATCTTTTCTTACGATACCGACCTGGCGGGACCGCGCATCGGGATCGAATCGGGATCCAAGGTGACTTTCACCTTGCGATCTGCACTAACTTTTCTTGAGATTTTGACTATATAGTCAAAATCGAAAGAAAATATATCACCATGTGTACACACCTTAACTCTCTCTGCACATGTTATATCTGACCTCCTGCAGTGCACATGGTTTTGCCCATTAGCTAACAAATTTGCTGCTACGATCAGGTCTGAATTAGGCCCTAAGCCCTGTTTCAAAGTTCTTGACTTGTAGTCTTCAAAACTGATTACAGTTCCCTGAGGTCCAACTGAAACCCTAATTGAAAGCCATAGAATTATTGCAGAATCTTCTACTTCTAAAGCTACAGTAGTAATACACCTAAAGATTATCTTTCCAACCAGTCAACTAGTTGACCGGTTGGAAGTAAAATCTGGTAATATATGTGAGTAATTGACAATCAACCATTTGCTCCCAAACCCTGAAAAACGATTGTTCAAATTGGTTAAATCCACTTGATTGAAATAATTTTTGTGCATTTTCTAGGGTTTGGGAGCAAATGGTTGATTGTCATTCACTCTCATACATTAGCAGATTTTTATTCCAACCAGCCAACTACTGTAGCTGGATGGTTAATAATATATAGGGGTCTATGTACTAAGAGTTGGAGAGAGATAATGTAGACTAAGATAAAGTACCAACCAATCAGCTCCTGCCATTTTATAAACACAGCCTGTAACATGGCAGTTAGCAGTGGCAGTTTTAGGTGCAGGCTAGCAGGGTGTGCACCCAGGGCACTATGGCCTGAGGGAGCAGCCGCAGTCACCACACCAGAGCCATCTGAATTGCGTGCGCCCTTCCACGCTGGCTGCACCGGCTCTCACCTCCTCTGTATCCGATACCACTATCACCGTCATCCCAGACAGTGTGCACTCCCAGCCACCATGTACGTGCATCCATCAGCCTATGCCAATACCACCAGCAATGGATCCGAAGAGCACATGAAGCTCCACCTACCAGGGATGGGACAATGTCTCCGTAGTCTGTACTACTGGGGAAACGTGATTGTTGCTAAGCGTGTCCCATCAGCTGCTACCTCAGGGGCGCTGTTGTTGTCATGTGACTGTCGGCTCTGGCGGTGACAGGAAGATGGCGACATGTAGAGGATAGCGGTACTGCTGCTGCTGTGGGGACCGGGATAGCCACACACAGAAGGAGCTGGTGAGAGGACCTCAGGTCTATGAGACTGTTCCAGCCGGTATCCCGTCCCACAAATTACACCCCCTGCCCCCCTCCCCACACATTACACTCCCCTATGCCCTTGACACCCCTCCTCTGACATACCCTGCTCCCCCTAGACCCCGACATCCCTCATGACCCCTCCCCACATCACACCCCTCATACACCTAACACCCCTCTTCTGTCACACCCTGCTCCCCTATACCCCAGAAATACCTGACATCCCCCTTCCCCACACCACAGCCTCATACACCAGACATCCCTCATGCCCCCCATGACACCCTCATACCCTGACTCCCCTCCTCTGTCCCACCCTGCTTCACCCTCATACCCCAGACATTCCTCATGCCCCCTCCCCACATTACACTCTCTATGCACCTAACACCCCTCCTCTGTCAAACCCTGCTTGCCCACCTATACCGCAGACATCTCTCATGCCCCTCCACTGTCACACCCTGATCACACCTTATACCCCAGACACCCCTCATGCCCCTCGACGCCATAATCTTTAGGTGTATGGCCATCTTATTTCTTTTGCCATATGTTGTAAAGTATTCATTTCATTTTGCTTGTTTGAACAGTTTCCGTTAAAAAAGGAATATTCCATAACTTTGCACACTGCTCCCAATGCCACAAACTACACTGTATGCTAAGGATGATTGGGTAAATAATATGCTGGACTGAACTAGATAGCTTGTTAAAGCTAATACTCTGCTAATACCCTGCATCCTTGATAAATCTGGATAATTTTGGGTACAATTACTGGTTTATTGAATTTTGTAATTAAAATCTGATTGCCATTTTTTTAATATGGCATTTGGCTCTTTACATTTCTAATGCGACAGTGAATGCAAGGTTCCAAATGTATTGTCTCCACTAGATAGATAGCTGCATTACATGTGATTTCACAGCCACAATGTTTTACTACAGCAAATGGCGGTGAACTTAGTGCAGCTGCACTGTGGTGTCACATGGCAGGCCACCCAGGTTAATAGCTGTTCCCTGCAAGTGATGACATTAATGAAATCTGTGTCATCATTAGACACCGGGTTTCCCTTATACTAGAATAGTGAAGTTTATTAGCCATGTAATTACTTGTATAGCAGTTACTTATCATGTCTAATTTTCTTTAAAGGTGTATGCCTAATGAATTGAATCTGTTGAATAACATCTTTAATTAGGATCATTCATTTGCATTTCTCATAGTTTTAATGATTATCCAGATACTAGAACTGGGCTTTTACTTGCTGTGATTATAGAGGGGGATGAAATAATGTGCTGTCGTTGAGACAATTTGCTATTTTGGTATAACAGAAGAAAGAATTCTAGTATTCTGCAATAAAAATATTACAAGATTACACAATTAGATGTTTTTGTTTGTTTGTTTGTTTGTTTGTTTGTTTGTTGTTTTAAAAGACTATGGAACAGTATGAAAACTCGATATCTTATCTGGTATTTTTTTTTCCTATTCATGGAAATGGGAGAATGTAACAGAATGTAAAGTTTTGGTGACTTTCAAAAATCATGGAGAAATTGCAGCATCTTTAGCATCCAAGCCACAGGATGTAACAGCGCATACTTTGCAGTCTGACATGCCGAACTGCCTGCAATGTGCAGCGGGTTATTAAGCCACACATTTATAGCATTTTGGCATGTTTGATGCTATTAAATAAATAAATGGAAAAAGTGGAGCCCCCTATAAGCCTGACTACCTATGTGCTGATAAAGCTAGGGCTATTACCCAGACCACCCAAGTGGTGGGAGTCAGTTAATAATTTGTAGGAAAAAGATTTCATAATCTTCTTTACAACCACATGTCTCATGAAACCCTATCATGCCCAATTTAAAGGGCTGTCACGATATGCTGGTACTTGGAAAACCACAAATTCAAGCATGCCCTCCTAAAACTTCTTATTTTCCCTCTCAGGGACTAAATCAATTGACCCTCGTACCTTGGCAATTGCTTAAGGGTCTGTTTAACATCTTCTATAATACATTAGCAGGAGCTGGCTTGCAACTATCAGCCTGGGCGGCGGAAGCATGTGTAAGTGGCTCGGCTTTTTCTACCAGCACCTGCAACAGAAAAATGGGCATGGCAAAAAGTGTTGTGGGTGTGGTTTCCTAGTGTGGGTGTGGTTTAAAGAGCTATTGCGGGCAGTGACATTGACTGTTTCAACACCTGCAGCTATCAATTTCAACAGCTGCACGAGTTATTGCCCTTTCACCACAGCATGGAAAGCTCTGTCCCTGGCTGTGGCAGCTGCTGGCTCTGAACTGCACAGGAGATCTTGCGATGGGGTGGTCTTCTGTATGCCGGTGCTCGGGCTCCCGGCGCTCAGTATACCGGCGCCGGGAGCCCGACAGCCGGCATACGACACTTATTTTCCCTCGTGGGGGTCCACGACCCCCATAGAGGGAGAATAAAATAGTGTGGCGCGCGTAGCGCGCCACCGTGCCCGTAGCGTGGCGAGCACAGCGAGCCCGCAAGGGGCTCATTTGCGCTCACCACACTGTCGGTAAGCCGGCGGTCGGCCTCCCGGCGCCGGTATGCTGGTCGCCGGGAGCCCGTCCGCCGGCCAGCCGTAGTGAACCCCTTGCGATGCTAGCAAGATCTCATGCATGTCCAGAGAAGTCGCCCGGGGGAGAAACACAGCAGATCAGCACTAGGCTGATGCGCTGTGTGTCTAGGTAGGGACTGCCAGAGGATGGAGTTTTCACTCCTTTTCTTGGGCAGACAATATGTTAATAGATCTACTGCTTCTTGCTTCCCCTCGGTAATGGGTCCGTGCCGCTATAATATACCTCCCCAAATGTTTGCATACAGATCAGTAACACTTTCATAGCACGCCCATAAGAGAGACCATCTTTATGTGACTGAATAGCCACCTCACAGTAACCATCCCAAAACATATATCGGATACTGCTGGTCTCAGTCACTCCCCTGTGCGTACACATTGTGGGACACATGTGCTGTTCGTCATTTTATCGACTTATATGCATAGACATTTGAAAACCATTGACCATTTGTGCTAATATCAGCAGTGTTTTTGCAACTCAGAATCAGGCCTGTATGACACGGTATTCAATTAAATGAAACACGCACATTGCCAAGATTTTATATGTGTATATATACATATATATTTAATTGTAGACAACACTGAAAATTAACACATAGGAAAACATATGCACACTGAGGAAAATGTGGCTTATTTTGGTATGTTTCCGCCATTATAGGTGTGACACCCAAGTAAGTATGCAGGTAAGTTGACAACTTATGGGTGCTGTATACTTTTTACCTGGTGTTTCGGACACCCTTCCTATGTACAGGTTCTTTCAATTGCTTCAGAGAGAGTGTTATGAGCCGCTGCTTGCATCGTCTGCTTGTTGATAGACGCTCCCAAACTTCTGTTCCCCGGCCGCTGGTTGCATGGCAACTGGGACACCGGGCGCTTGTGGTGGTCGGGGTTGCCAGGCAGTGGGAAAGCCGGAAGAATCCTCAGTGAAGGTTACAGGAGGCTGATGGACATGCAGCAGCACAGCTGCAGAGAGTTTTTAATTAAGGGAGGTTGGCTGTATTGCGATTCCTATTGGCTTTTGCCTCCTCTATATGTTTTGTCTGTCTCTCACTCCCCGCCGATCATAGTCTTTGGTTGCAGCAGGAGTCTTTGTCTCTGTGGAAACCTTTCTTTGGTTTTGTTCAGATTTTCTTTCGCTGTATTCCTGTGTCCAGCCCCGGGTCAGCCCCGTTACCAGTCGAGTAGTTTGTGTTCTTATCTTTTATTGCATTTCTCTCTATTTGCTTTTCTATACTACATACCTCACCTGTGTACTCATTTCCCTACGTAATTACATTCTCATTCTACCAGTAGCCTTCTCTGTGATTTTGGGGTCTGTATTGCTGTGCACTCGTTTATCCTCATTCTCATTGTTATTTCTTTCCTTCGTACTTTTCTCTGACGTGCCTGTCATCATCATGTACCACTTATATCCTTTCTCTCCACAGTTGGTCTTCTCCTGTCCTGTATTTATTTAGTCTTTATCTTCAGTCTTGTCTCGTGTCTTTTGATTTGTGTCACTCCGGGTGGAGCTCGAACTACCGCAAGTGGCGTAAGTCCTGGTGGCATCCTAGTACCAGTAGGCAGAACTCGCCTTATGGGAAAAGCATCTATTCTTGTTAGGGTCTCCTGCTCTGTGCTGCCACGTCGTCATGGCAAACGGGAGACAAGTGCTAGCGGAGTAACCTGAGCGTAGCTGATACTCCGGTTCGGGTCTTTTGCTGTGCAGTGGTTACAGGCTCTGTGCACGGCAGGGGATCCGGTGCTGGTTTTTGTGCTCACAGTCTGTGAGGTCTGAGTGGGGCGTGGACAGCACCTGCTATATAAACCCTCTTCTCAGGTTAGGCAGATGCTGCTGAATCTTTGTTGGTTAGTCAGTTCCTGAAAGCTAGCTAGTACTGTGTAAACTTTGTATTTGTTTGTTGCTTACTGCAAATAGGCCTTGGGATTTGGTATTACACTCTGCCAATCCAGACCTAGCAGTAAGACTGGAGTCAGTCGTTTAACCTGCTGGGGTTCTTTTGCTACTCTGTGAACCTAGCAAGTTTGCGGCTGTATTCTCAGACTTGCCTGGCAAAATCCTTTCTCACTGTGCAAGGTGTTCAGGTGTCAGTTTAGTGGCAGTAAGCTGAACCAGTGCACTGCAAGTGAGGACTAGGATTGTGGAAACTCTCCTTATGTCTATTATTCCATCTCTGACCAAGGAGTTTACTGCCACACCCGTTGGTAACCCTTTAGGGTTTTGCTGTTGCCCTTAGCAACAGCATTTCGGGTTCTCTACGTATTAAATCACAACATCTCGCTTCTTTCCATCTGAGCATTCCTAATACTAGGGAGACACCCAGTTTCTTAGCCTTTGGGCTTCTCTGTTCACTTTGTGTTTATTTTGTTACCCTATCACCTTCTATGTATGTAATGTCATATTCCCCAGTCTGTCTGTGAGTTCATTTGTTTTGCATCCCTCTCCGTTCAGACACCAGTACATTCCTGCTGGCACTGGTGTGCATAACATATTCAGCAGCCTAATACTCCTGTTGAAATTTTGTGGGAATATGGAGCATACCCCTCAAAATACTTTGCAACAGGTGGTCGATCAGGTGCAGGTCCTGACTCGACAATTTAATGATTTGTCCATTAAAATGCACACCTCGCAGGCCGCTGGCGGAGCTCCCACAGCAGCAGTGCCTTCAGGGGTTAAGGAGCCGAAAGTAAATCTCCCGGATCGTTTTTCTGGAGATCGCTCGCAGTTCTTTTGTTTCAAGGAGAGCTGCAAGCTATATTTCCAGCTTAGGCCTCAGTCTTCTGGGTCGGAGATTCAGCGGGTGGGCATAGTGATTTCCTTGCTACAAGGAGACCCACAGGTCTGGGCATATGGGTTGCAGCCTGACTGTCCGTCGCTTAAAAGTGTTGATGCTTTTTTTACGGCACTGGGCATGTTGTATGATGACCCTGACAAGACGGCCTCAGCCGAGGCTCAGATTTCGATCCTTAAGCAGGGGCGAAGGCCAGTTGAGGTTTATTGTACGGAGTTTCGAAGGTTGGCCCATGATACCCAGTGGAATGACCCAGCCCTGAGACACCAGTACCGAAGAGGTCTTTCTAACCAGTTAAAAGACCAACTGGTACAATATCCCTTGCCTGATAGCTTGGATCAGCTCATGCAGTTATCCATTCGGGTGGATAGACGGCTGAGAGAGCGCAGGCTTGAAAGGAGACCGAGGTTTCCTTCTTTCCCAAGGGAACCTCAGACTCTGAGGAATTTTCCGAGGAGCCTATGCAGATTGGGGCTACCCGCCTCTCCTCGCGTGAGAAGACGCGGAGGAGACAGCAGGGGTTATGTTTGTACTGTGGGAATAAAGGTCATGTGGTAGTATCATGCCCAGAAAAGCCGGAAAACTTCAGGGCCTGAGGGTGATGGGAAATATCCTGTCAGGCCAGAAGTCAGAATTTCCCAAGAAGACTTTTATCATTCCGGTGACCTTGAAGATCCTCGGTCAAACTGTCAAGACTGAGGCCTTTGTGGACAGTGGGGCCGACGGGGTTTTTATGGACCGCCAATTCGCCCTGAAACACTCTGTTCCCTTAGTACCCTTGGCATCGGAAATTGAGATTTGTGGGTTAAACGGGGAACCATTATCCCAGGGTAAAATTACCTCTTGCACTAGCCAGATTTCTTTGTTTATTGGAGCCACACACTCTAAAAAATTGTCCTTTTATGTGACTGTCTGTACTTTTGCCCCATTGGTGTTGGGGTTACCCTGGTTAAGGGCCCACAATCCTCAATTTGACTGGGTCTCTGGGGAGATTCTTAGTTGGGGTACTGATTGTTTCAGGAGTTGCTTGAGCCTTCCAGTCAGGCTTTCGCAGCTAAGTTTGCCAGGATTGCCAGGATGTTATGCAGATTTTGCGGACGTGTTCTCCAAAAGAGTTGCAGAGGTACTACCTCCCCATCGCCCCTATGACTGTGCCATTGATTTGTTGCCGAATGCTAAGTTTCCCAAGAGCAGGTTGTACTCCCTGTCACGTCCTGAGACTCAGGCTATGGCAGAGTACATTCAGGAGAACTTGGCTAAGGGATTTATCAGACCTTCACAGTCTCCAGTTGGGTCGGGGTTCTTCTTCGTGGGTAAAAAGGACGGTTCGTTGCGACCCTGCATCGACTTCAGGGAATTGAACCGTATCACGATTAAAAACTCATACCCACTGCCTCTCATTTCGGTCTTGTTTGACCAGCTTCGTACTGCCACCATTTTTTCTAAGATTGACCTACGCGGTGCGTACAATCTAATCCGAATAAGAGAGGGGGATGAATGGAAGACTGCCTTTAATACCCACTCAGGGCATTATGAATATTTGGTGATGCCTTTTGGGCTCTGTAATGCCCCGGCAGTCTTCCAGGACTTCATGAACGATGTGCTCAGGCAATATTTGGATAGATTCTTAGTTGTATACTTGGATGACATCCTAATCTTCTCCCATTCCCTGGAGGAACATCGGAAGCATGTACGCTTAGTCCTCCAGAAACTCAGAGACCACCGGCTTGGGGCGAAGCTGGAGAAGTGCGAATTTGAAGTTCAGCAAATCGCATTTCTAGGATATATTATCTCCCAAGAAGGTTTCCAAATGGAGGGTTCCAAGGTACAGGCAGTCCTGGATTGGGTGCAGCCCACTAGTTTGAAGGCGCTTCAGCGTTTTCTGGGCTTTGCAAATTTTTATAGACGATTTATCGCTGGATTTTCGTCTATAGTTGCGCCCTTGGTGGCACTCACTAAGAAAGGGGCGGATGTTGCTCACTGGTCTTGTGAGGCCAAAGCGGCTTTTGCCCGTCTCAAAAGGGCATTTGTCTCGGCCAAGGTGCTGCGACACCCAGATCCAGAGCGTCCTTTTGTGGTGGAGGTGGATGCCTCTGAGATGGGTATTGGGGCAGTGCTCTCTCAGATGGGGGTGTCTGATAATCGCCTTCATCCCTGTGCTTACTTTTCCCGTAAATTTTCGCCTGCCGAGATGAATTATGACGTGGGTAACCGGGAATTGTTGGCTATTAAGGATGCACTTGAGGAGTGGAGACACTGGCTTGAGGGGGCTAAGTTTATGGTCTCAATTCTCACCGGCCATAAGAATTTGGCATATTTAGAGTCAGCGAAGCGCCTCAATGCAGGCAGGCACGATGGGCTTTGTTTTTTGCTCGCTTTAATTTTTTGATAACATATCGCCCTGGGTCAAAAAACATCAAGGCTGATGCGCTCTCGCGGAGTTTTGCTCCAATCCATGAGACCACCGAGGAGCCATTGCCCATTGTGTCCCCATCATGTATTAAAGTGGGCATTACCCAGGACCTCTTGTCATTAGTCCTTAGAGCACAGGAGCAGGCTCCTCCAGACCTTCCGGTAGGTCTTTTGTTTGTGCCTCCTAGGTTAAGACAGCGAGTGTTCCTGGAATTCCATGCCAAGAAGTCGGCAGGTCACCCGTGTATTGCCAGAACTCGGGAGTTGCTATCTAGGGCGGTGTGGTGGCCCTCGGTGGCTAGGGATGTGGATCAGTGGGTTCGGGCATGTGACATCTGTGCCCGAAATAAGACTCCTAGAGGGGTTCCTGTTGGCCCATTACATCCACTCTCTATTCCATCTAAGCCATGGACCCACATTTCAATGGATTTTGTGGTGGACTTGCCCAAATCCTCGGGGATGACAGCCATCTGGGTTGTCGTTGACAGGTTTTCGAAGATGGCGCACTTCGTTCCATTGGTTGGGCTGCCATCGGCCAGACGCCTGTCTGAATTATTTATGCTGCATGTTGTGCGCCTCCACGGGTTGCCACTTGATGTGGTCTCTGACCGCTGATCCCAGTTTGTGGCCAAATTCTGGAGGGCATTTTGTTCCGATCTCCAGATTTCTGTCAGCTTGTCGTCAGGCTACCATCCGCAGTCTAATGGGCAGACTGAAAGGGTGAACCAGTCCTTGGAGCAGTTCCTCAGGTGTTATGTCTCCAAGTGTCAGACTGACTGGGTTGCTCATCTGTCCATGGCGGAGTTTGCCTATAACAACGCGGCTTACTCTGCTACAGGGATCTCTCCCTTCCTTTGTGTGTATGGGCATCATCCTAAGGCCAATTCTTTTGACCCCCAGGACTCCACGCCTGGTGGTTCCTCTGTGGTTTCGGTCCTTAGAGGTATTTGGAGGAAAGTGAAGAAAGCCCTTGTGTCTGTGTCATTAGTGACCAAAAGGGTTTTTGATAAGCGGAAAAGACCCTGCAGCTTCAAATTAGGAGACTTCGTCTGGTTGTCTACCAAGAATTTGAAGTTGAGACAGCCATCTCATAAGTTAGGCCCCCGGTTCATCGGTCCTTATAAGATCACTAGGGTTATCAATCCGGTGGCATTTCAGTTAGATCTACCCCGTTCTTTGGGTATCAATAAAACATTTCATTGTTCCCTTTTAAAACGGGCGATTAGTAATCCTTCTTCCAGTGGAAGACCTTCCCCTCTTCTGATACGTGGCCAGAGGGAGTTTGTTGTTGAAAGGATTCTTGACTCCAAGATGGTTCGGGGTCGGCTGTCATTTTTGGTGCACTGGAAGGGGTATGGCCCGGAGGAGCGGTCGTGGGTGCGCAGTTGTGATCTTCATGCCCCCAGACTGTTACGCTCTTTCTTCTCGCAGTTCCCCGATAAACCCGGTGGTAGGGGTTCTTTGACCCCTCGTCAGAGGGGGGGTACTGTTAGGGTCTCCTGCTCTGTGCTGCCACGTCATCATGGCAACCGGGAGACAAGTGCTAGCGGAGTAACCTGAGCGTAGCTGATACTCCGGTTCGGGTCTTTTGCTGTGCAGTGGTTACAGGCTCTGTGCACGGCAGGGGATCCGGTGCTGGTTTTTGTGCTCACAGTCTGTGAGGTCTGAGTGGGGCGTGGACAGCACTTGCTATATAAACCCTCTTCTCAGGTTAGGCAGATGCTGCTGAATCTTTGTTGGTTAGTCAGTTCCTGAAAGCTAGCTAGTACTGTGTAAACTTTGTATTTGTTTGTTGCTTACTGCAAATAGGCCTTGGGATTTGGTATTACACTCTGCCAATCCAGACCTAGCAGTAAGACTGGAGTCAGTCGTTTAACCTTCTGGGGTTCTTTTGCTACTCTGTGAACCTAGCAAGTTTGCGGCTGTATTCTCAGACTTGCCTGCCAAAATCCTTTCTCACTGTGCAAGGTGTTCAGGTGTCAGTTTAGTGGCAGTAAGCTGAACCAGTGCACTGCAAGTGAGGACTAGGATTGTGGAAACTCTCCTTGTGTCTATTATTCCATCTCTGACCAAGGAGTTTACTGCCACACCCGTTGGTAACCCTTTAGGGTTTTGCTGTTGCCCTTAGCAACAGCATTTCGGGTTCTCTACGTATTAAATCACAACATCTCGCTTCTTTCCATCTGAGCATTCCTAATACTAGGGAGACACCCAGTTTCTTAGCCTTTGGGCTTCTCTGTTCACTTTGTGTTTATTTTGTTACCCTATCACCTTCTATGTATGTAATGTCATATTCCCCAGTCTGTCTGTGAGTTCATTTGTTTTGCATCCCTCTCCGTTCAGACACCAGTACATTCCTGCTGGCACTGGTGTGCATAACAATTCTTGGGTGTACAACCTTGGGTTTACAAGGGTCAATGCCTAGAAGATCTCCGAAGACTTCATCATCCTTAGAAAGTAGATTCTACAGTCGTAACAGATAGGTAAGGAGTACATATTCACACCTAGAATTAGGTTA
This sequence comes from Pseudophryne corroboree, assembly GCF_028390025.1. Classification (NCBI taxonomy): domain Eukaryota; kingdom Metazoa; phylum Chordata; class Amphibia; order Anura; family Myobatrachidae; genus Pseudophryne; species Pseudophryne corroboree. Next base: position 350,937,671 of record NC_086448.1, on the reverse strand, counting down.
ATAACTTCTCAACTTAGAGCTTGTTATTCGTTGTAGGATTTTCTTACGGATACTTGCAAGAATATGAGGAACTGAAACTTTACACCATTGGCATGCATGAACAATTGATATTTTCACAATCAATCATACCATAAAACAATAAATGGCTTTATTTAACACTGTGTCCTGGGGTGTTCTTCAGCCAAATCTACCACAACAAAACTGTATGGCATTTCTAAAGTTATTATCACAGTAGAAGTACAATAAGGCAATGGTATTACACAATGTTATTAGTCAACCTTATTCACAGTAAGCCTACCATTTCTATGTTTCACTTTGCTATTATACAGAACTAGGTGATTCATTGTGACCTACGGGCGCTCCTCACACCATTGTAAGGGGCTACGCCCCCTTAACCCTTGCAGGCCCTTGTGGCATGCAATATTTTTATTATATGGAGTATTAACTCCAATCATAATTGTGTGAGTGGTTAAAAATGGCACGGACAAAGGGCGTGAGATGGTTAAGGGGTCGTAGCCCCCTGCAGCGGCGTGGACAGTGCACGCAGGGCCTGATGAATCACCTAGTAGGTTCTGTAGTTGGGGGAGTGGTGGGTGCGGGGGAGACGTGGATGGGGTCCGGGGGTGCCGCGGGTGGGGGAGAGACGTTGCGGGGGTGCTGCGGGTGGGGGAGGGGCAGGTGCAGTGGTGCCATGGGTGGGGGAGGGGTGGTTGTAGGGGTACTGCTGGTGGGGGAGAGGGTCCGGAGCCACCGCAGGTGGTGGAGGGGGGGTGCGGGGGTGCCGTGGATGGGGCCCGGAGTTACTGCGAGTGGGGGAGGGGCGGGTAATGCTTCTCCTGCTTCTCCTCCTGGAAGCAGATAAGCTGCTGTCTTTCCTTTGGCAGTGGCTCTTCCGGAGACTCGCACAGCAGCCAAGCAGCCAGTCACTATTGTTAGCGCCGGTGTCCCAACGCGCCACATTACAGGGAAGAAGATGCACTCAATAAACTACAGCTCCCAGCAGCCCTTAGTGCCGGAATGCTTTGGCGCTAAGGGCTGCTGGGAGCTGTAGTTTATTTAGTGCATCTACTTCCCTGTAATGCGGCGCGTTGTGACACCGGTGCTAACAATAGTGACTGGCTGGCAGGACTGACTGACTGGCTGAATCAATGTAAGAGGTTAAGAGTGCTGTGCAGTGTCAGTGACACTGCACACCCACTGCACTGCACAGCACTGTCACCTTTTACATTGATTCAGCGTCCAGACATTACCCTCTGTGATATCACCCACTCTATCCGTCAGGGCCTCTGGGGATCTGGGCACGGCTATGGCAGGGAGGCACTTCTGTGACATCACGCGCAGAGAAAGCTCTGGGGCTCAGAGAGTATGCGGCGCAGGGAAGGCTATGAAAGCCTTCCGCTGCGCCGCTTTCATACACATCTATGCCGGTGGCCGCAGCAGCTTTTGTTCCACCTGTGCCGCGGATAAGGAAGTGGGGATTATTGATGCCAGAGTGGGCAGGCAGACTGGCAGCAGGACATAGGACGCTGCAGTAAAAGGTTTTTTTTCCCTCTATCTACAGTGCAGGGGCTTGCTACAGATGCAGTGGCATACGCTCCAACTCTACCTTTTTAGCAGATACAGTACCTTTTTTTATGGTCAGTACCGATTTTTAGCTCTCCAAACTTCCATTGAAAGTATAGGAAAAAGGGCCGTGGCCACGCCACTTTACCTGTGACCACATCAAATTTGTACCGATTTTTATGTGTAAATTGTTGGAGGGTATGTTGCTGCATATGCAGTGGGTCTATTTTGGGGTGTGGACCTGGAGCTGCAGCTCCATCAGCCCCATTGTTAATCCTGGGAACACACAGCAGCCAAAGGGCAGAGCCTCCCATTGGATGTAACCTGTGTGGGAGGGCGTTTCTCACCCAATCAGCTGTGGACTGGGTGTGATAGACCTGCTGCTATCCCAATGAGAGCTCCTAGCCACACCCAGCATTATACACACAGGCACAGAGTCACAGATCTGGGCTATTATATAGAAGATTCTACTGCAGGCTGAATTACTAAGAGTTTATTGTAGACGTGTGGCTTGTACTATGACTCATGAAGCTATGCACTAGCACCAGGCAACAAAGTGAAACTGATTGCGGTAATGACAGAGTTAATAGAAGTCAGCCTGGTCTCTATGTCCTGCTGAACTATAGCTTATATAACACCAGAAGTTCTCAGGCAGTGTTGCTTTTGGCCACTAGATGTGCTGGTACACTAGGAATCAGTGGTTCCCAAACCTTTTTGAATCATGGACCCTTAGACTATCAGATTTTTTTTTCACGGCACCCATAGGCCAAATGTTTCTTATTGAGAAATTTAGAAAGAAAAATTAATTTAAATTGTGTTTATATGTCATCCTTAGATTCAATTATGTGGTGATGGACAAGATTTGCTTCTGTTTGTCAACATATTTTATGATTGGTAGCCACCAGCACTAGTTTTGCCTATTACATTGACCGTAAATAATTTTAATTGGTCCTGGACCATCAGTCCAAGGCACCCCTGCAAGTGCCCTGAGGCACCTCAGGGTGCCACGGCGCAGAGTTTGAGAACCACTGCTAGAAATTATGTCTGAATGCCAGTGGCTATGGAAGAAGTTGCTAATAATAACAAAGGTGTATGATTAACCTCAGGCTTTGTATGCAGCTTGAAGAGTTAAGTGGTGTCAGCCTTATCCTAGTCTCTGTGCTGCAAGTAAGGGGGCGCAGTCACCATCTCATTTGACTCTAGTTGGATCTCCTCAAAATCCTCACACTGGATTCCTGTCGCAGCCCTTCTCACTACAATGATCCATGCATACCTGCCTACTTTTGAAAACTAGTTTCAGGGAGAATCCAGGTGGGAGCAGAATGTGCCATTGAGGGGTGAGTTGTGTAATGCTCTGCCCAAAGGGCGTGTCTAGCTCTACCTATGGGCGTATTTATTGCCACTTAGGGGTGTGTCCTGCAATGGCAGATGAAAATTATAGTACTGAAAGTAGCAAAAAAAAAAAAATAGAATACTACTATAGGTACACTATATACCATGTACATTTGTGAGAAGAGACAAGGAAATAGAAAATCTATATATACTGGTGCGGGATAGATATATATTACACCCACATATAGAGTAAATACATATAACACCCAGTACACACAGCACTATAATACATTACATAATACACAGCCCCTCTCCCACTTATTACACCCAGTATCTAACTATGGTGGTCATTCCGAGTTGATCACTAGTTGCATTTGTTCGCAGCGCAGCGTTCAGGCTAAAAAACGGCAGTTCTGCGCATGCGTATGCGGCGCAATGCGCGCGAGCGACGTACGGGCACAACAAATGATGCCGTTTTGCACAGGGTCTAGCGATGCATTTCAGTCGCACTAGTTGCCGCAGAGTGATTGACATGAAGTGAGCGTTTCTGGGTGGCAACTGACCGTTTTCAGTGAGTTTTTGGAAAAACGCAGGCGTGCCAGGGAAAATGCAGGCGTGGCTGGGCGAACGCTGGGCAGATGTGTGATGCAGGGCTGCCACCAGAAATTGTGGGGCCCAGGACTGAAAAAATAGGCAGCCCCCCCCCCCCCCCCATCAAGTAGAAAAAATGTCTTACAGGCACTCTGTCGGCGCGCGCGCCAAAAACTAGGTGTGGCCAAATGCCACATTGGGCGTGGCCAATGAAAATGGGTTCGTGATACACATATGGGCGGAGGGGCAGATACACATGACCCCAATAGTGCCAGATACACGTTGCCCCACAGTGCCAGATATACATTGCCCCACAGTGCCAGATATACATTGCCCCACAGTGCCAGATACACAAATGCCCCCAGAGTGCCAGATACACATTGCCCCACAGTGCCAGATACACGTTGCCCCCAGTGCCAGATATACATTGCCCCACAGTGCCAGATATACATTGCCCCACAGTGCCAGATACACAAATGCCCCCAGAGTGCCAGATACACATTGCACCACAGTGCCAGATACACATTGCCCCCAGTGCCAGATACACATTGCCCCCAGTGCCAGATATACATTGCCCCACAGTGCCAGATATACATTGCCCCACAGTGCCAGATACACATTGCCTCACTGTGCCAGATACACAAATGCTCCCAGAGTGCCAGATACACATTGCCCCCAGTGCCAGATATAGAAATGCCCCCCACAGTGCCAGATATGCCCAGTGCCAGATACAGAAATGCCCCAGTGCAGATACACATGCCCCCACAGTGCCAGATATGCCCCCAGTGCTAATACACATGCCCCAACAGTGCCTCCTACAGTGCCAGATATGCCCCCAGTGCTGATACACCTGCCTCCACCGTGCCAGATTTACCCTTAGTGCTGATACACATGCCCCCACAGTGCATCCCACAGTGCCAGATATGCCCCCAGTGCTAATACACATGCCTCCCACAGTGCCAGATATGCCCCCAGTGCTGATACTCATGCCCTCACCATGCCTCCCACAGTGCCAGATTTACCCCCAGTGCTGATACACATGCCCCCACAGTGCCAGATATGCCCCCAGTGCCGATACACATGCCCCCACAGTGCCTTCCCCCCTCCGCTTCTCACCTGCTGCTGTAAGGGCCCTAAGGGGAGGAGAGCGCAGTGTGCGCCTCTCCTACCCCTCCGTCTCCAGCGGAGGTGTCTATCTTCAATTCGCCGCTGGCCCGTGAGCCAATCAGAGCTCGCGGTCCGGCAGCCAATCAGGAGCCTCAGCTGCCGGTCCGCGAGCTCTGATTGGCTCACGGGCCAGTGCCGAATTTAAGATAGACTTCACTGCCGCCGGAGACGTCAGTGCACGCCGGGCAGCGGTGGCCAGGAGCGGATCGAGCCGCTTGCTCGCCACCGCTGCTGTAGACAGTGAGTCACTGTGACTCACCGTCTGCAGCGGCGGCTGCCGCCGGGGGAATATTGTGTGTGCAGCCCGGGCCCTCCACTCTGTCAGAGTGGCCAGGCCCGGGACAACTGTACACAGGGCACCCCCTTGATGGCAGCCCTGGTGACGTCAAATCCGGAACGAAATAGTCTGAAGTGATTGCAAGTGCTGAGTAGGTTTTGAGCTACTCTGAACCTACACAAAAAAATTTTGCAGGCGCTCTGCGATAAAAACTTTCGCATTTCTGCTAAGCTAGTGGGCGGTGGCATGGCGTTTGCGCGGCTGCTAAAAACTGCTAGCGAGCAATCAACTCGGAATGACCCCCTATATTACATTGTACACACACTCCCCTCTCTTACATTACAACCAGTATCAGGGCCGGCCTGATGCCAATTATTTTGATAAGTTAATATATACTTCGGTGCCCCTGGAGTATTTTTGTGCACATTTGTGCACACCAAAGGCACATTGTGGTCTCACAGAAAAACCACGTTGTAGTGCTCCTCACACATTATGCCCACATTAATAGTGCTCCTCACACATTACACGCACTTTAGTAGTGCTCCTCACACATTACGCCCACATAAATAGTTCTCCTCCCACATTATGCCCACATTAATAGTGCTCCTCACACATTACGCCCACATAAATAGTGCTCCTCACACATTACGCGCACATTAATAGTGCTCTTCACAGATTACGCCCACATAAATAGTGCTCCTCGCACATTACGCCCACATTAATAGTGCTCCTCACACATTACGCCCACATAAATAGTGCTCCTCACACATTACGCCCACAGTAATAGTGCTCCTCACACATTACGCGCACATTAATAGTGCTCCTCACACATTACGCCCACATAAATAGTGCTCCCCCCACATTATGCCCACATTAATAGTGCTCCCCACACATTACGCCTACATAAATAGTGCTCCTCCCAGATTACTCCCACATAAATAGTGCTCCCCCCACATTATGCCCACATTAATAGTGCTCCCCACACATTACGCCCACATAAATAGTGCTCCTCCCAGATTACTCCCACATAAATAGTGCTCCTCACACATTACACCCACATTAATAGTGCTCCTCACACATTACGCCCACATTAATAGTGCTCCTTACTCATTACGCCCACAGTAATAGTGCTCCTCACACATTACGCTCACATTTGTAGTGCTCCTCACACATTACGCCCACATTAATAGTGCTCCGTACATATTAGACCCACATTAATAGTGCTTCGTACACATTACGCCCACATTAATAGTGCTCCTCACACATTACGCCCACATTAATAGTGCTCCGTACACATTAGGCCCACAATAATAGTGCTCCATACCAGCGGCGAAACTAGCGAGCGGTGGGCCCACGTGCAACAAAATGCTTTGCCCCCCCCCCCCAGAAATGGCATTGGCGCCCCCCTTTAATGTAAAACAGGGGCAGTGCGCGTTGTAGGCGCGTGCAAAAAAATATAGGGCGTGTCTTAATGGGGAAGGGGTGTGGCCACAAAATAATACCAATTCATATTACGGTGCACAGTAGTCTCCATTATTCAAATTACGCCGCACAGTAGCGCCACTACACCAGGTAGAGCCCCTTTTACACATTACGGCGGACAGATTCCCCTTTTTACACATTACAGCAGACAGCGTCCCTTTTTTACACATTACAGCAGACAGCGTCCTTTTTACACATAACGGCAGACAGCGTCCCCTTTTTACACATTACGGCAGACAGTCCCCCTTTTTTTACACATTACGGAAGACAGCGTCCCCTTTTTTACACATTACGACAGACAGCGTCCCCTTTTTACACATTACAGCAGACAGCATCTGCTTTTTTACACATTACAGCAGACAGCGTCCCCTTTTTACACATTGCAGCAGACAGCGTCCCTTTTTTACACATTACGGCAGACACCGTCCTCCTTTTTACACATTACGGCAGACAGCGTCCCTTTTTTACACATTACGGCAGACAGCGTCCCTTTTTTACACATTACAACAGACAGCGTCCCCTTCTTACACATTACGACAGACAGCGTCCCCCCTTTTTACACATTACGGCAGACAGAATCCCCTTTTTTACACATTACGGCAGACAGCGTCCCCTTTTTACACATTACGGCAGACAGCGCCCCCTTTTTTCTACACATTACGGCAGACAGAGTCCCTTTTTTTTACACATTACAGCAGACAGCGGGGGTAATTCCAAGTTGATAGCAGCAGGATTTTTGTTAGCAATTGGGCAAAACCATGGCCCTCATTCCGAGTTGATCGGTCGCAATGCGAATGTAGCAGAGTTACACACGCTAAGCCGCCGCCTACTGGGAGTGTATCTTAGCTTCTTAAAAGTGCGACCGAAGTAATCGCAATATTGCGATCACAAACCTCGTAGCAGTTTTGGAGTAGCTTCAGACTTACTCTGCCTGTGCGATCAGTTCAGTGCTTGTCGTTCCTGGTTGACGTCACAAACACACCCAGCGTTCGCCCAGGCACTCCCACCGTTTCTCCGGCCACTCCTGCGTTTTTTCCGGAAACGGTAGCGTTTTCAGCCACACGCCCCTAAAACGCCGTGTTTCCGCCCAGTAACACCCATTTCCTGTCAATCACATTACGATCGCCGGAGCGATGAAAAAGCCGTGAGTAAAATTACTTTCTTCATAGCAAAGTTACTTTGCGCAGTCGCAGTGCGAACATTGCGCATGCGTACTAAGCGGATTTTCATTGCGATGCGATGAAAAATACCGAGCGAACAACTCGGAATGAGGGCCCATGTGCACTGCAGGGGAGGCAGATATAACATGTGCAGAGAGAGTTAGATTTGGGTGGAGTGTGTTCAATCTGCAATCGCATTTGCAGTGTAAAAATAAAGCAGCCAGTATTTACCCTGCACAGAAATAAAATAACCCACCCAAATCTAACTCTTTCTGCACATGTTATATCTGCCTCCCCTGCAGTGCACATGGTTTTGCCCAATTGCTATCAAAAATCCTGCTGCGATCAACTTGGAATTACCCCCAGCGTCCCCCTTTTTACACATTACTACAGACAGCGTCCCCTTTTTACACATTACAGCAGACAGCGTTCCCTTTTTACACATTACGGCAGACAGCGTCTTCTTTTTACATTTTACGGCAGACAGCGTCCCCTTTTTTACACATTACGGCAGACAGCGTCCCCTTTTTACACATTACGACAAACAGCGTCCCCTTTTTACACATTAAGGCAGACAGCGTCCCCTTTTTTTTACACATTACGGCAGACAGCGTCCCCTTTTTACACATTACGGCAGACAGCATCCCTTTTTTACACTTTACGGCAGACAGAGTCCCCTTTTACACATTACGGCAGACAGTGTCCCCTTTTTTACACATTATGGCAGACAGTGTCCCCTTTGTACACATTAGATCAGACAGCGTCCCCCTTTTTACACATTACGACAGAGTCCCCTTTTTTACACATTACAGCAGACAGCATCCCCTTTTTACACATTACGGCAGACAGCGCCCCCTTTTTACACATTACGGCAGACAGCGTCCCCCTTTTTACACATTACGGCAGACAGCATCCCCTTTTTACACATTACGGCAGACAGGGTCCCCTTCTTACACATTACGACAGACAGCGTCCCCCTTTTTACACATTAAGGCAGACAGAGTCCCCTTTTTACACATTACGGCAGACAGCGCACCCTTTTTTCTACACATTACGGCAGACAACGTCCCCTTTTTTTTTACACATTACAGCAGACAGTGTCCCCTTTTTACACATTACGGCAGACAGCGTCCCCTTTTTACACATTACAGCAGACAGCGTACCCTTTTTACACATTATGGCAGACAGCATCTTCTTTTTACACTTTACGGCAGACAGCGTCCCCTTTTTTACATATTACGGCAGACAGCGTCCCCTTTTCACACATTACGACAAACAGCGTCCCCTTTTTACACATTAAGGCAGACAGCGTCCCCTTTTTTTTTACACATTACGGCAGACAGCGTCCCCTTTTTACACATTACGGCAGACAGCGTCCCCTTTTTACACATTACGGCAGACAGCGTCCCCCTTTTTACACATTACGGCAGACAGCGTCCCCTTTTTACACATTACGGCAGACAGCGTCTTCTTTTTACACATTATGGCAGACAGCGTCCCCCTTTTTACACATTACGAAAGAAAGAATAGATTATACTTACTAGCTGCTCGGTGCAGGCAGATGATGATCCCGGGCGGGCAGGGTAGGAGGAGGAGGGAGGGGGACTCGGGACTGGAGCCGCAGCAGCGCAGTGTAATTGGTGGAGGCGCTGCTGCAGCTGTCCTCTCCTTCCACATAGGCTGCACAGCCTATATGGAAGGAGAGGGGCAGCTGCAGCAGCTCCTCCACTAATCACATTGTGCTGCTGCAGCTCCAGTCCCCCTCCCTCCTCCTCCGTCTCCCCGTGGCGTGGCTGTGTCCCTGTGCTAAGTGCGCTCTCCTCCTCGGAGGCCCGCAGCGACAGGCTGCATGTAATGAGTCAGTTTGACTCATTACATGCCGCGCTGGCCTTGGGCCCCTTCACAGTGATGGGCCCCAGTGCAAGGCACCGCTTGCACTGGTGGTAGTTCTGCCACTGCTCCGTACACATTATACCCACATTAATAGTGCTCCTTACACATTACGCCCACACTAGTAGTGCTCTGTACACATTATGCCCACATTATTAGTGCCCCTTATATTATGCCCACAGTAGTAGTGCTCCTTACACATTATGCCCCCATTAGTAGTGCTCCGTACACATTACGCCCACAGCTGTAGTGCTCCGTACACATTACGCCCACAGTAGTAGTGTCCCTTACACATTATTATTCCTTATCTTTCAGGAGTGAGGACACTTGATGGTACTGGGAGCCTGGCCTGCCGACTCAAGGGGTGCCACTCACCACTGCAGCTGCTAGCATATGCACTTAGGCTCAGCAGAGTCCTCAGGCCAGGGACTCCTTACATACCGCCTGCTGCAGTCTAATGCCAGTGTGACTTGATGTCGCCTGGAACAGTAGACGCCTAACCAAAGGAGCCGCGGCTTACCCACAAACACAATGACGCTGTGCAGGCAGCTGAGGCACAGACTGCCACTTTCCCCACCTGAACTTATTTCTGCATGTGGCTGACCAGGTCAGGGCGCCCTCCTCTAAGCGGCGCCCTTCTCTGGTGTGTACATAATACACAGCATACAGTACATGACCCCCCTCACCATATTACACCCACATACCTCCCAACCCGAGGGATACTTCGGCGTGGCAAAACCATACCCGCCCATAAAGGGGTGTGGCCTCAATAAAAGCGGCATGGCTTCGCCCGCCTGCCACGCCTCCCATTACCGTCACAGTGGGGGCATGGCCAGCTTCTGTTAGCTGCTGACTATGGCCCCAGTCCCTCTTGTCTCCTGTTTAGCGACGCTGTGCGCATGCATACAGTGTCTATTCACTGCTACTCTGCTAAGAGCAGAGTGATAGTAGAACTAACAACTGCCCTCCACCCCACCGCAGGACACTGCAGCCCACGGGTGGGACAGTGGAACAGGCCCCAAAAAATGGGAAAATCAGGACAGTTGGGAGGTATGCACCCAGTACTTTACATTAAACACTGCATACACAGATCCCCTCCCATATTACATTATACACATCATGCAGTACATAGCCCCCCACATTACATTGTACACAGCATATAGTACATAGCCCCCCCACATTACATTATACATGGCATACAGTACATAGCCCCCCACATTACACACAGCAAACAGTACATACCCACCCTCCCCCCATATTACACCCCCTACATTACACAGCATACACAGATCCCCTGCCCCATATTACATTATACACAGCAAACAGTAAACAGCCCCCCCATATTACACCCAGTACCACACTACACTGAATTATACACAGCTCTCCCTCCCCCTCCATATTGGACCAAATACTAGATCACATCACATTATATTACACACAGCCTCCAGTCCCCCACGTTACCCCCAGCACCCACCTGGTTACATTGCTCCTTCCTGTAAGGTAGTGTCTTGTTTCTCTTCGTCGAGAGGACCTTTCCCATAACCCCCTGGGTCCATGTCACAATCTATTTGGAATAGTAAAGTGTGGCGAGCGAAGTGAGACACCGAGCCTGAAGCGTGGCGAGTGAAGTGAGCCCACTAGGGTCCAATGCTGCATAGAAAAAAAAATTACCCCAAACGAACGAAGAACGAAGAAAACATTTAGGTGCTGTAAGGGCGGAAGTTCTCTCCTGCCCTCTCGTTTTGTCACTTCCAGGTCCTGAGCACGAATGTAACATAGACACAACCCTTCCTGTAACTGCTGGGAGCCAACCTCGGGACAGTGTGGGAGGCAGCACAGAGCAGACACCCCTAGTGACAGGTGAGGCATAGGCAGGGCCGGCAACAGAAAATTTGGGGCCCGGTACACTGATATTTCTGGGGCCCCCTCAACCCCCCATGGTCACCCACTCTTAAACCAGAGGGTGTCTTAAAAAAAAGTGTGTGTATGTATATATATATATATATATATATATATATACACACACACACACACACACACACACACACTGTGTTATATTAATATATATGACACACTATATCTATCTATATGTATATATATGTATATATATGGCACTTACTTTCCAACATTAACAACCAGGGTGCTTTCCTTGTCAGATACAGGAATAAATGGGTTCCCTGGGGTGACTTGCATGTCAATCACTAGCAACATAAGAACCAGATGGCACTGCATAGATTTTTTTAGTGCAAATAAGGTGTATTCCAGAGCATTACATCATAGTGCAGGCACTACATCATCCTGGAGAGCCGAGCATGCTGGCAGTGCACACACTTGACTTACCAGCAACACACAGCCGCCGGCGCTGCTAATCATCCAGGCTCCGAGTGTCAGTGACGTCCATGCAGCAACAAGCTGCCAGCACTCCTGCATTCCCGCTCCTGCTTTGCCGCTCGCGCTCCTCACAGCAGAGACAGAGTGGGCGGGGGGGACTCAGAGAGGAGGGACGGTCCAGACGCAGCGTCCTGTGTGACTAGTGCAACATCATTGCACTGCACAGGGACACTGGCTGAGTGACAGATGACCTGGGGGCTGGGCTGGGGGAACTGAGGGGTGACAACAGGGCCAGGGTGGCGCGCTAGGGGAAAAAAAGGCAGTTACTGACACTGCGGCTTGTGCGATGCTGCGATTTATATAATTATTTAAATCTGACATGCTGCCGCCGCTGGATCTTGGGGCCCCTCACATCGATGGGGCCCGGGACGGGAGTCCCCTTTGACCCCCCCTGTCGCCGGGCCTGGGCATAGGAAGAGAATGCTGCTATTGGACTGATACATGGACGCTGCAGCCCTGAGTGTGGTGGAAGGGTCCAGCCACAGGTAAGCAGAGGACTACTGTAGTTTACAGGACGGCCACTGCTACACACACACAACCCTGCGGTGGATGGCCAGACATGAAGTCTTTCGTGCTGGCCCCGCACCCCGGCCTCTCCGGACTCGCGCATGCGCAGTCCACATTTTCAGTCAGGGCCTTTAAAAACCGGGAGGGTTGTCAAGGATTCCAGGGCAGCAGGAGGCTCATCTAAAAATCAAGAGCCCCCCGCATTCAGGCAAGCCTGGGTCTATACAAGCTGGATCTCTTCCTGAGCTGTCACAGTCTCTGGAGGCCTTATCTGTGACCCAGAGCTGGCCACCCCCTTTTACAGGGCTCTCCCCGCTGCACTGCCTCCTATTGCCTTATAAGGAGTGAGGTTGTATCCGAACGTCCTTCTATGGGGAAGTCCCTGTCACTGCTCATCATTGTCAAGGGGGAATCATTCTCTATCACAACGAGAGCTGCAGGACTGAATGGGACTGACAAGACACTAAGGAGCCACCACAGTCTCAGTATCATTCCGCCCCTCTCCTCTGTGAGGGATACCTGTGTATATCTACAAACTTTAGGGTCCCAACAAGGTTTGTTAATAAATGTTTATATATGCACAGTGATGCCCTATATATCATTACAGGTGGTTACACTAATTGGGTATTACATTGGCCTGATTTGTGAGTCAAGCGCAGATGCTGCTATACTTGTGTCTTTTGCCGCAGTCACATCTGCAACATTATGCTAATGACGCTACAATGTCCCTCCCAGGTGTACATCCATACATCTAAATGTGCAAGGCCTGAGTCTCTCACTGTCAGATGCTCAAATACACCTTGGTGCATCTTGAAATGCAACATTGAAATTGCAACAGCCCTATGGCAGATGCAGATTATACGTAATAATATGGCCTCCTATGTGAATGAATTAGCGTCACACAGCACATGACCACTATCAGCGAAACATGTGCCATTCCCTTAAGAAGCAACATCAGCATGAGTCTGACTAGCCACCCCATTACCATCCAAGAACGCCCCATAGAGTACATTTCTGCTTCCATGAGTCTAAATCTGTACTGCAACTACATATGAACAAGATCAGGATGCATGCAGAAACGAAAAACATGGCCCCACGCACCCTACACAGAATAACACTCTATGGGTTGTAGTCAATTCTTGTCACTCCCTTCCACACGCATTTTGTTTCTGCTGATGGTCGTGGTATCATTATTTCAGTTCGCTACCCCAGGGTAGTGAGGCGCCAAACGCTTTATGCAGCTAAATCTGATTACTATGGGCACGATATGTGCGATATAAAGGGGATCACTTCAGAAAGGAGATTGGGCATGATATATCATTTGAATACCACCCTATGTGTCCCCACTTTGAATGCTGTGGATATTTGTGTTTAGATGGGCTGTCATCAGGGCTGGACTGTTCATCTGGCACTTCTGGCAAATTCCATAAGGGCCAATGGTCTGCGATGGTCTGGTGGGCTCTTCCGGTCACAAAGAGAGCAGGGAAGGCCACGCACAGCACAGCTTCTGACTCTCTGTTATGCTCTACCCCCATCTGAAGTGCCCATTTCAAAGAAAAATGGGGGCGTGCCCCCATGAGCAGTGTCTGCACACCCCTTTCACGCGTGTGCACACAAATTGCAGAGACAAAAAGCAGCCCCAGTCAATCCTTGGCTCTCATAATTAACTTATTTACTCACTGTGTTTAGCTATATATACAAATATATATATTAGGGATGAGCGGGTTCGGTTCTCTGAGAACCGAACCCTACCGGATTCCACGTCCTGAGCACGGATCTGAGTCAGTCTCGGGTTTTCCCGCCTGACTCGGAAACCCGAACGAGGCAAAACGTCATCATCCCGCTGTCGGATTCTCGTGGGATTTGGACTCCATATAAGGAGCCGCGCGTCGCGGCCATTTTCACTCCAGTCTCGGAGAGAGTAGTTAGAGGACGTGTCTCCGTCCTCAGTGTCTGTGTGGGGGCGGGAAAGTGGGGTGGTGAGTCTAGTGCTGTCTTGTGCTGCTCAGTCCAGTGTAGTCAGTGTCTTATGCTGCATCAGTCCAGCCAGTCACAGTGTTGTGCCCTCTGCTGCTATATGTCCCCAGTGCTGCTGGCTGCTGTATAAGTCCCTTGCATTTTTGCTGTGTTGTCTTGCATCAGACCAGGGGTAGTGTCTTGTGCAGCATCAGTCCAGTGACCAGTCACAGTGGTGGTGTCCTCTGCTGCCATATATCCAGTGTAGCTGTATAAGTCCCTTTTAGTAGTGCTGTGTTGTCCTGCATTAGACCAGGGGAAGTGTCTTGTGCAGCATCAGTCCAGTGACCAGTCACAGTGGTGGTGTCCTCTGCTGCCATATATCCAGTGTTACTGCCGTATAATTCCCGTGATACAGGCATATAATTCCCGTGATATTGCCGTATAATTCCCGTGATGCTGGCGTAAAATTCCTGTGATATTACCATATAATTCTCGGAATACTGGCGTATAATTCCTATGATATTGCTGTGTAATTCTTGTGATATTACCGTATAATTCTTGGAATACTGGCATATAATTCCTGTGATATTGCTGTATAATTCCAGTGATTTTGCCAATTAATTCCAGTGATTTGGACGTATAATAATTAAATACAGTGATTTTGCCAATTAATTCCAGTGATTTGGACGTATAATTACAGTGATTTTGCAGTAAATTCCAGTGATTTGGATGTATAATTATTAATTACAGTGATTTTGCCAATTAATTCCAGTGATTTGGACGTATAATTCCAGTGATTTTGCAGTATAATTCCAGTGATTTGGACGTATAATTATTAATTACAGTGATTTTGACAATTAATTCCAGTGATTTGGACGTATAATTCCAGTGATTATGCGGTATAATTCCAGTGATTTGGACGTAGAATTATTAATTAAATTGATTTTGCCAATCATTTCCAGTGATTTGGACGTATAATTCCAGTGATTTTGCCAATTAATTCCAGTGATTTGGACGTATAATTCCAGTTGGAATTGTTTGTGTCGCTTGGCTTAGTCATACAGCAACCTCGGTGCACCTTTTTTCTTCTTTGCATCATGTGCTGTTTGGGGCCTTTTTTTGATATCTGTCCTCCTGTCTGCCACTGCAGTGCCACTCCTAGATGGGCCAATTGTTTGTGTCGCTTGGTTTAGTCATACAGCTACCTCATTGCACCTCTTCTACATCTTTGCATGAGGTGCTGTTTGGGGCCTAGTTTTTGAAAAGTGCCATCCTGTCTGACACTGCAGTGCCATTTCTAGATGGGCAAGATGTTTGTGCCGCACACTTGTGTCGCTTAGCTTGGCCATCCAGCTACCTAATTGCACCTCTATTTCTTCTTTGCATCATGTGCTGTTTGGGGACTAGTTTTTGAATAGTGCCATCTTGTCTGCAACTGCAGTGCCACTCCTAGATGGGCCAGGTGTTTGTTCCGCACACTTGTGTCACTTAGCTTAGTCATACAGCCACCTCGGTGCAACTTTTAGGCCTAAAAACAACATTGCGAGGTGTGAGGTGATCAGAATAGACTGGAAATGAGTGGCAATTAGTGTTATTGAGGTTAATAATACTGTAGGAGCAAAATTACCCCCAAATTCTGTGATTTTAGCTGTTTTTATGTTTTTTTCAAACTCATCCAGATCCAAAACCAACACCAAACCACGAAAAGGGTGGTTTTGGCAAAACCAAGCCAAAACCAAAACACGAAAGTGGAATTAGAACCAAAACACAAAACACGAAAAAGTGCCAGCCGCACATCGCGGCACTCAGAAAAACGACACAGCACTGCAGATAGTTGCCGCCAATGTTTCAAAGCAAAACGGCTTTTTCATCAGGGCATAAACATTACAATCAAACACTCACCATTTATGTGCTCACCATCACCACGCCGCTTCCCGCCGCCGGCCTCCTCCGTTCAGCCGTGCGCGGGTTGATGACGTCACCGTGCATCCCGTCACCATAGATACAACTATAGACAATACAATGCACAGTACTCAGGTGCTTTGAACAATCACTAATGGCAACAAATGTATTGAAACCAGACACTATGTGCCCCAATGTAATAAACTAATACATTCTAGACACAGCCTAACCAATCATAGGGTAAATAGTCATATCACCAGAATTATAGAAAACTGTGCATACCACTGTTTTCATTAAGCCCTTTAGGACTGAGGGTATCAAGCAGAAAAATCCACCTGGCCTCACGCTGTCTAAGAAGCTTGGAACGATTACCTCCTCTAGATAGTACTGGAAATTGGTCTCTTATCTTATGTTTTCATGAAGTGGGGGAGTGTCCAGCCACGGCAAAATGCCGGGCAACAGGTTGTTCACTTCCAGAAAGAACAGCCTCCCGAATCGCAAACCTGGTTGTCCCATCCTGACTTTAAATTCGCAGTCGGTCTTGCCGACATAATATTTGCCACAGGGCATACCAGCACATAAATTACAAATTTAGATGAACAAGAAAGATGGTGATTGATTTTAAATATTTGATTCGTGTATAGATGTTTAATTGTGTCCCCAGTCAGCATGTAACTGCATGTTACACAGACGAGACATTTAAAACATCCAGGCTTTCTATTACCCAAAAAGGTAAGTGGTGGTTTGCGTTTACCTAAGTCAGTTACATCTGTGCGCACCACAAAATCACGAATGTTCCTGCCACGTGAGTGGCAACACATAATCTTTTTGTCACCTAGACTAGAAAGATTCTTGTCAGAGGCAACAATGGGCCAATACGTATTAACAGCCTTCCTGACCTTATCACTAGCCACGTTAAACCTACTTGGCCAGATGATCCTATTATAGTTGGATTTGGGACCTTTGGGCTTTAAAGTATCTGCTCTAAGGGTTGCCAAAACTTTTCTTTTAACCTCCAAAAGGGTCTTTCTATCATATCCCCTAGCCTCGAACTTATCAACCATCAGGTCAAGTGACTGTTTAGCCTCATCGTCCTTACTACAAATGCGTCTTGCGCATAAAAACTGGGAAAAGGGGAGACCCCTGCGAATCGGCATGGGATGATGACTTGTTGCCTGCAACAAGGTATTACGATCAGTAGGTTTAACAAATAAGGATGTTTTAATCTTGTCCCCACACCTCTGAATTCTGACATCTAAAAAATCAATGCTACTAGTGTCTGATTTACAAACCAATTTGACAGGGCTGCTGCTGAGGTTGTGTTGTTCAATAAGAGATTTTAACATTTCCACATCACCCAACCACAGTAACAGCATGTCATCAATATAGCGTGAATAATGTAACACCTTGCTAGCAACATTTTGATCATTGAAAAAAATGTCCCTCTCCACCGAAATCATATAGGCATTTGCATATGACGGGGCCACCGAGGACCCCATCGCACACCCTGCAAGTTGAAGGAAAAATTTACCATCATAATAAAAGTAATTTCTACTTAATACCATTTCCAGTAAACTACAAAAGAAGTTGACGTCAGGTCCTTTATACCAGATGTTATTGGTAATAAGTTGTCTAGTAGCTGCAATACCTTCTGCATGAGGTATGCAGGTATAAAGCGAACTGACGTCAGTGCTACTAAATATAACATCAGGAGGAAGTTTATCCAATGTCATCAGTTGTAGCAATAACAAAGTTGTATCCTTCAACACATATGGAGCATTTTGTACACACGGCTGAAGATATGTGTCTAAATAAATAGACACAGGCTGAAAAATAGAACCCCGGGCAGAGATAATAGGTCTGCCCGGGGGTTTCAACCTATCCTTGTGCATCTTCGGGATCGTGTACAAAATAGGTTTAATGGGACAATCCGTCATAAGCAAACGAGCCACATCATTAGAGATAATACCGCTATCAACAGACTGCAACAAAAATGTATCAAGCTGCATTTTAAATGTATCTGTTGGATCACATGGCAATAAACGATACGTAGTATTATCAGACAACTGGCGGGTAATTTCATTTTTGTAGTCAACCAAGTCCTGAACCACAATCGAGCCGCCTTTATCAGCGGCTCGTATTACGATGTCCTGTCTTGATCCTAAACCTTGTAAAGCCTGATACTCTGCTTTTGAGAGATTAGAATGCCTCCCATGTGACCTTGAATGGTCAGTGTCTACAGCAGAGTCAACCAGTCGAGTAAAAGTTTTTATTGAGGCATTATTTGATGATGGATCAAAGCTAGATGGTGGTTTTAATTTACGTAACTCAGGCGGAATGACATCTTGCCTACTATTAGGAGCCGTAGCTCCAAAATGTTCCCGCAATTTAAGTTGCCGATTTAATCTAAACATTTCTGTTTTCCAAACAAATGGATCAAACAAGGTCGTAGGTACAAAGTTCAATCTTTTTTTAAGAACAGATTCTTCAACTCTAGAGAGTGGCGTATTTGAGAGATTAAAAATTACTTCTTCCTGGGGGCCGATGCCTTTTTGGAGGTGCCGCTTCCACTGGCCACCTCTTCTGTTGTACCTCCGTCGGCAGCACAGTATTTCGCCCGTGTTCTCATACCTAAAGGGAGGGATCTGTATTTCTTACCCCGTCGGGGACCCTGATCACTATCACTTGCAGAAGTAGCAGTTTCATTCGCGGTATTTGATGGTTTATTGCGATAAAACCTTCTGCCACTTCTCTGCTGTGTAGACCAATTTTGTGGTCCACCTGTCAACCAGCCATAAACATTATTAGTGTCATAATCAGTATTCACCTTTGCACATTTCTCACGTTTATACCGCAACAGGTCAGTCTTATAAGAATCAAGCTGGGTAGATAATTTATCAAGCCAATCACAGGTTTTATCCTCCTGTAATGTTTTTTATGAATCACCTCATATTCACTGATCTTTGCTTTGGTTAACTTATGCTCCCTGGTTGCCTCCTCAATGACAAGAAGCATTAGATCCAGGGAACATTTATTTAAAATGGATCCATTTTAAATAGATGTTCCCTAGATCGAATGCTTCTTGTCATTGAGGAGGCAACCAGGGAGCATAAGTTAACCAAAGCAAAGATCAGTGAATATGAGGTGATTCATAAAAAAACATTACAGGAGCATAAAACCTGTGATTGGCTTGATAAATTATCTACCCAGCTTGATTCTTATAAGACTAACCTGTTGCGGTATAAACGTGAGAAATTTGCAAAGGTGAATACTGATTATGACACCAATAATGTTTATGGCTGGTTGACAGGTGGACCACAAAATTGGTCTACACAGCAGAGAAGTGGCAAAAGGTTTTATCGCAATAAACCATCAAATACCGCGAATGAAACTGCTACTTCTGCAAGTGATAGTGATCAGGGTCCCCGACGGGGTAAGAAATACAGATCCCTCCCTTTAGGTATGAGAACACGGGTGAAATACCGTGCTGCCGACGGAGGTATAACAGTAGAGGTGGCCAGTGGAAGCGGCACCTCCAAAAAGACATCGGCCCCCAGGAAGAAGTAATTTTTAATCTCTCAAATACACCACTCTCTAGAGTTGAAGAATCTGTTCTTAAAAAAAGATTGAACTTTGTACCTACGACCTTGTTTGATCCGTTTGTTTGGAAAACAGAAATGTTTAGATTAAATCGGCAACTTAAATTGCGGGAACATTTTGGGCTACGGCTCCTAATAGTAGGCAAGATGTCATTCCGCCTGAGTTACGTAAATTAAAACCACCATCTAGCTTTGATCCATCATTAAATAATGCCTCAATAAAAACTTTTACTCGACTGGTTGACTCTGCTGTAGACACTGACCATTCAAGGTCACATGGGAGGCATTCTAATCTCTCAAAAGCAGAGTATCAGGTTTTACAAGGTTTAGGATCAAGACAGGACATCGTAATACGAGCCGCTGATAAAGGCGGCTCGATTGTGGTTCAGGACTTGGTTGACTACAAAAATGAAATTACCCGCCAGTTGCCTGATAATACTACGTATCGTTTATTGCCATGTGATCCAACAGATACATTTAAAAAGCACCTTGATACGTTTTTGTTGCAGTCTGTTGATAGCGATATTATCTCTAATGATGTGGCTCGTTTGCTTATGACGGATTGTCCCATTAAACCTATTTTGTACACGATCCCGAAGATGCACAAGGATAGGTTGAAACCCCCAGGCAGACCTATTATCTCTGCCCGGGGTTCTATTTTTCAGCCTGTGTCTATTTATTTAGACACATATCTTCAGCCGTGTGTACAAAATGCTCCATATGTGTTGAAGGATACAACTTTGTTATTGCTACAACTGATGACATTGGATAAACTTCCTCCTGATGTTATATTTAGTAGCACTGACATCAGTTCGCTTTATACCTGCATACCTCATGCAGAAAGTATTGCAGCTACTAGACAACTTATTACCAATAACATCTGGTATAAAGGACCTGACGTCAACTTCTTTTGTAGTTTACTGGAAATGGTATTAAGTAGAAATTACTTTTATTATGATGGTAAATTTTTCCTTTAACTTGCAGGGTGTGCGATGGGGTCCTCGGTGGCCCCGTCATATGCAAATGCCTATATGATTTTGGTGGAGAGGGACATTTTTTTCAATGATCAAAATGTTGCTAGCAAGGTGTTACATTATTCACGCTATATTGATGACATGCTGTTACTGTGGTTGGGTGATGTGGAAATGTTAAAATCTCTTATTGAACAACACAACCTCGGCAGCAGCCCTGTCAAATTGGTTTGTAAATCAGACACTAGGAGCATTGATTTTTTAGATGTCAGAATTCAGAGGTGTGGGGACAAGATTAAAACATCCTTATTTGTTAAACCTACTGATCGTAATACCTTGTTGCAGGCAACAAGTCATCATCCCATGCCGATTCGCAGGGGTCTCCCCTTTTCCCAGTTTTTATGCGCAAGACGCATTTGTAGTGAGGACGATGAGGCTAAACAGTCACTTGACCTGATGGTTGATAAGTTCGAGGCTAGGGGATATGATAGAAAGACCCTTTTGGAGGTTAAAAGAAAAGTTTTGGCAACCCCTAGAGCAGATACTTTAAAGCCCAAAAGTCCCAAATCCAACTATAATAGGATCATCTGGCCAAGTAGGTTTAACGTGGCTAGTGATAAGGTCAGGAAGGCTGGTAATACGTATTGGCCCATTGTTGCCTCTGACAAGAATCTTTCTAGTCTAGGTGACAAAAAGATTATGTGTTGCCACTCACGTGGCAGGAACATTCGTTATTTTGTGGTGCGCACAGATGTAACTCATACTTGCCTACCCTCCCGGAATGGCCGGGAGGCTCCCGAAAATCGGGTGACCCTCCCGCCCCCCGGAAGAGCAGGCAAGTCTCCCGATTACAGGGGCCCCCCCCTGCCCGGCTGCCCACTTAGCGAGTGAAGTGGGCGGTCCGGGCTGGCGATGACGCGATTCTTGTTGAATCGCGTCATGCAAGCCACGCCCCCCACTGTATAATGCCGGTAATTGCGGCATTACACAGTGGGGGCGTGGCTTGCATGGCGCGATCCAGCAGCCACGCCCGCCCCCGTGCCGCCTCCGGCCCGCCCGCCTCCTCACATCAGCTCACTGCCCACCCCCCTGCTGAGCCGACTGGCTGCTCTCTCCCGGAGAGAGCAGCCCAAAAGTCGGCAACTATGATGTAACTGACTAAGGTAAACGCAATCCACCACTTACCTTTTTGGGTAATAGAAAGCCTGGATGTTTTAAATGCCTCGTCTGTGTAACATGCAGTTACATGCTGACTGGGGACACAATTAAACATCCATACACTAATCAAATATTTAAAATCTATCACCATCTTTCTTGTTCATCTAAATTTGTAATTTATGTGCTGATATGCCCCTGTGGCAAATATTATGTCGGCAAGACCGACTGCGAATTTAAAGTCAGGATGGGACAACACAGGTTTGCGATTCGGGAGGCTGTTCTTTCTGGAAAAAGTGAACAACCTGTTGCCCGGCATTTTGCCGTGGCTGGACACTCCCCCACTTCATTAAAATATAAGATAATAGACCATATCCCAGTACTATCTAGAGGAGGTAATCGTTCCAAGCTTCTTAGACAGCGTGAGGCCAGGTGGATGTTTCTGCTTGATACCCTCAGTCCTAAAGGGCTTAATGAAAACAGTGGTATGCACAGTTTTCTATAATTCTGGTGATATGACTATTTACCCTATGATTGGTTAGGCTGTGTCTAGAATGTATTAGTTTTTACATTGGGGCACATAGTGTCTGGTTTCAATACATTTGTTGCCATTAGTGATTGTTCAAAGCACCTGAGTACTGTTGCATTGTATTGTCTATAGTTGTATCTATGGTGACGGGATGCACGGTGACGTCATCAACCCGCGCACGGCTGAACGGAGGAGGCCAGCGGCAGGAAGCGGCGTGGTGATGGTGAGCACATAAATGGTGAGTGTTTGATTGTAATGTTTATGCCCTGACGAAAAAGCCGGTTATGCTTTGAAACGTTGGCGGCAACTATCTGCAGTGCTGTGTCGTTTTTCTGAGTGCCGCCGTCCAAGATTTGTATAGTTGGGGAGCTGCCTTACTCTCCTAAATACGGAAGGCAACGGACAAAGTAAATCACTGTATGCTGAGAGTGCCGGGCTCCACGTGCTTTTTATATATATATATATATATATATATATATATATATATATATATATGTATTAGTGTGTATAATCTTACCTGGATTATGGAGCTAACAGAGAAGTCAGAAGGCAGGCACATGCTGATTACAGGGAGGAGACAGTAGGAAAGAGGGATAGAGAAGGGATGAGGATGGGAAACGAGAGAGGCGGGACTCCCTGGAAACGAGCTCAGCTCATTGGTGGCTGGTACCAGGGGAGGGGCCAGCCATTGTACATTTACAGTATTAGCTGTCCAAAATAATCATGGAAGACTGCATAGCAGTGTGAGTGATAGGGAGTGATGCCACAGGAGATTGCAACCAATAGATAAGTATTGCCTCTAGCCACAGCTGCAGCCTCAACAGAGCCCTAATGCAGCTGCAGAAGCAATGGCATTTGCATAATACACTTACTGGTTGTGATCTAGTTGGCTCTGCCCCCTGTTGAAACCCTGCTCGCTTTTGCTATGATCAGTTTGAGTAGATAAGTCACATAAGAGTCTAAAAAAACAATCAGAGAGACTCTGCATAGCGCCCGGCACGCTGGTCCTGTTGCTCCAAACAGCTACAATGTACCGGCCTAGGGGGCAACTGGCACCTTGCCCCCCTGCCCAGCTCGCCACTGGCTCTAGTGACAGAATGTATTCAACCCTTGGCCCAAAGCATTTACTGCCTAGCCCAGAGAGCATGCACAAGTGCAAAAATTACTGAAAGCATCATTGCAAATTAGTAAACGCATAGCAATTCCCCCTAACAAGTGGTCGGAATAATATGACTCTAGCCTGTGGACAGTCAAAATGAGGCCTACAGTGATGATTCACCTCTAGCAACACCTTCACATTCTTGATACCAAATTGCATCACACTATGCTCTTTCTGCTTCGATAATTCTTCATTATACGCACACCAAGTACTACCTTTAGACTTAACGTATATACTATTTATCAATCGTATGCGTCTGATCTCCTCTTGACCTGTTCCATAAAGTCATACATGTTGACAAAATGTCCCCAATGAATCCTATCTATGACTTGCACACTTTCATCATAACAGTAGTGTTCACACAATGAACCATGTTTATGCTCTTCCATCACAACAGTTGGTAGCACTTTGCCTGATTACCTGGACCTAGTACC
Organism: Pseudophryne corroboree; assembly: GCF_028390025.1. Classification (NCBI taxonomy): domain Eukaryota; kingdom Metazoa; phylum Chordata; class Amphibia; order Anura; family Myobatrachidae; genus Pseudophryne; species Pseudophryne corroboree. Next base: position 350,913,603 of record NC_086448.1, on the reverse strand, counting down.
TTTGCAGTGTAACTACTTTGACATAAGAATCATAATCTTCCCCATCTGCTTGGCTCAAGCACAGGAATCACTGCTCGCACTAGACAAGGAAACAGATACTTTGCAGAACTGCTTAAATGGATCACACTCACCAGATCTTGATAACTTCACGATGATCAGCAACAACTAGAGCTTCAGCAAAATGGTGAAAAATGACAAAACTCAAACATAGAAGGCAAACTGCATCCATAAAATAAAGAACAGTGGAAAAAACCACAATAGTAGGAGCGACAATGGGTAAAGGGCAGGGAGTAATGACATATTGGATTCTTAGACTGAAAGAAAATGAATCTGAGATTAGAAATTGTGAAGATAAATTTGTGCCATGGTGGAAGGGGTGTCCCATTCCATTGATTCGGTAGGATGGAAGATACCAGTATAACCTGTACTGGTTAGGCAAAGGAAGCAAAAGATGGTGCTGGGCTGTACCTAACCAGCACCAGCAGAAGGTAAATGGAATGTAAGGGGATGATTGCTACCAGCAGGTTAATGAGAAATAAGAGAAAAGAAAGGAACATGGGGGGTCATTCCGAGTTGATAGCTCGCTAGCAGTTTTTAGCAGTCGTGCAAATGCTAAGCCGCCGCCCTCTGGGAGTGTATTTTAGTTTAGCAGAAGTGCAAACGAAAGGATTGCAGAGTGGCTACAAAGAAAAATTGTGCAGTTTTAGAGTAGCTCCAGACCTACTCAGCGCTTGCGATCACTTCAGACCATTCAGTTCCGCATTTGACGTCACAAACATGCCCTGAGTTCGCCCAGCCACGCCTGCGTTTTTCCTGGCACGCCTGCGTTTTTTCGAGCACTCCCTGAAAACGGTCAGTTGACACCCAGAAACGCCCCTTTCCAGTCAAACACTCTGCGGCTGCCATTGCGACTGAAAAGCTTCGCTAGACCTTGTGTAAAAATACATCGGCCGTTGTGAAAGTATGTCACGTGTGCGCACTGCGCCGCATACGCATGCGCAGAAGTGACACTTTTTCACTTAATCGCTGCGCTGTGAACATTTTTCACTAGCGATCAACTCGGAATAACCCCAATGGTGCTAAAATTATGTGTGTGCAGGTCGTGAGTTGGGAAATCAAAGGATCATTGTCTGAGAGGGAATAGGCACACTCTGTACGATAAATCAAAGGGGTGGGGTGCATGGTAGGAGTTTAGCAGAAATGAAGTAAAAAAAAAAAGGTAAAAGGACTGGAAGGGGAAGGTGCAATCTTTCTGAAATGCCTGGTTGAGGGAATGGAAGAGGAAAATGGGTGGAACCAGTAAGATGGACATGTAAAAATCAGCAATAAAGAATAAAGTGAAGATGAGATAGAGAAGTAGAAGCAAGAGGGGGAGGAGAGGGCTGAGTACACAAATTGAGGGAGGGACCCCAGCTACAGTACTGTACTCTTGAGGATGGGGACTCCATGAATGAAACCCATCTAGAAAGCTAGAGGGGGGAAACAAATACCTAAGTCTGCAGCAAGGAGATTTAATGCCCGGTAAAGATTATGGCCTGTCTAAAGAACCAAGTGGGGGAGGGGAGCCATAAGGGATAGGTAGGCAGAGGCTTTGTTGGGAGCCAAAAGCTCTGCATCCTGGCATTATGCAGATGTGGCAAAGTGTCACCAGGTTGACTGTGAGCCCCAACTGACAGAGTGAAGAAGATGAGTTAGTGAGAGGGTGAGAAGCTCCAATGAGATGGCTGAGGGTTACACAGTGATGGACATGGCAGCAGTGAGCAAACCATAGACAAGCAGTGTCAAAGATAAGAAAGAGGGAAAAAGGAAGAGCACAACAACAAACTAACAAACAAACAACAAGATACAAGGAAGAAACTAGAGGATTACTCGTATTTACAGAAAAAGCAGTTACAGACACAGGGCTGGCTCCAGACCTACTAGAACCCCCCACCTCCTTTCAAACTATAAATATATATATATATATATATATATATATCCAATATAATTGGGTGGCACCCAATGTCCCCAGTATAGTGCCATTTACACATAATGCCCCCAGTAGTACCAGGTACTTATAATGCCGCCAGTATAGTGCCAGATACACAAAATGCCCCCAATAGCGCCAGATACACATAATGTCCCCAGTAGGGCTGGGCTTCCATGTTCATGTCCGAGGGGAGGAAAGTGCAGCGCGTACCTCTCCTGCCCTTCAGTAAGTCTGGTCTCCCATCTCCAGCGGGGATCGCAAATATGGCGTCGGTTCAGAAGACAATCAAAGCTCGCGGTCTGGCAGCCAATCAAGAGCCGCCACTGCTGGTCAGTAAGATCTGATTGGTTGATGACAGGCTCCACATTTAAAATTGCTGTGTGCCCTTAAAAACCTGGTGCCCCGTTCGACTGCTCCTGTCGTTCATGTCAAAAGCCGGTCCTATACAGACCGCATAAGCAAAATACACAAGATATTAGACTATGAGATACATAGCAAACTGAATGAGTAATGCTCTGCAAGAAATTCAAATGGAAATGAGGCAGAACTTCCTATGATCCAGTAATATATACACAGAAAAAAAACATATTTTCATAGGTTGCCCACAGTATTACAAAATTACCATTCCTCTCCAGCTCTCCTCATTATTGTAAACCATGTAGCCTGAAACTCACCCCCAAACCCAAGTACTTAAATGCCCTTGATCTAATATGAACCGTTGCTTACATTTTTGTAAGTTCCAATGAGGCAGGGAATGATATCAATAATTAAACATTCTCTGCATAGTGGTTTTATAATATGTCGGCACTATATAAATAAACAGATAATATTGTACATATTGTATTTCAGATGTTAAAAATATATGAATTAGATTTATGGCTTTAGAATGTATTTGTACTGTTTTTCTAATACAAAATAATGGGAAGTGGGGGCGTGGCCTGACTGGCTGAGTGAGCAGACGTGCATCTCCTGGGCTCTCCCTTCCAGCAACTTCCCAGACCATAAATCCCACTCCCTGGGCTGCCAGTACCCCACTCCTTAAGTCCCCTCACCTCACTGCCCCTCCTACAACCAACGGGTATGGTCCGCAGAACCAGGGAGCACTCCTGGAGCTACCGCAGATTGCAGCATACCCGCCACCCCAAGATCGCGGCCTCAATTTCCACCCGCCCGCCCAAGACATCCGGTCATCGGATCATGGACCCCGCTTGCCGCGGCTCCCCCTCTACCTGCTGTGGGTGCTCCTGCTGAGGGGCCCACTGGTTGGCGGCTGTCCTCCTCTGATCTCCCTGGCGCTGCTCGGACGGTGGCCTCTGGATCCCCGCTGGCGGCATCCATTTTAGCTTCCCTGCATCCTATGTGAAGCTGCTGAACTGCTCCTGGCTGCACGATCACTACTGCCGGAGATACCTGCTGTGGAGGACGCTGACAGTGGCTGCGGTGACCTGAGGTGAGGCGTGATCATACTGTGGCCCCTGTGTCTGCTTCTGGCTCTAGGCCCTCCCCCTCATCACCTGCATAGACCCTTTGTGACCTAGCCCTGCAATTGAGGGGGCTGCAGCTGTGACCTCGCGGATTCCTACTGCTGTGGGCTCAGTGATTGGCCGCAGTGCACGGAGGCAAAAGGGAGCCACACAACAGTCCCTGCTTCCACCCCTGGACCCCCTCCTCCACATTCCATATGGCTGGCTTCCCAATAGACGGGGGATTTTGAATATGAATTAATCTTGCATACAGGGGTGACCGTATCTCCTGTCTCATCTAATGCTACTTTGATTGCAGACGCAATACAAAGCAAACAACTCTGTGGCTTGTGACACCCCTTCTACACTACTGCCGACGGGCTCCTATGCCTCACTGAACACACTTTAACCCAGACCTCCAGTGCTTCATTCTCAGACCATCTCGTTTGCACATCAACGCGTGCTGCACCGGTACTTTGTCTGATCTATCCCAGCTCGACCAGTCTGTCGTGGTGCTACCATGTTTAAATCCACTGCCGCCACCAGAAAGCGAGCGGAGACGGACATAACCCAACATTTCACCAGGGCTGACAAAAATGACAAGCCATCCTCTTCACCTAGTCTCTCGGTATCGGACAAGGAGGACTAATCCTCCTCTCCTGCCCTATCAACCAAAGAGGACATCTTAGCCTTGAAATCGCTCATCATGGGATGTCATTTTGCGCTTTCTCAACTCTAAGAACAAAGAACTGGTTCTTACTCCAACCCGGAGCAAGCCATACATACTATTCGAAAATGCAAAATAATGGGAAGTTAGTGCACTTTGTAATCGTCATACGCAAATGAACAAAAGGTGTGTGACCTACATAACAATTAGTGGAATCAGGGTCATAACTTTATTTGGAGAACAGGCAGTCCTAATGGTGTGTACACATGGTGAGATATTTTCTTACGATCTTGACTATATAGTCAAAATCGTAAGAAAAGTTAGTGCAGATCGCAAGGTGAAAGTCACCTTGCGATCCCGATTCGATGCCGATGTGCGGTCCCGCGCGGTTAGCATCACAAGCCTAGATAGTCAAAATTTACTTGCCTGCACAGTCTCTCTCTATAGAAGAGATAGTCAAAATTGACACTTAGCCAAAATCGCACATAAGTCAGTATCGGAAGCACAGTCATTATGTGCTTGCGATGCCGACCTAGCCCCTCCTACCAGACTCAGTCTAGGAAACTGTGCCCGAGGAGCAGAACATACTTTGAGAGAAGGATAGATAAGGAAAGTGGTAAGATTACGAACTAGCACACACAAAACAAGAGGAAAGCCATGCTAACCAAACTTGAAACCAGGAACAGCAACAGCTGAACCAACCAGAATACTTGACTAAGTAACAGTGCAAGAAGAACAAAGCACCTGGTGGGCGCCCAGTATCCCCCTACGGACTACGAGAAAATGATTTACCAGTAGGTAATTAAAAGCCTATTTTCTCTTACGTCCTAGGGGATACTGGAAACCATTTAGTACCATGGGGAAGTACCAAAGCTCCCAAACCGGGTGGGAGAGTGCTGAGGTTCCTGCAGAACTGATTGACCAAACTGAAGGTCCTCAGAGGCCAAAGTATCGAACTTGTAAAACTTTGCAAACGTGTTCGAACCTGACCAACTAGCAGCTCGGCGGAGCTGTAAAGCCGAGACACCACGGGCAGCTGCCCAAGAAGAACCCAACGTCCTAGTAGAGCGGGCCTGTACAGATTTTGGAAATGGCAATCCTGCCATGGAATAGTGAACCTGATCCAGCGTGCAATTGACGGCTTTGAAGCAGGAGACCCAATTTTATTGGGATCATAAAGAACAAACAGCAAGTCCGATTTCCTGTGATGAGCTGTCCCTTTATGTATGCCTTCAAAGCCCTCACAACATCCAAAGACTTTGAAGCAGCAGGGGTGTCCATAACAACCGGAAACACAATAGGTTGGTTGATGTGAAATGCGGACACCACATTAGGAAGAAATTGCTGACGAGTCCTGAGTTCAGCTCTGTCCTCATGGAAATTTAAGTAGGGGCTCTTGTAAGACAATATCCCCAGCTCCGACACACATCTTGCTGAAGCCAAGGCCAGCAGTGTATGGTCTTCCACGTAAGGTACTTTACATCCACCTCCTGTAACGGTTCAAACCAGTTCGATTGTAGGAAGTGCAGAACCAAATTGAGATCCCAAGGTGTCGTGGGAGGCACAAAGGGAGGTTGGATGTGCAAAGCAGCCTTCAAGAATGTCTGGACCTCAGGGAGAGAAGCCGAATGTTTCTGAAAGTAAATATACAAGGCCGAAATCTGGACTTTAATGGAGCCTAGACGTAGGCCCACATCCACTCCCAACGTCAGAAAAAGCAGTAGACATGCCAGATGAAACTCCACTGCAGAATATTGTCTGCTTTCACACCAAGAGACATACTTCTTCCATATACGGTGGTAATGTTTAGACGTTACCCCCTTCCTGGCTTGGATCATAGTCAGAATGACCTAGTCAGGAATCCCTCTCCTGGCTAGAATCAGCCGTTCAACATCCATGCCCTTAAACGTAGCCGCGGTAAGTCCTGATAAATGAATGGGCCCTGATGCAGAAGATCCTCACGAAGAGGTAGAGGCCACGGATCTTCGATCAGCATCTCAAGAAGATCCGCGTACCAGGCCCTTCGCGACCAGTCGGGGCAATGAGTATTGCTTGAACCTTTTCCCTTTTTATTCTCTTTAGAATTCTTGGGATCAGAGGAAGTGGAGGAAACACGTACACCAGCTTGTAGACCCACAGAGTTGTCAGAGCATCTACCGCCACTGCTTGTGGGTCTCTTGATCTGGAACAATACCGCTTGAGCTTCTTGTTGAGTCGAGAGGCCATCATGTCAATCTGTGGGTATCCCCACCGATGTGTCAACCACTGGAACACCTCCAGGTGGAGGCCCCACTACCCCGAGTGCAGGTCGTGTCTGCTGAGGAAGTCTGCTTCCCAGTTGTCTACTCCCAGAATGAAGACCGCCGACAATGCCACAGCGTGTTTTTCCAACCAGAGGAGAATTCTTGACACATCTGACATTGCTGCTTTGCTTTTCATTCCGCCCTGTCGGTTTATGTAAGTTACCACCGTAACATTGTCCGACTGGACTTGAATGGCCTGATTCCAAAGTAGAGATGAGGCCTGCAGAAGGGCATTGTGGATTGCCCTGAGTTGGAATGTTTATTGGAAGGACGACTTCCCGACTTAACCATCTTCCTTGAAACTGCACCCCCTGGGTGACTGCTCCCCAACCTCTGAGGCTTGCGTCTGTGGTTAGCAGAATCCAATTCTGAATCCCGAACCTCCAACCCTCGACTAGGTGAGAAGTCTGTAGCCACCACAGAAGGGAGATCCTGGCTCTTGGTGACAGACGGATCCTCTGGTGCATGTGAAGATGCAATCCAGACCATTTGTCCAACAGATCCAGCTGGAAAGGCCTTGCATGAAACCTTCCGTACTGAAGCTCCTTGTAAGAGGCCACCATTTTCCCCAGAAGGCGATGCACCGAGATCCAGGTTGGTTTCAGGAAAACCCGAACCATTGACTGGATTACCATAGCCTCCTCCAAGGGAAGGAACACTCTCTGAGACTGTGTTCAGTTTCATTCCCAGGAAAGGAAGCCTCTGCGTCAGTTCCAGGTGAGATTATGGTAAGTTCAGAATCCCATCCGTGATCCAGGAGTAGTCTGGTTGAGAGGCCAATGCTGTCCAACAACCACTCCCTGGACGGGGCATTTATCAGAAGATCATCCAGGTATGAAATTATGTTCACTCCTTGTTTGCGGAGTAGAAACATCATCTCTGCCATCACTTTGGTGAACAACCCTCGGTGCCGTGGAGAGACCAAATGGCAGGGCTCTGGAACTAGTAGTGACAGTCCTGCAATGCAAACCATAGATAAGCCTGATGAGGCAGCCAGATCTGCATGTGAAGGTATCCTTGATATCCAGAGACACTAGGAATTCCTCCTCCTCCAGACCTGAGATCACCGCTCTCAGACTCCATCTTGAATTTGAACACTCACAGTACGGGTTTGAGGTTCAAAATCGGTTACCGAATCATCCGGTTTCGGTACTACAAACAAGTTGGAATAATACCCCTTGTTTTGCAGATGAGGTGGAACTGGAACAATGACCTGAGTCTGTACCAGTTTTTTAATTGTGTCCTGTAAAGTTATACTTGCCTCTTGCGAAACTGGTAAGCCTGATTTGAAGAATGTGTGAGGGGGGAGTTCCTGGAACTCCAGTCTGTAGCCCTAGGAAATAAGATCTATGACCAGGGATCCTGGCAGGAACTGAAGAATTTTAGTCGGGCTCCCACCCGCTAGTCTACCAGTCATCACGGTCCACCTTCATGCTGAAGGCTTTGAGGAAGCAGAGCTTGAGCTCTGCTCCTGAGAACCGGCAGCTGCTGGTTTGAATGGTTTACCTCTAGCACCTCTGGTGGCTGTAGAAGAACCTCTGGTTTTGCCCCTAAACTTGGCCGTCCGAAAGGACTGTAAATTGGAACCTGAGTAAGCCTTCCTGGCTGGGGAAGCTGCAGAAGGAAGATATGTAGACTTACCTGCAGTAGCTTTAGAGATCCATTTGTCTAGTTCATCTCCAAATAAGGCCTCTCCTGTGAAGGGTAGGCCTTCCACGCCTTTCCTGAAGTCCGCGTCAGCAGTCCACTGGCGTAGCCATAAGGCCCTGCATGCTGACACTGCCATAGCAGTGGTGCGTGCAATAAGCAAGCCTATTTCTTTTATGGCTTCCACCATAAAGTTCGCAGAGTCCTGTATATGTTGCAGGAGTAAAATAATCTCCCCTTGAGGCAAGGTATCTAACCCCTCAATTAGGTTACCCGACCATTTTGCAATGGCTTTAGTAATCCACCCACATGCTATAGTGGGTGTCTGGGCCACCTCAGCAGCTGTATACAAGGATTTGAGCGTAGTCTCAATTTTACGATCAGCTGCGTCTTTTAGGGAGGCTGCACCCGGGACAGGCAATACAATTTTTCGTGACAGCCTAGATACTGATGCATCTACTATTGGTGTATTTTCCCATTTTATCCTATCCTCAGGAGGAAAAGGAAAAGATGATAGGAAATTTCTAATTCCTAAACGGTTGCTATCAGGATTAACCCACGGTTCTTCAAACAGGGTTTTTAGTTCCTTTGGCACAAGAAAAGTGGCTGAGGATTTCTTTTTTATATTAAAATAAGATTCCTCACTCTCCTCTGTCACCTTATCAGGGATATGCAGAACTTCTCTGATAGCCTCTATGAGAGTCTCTATTCCCGGTTACAGAGTAGCCTCGCCCACGTCTGAGTCCACCTCCCCCTCCTCCATGTCTGACCATCATCAGAGTCAGACTGCAGGATATGGGCCAAAATACGTTTTTGTGGACAAATGGCAGGGGTTTGGGTACTGAGTCTCTTTTCATAAACTCAGTCATCGATTGTCTTAAGTATTGTGTCTCTTTCTCATTGCGGGACAATTTAGTAGAAATATTGGAAATCATTCCTTTAATGGAGTCCAGCCATGTTGGCTCTGCTCCGCAAGCTGTGAAGGTAGACTTCACCTTATCAGGGATATTTAGTATTTCTCTGATAGCATCTATGAGAGACTCTACACCCTGCGACAGAGTACCCTCCCCTACCTCTATGTCCACCTCATCTTCCTCCATTTCTGACCTTTCATTATCAGAGTCAGAATGCAGGATATAGGCCAAAGTACGTTTTTGCGGACAAATGGTAGAGGCCTGAGACGCTGGTCTGGGTACCGAGTCCTTTTTCATAAACTCAGCCATAGACTGTCTTAAGTATTGCGTCTCCTTCTCATTATGAGATAATTATGTAGAAATGGTGGAAATCATTCCCCTGATGGAGTCCAGCCATGCTGGTTCTGCCCCACTAACCTGGGATACTACACTGAGTACATAGTAGTGAACCCCCTGGATAAGAGAAATAATGTGCCTTACATGAAACACACTCTTTGCCTGATATACTGTAAGAGTGACAGCACACACACAGGAAAATGCTAAATGCACAATTAACCCACAAAGAGCCCTTCCAGGGAGATACAGAGATAGTATAGACCCAACACACGGCGCCCTTACCACTAATGCCAAGCTTAGCCGGGTTGCAGATTAAGTACCTTGATTAGGGATTCAGTACACTAATAATCGCTCCCCCCTGCTATGACATCCTGGTACCACTGAGGTAATCTGGAGACTCTATGGAGGAGCTGCACGTCCCTGTCAGTCAGTGTCTGTGTCCGCTGCAGAGGGAAAATGGCACTGGTGAGCTGCTGGATCCGCTCATAGTGAAGCCCCGCCCCTTTAATTGCGTGCGGGCTTCCCGCTCTTTTTTTATACTGGCTAAGGTAATTTTGTGCCTATAATGGAGTCAGTCCCCCTTTTTAGTCTGTAATGCCAGTCTGGGTACTGTGTACACATATAGTGTGCTGAGACTCAGTTCGCCCCCTCCCAAGCTGTGCGTCTGCACTGTGTACTGAGTCTGGAGACACAGCCGCCCCATGTAGAAGCTGTGTGTCTCCGTACCCTCATGCCGCCATAATGGCCGGCAACCCGCTAACCGGGATGCTGGCTTAGTACTCGCCACTCTTCTTCTGGCTTTGTTAGGGGTGGCAGCGTGCTGCAGAAATGTACACTTGCCGCGGTGGGGCTTGCAAATAGTTCTCTCAAGAGCTAGTGTCCTGTCAGTGGGGAATGGGACCATTAACCCTTCAAGATGCCCCCCTTCCCCCCCCACCCCTAAGTCCCACAAAGCAGGCAGACTGGTGCCATCCAGTTTTGCCTGAAAATAACAAACCGTTAAAATAAATGCAGAAAACTCTTCAGGAGCTTCCGGAGACGAGACCGGCTCCTGCGGGCACATTTTCTAAACTGAGTCTGGTAGGAGGGGCATAGAGGGAGGAGCCAGCGCACACTATCAAATTCTTAAAGTGCCCAAGCCTCCTAGTGTACCCGTCTATACCCCATGGTACTAAATGAATTCCCAGTACCCGCTAGGACGTAAGAGAAATTATGTTTATGAGGGTCATTCAAGTGCGGTCAGATTTCCTTGGAAGAAGCAGTGATAGCGCTGTATGTAAATGCAGCAGGAGGCGTCTATTACATGCAGACACCTTCTGCTGCACTAATGATCTGAGCTGTGTCCTATTACATAGCATCAGATCAGAGCACCGTTGGGTGGCTGCAGCACAAACCGCCCGTTGCAGAGGCCTGGAAATCTCTGTCTGGAGATCCCTGGCTTCTTTCCACCCCTAAATGGCAGAGATACGGCTCTGTTTTTCCAAACGGAGGGCGTGGTCACCCCGCCCTTCCCAAAAACGGCATAAGACTGTCATTAATTGACAGTCTGATGCTGTTTCAGGGGAAGGGGGGCAGAACAGGTGCTGCACATGTGCAAAGTACTGAAATTCAGTACTTTGCGTTGATGGTCTAAGGTGCCATCTGAAGGACCCCCTATATGTCATTGTTAGGTTTAGCTATGTGGTGAGGGACAAAATTTGCTTCTGTTTGTCCACATATCTTTTGATTGGCAGCCACCAGCACTGGTTTTGCCTATTACATTGACCATAAATAATTTGAATCGGTCCTGGACAACCAATCCATGGCGCACAGTTTGAGAATCACTCATATACTTGGATGGTTTGTTTGAGATTTAGTGGGACTATGTGCAAAAAGGTGGACTACTGTAAGCAGTGAATGATTTGTTGGTGGAATATATCACCTCCCTATACAACTACCTATTTACTTAACACTTCAGCAGACCTTTTTCTGTCTCTGCTTTGTAATAAAAAAGTGCTCAAAAGTGTCTGATTTCCCCTACTGTCAGTCAGCTCATACTGTAGGTAATGTACAAATAACTTGACAATGGGGGTCATTCCGACCCATTCTCAATGCGGGACTGCGACTGCGTGGCACCCGCATTGTGCACGCACGTCGTTGCCCGGCGATGGTCGTGCGCATTGGTCCCGGGATGTCTGACGTCAATCCCGGGACCTTCGTCGCTGGATCCGTCGCACAGGGTAAGTAACTCTTACCCTGGTCTTGTTTTGCAGGAAACTTTTTTAGCATAGCAGGGCTGCACAAGCGATCACAGCCCTGTTATGCTAAAATACACTCCCCCCATAGGCAGCATCTAGTTGATCGCACAGCAGCAAAAAGTTGCTACGTGCGATTAACTCGGAATGACCCCCAATAGATAGTATGGCAGCTATAGTAGTGATAATGTTTTTTTACTCCTCAATAGAAGGCATGGTGCACTGACCACAAGGCAATAATTCTGAAATACTAATCTTAGTGTAATCCTGGCCGTCCCTGGCCATTGTTTATCAACCCAGATATGCTCAAGTGGTTCCAGGATGTTAGATCATTCATTATTGTATCCTCTGCAGGAAAATTCGATAAATAATTTATAAGGGATGTGATTAAGATGCTGGCTGTCGGGATCCCGGCCATCAGAATCCTGACGCCGGAATCCCTGACAGCCATCAGAATGCTGATGCTGGAATCCCAACAGGGTCAGGAAACCGATGCCAGAATCCTGACAGCCAGCATCCTTACTGTAAGTATAGTGGGTGGGTTAGGGTTAGGGCTGAGGGGGAGAATGGGGGCACAAGTTTTAGGTGACACCTGGGTGGGGTTAGGTTTAGGCTGCGGGGGGAGCGGGTTAAAGATAGGCTGCGGAGTGGGGGGATTAGGGTTAGGCACCTCCAGGGGGATGCAGTTAAAATGCCAGCTGTCGGGACCCTGTCGTTATTGACATTATCCATAAAAAAACATTTGTTTCTCTGACGTCCTAGTGGATGCTAGGAACTCCGTAAGGACCATGGGGAATAGACGGGCTCCGTAGGAGACTGGGCACTCTAAAAGAAAGATTAGGTACTATCTGGTGTGCACTGGCTCCTCCCTCTATGCCCCTCCTCCAGACCTCAGTTAGAATCTGTGCCCGGCCAGAGCTGGGTGCTCCTAGTGGGCTCTCCTGAGCTTGCTAGAAAGAAAGTATTTGTTAGGTTTTTTATTTTCAGTGAGATCTGCTGGCAACAGACTCACTGCTACGTGGGATTGAGGGGAGAGAAGCAAACCTACCTGCTTGCAGCTAGCTTGTGCTTCTTAGGCTACTGGACAACATTAGCTCCAGAGGGTTCGAACACAGGGCCTGACCTCGATCGTCCGTTCCTGGAGCCGCGCCGCCGTCCCCCTTGCAGAGCCAGAAGACAGAAGAGAAGCGATGAAATCGGCGGCAGAAGACTCCTGTCTTCATTAAGGTAGCGCACAGCACCGCAGCTGTGCGCCATTGCTCCCACAGCACACCACACACTCCGGTCACTGTAGGGTGCAGGGGGGGGGGGCCTGGGCAGCAATAAAAATACCTTTGGCATAAAAATACACATAATACAGTCTGAAACAGGACAGAAGCCTGCCGCTGTCTTCCTCAGCACACCAGCGCCATTTTCTCTTCACAGCTCCGCTGGAAGGAAGCTCCCCAGGCTCTCCCCTGCAGTATCCTGGTACACAAAGGGTGAAAAGAGAGGGGGGGGGGGGGGGGGCACATAAATTTAGGCGCAAAAATTGTATATACAGCAGCTACTGGGTAAACACTGAGTTGTAGTGTAATCCCTGGGTTATATAGCGCTGGGGTGTGTGCTGACATACTCTCTCTCTCTGTTTCTCCAAAGGGCTTTGTGGGGAACTGTCCTCAAATAGAGCATCCCCTGTGTGTGTGGTGTGTCGGTACGCGTGTGTCGACATGTCTGAGGTAAAAGGCTCCTCTAAGGAGGTGATAGAGCGGATATGTGTGTGAGAGGGTGTCTCCGTCGACAACGCCGACACCTGTTTGGATATGTGTAAGTGCTAAGGTGAATTTATTGCACAAATGGTTAGGGAACAGACAGGAAATCTACCCATGTCTGTCCCTATGTCACAGAGACCTTCAGAGTCTCACAATGCTCACTATCCAAAATAACAAACACTGGTATCGACATGGAGTTTAACTCCACTGTCGACTACGATAATGCAAAGTTACAGCCAAGATGGCTAGAAGGTATTCAATATATGATTATTGAAATAAAAGATGATTTGCATATCACTGATGACTCATCTGTCCCTGACACGAGAGTACACATGTTTAAGGGGAAGAATGCTGAGGTAAATTTCCCTCCTCTCATGAGGAAAAAGAGCGGGAATCTCCAGACAAGAGACGGCAGCTTCCCACAAGAGAATTCTCAGGCTGTATCCTTTCCCCACTAGGGCCAGGATGTGTTGAGAATCTTCCCCTAGGGTGTCCTGTTTGCACAGACGGTAGCACTTGCTATTCTCAGGGATCCTGCAGATAGCGTGCACATTCTAGTATACTACCCAGACCGGCGATTGTGTCGGCATGGGTTTATAGCGCTGTGGCAGCGTGGACAGGTACCTTATCAGCAGAGATTGAGACCCTAGTAAATATATTAAAGATGCTGTCTTAAGTGATAGATATATAGTTATAAAGCATGCCCAAAGAGACATGAGTATACTGGGTCCTAGAGTCAAAGCTATGTCGATCTCTGCTTGACGTGTCCTGTAGAATATGCATTGGACAGATGATGCCGACTTAAGAGGCATATGGAAGGCTGAGAATTGTGTGGAGAAGGGTTCTCGGGCCTGGTCTCCACAGCTATAGCTGGTAATTCTGCTAGTTTGCCTTATATTCCTGCACAGCCTAAGAAAGCACGACATTATTAAATGCAGCCTTTCGAATAAAGAAACAAGAAAGTCTGAGGTGCGTCCTTTCTAGTCAGAGCCGGGATCAACACAGCTAGTTCCCTGGAACAGAAGTCCTCCCCGGCCCCTACAAAAATCCACCTATGCCGCTGGGGCTCCACAGGCGGAGCTAGGCCCGGTGGGAACACGACTTCGTAAGTTCAGCCACAAGTGGGTTCACTCCCTGTTAGGTCCCTGGGCAATAGATATTGTGTCTCAGGGATACAAGCTGGACTGTGAGAAGATGCCCCCTCACCGACGGCCCTGCGGGCTTCCCCCCAAGAGAGGGAGCCAGTGTTAACTGCAATTCACAAATTGTATCTTTAACAGGTGGTGGTCAAGGGTCCCCTCCTTCAACAAGAGGGTGTTATTATTCGACCATGTTGTAATCCCGAAACCAGACGGTTCGGTCAGACCCATATTGAATTAAAAGTCCCTGAACATATACCTGAGAAGGTTCAAGTTCAAGATGGAATCGCTAAGAGCGGTCAGGGCAAGCCTAAAAAGAGGGAGACTTTATCGTGAATCGGGTCATAAGGGATGCATACCTTCATGTCTCCATTTATCCACCTCATTAGACGTACCTCAGAATTGCGGTACGGGATTTTCATAACCAAGGTAATGGCGGATATGATTGTGCTCCTGCGGAAGCAAGGTGTCACTATTATCACGTACTTGGACGATCTCCTCATACAAGCGAGATCAAGAGAGCAGTTGCTGAACAGCGTATCACTTTCTCTGGAAGTGTAACGGCAACACGGCTGGATTCTATATATTCCAAAGTCGCAGTTGGTTCCTACAGCTCATCTGCCTCTCCTAGGCACGATCCTAGACACAGACCAGAAAAGGGTTTATCTCCCGATAGAGAGAGCTCAGGAGCTCATGAGACTGGTCAGGAATCTATTAAAACCAAAATAGGTGTCAGTGCATCACTGCACTCGAGTCCTGGGAAGGATGGTGGCATCATACGAGGCCATCTCCTTAGGCAGGTTCCATGCGAGGACCTTCCAAAGGGACTTACTGGACAAGTGGTCCGGATCACCTCTTCAGATGCATCGGTTAATCACCCTATCCCCCAGGGCCAGGGTGTCTCTCCTGTGGTGGCTGCAGAGTGCTCACCTTCTCGAGGGCCGCAGATTCGGCATTCAGGACTGGATCCTGGTGACCACGGATGCAAGCCTCCGAGGGTGGGGGGCAGTTACACAGGGAAGAAATTTCCAAGGTCTGTGGTCAAGTCAACAGACTTGCCTTCACATCAATATCCTGGAACTAAGGGCCATATACAACGCCCTAAGTCAAGCGGAGATCCTGCTTCGCGACCAACCGGTTCTGATCCAGTCAGACCGCAGGGGTTCATGTAAACCGCCAAGGCGGCACAAGGAGCAGGGTGGCGAGGGTAGAAGCCACCAGAATTCTTCGCTGGGCGGAGAATCAAGTAAGCGCACTGTCAGCAGTGTTCATTCCGGGAGTGGACAACTGGGAAGCAGACTTCCTCAGCAGGCACGACCTCCACCCGGGAAATTGGGACTTCATCAGGAAGTCTTCACGCAGTTTGCAAACTGATGGGAACTGCCTCAGGTGGACTAGATGGCGTCCCACCTCAATAAAAAGCTAAAAAAGGTTTTACGCCGGGTCAAGGGACCCTCAGATGATAGCTGTGGTCGCACTAGTAACACCGTGGGTGTTCCAGTCGGTCTATGTATTCCCTCCTCTTCCTCTCATACCCAAGGGCTGAGAATTGTAATAAAAGGAGGAGTGAGAACAATATTCTTTGCTCCGAATTGGCCAAGAAGGACTCGGTAACCCGGAGCTGCAAGAAATGCTCTCAGAGGACTCAGGGCTTCTGCCTCTCAGACAGGACATGTTGCAACAGGGGCCCTGTCTATTCCAAGACTTACCGCGCCTGAATTTGACGGCATGGCGGTTGAACGCCGGATCATAGCGGAAAAGGGCATTCCGGATGCAGTTATTCCTACGCTGATAAAGGCTAGGAAAGACGTGACAGCAAGACTTTTTCACTGTATATAGTGAAAATAGGTTGCTTGGTGTGAGGCCGGGAAGGCCCTACAGAGGAATTCCAGCGGGGTCGATTCCTGCACTTCCTACAGTCAGGAGTGACTATGGGCCTAAAATTAGGATCCATAAAGGTCAAGATTTCGGCCCTATCCATTTTCTCTTAAAAAGAACTGGCTTCACTGCCTGAAGTTCGGACGTTGTTCCGCGGGTGCTGCATATTCAGCCTCCTTTTGTGCCACCGTTGGCACCTTGGGATCTTAACGTTGTGTTGGATTTCCTGAAATCCCACTGGTTTGAGCCACTTAAGACCGTGGAGCTAAAATATCTCGCGTGGAAAGTGGTCATGCTATTGGCCTTAGCTTCGGCTAGGCGTGTGTCAGATTTGGCGGTTTTGTCATGTAAAAGCCCTTATCTGATCTTCCATATGGACAGGGCAGAATTGAGGACTCGTCCCCAATTTCTCCCTAGGGTGGTATCATCGTTTCATTTGAACCAGCCTATTGTGGTGCCTGCGGCTACTAGGGACTTGGAGGATTCCAAGTTGCTGGACGTAGTCCGGGCTTTGAAAATTTATGTTTCCAGAACGGCAGGAGTCATAAAGTCTGACTCGCTGTTTATACTGTATGCAGCCAACAAGGTTGGCGCTCCTGCTTCGAAGCAGACTATCGCTCGCTGGATCTATAGCACGATTCAGCTGGTTCATTCTGCGGCTGGATTGCCGCATCCAAAATCGGTGAAAGCCCATTCCACAAGGAAGGTGGGCTCTTCTTGGGCGGCTGCCCGAGGGGTCTCGGCTTTACAGCTTTGCCGAGCTGCTACTTGGTCGGGGTCAAACAAGTTTGCTAAGTTCTACAAGTTTGATACCCTGGCTGAGGAGGACCTTGAGTTTGGTCATGCGGTGCTGTAGAGTCATCCGCACTCTCCCGCCCGTTTGGGAGCTTTGGTATAATCCCCATGGTCCTTACGGAGTTCCCAGCATCCACTAGGACGTCGGAGAAAATAAGAATTTACTCACCGGAAATTCTATTTCTCGTAGTCCGTAGTGGATGCTGGGCGCCCGTCCCAAGTGCGGACTCTCTGCAATACATGTATGTAGTTATTGCTTAACTAAAGGGTTATTGTTATGAGCCATCCGTTAAATGAGGCTCAGTTGTTGTTCATACTGTTAACTGGGTATGGTTATCACAAGTTGTACAGTGTGATTGGTGTGGCTGGTATGAGTCTTACCCTGGATTCCAAATCCTTTCCTAGTAATGTCAGCTCTTCCGGGCACAGTTTCCCTAACTGAGGTCTGGAGGAGGGGCATAGAGGGAGGAGCCAGTGCACACCAGATAGTACCTAATCTTTCTTTTAGAGTGCCCAGTCTCCTGCGGAGCCCGTCTATTCCCCATGGTCCTTACGGAGTTCCCAGCATCCACTACGGACTACGAGAAATAGAATTACCGGTGAGTAAATTCTTATTTTACTGTACAACATTCTTTAGCAATAATTTATTTGCTTAAAAAGAAGTGTTTATTTTCTAGTTTATGACTTATTTTCAAAATGTTTGTGTAAAAATACACAAAACAATATTTCAACAATGCTGCATACAAAGCATTGTATGAAATGTGAAGGTGATGCTACTTTTGTGGCATTTAAGCATATGTTTGCCTGTATATTGGACAAATCAGACATCATTTTTTAATTCTTTGTATTAGGGGGACATTTACTAAGCAGTGATAAGAGTGGAGAAGTGAGCCAGTGGAGAAGTTCCCATGGCAACAAATCAGCACTTAAGTAACATCTATAATTTGCATACTATAAAATTATACAGAGCTGCTGATTGGTTGATGGGGAAACTTCTCCACTGACTCCCTTCTCTGCTCTTGTCACTGATTAGTAAATGTCCCCTTTAGTCCTTTACATGTATTTGTATTCCAACATTGCTGGGTGATCATATCATACAACCCATTTAGAACTAGTGATGTGCACCGAAAATTTTTCGGGTTTTGTGTTTTGGTTTTGGATTCGGTTCCGCGGCCGTGTTTTCGATTCGGACGCATTTTGGCAAAACCTCCCTGAAAATGTTTTGTCGGATTCGGGTGTGTTTTGGATTCGGGTGTTTTTTTTACAAAAAACCCTCAAAAACAGCTTAAATCATAGAATTTGGGGGTCATTTTGATCCCATAGTATTATTAACCTCAATAACCATAATTTACACTCATTTCCAGTCTATTCTGAACACCTCACACCTCACAATATTATTTTTAGTCCTAAAATTTGCACCGAGGTCGCTGGATGGCTAAGCTAAGCGACACAAGTGGCGACACAAACACCTGGCCCATCTAGGAGTGGCACTGCAGTGTCAGACAGGATGGCACTTCAAAAAAAATTGTCCCCAAACAGCACATGATGCAAAGAAAAAAAGAGGCGCACCAAGGTCGCTGTGTGACTAAGCTAAGCGACCCAAGTGGCCGACACAAACACCTGGCCCATCTAGGAGTGGCACTGCAGTGTCAGACAGGATGGCACTTCAAAAAAATAGTCCCCAAACAGCACATGATGCAAAGAAAAAATAGAATTACCGGTGAGTAAATTCTTATTTTCTCTGACGTCCTAGTGGATGCTGGGACTCCGTCAGGACCATGGGGAATAGCGGCTCCGCAGGAGACAGGGCACAAAATTTAAAAGTTTGACCACTAGGTGGTGTGTACTGGCTCCTCCCCCTATGACCCTCCTCCAAGCCTCTGTTAGGTTTTTGTGCCCGTCCGAGCAGGGTGCAATCTAGGTGGCTCTCCTAAAGAGCTTCTTAGAAAAAGTTTGTTAGGTTTTTTATTTTCAGTGAGTCCTGCTGGCAACAGGCTCACTGCAACGAGGGACTTAGGGGAGAAGAAGTGAACTCACCTGCGTGCAGGATGGATTTGCTTCTTAGGCTACTGGACACTAGCTCCAGAGGGACGATCACAGGTACAGCCTGGATGGGTCACCGGAGCCGCGCCGCCGACCCCCTTGCAGATGCCGAATAGAGAAGAGGTCCAGAAACCGGCGGCAGAAGACGTCTCAGTCTTCATGAGGTAGCGCACAGCACTGCAGCTGTGCGCCATTGCTCTCCGCACACTTCACACCAGCGGTCACTGAGGGTGCAGGGCGCTGGGGGGGGCGCCCTGGGCAGCAATGTAATATACCTATTCTGGCTAAAATATATCACATATAGCCCCTGGGGCTATATGGATGTATTTAACCCCTGCCAGGTTCCAAAAAAACCGGGAGAAGAAGCCCGCCGAAAAGGGGGCGGGGCCTATTCTCCTCAGCACACAGCGCCATTTTCCTGCCCAGCTCCGCTGCGAGGAAGGCTCCCAGGACTCTCCCCTGCACTGCACTACAGAAACAGGGTAAAAACAGAGAGGGGGGCACTTATTGGCGATATTTATAATATTTGAGCTGCTATAAAGGGAACACACTTATTAAGGTTGTCCCTATATATATTTATAGCGCTTGGGTGTGTGCTGGCAAACTCTCCCTCTGTCTCCCCAAAGGGCTAGTGGGGTCCTGTCTTCTATCAGAGCATTCCCTGTGTGTCTGCTGTGTGTCGGTACGTGTGTGTCGACATGTATGAGGACGATGTTGGCGTGGAGGCGGAGCAATTGCCTGTAATGGTGATGTCACCCCCTAGGGAGTCGACACCAGAATGGATGGCTTTGTTTATGGAATTACGGGATAGTGTCAGCACGCTACAAAAGTCGGTTGACGACATGAGACAGCCGGCAAACCAGTTAGTACCTGTCCAGGCGTCTCAGACACCGTCAGGGGCTGTAAAACGCCCTTTACCTCAGTCGGTCGACACAGACCCAGACACTGACACTGAATCCAGTGTCGACGGTGAAGAAACAAACGTATTTTCCAGTAGGGCCACACGTTATATGATCACGGCAATGAAGGAGGCTTTGCATATCTCTGATACTGCAAGTACCACAAAAAGGGGTATTATGTGGGGTGTGAAAAAACTACTGATAGTTTTTCCTGAATCAGAGGAACTGAATGAAGTGTGTGATGAAGCGTGGGTTACCCCAGATAGAAAACTGCTAATTTCGAAGAAGTTATTGGCATTATACCCTTTCCCGCCAGAGGTCAGGGCGCACTGGGAAACACCTCCTAGGGTGGATAAGGCGCTCACACGCTTATCAAAGCAAAGATATGGCCGCCCTCAAGGATCCAGCTGATAGGAGGCTGGAGAATACATTAAAAAGTATATACACACATACAGGTGTTATACTGAGACCAGCAATCGCCTCAGCCTGGATGTGCAGTGCTGGCGTGGCTTGGTCGGAGTCACTGTCTGAAAATATTGATACCCTGGATAGGGACAGTATTTTACTGACTATAGAGCAGTTAAAGGATGCATTTCTTTATATGCGAGATGCACAGAGAGATATTTGCACTCTGGCATCAAGAGTAAGTGCGATGTCCATATCTGCCAGAAGAAGTTTATGGACGCGCCAGTGGTCAGGTGATGCGGATTCCAAACGACACGGTGGGGGGTCGCCTCAAACATTTCAGCGCACAGTGGGCTCACTCGCAGGTGGACCCCTGGATCCTGCAGGTAGTATCTCAGGGTTACAGGTTGGAATTCGAGAAGTCCCCTCCTCGCCGTTTCCTAAAGTCTGCTTTGCCAACGTCTCCCTCCGACAGGGCGACGGTATTGGAGGCCATTCACAAGCTGTATTCTCAGCAGGTGATAGTCAAGGTACCCCTCCTACAACAGGGACAGGGGTATTACTCCACGCTATTTGTGGTACCGAAGCCGGACGGCTCGGTAAGACCGATTCTAAATCTAAAATCTCTGAACCTGTACATACAAAAATTCAAGTTCAAGATGGAGTCACTCAGAGCAGTGATAGCGAATCTGGAAGAAGGGGATTTTATGGTGTCCTTGGACATCAAGGATGCTTACCTTCATGTTCCAATTTGTCCTTCACACCAAGGGTACCTCAGGTTCGTGGTCCAAAACTGTCATTATCAGTTTCAGACGCTGCCGTTTGGATTGTCCACGGCACCCCGGGTCTTTACCAAGGTAATGGCCGAAATGATGATCCTTCTTCGAAGAGAAGGCGTCTTAATTATCCCTTACTTGGACGATCTCCTGATAAGGGCAAGATCCAGAGAACAGCTGGAGGTCGGAGTAGCACTAACCCAAGTAGTGCTCCAACAACACGGGTGGATTCTGAATTTTCCAAAATCCCAACTGATCCCGACGACACGTCTGTTGTTCCTAGGGATGATTCTGGACACTGTTCAGAAAAAGGTATTTCTTCCAGAGGAGAAAGCCAGGGAGTTATCCGATCTAGTCAGGAACCTCCTAAAACCAGGAAAAGTATCTGTGCATCAATGCACAAGAGTCCTGGGAAAAATGGTAGCTTCTTACGAAGCGATTCCATTCGGCAGATTCCATGCACGAACTTTTCAGTGGGATCTGCTGGACAAATGGTCCGGATCGCATCTGCAGATGCATCAGCGGATAAAATTGTCCACAAGGACAAGAGTGTCTCTGCTATGGTGGTTGCAGAGTGCTCATCTGTTAGAGGGCCGCAGATTCGGCATACAGAACTGGGTCCTAGTAACCACGGATGCCAGCCTGAGAGGCTGGGGAGCGGTCACACAGGGAAGAAACTTCCAGGGCGTGTGGTCAAGCCTGGAGACGTCTCTTCACATAAATATACTGGAGCTAAGAGCAATCTACAATGCTCTAAGCCTGGCAAAACCTCTGCTTCAGGGTCAGCCGGTGTTGATTCAGTCGGACAACATCACGGCAGTCGCCCACGTAAACAGACAGGGCGGCACAAGAAGCAGGAGGGCAATGGCAGAAGCTGCAAGGATTCTCCGCTGGGCAGAAAATCATGTGTTAGCACTGTCAGCTGTGTTCATCCCGGGAGTGGACAACTGGGAAGCAGACTTCCTCAGCAGACACGATCTGCACCCGGGAGAGTGGGGACTTCATCCAGAAGTCTTCCACATGATTGTGGTCCATTGGGAAAGACCAATGGTGGACATGATGGCGTCCCGCCTCAACAAAAAACTGGACAGGTATTGCGCCAGGTCAAGAGACCCTCAGGCAATAGCTGTAGACGCTCTGGTAACACCATGGGTGTACCAGTCAGTGTATGTGTTTCCTCCTCTGCCTCTCATACCAAAAGTACTGAGAATTATACGGCAAAGGGGAGTAAGAACGATACTCGTGGCTCCGGATTGGCCAAGAAGAACTTGGTACCCGGAACTTCAGGAGATGCTCACGGAAGATCCGTGGCCTCTACCTCTAAGACGGGACCTGCTTCAGCAGGGACCGTGTCTATTCCAAGACTTACCGTGGCTGCGTTTGACGGCATGGCGGTTGAACGCCGAATCCTAAGGGAAAAAGGCATTCCGGAAGAGGTCATCCCTACCCTGGTAAAAGCCAGGAAGGAGGTGACTGCACAACATTATCACCGCATTTGGAGAAAATATGTTGCGTGGTGTGAGGCCAGGAAGGCCCCGACGGAGGAATTTCAACTGGGTCGATTCCTACATTTCCTGCAAACAGGATTGTCTATGGGCCTCAAATTAGGGTCCATTAAGGTTCAAATTTCGGCCCTGTCGATTTTCTTCCAGAAAGAATTGGCTTCAGTTCCTGAAGTCCAGACTTTTGTAAAAGGAGTACTACATATACAGCCCCCGGTTGTGCCCCCAGTGGCACCGTGGGATCTTAATGTAGTTTTGGATTTTCTCAAATCCCATTGGTTTGAGCCACTCAAATCAGTGGATTTGAAATATCTTACATGGAAAGTAACCATGCTACTGGCCCTGGCTTCAGCCAGGAGAGTGTCAGAATTGGCGACTTTATCGTATAAAAGCCCATATCTGATTTTCCATTCGGACAGGGCAGAACTGCGGACGCGTCCTCACTTTCTGCCTAAGGTGGTTTCAGCGTTTCACCTGAACCAGCCTATTGTGGTGCCTGCGGCTACTAGCGATTTGGAGGATTCCAAGTTGCTGGACGTTGTCAGAGCATTGAAAATATATATTTCAAGGACGGCTGGAGTCTGAAAATCTGACTCGCTGTTTATACTGTATGCACCCAACAAGCTGGGTGCTCCTGCTTCTAAGCAGACGATTGCTCGTTGGATTTGTAGCACAATTCAACTTGCACATTCTGTGGCAGGCCTGCCACAGCCTAAATCTGTCAAGGCCCATTCCACAAGGAAGGTGGGCTCATCTTGGGCGGCTGCCCGAGGGGTCTCGGCATTACAACTCTGCCGAGCAGCTACGTGGTCAGGGGAGAACACGTTTGTAAAATTCTACAAATTTGATACCCTGGCTAAGGAGGACCTGGAGTTCTCTCATTCGGTGCTGCAGAGTCATCCGCACTCTCCCGCCCGTTTGGGAGCTTTGGTATAATCCCCATGGTCCTGACGGAGTCCCAGCATCCACTAGGACGTCAGAGAAAATAAGATTTTACTTACCGATAAATCTATTTCTCGTAGTCCGTAGTGGATGCTGGGCGCCCATCCCAAGTGCGGATTGTCTGCAATACTTGTACATAGTTATTGTTACAAAAAAATTGGGTTGTTATTGTTGTGAGCCGTCTGTTCAGAGGCTCCTACGTTTGTCATACTGTTAACTGGGTTCAGATCACAAGTTGTACGGTGTGATTGGTGTGGCTGGTATGAGTCTTACCCGGGATTCAAAATCCTTCCTTATTGTGTACGCTCGTCCGGGCACAGTATCCTAACTGAGGCTTGGAGGAGGGTCATAGGGGGAGGAGCCAGTACACACCACCTAGTGGTCAAACTTTTAAATTTTGTGCCCTGTCTCCTGCGGAGCCGCTATTCCCCATGGTCCTGACGGAGTCCCAGCATCCACTACGGACTACGAGAAATAGATTTATCGGTAAGTAAAATCTTATTTTCTCTGACGTCCTAGTGGATGCAGGGAACTCCGTAAGGACCATGGGGATTATACCAAAGCTCCCAAACGGGCGGGAGAGTGCGGATGACTCTGCAGCACCGCATGAGCAAACTCAAGGTCCTCCTCAGCCAGGGTATCAAACTTGTAGAACTTAGCAAACTTGTTTTACCCCGACCAAGTAGCAGCTCGGCAAAGCTGTAAAGCCGAGACCCTTCGGGCAGCCGCCCAAGAAGAGCCCACCTTCCTTGTGGAATGGGCTTTCACCGATTTTGGATGCGGCAATCCAGCCGCAGAGTGAACCAGCTGAATCGTGCTATAGATCCAGCGAGCAATAGTCTGCTTCGAAGCAGGAGCGCCAACCTTGTTGGCTGCATACAGAATAAACAGTGAGTCAGACTTTCTGACTCCCGCCGTTCTGGAAACATACATTTTCAAAGCCCGGACTACGTCCAGCAACTTGGAATCTTCCAAGTCCCTAGTAGCCGCAGGCACCACAATAGGCTGGTTCAAATGAAACGATGATACCACCCTAGGGAGAAATTGGGGACGAGTCCTCAATTCTGCCCCGTCCATATGGAAGATCAGATAAGGGCTTTTACATGACAAAACCGCCAAATCTGACACACGCCTAGCCGAAGCTAAGGCCAATAGCATGACCACTTTCCACGTGAGATATTTTAGCTCCACGGTCTTAGGTGGCTCAAACCAGTGGGATTTCAGGAAATCCAACACAACGTTAAGATCCCAAGGTGCCACCGGTGGCACAAAAGGAGGCTGAATATGCAGCACCCCCGGAACAACGTCCGAACTTCAGGCAGTGAAGCCAGTTCTTTTTGAGAGAAAATGGATAGGGCCGAAATCTTGACCTTTATGGATCCTAATTTTAGGCCCATAGTCACTCCTGACTGTAGGAAGTGCAGGAATCGACCCCGCTGGAATTCCTCTGTAGGGCCTTCCCGGCCTCACACCAAGCAACCTATTTTCGCTATATACAGTGAAAAAGTCTTGCTGTCACGTCTTTCCTAGCCTTTATCAGCGTAGGAATAACTGCATCTGGAATGCCCTTTTCCGCTATGATCCGGCGTTCAACCGCCATGCCGTCAAATGCAGGCGCGGTAAGTCTAGGAACAGACAGGGCCCCTGTTGCAACATGTCCTGTCTGAGAGGCAGAAGCCCTGAGTCCTCTGAGAGCATTTCTTGCAGCTCCGGGTACCGAGTCCTTCTTAGCCAATTCGGAGCAAAGAATATTGTTCTCACTCCTCCTTTTATTACAATTCTCAGCCCTTGGGTATGAGAGGAAGAGGTACTAGTGCGACCACAGCTATCATCTGAGGGTCCCTTGACCCGGCGTAAAACCTTTTTTAGCTTTTTATTGAGGTGGGACGCCATCTAGTCCACCTGAGGCAGTTCCCATCAATTTGCAAACTTGCGTCAAGACTTCCTGATGAAGTCCCCACTTTCCCGGGTGGAGGTCGTGCCTGCTGAGGAAGTCTGCTTCCCAGTTGTCCACTCCCGGAATGAACACTGCTGACAGTGCGCTTACTTGATTATCCGCCCAGCGAAGAATTCTGGTGGCTTCTACCCTCGCCACCCTGCTCCTTGTGCCGCCTTGGCGGTTTACATGAACCCCTGCGGTCTGACTGGATCAGCACCGGTTGGTCGCGAAGCAGGATCTCCGCTTGACTTAGGGCGTTGTATATGGCCCTTAGTTCCAGGATATTGATGTGAAGGCAAGTCTGTTGACTTGACCACAGACCTTGGAAATTTCTTCCCTGTGTAACTGCCCCCCACCCTCGGAGGCTTGCATCCGTGGTCACCAGGATCCAGTCCTGAATGCCGAATCTGCGGCCCTCGAGAAGGTGAGCACTCTGCAGCCACCACAGGAGAGACACCCTGGCCCTGGGGGATAGGGTGATTAACCGATGCATCTGAAGAGGTGATCCAGACCACTTGTCCAGTAAGTCCCATTGGAAGGTCCTCGCATGGAACCTGCCTAAGGGGATGGCCTCGTATGATGCCACCATCCTTCCCAGGACTCGAGTGCAGTGATGCACTGACACCTGTTTTGGTTTTAATAGATTCCTGACCAGTGTCATGAGCTCCTGAGCTCTCTCTATCGGGAGATAAACCCTTTTCTGGTCTGTGTCTAGGATCGTGCCTAGGAGAGGCAGATGAGCTGTAGGAACCAACTGCGACTTTGGAATATTTAGAATCCAGCCATGTTGCCGTTACACTTCTAGAGAAAGTGATACGCTGTTCAGCAACTGCTCTCTTGATCTCGCTTGTATGAGGAGATCTTCCAAGTACGTGATAATAGTGACACCTTGCTTCCGCAGGAGCACAATCATATCCGCCGTTACCTTGGATATGACAATCCCGTACCGCAATTCTGAGGTACGCCTAATGAGGTGGATAAATGGGGACATGAAGGTATGCATCCCTTATGACCCGATTCACGATAAAGTCTCCCTCTTTTTAGGCTTGCCCTGACCGCTCTTAGCGATTCCATCTTGAACTTGAACCTTCTCGGGTATATGTTCAGGGATTTTTAATTCAATATGGGTCTGACCGAACCGTCTGGTTTCGGGATTACAACATGGTCGAATAATAACACCCTCTTGTTGAAGGAGGGGACCCTTGACCACCACCTGTTAAAGATCCAATTTGTGAATTGCAGTTAACACTGGCTCCCTCTCTTGGGGGGAAGCCCGCAGGGCCGTCGGTGAGGGGGCATCTTCTCACAGTCCAGCTTGTATCCCTGAGACACAATATCTATTGCCCAGGGACCTAACAGGGAGTGAACCCACTTGTGGCTGAATTTACGAAGTCGTGTCCCCACCGGGCCTAGCTCCGCCTGTGGAGCCCCAGCGGCATAGGTGGATTTTTGTAGGGGCCGGGGAGGACTTCTGTTCCTGGGAACTAACTGTGTTGATCCCGGCTCTGACAAGAAAGGACGCACCTCAGACTTTCTTGTTTCTTTATTCGAAAGGCTGCATTTAATAATGTCGTGCTTTCTTAGGCTGTGCAGGAATATAAGGCAAACTAGCAGAATTACCAGCTATAGCTGTGGAGACCTGGCCCGAGAACCCTTCTCCACACAATCCTCAGCCTTCCATATGCCTCTTAAGTCGGCATCATCTGTCCAATGCATATTCTACAGGACACGTCAAGCAGAGATCGACATAGCTTTGACTCTAGGACCCAGTATACTCATGTCTCTTTGGGCATGCTTTATAACAATATATCTATCACGTAAGACAGCATCTTTAATATATTTACTAGGGTCTCAATATCTGCTGATAAGGTACCTGTCCACGCTGCCACAGCGCTATAAACCCATGCCGACACAATCGCCGGTCTGGGTAGTATACTAGAATGTGCACGCTATCTGCAGGATCCCTGAGAATAGCAAGTGCTACCGTCTGTGCAAACAGGACACCCTTGGGGAAGATTCTCAACACATCCTGGCCCTAGTGGGGAAAGGATACAGCCTGAGAATTCTCTTGTGGGAAGCTGCCGTCTCTTGTCTGGAGATTCCCGCTCTTTTTCCTCATGAGAGGAGGGAAATTTACCTCAGCATTCTTCCCCTTAAACATGTGTACTCTCGTGTCAGGGACAGACGAGTCATCAGTGATATGCAAATCATCTTTTATTTCAATAATCATATATTGAATACCTTCTAGCCATCTTGGCTGTAACTTTGCATTATCGTAGTCGACAGTGGAGTTAAACTCCATGTCGATACCAGTGTTTGTTATTTTGGATAGTGAGCATTGTGAGACTCTGAAGGTCTCTGATGTCAAAGTCAAAAAATATAGCGACCTATGATGCCTTGTACTAACCCCATGCGCTTGCCCGCTGCACGTGCACATTCTCTCCCGTGCGTGCGCATATTCGCAGTTGCGTGACGGCACCTCCACGGTCGTGCGCTCAGGCGCGTGGTATGCGCATTTACGGTAGAGTTTGTGTGCGTCTGGCGGGCGACTCGATCGTTACATAGTTAATCTAAATAGTGTATTTTATAGGTTATGGTCCCCTTAATAATATCAGTAAGTTTGTTTAGTGTAACTGGTTCATGGACAGAGAGATCCCTCTTTACATGATACAAGGGTCAGACAGGTTTTGAGCAGTGGTGTTTAGTATGCAACGGAAGAGTATATTATTAGTAACATTCCGGTGTTGGTTTAAAAGAGATTAATCGCTCCTGCGTATAGTTATGTTTATAAGAAGTTTATGTACATTTACTGTATTTGCAGTTCATTATCCATGCGGCGGGAAACCTGAGATTCCCTCCCACCTGAGCAGTTTGAAATAGTCACAGCCCACCTGTTCGAATCAACCTATGACCTTTTGTTATAATGTGAAGACAGATTCCTGTGTCCAATGAACAATGAGATTGTAGGGCCCTTTGTAGTATACTGTATGTAGTGTATATAAGAATAGCCAGCCTGGGCCAGCTCAGTCTACTCTCCACAACGGTTTTCATCATTGACTAACTAGAGAGCTGGATCCAGGACTGCGCAGCGATCATTCCCCAGTGTGTAAGTTTTTCTCTGTAACCAACTTATTCTCTGTCTGTATTTGCCATACTCTCTCTCTCTCTCTCTCACTGTTATTGTTTAGGATTAAGACGCTATTGTATAGTCTCAGTTATTCTGTTTAGGTGTTTTATGTTAGTGCTTTAGTGTATAAGCTGTTAACTGTTTTCCCCTTTTTACATAGCTAAATCTCGTTAGTAAAGGTGTTGGAACCTCAGCAAGGTGTCTGTGTTTCACTAGCTAGTATAGAGGGGTTCTGAGCGTCTCAATCGCTCAAGCAGCTTTTATGTAATAGAGGTTAATCAGCGTTACATTGTGTTAACATTACAAGACAAAGGTTTACAGTATAAGCTTAGCCTTTCAGTGTGTTGCATACAAGGTTTACTGTGTGTCATCCTGTGAGCGTCTGCGCCGCTCGTGTTCCTTTCGTGGGCACAGCGTCCGCTATGCTAGTAGCGTAGCATTACGGTGCTCGGGCCGCCTATAGCGTGCTCGATACCCAGCGTAAGCCGTGAGCGAACGTGCCGCTCGTGCGTCTCGACCTCGGCCTAGCGTCTGCTACGCTAAGTGCGTACCATTACGGTACCCCGTACGCCATTTGCGTACTGAGTCTCTTACCAATATATAGTGAATGTTATAAGATAAATAATTAGCTTTAACAGTGACATAGGGACAGACATGGGTAGATTTCCTGTCTGTTCCCTAACCATTTGTGCAATAAATTCACCTTAGCACTTACACATATCCAAACAGGTGTCGGCGTTGTCGACGGAGACGCCCTCTCACACACACATCTGCACGATCACCTCCTTAGAGGAGCCTTTTACCTCAGACATGTCGACACGCGTACCGACACACCACACACACAGGGGATGCTCTATTTGAGGACAGTTCCCCCACAAGGCCCTTTGGAGAGACAGAGAGAGAGTATGCCAGCACACACCCCAGCGCTATATAACCCAGGGATTACACTACAACTCAGTGTTTACCCAGTAGCTGCTGTATATACAATTTTTGCGCCTAAATTTATGTGCCCCCCCCCCTCTCTTTTCACCCTTTGTGTACCAGGATACTGCAGGGGAGAGCCTGGGGAGCTTCCTTCCAGCGGAGCTGTGAAGAGAAAATGGCGCTGGTGTGCTGAGGAAGAAGGCCCCGCCCCCTCAGCGGCGGGCTTCTGTCCTGTTTCTGACTAAAAATGGCGGGGGTTTTACACATATACAGTCACAGACTGTATTATGTGTATTTTTATGCCAAAGGTATTTTTATTGCTGCCCAGGGCGCCCCCAGCGCCCTGCTCCCTACAGTGACCGGAGTGTGTGGTGTGCTGTGGGAGCAATGGCGCACAGCTGCGGTGCTGTGCGCTACCTTAATGAAGACAGGAGTCTTCTGCCGCCGATTTCATCGCTTCTCTTCTGTCTTCTGGCTCTGCAAGGGGGACGGCGGCGCGACTCCGGGAACGGACGATCGAGGTCAGGCCCTGTGTTCGAACCCTCTGGAGCTAATGGTGTCCAGTAGCCTAAGAAGCACAAGCTAGCTGCAAGCAGGTAGGTTTGCTTCTCTCCCCTCAGTCCCACGTAGCAGTGAGTCTGTTGCCAGCAGATCTCACTGAAAATAAAAAACCTAACAAATACTTTCTTTCTAGCAAGCTCAGGAGAGCCCACTAGGAGCACCCAGTTCTGGCCGGGCACAGATTCTAACTGAGGTCTGGAGGAGGGGCATAGAGGGAGGAGCCAGTGCACACCAGATAGTACCTAATCTTTCTTTTAGAGTGCCCAGTCTCCTGCGGAGCCCGTCTATTCCCCATGGTCCTTACGGAGTTCCCAGCATCCACTAGGACGTCAGAGAAAAAGAGGCGCACCAAGATCGCTGTGTTGTGACTAAGCTAAGCGACACAAGTGGCCGACACAAACACCTGGCCCATCTAGGTGTGGCACTGCAGTGTCAGACAGGATGGCACTTCAAAAAAAATAGTCCCCAAACAGCACATGATGCAAAGAAAAAAAGAGGCGCAATGAGGTAGCTGTGTGACTAAGCTAAGCGACCCAAGTGGCCGACACAAACACCTGGCCCATCTAGGAGTGGCACTGCAGTGTCAGGCAGGATGGCACTTCAAAAAAATTGTCCCCAAACAGCACATGATGCAAAGAAAAATGAAAGAAAAAAGAGGTGCAAGATGGAATTGTCCTTGGGCCCTCCCACCCACCCTTATGTTGTATAAACAGGACATGCACACTTTAACGAACCCATCATTTCAGCGACGGGGTCTGCCACACGACTGTGACTGAAATGACTGGTTGGTTTGGGCCCCCACCAAAAAAGAAGCAATCAATCTCTACTTGCACAAACTGGCTCTACAGAGGCAAGATGTTCACCTCATCATAATCCTCCGATTCCTCACCCCTTTCACTGTGTACATCCCCCTCCTCACAGATTATTAATTCGTCCACACTGGAATCCACCATCTCAGATCCCTGTGTACTTTCTGGAGGCAATTGCTGGTGAATGTCTCCACGGAGGAATTGATTATAATTCATTTTGATGAACATCATCTTCTCCACATTTTCTGGAAGTAACCTCGTACGCCGATTGCTGACAAGGTGAGCGGCTGCACTAAACACTCTTTCGGAGTACACACTGGAGGGAGGGCAACTTAGGTAGAATAAAGCCAGTTTGTGCAAGGGCCTCCAAATTGCCTCTTTTTCCTGCCAGTATACGTACGGACTGTCTGACGTGCATACTTGGATGCAGTCACTCATATAATCCTCCACAATTCTTTCAATGGTGACAGAATCATATGCAGTGACAGTAGACGACATGTCAGTAATCGTTGCCAGGTCCTTCAGTCCGGACCAGATGTCAGCACTCGCTCCAGACTGTCCTGCATCACCGCCAGCGGGTGGGCTCGGAATTCTTAGCCTTTTCCTCGCACCCCCAGTTGCGGGAGAATGTGAAGGAGGAGCTGTTGACGGGTCACGTTCCGCTTGACTTGACAATTTTCTCACCAGCAGGTCTTTGAACCTCTGCAGACTTGTGTCTGCCGGAAAGAGAGATACAACGTAGGTTTTAAATCTAGGATCGAGCACGGTGGCCAAAATGTAGTGCTCTGATTTCAACAGATTGACCACCTGTGAATCCTGGTTAAGCGAATTAAGGGCTCCATCCACAAGTCCCACATGCCTAGCGGAATCGCTCTGTTTTAGCTCCTCCTTCAATGTCTCCAGCTTCTTCTGCAAAAGCCTGATGAGGGGAATGACCTGACTCAGGCTGGCAGTGTCTGAACTGACTTCACGTGTGGCAAGTTCAAAGGATTGCAGAACCTTGCACAACGTTGAAATCATTCTCCACTGCGCTTGAGTCAGGTGCATTCCCCCTCCTTTGCCTATATCGTGGGCAGATGTATAGGCTTGAATGGCCTTTTGCTGCTCCTCCATCCTCTGAAGCATATAGAGGGTTGAATTCCACCTCGTTACCACCTCTTGCTTCAGATGATGGCAGGGCAGGTTCAGGACTGTTAACTGGTGCTCCAGTATTCGGCACGCGGAGGCTGAATGCCGAAAGTGGCCCACAATTCTTCGGCCACCGACAGCATCTCTTGCACGCCCCTATCGTTTTTTAAATAATTCTGCACCACCAAATTCAATGTATGTGCAAAACATGGGACGTGCTGGAATTTGCCCAGATGTAATGCACGCACAATATTGCTGGCGTTGTCCGATGTCACAAATCCCCAGGAGAGTCCAATTGGGGTAAGCCATTCTGCGATGATGTTCCTCAGTTTCCGTAAGAGGTTGTCAGCTGTGTGCCTCTTATGGAAAGCAGTGATACAAAGCGTAGCCTGCCTAGGAACTAGTTGGCGTTTGCGAGATGCTGCTATTGGTGCCGCCGCTGCTGTTCTTGCTGCGGAAGGCAATACATCTACCCAGTGGGCTGTCACAGTCATATAGTCCTGAGTCTGCCCTGCTCCACTTGTCCACATGTCCGTGGTTAAGTGGACATTGGGTACAACTGCATTTTTTAGTACACTGGTGACTCTTTTTCTGAGGTCTGTGTACATTTTCGGTATCGCCTGCCTAGAGAAATGGAACCTAGATGGTATTTGGCACCGGGGACACAGTACCTCAAACAAGTCTCTAGTTGCCTCAGAATTAACGGTGGATACCGGAACCACGTTTCTCACCACCCAGGCTGACAAGACCTGAGTTATCCGCTTTGCAGCAGGATGACTGCTGTGATATTTCATCTTCCTCGCAAAGGACTGTAGGACAGTCAATTGCTTACTGGAAGTAGTACAAGTGGTCTTCCGACTTCCCCTCTGGGATGACGATCGACTCCCAGCAGCAGTAGGCGTTACACTCAAGGATGCATCGGAGGAATCCCAGTCAGGAGAGGACTCGTCAGACTTGCCAGTGACATGGCCTGCAGGACTATTGGCTTTCCTGTGTAAGGTGGAAATTGACACTGAGGGAGTTGGTGGTGTGGTTTGCAGGAGCTTGGTTACAAGAGGAAGGGATTTAGTGGTCAGTGGACTGCTTCCGCTGTCATCCAAAGTTTTTGAACTTGTCACTGACTTCTGATGAATGCGGACCAGGTGACGTATAAGGGAGGATTTTCCTAGGTGGATAACGTCCTTAACCCTACTTATTACAGCTTGAGCAGCCTCGTTAAAGCTGCCCGTACAGCGAAACATGCATGTCGGCTTGTTAGTGGTCCACCACACTCCTTATAATTTATAGCAATGTTGTATCTTGTGCAATAGTTAATGACGCCTATACCCGCACCAGCACTGATTCTCACAGGGCTCCAGCAATTAGCAACTGAAATCCGTTCAGCAGGCTGTGTGTGTGAGGTTAGATAATAAAACGACTAACCACTCAGGATAGTAGCAGAGGGGGCACCCCAGGCCTTACCTTAGGCCACTGCTACAACAGAGAGAGCAACCATCCGCTTCTCTGTATAGCACACATGTGTGGATTATCATAATACTGTTTACTATGTTGAAATCACCTCATGTTTAATTACCACTGCACCGCTCACAATAAAACAGTTAGAAGCAGAAATAGCATTTCTAGCATTGGTTCATAGGTGTAATACAGCCTATGAGTCAGCAGAAGTGGTAGAGTGTATTATACACAGAGTGTGTGATTTGATAACACCACATTCATCAGTGAAGTGATATCCCTGCAAATCCTCTTTCCACTACAAGAATTGTTACTATAGTAACTGTTGCTCTTGTGCCATATCAGCCCTAAGATACTTTGTAACAATTTCCCTTCATCACTAAACAAACGTGGACTGAAACATACTTACTCTGTGCCTCCATTTACAGATGATCATTGCTGTAATGTCTCAGCACATCCCTTTGACTCCATTAGTATAAGGGGTATAACTCTGATTACCCTGGAGTCACTATATAAGGGGGGATGTTCAATATTCACACAGATTTTCATCTATTGATTCATATAGTCTATCTTAAAGACACATTAGTGTATATCATTTAAGACACATTAGTGTATATCATTTGTGTGAGCGTTCCACATATGAATACAATGTGAATATATTAGAACTTGCTAGTGTCAATTTCTGACAAACACCCACACCTATAGCATCATAGACTCACCTACGAGTCATCCGTAAGGAGATACATCTCATACTGTAATATAGGGCACCAGTGGCACAATATTCTCTAAGATTTCATTATCAGTACCAATTCAGGTGATGCATTCTATTTAAGAGTAACCCACTAGCACTTCATTACTAGGTGGGCAAGAGGCTCTATTTGTACTACACATGGTATTGCATCCACGCACCTAAGGCAATGTCCTATTAGAAATACCCCACTATTTGTGGCTATACCTAATTGTGCTACATGATATTAAATATATCTAGAACTGATAAACGTGACTCAAGCTGTATCCCGAGTGGATAGCGTCTCACATATAAGCATTTACACTTGTTGCAGGAGTTATTGTGGTGATCCCACTTTTTAAGAATCTGTCTCACATTTTTCTTTTCTCTTTATCACTTATGTGTTTGTATATGTCATGTTTTTAACCTCTATATTTTGCTGTATGTGTCCCACGACAAGGACCTTCTGAATATTAACATAAGTAATAAAAGTTACGTTTTATTTTTGATAATCAATCCAATTAATTGATACTGTGCACCCAACCTAACAACCATTTTCTAGTTCTCTATATTTGTTCTGATATCTTGGTTGTAACAGGGTCGCACCCCCAGAGAGGCCTAAAGTCCAATTTGGACACATGTATATTGGGGTTTCTTCAATTCATTTATTAATGAACTAAATTGCTCATTTAGACCATTCAAGTGTGCAGATGTATTTCTTTTTCTCTTGTTCTCAATTATTACAGCTTGACAAAGACAACACACGGCTTGACACCTGTTGTCCGCATTTGTGTTGAAATAATTCCACACCGAAGAGGTGATTTTTTTTTTTTTGTATTTTGACCAGGCATGTCAATGGCCATATTCGTCCCACGAACAACAGGTGTCTCCCTGGGTGCCTGACTTTAACAAACCACCTCACCATCAGAATCCTCCTTGTCAATTTCCTCCCCAGCGCCAGCAACACCCATATCCTCATCCTGGTGTACTTCAACAGTGACATCTTCAATTTGACTATCAGGAACTGGACTGCGGGTGCTCCTTCCAGCACTTGCAGGGGGCGTGCAAATGGTGGAAGGCGCAAGCTCTTCCCGTCCAGTGTTGGGAAGGTCAGGCATCGCAACCGACACAATTGGACTCTCCTTGGGGATTTGTGATTTTGAAGAACGCACAGTTCTTTGCTGTGCTTTTGCCAGCTTAAGTCTTTTCTTTTTTCTAGCGAGAGGATGAGTGCTTCCATCCTCATTTGAATCTGAACCACTAGCCACGAACATAGGCAAGGGCCTCAGCCGTTCCTTGCCACTCCGTGTCGTAAATGGCATATTGGCAAGTTTACGCTTCTCATCAGACTCTTTCAATTTTGATTTTTGGGTCATTTTACTGAACTTTTGTTTTTTGGATTTTACATGCTCTCTACTATAACATTGGGCATCGGCCTTGGCAGTTGACGTTGATGGCATTTCATCGTCTCGGCCATGACTAGTGGCAGCAGCTTCAGCACGAGGTGGAAGTGGATCTTGATCTTTCCCTATTTTAACCTCCACATTTTTGTTCTCCATTTTTTAATGTGTGGAATTATATGCCAGTATCAATAGCAATGGCCTACTACTATATATACTGCGCACAACTGAAATGCACCACAGGTATGGATGGATAGTATACTTGACGACACAGAGGTAGGTAGAGCAGTGGCCTTCCGTACCGTACTGCTATATATACTGGTGGTCACTGTCAGCAAACTGCAAAACTAAAATGCACCACAGGTATAGAATCTAGATGGATAGTATACTTGACGACACAGAGGTAGGTAGAGCAGTGGCCTTCCGTACCGTACTGCTATATATACTGGTGGTCACTGTCAGCAAACTGCAAAACTAAAATGCACC
The DNA here is from genome assembly GCF_028390025.1 of Pseudophryne corroboree. Classification (NCBI taxonomy): domain Eukaryota; kingdom Metazoa; phylum Chordata; class Amphibia; order Anura; family Myobatrachidae; genus Pseudophryne; species Pseudophryne corroboree. The sequence continues at coordinate 350,877,387 of NC_086448.1, read as the reverse complement.
ACAGGTATAGAATCTAGATGGATAGTATACTTGACGACACAGAGGTAGGTAGAGCAGTGGCCTTCCGTACCGTACTGCTATATATACTGGTGGTCACTGTCAGCAAACTGCAAAACTAAAATGCACCACAGGTATAGAATCTAGATGAATAGTATACTTGACGACACAGAGGTAGGTAGAGCAGTGGTCTTCCATACCGTACTGCTATATATACTGGTGGTCACTGTCAGCAAACTGCAAAACTAAAATGCACCACAGGTATAGAATCTAGATGGATAGTATACTTGACGACACAGAGGTAGGTAGAGCAGTGGCCTTCCGTACCGTACTGCTATATATCCTGGTGTTCACTGTCAGCAAACTGCAAAACTAAAATGCACCACAGGTATAGAATCTAGATGGATAGTATACTTGACGACACAGAGGTAGGTAGAGCAGTGGCCTTCCGTACCGTACTGCTATATATACTGGTGGTCACTGTCCGCAAACTGCAAAACTAAAATGCACCACAGGTATAGAATCTAGATGGATAGTATACTTGACGACACAGAGGTAGGTAGAGCAGTGGTCTTCCGTACCGTACTGCTATATATACTGGTGGTCACTGTCAGCAAACTGCAAAACTAAAATGCACCACAGGTATAGAATCTAGATGGATAGTATACTTGATGACACAGAGGTAGGTAGAGCAGTGGCCTTCCGTACCGTACTGCTATATATACTGGTGTTCACTGTCAGCAAACTGCAAAACTAAAATGCAACACAGGTATAGAATCTAGATGGATAGTATACTTGACGACACAGAGGTAGATAGAGCAGTGGCCTTCCGTACCGTACTGCTATATATACTGGTGGTCACTGTCAGCAAAACTCTGCACTGTACTCCTCCTATATAATATACTGGTGGTCCCCAGTCCCCACAATAAAGCAGTGTGAGCACAGATATATGCAGCACACTGAGCACAGATATGGAGTGTTTTTCAGGCAGACAACGTATACTGGTGGTCACTGGTCAGCAAAACTCTGCACTGTACTCCTCCTATATAATATACTGGTGGTCCCCAGTCCCCACAATAAAGCAGTGTGAGCACAGATATATGCAGCACACTGAGCACAGATATGGAGTGTTTTTCAGGCAGACAACGTATACTGGTGGTCACTGTCAGCAAAACGCTGCACTGTACTCCTCCTTTATAATATACTGGTGGTCCCCAGTCCCCACAATAAAGCAGTGTGAGCACAGATATATGCAGCACACTGAGCACAGATATGGAGTGTTTTTCAGGCAGACAACGTATACTGGTGGTCCCTGTCAGCAAAACTCTGCACTGTACTCCTCCTATATAATACTGCTGGTCCCCAGTCCCCACAATAAAGCAGTGTGAGCACAGATATATGCAGCACACTGAGCACAGATATGGAGTGTTTTTCAGGCAGACAACGTATACTGGTGGTCACTGTCAGCAAAACTCTGCACTGTACTCCTCCTTTATAATACTGCTGGTCCCCAGTCTCCACAATAAAGCAGTGTGAGCACAGATATATGCAGCACACTGAGCACAGATATGGAGTGTTTTTCAGGCAGACAACGTATACTGGTGGTCACTGTCAGCAAAACTCTGCACTGTACTCCTCCTATATAATATACTGGTGGTCCCCAGTCCCCACAATAAAGCAGTGTGAGCACAGATATATGCAGCACACTGAGCACAGATATGGAGTGTTTTTCAGGCAGACAACGTATACTGGTGGTCACTGTCAGCAAAGCTCTGCACTGTACTCCTCCTATATAATACAGCTGCTCCCCAGTCCCCACAATTAAGCAGTGTGAGCACAGATATATGCAGCACACTGAGCACAGATATGGAGTGTTTTTCAGGCAGACAACGTATACTGGTGGTCACTGTCAGCAAAACTCTGCACTGTACTCCTTCTATATAATACAGCTGCTCCCCAGTCCCCACAACTAAGCAATAAGCACAAATATTTTTGCATCAAGAATTCAAGATTAATAAAAGGAGAGGACGCCAGCCACGTCCTCTCCCTAACATTTCCAATGCATGAGTGAAAATGGCGGCGACGCGCGGCTGCTTATATAGAATCTGAATCTCGCGAGAATCCGACAGCGGGATGATGACGTTCGGGCGCGCTCGGGTTAACCGAGCCATACGGGAGAATCCGAGTATGCCTCGGACCCGTGTAAAATGGGTGAAGTTCGGGGGGGTTCGGTTTCCGAGGAACCGAACCCGCTCATCACTATTTAGAACCTAGCAATCTGGTGGAACATTATACAATAGGTAGCATCTATCCTGTGTATCAATGCCTCTTTCCCTATAGATTGTAAGCTTGCGAGCAGGGCCTTCCTACCTCTATGTCTGTCTGTTTTTGCCCAGTTCTATAACTGCTGTTCTAATTGTAAAGCGCAATGGAATATACTGCACCAGGCCCGGCGCTACCCGCTCAGCAAGGTCCGCAAAGCAGGGGCGCCGGGTCGGAGAGGCACTCTTTCCGCTCTGCGACCTTGTTTATGTGCGCTGCTGCTGCTAGCTGCCTGTCACACTGACAGGCCGCAGCGACGCCAGCAGCATGAAGAGCGTCTCACCCCTCTCTGCCCCCTGACAGAGCGGCACCGTCTGTCCTGCCTGTTGCTGCCGGATGCCGCTGCTGCCAGCGCCTGTCACACTTATCAACGGCAGCAGCAGCATCGGTAGCATGAAGAGCTCCGCCCACTCAGTGAAAGCAGAAAGAGTACTCAGCATACAACCACAGCTCTGCCTCCGAGTCCTGTCCCGAGCTCCGCCTCTCCTATAGGCTACTTTAGATCAAAGGGAGCCACAGCACACAGTATGATAGAGACCAAAGTATGACAGGCTGCTGCCTCTTCCTGGAGAAGTAAGGAGGCACTGCTTATACTTCAAACAGAGCCGGATTAACAATGGGGTGGGTGGAGCTGCAGCTCCAAGCCCCCCATCAAAATAGGCACACAGGGTCCCCTGCTGCTGAAAACAAGAAAACATGTTTTCCTTGTTACAGCAAGTCACTAGAAAGCCTCAAAAGGTCTCCGTCTCCGTGCGTAAAAGATTTCTGTGCTCCTCCCCTGCACCGTGATGTCACACTGTGACATGCACACAGTGCCTCCCCACCACCATGCAGAACAGCAGCAGCCAGCGGTAGACTCGCCTCCTGGGATGCCGGGTGACTCTGCTTGTCCTGTCCTGTGATCCCCCTGCCTGCCGGCCGCCTCTTATGGTGCTTTCTGCTGACTGGTAGGAGGGGGGTTTCTCTGAGGGGGCGGGGGCCACGGGTCCGTGATTAGGCCACGCCCCCGACTTTTCCTGGTCGTCTGTATGTGTCCCAGCTTACTCTGGAAGGGCAGTGAAGAACAGGTATGTGTGTTGGAAAGGACAGGCTGGGTGTGTGTGTAGGGACTGGGGTGAACAGGTGTGTGTGTGTGTGTGTGTGTGTGTGTGTGTGTGTGTGTGTGTGTGTGTGTGTGTGTGTGTGTGTGTGTGTGTGTGTGTGTGTGGCTGAAGGGGACAGGGTGTGTGTCAGTGTCTATAGGGACTGGGAAAACTGGCTGTGTGTGTGTACGGAGTGGAGGGGGGGCTGGCGTGTGTGGTGATATGGGCATGTTGCTGGGGTGAGTTGCTCACATTGGAAGCCATGCTCAGGCGGGTGATCTTCACGACTGTGGAAGCTCGGTCCAATCGGCTTCACTATGTGCACTGAGAGGGACTTTGTTGGCTGTGGGAGAGGGTCGCTGCTCATCCGGCTCAGGGGATCACGCCAGTGGCGGTTTTATATGTGGGCGGGCGTCCCAGTCACCCCACCAGCGCCATCAGCACCCATCTGCTGCCCACACCACAATGCCTCCCGCCGCTTCCCACTGCCGGCCGCCCCCAGTCCTGGCCACTTCACGCAGCCCGCACCCCGCCACTTCCTACTGCCGACCACACCACTGTCCTCTTCTGGCCGATTCCTGCTGCCTGCCACCCCCTGGCCACTTACCGCTGCCAGTCGCCTCCTGCCACTACTCACGCCCGCTCAGCTTCACGCTGGGCGGAAGTATGAGAACATAGAGCTGGGGGACTGCAGGCGCCGGATGGTGAGTGACGGCTAGCTGGTGCAGTGTGTATAAGGGGCTAGGTGGTGCAATTTGTTTAATGGGCTGCCTGGTGCAGTGTGTATAAGGGGCTACCTGGTGCAATGTGTATAAGGAGCTACCTGGCACAATGTGTATAAGGGGCTACTTGGTGCAATGTGTATAATGGTAAACCTGGTGCAATGTGTATAATGGGCTACCTGTGTATAATAGGCTCTACCTCGTGCAGTGTGTATTAATGGGCTACACATTGCGTGTATAAGGGGCTACCTGGTGCAATGTGCCCGTGAGGCAACTAGGTTGTGGGGACCGCCACCAGTAAATTTGATCCTGCACCTTAGCTTACCTGCTACAGAAAGCAGACACTAGGGGGTATATTTACTAAAGGTTCTAAAACTGAAAAGTGGTGATGTTGCCCATAGCAACTAATCAGATTCTGTCTATCATTTTCTAGAGAAATGGTAGACAGAATTTGATTTGTTGCTGTGGGTAACATCACCACTTTTAATTTTTTGAACCTTTATTAAATTTACCCCTAGGACCCAGAGCGGCTTTGATTCAGGCAAGGAACAATGTGTGTGTGGGCCTTGCGTGACACAACCCCTAGTCACAACCCCGCTGTTGCTGGTCACATCCCGTGCGACGGTACACAATAGGCCCTTCATAAATTTCAGCTCCAGGCCCATGTGGTCCTTAATCTGGCACTGACTTCAAATATTTGGTAAGCGACAGTCAGGGGGATTTACAGCATTTGTTTATTCTAATAAAGCTATTTTTTGGACCCCCTGCCAACACCCTCCCTGTAACTCCCTATCAATGCCCCTCCCACTCCCTGTAGCTTCAACCTCAGGGTGCCCTCACCCTCCCTGTAACTCCCCCTCAGTGTCCCTGCCCTCACCCTCCCTGTAACTCCACCCTCAGTGCCCCTCATGCTCCCTCTATCATTCGGTCAGCGTCCTTGCCCTCACTCTCCCTCTAGCACACCCCATCAGCATCCATGCCCACACCCTCCCTCTAACACCCCACCAGCGTACATGTCCGCACCCTCCCTGTAACTCCATGTCAGAGTATCTACCCTCACTTTCCCTCTAACTCCCCATCAGCTTTCCTGCCTTCACCCTCCCTGTAACTCTCAAAGGGGTGTGGTATGCGTGACCGGTGGTCAGGAACCCGCCGGTCAGGATACCGACGCCGGGATCCCTGCAGTGGAATCCCAGCTGGGGGCGGTGAGTGCAGCAAGCCCCTTGTGGGCTTGCTGCGCCTGCCACGCTGCGGTCTCGGTGGCTACCTATGGTCGCCACAGGTTCTATTCCTACTCTATGGGTGTCGTGGACACCTACGAGTGGGAATAGTCCCTGTTGGTCGGGAATGTGAGGGAGCAGGATGTAGGGGGCGGTTATGTGACCGTCGGTCTCCTGATCACCGGTCACATAATTACACCCCTTCTCAAAGTAGTGGGCGTAAGAAGGGGAAAGCAGGGATGGAAAATATTTGGGGAAAGGGGTTGCCGAGAGAGGAGGAAAAAGTGAGCAGAAATATCCTCAGGCAGTGCTGGGGAAAATAGCTTAAAAAAATAAAAATTAACCCAGGCAATGCTGGACATCAGTATATAAGAGGCACTACTATGTCGTGTTGTATGAATCATGCGGAATACGTGCAGTGTAATGTGAATAAGATTGTGCTACAGTGAGACATAATTTAAATTGGAGGTACTATTGTGAGGTGCTATTGTGTGTCCATACCCCTTCCTTGTGAGACTACACCCCTCTTGTGGTGCATGTTGTCCCTTTATGAGTTAAGGGAGGGAGGGTGCAATTTAATGGTTTGCAGGAGGGCGCCGAACACCCTTGCACCGGCCCTGTGCTTCACTATATAAGAAACTGCTAATAAATAAATAAATTGTGTGCTGGAATTAACATTCTTGGTTGTTTAGTTCAGCTGGTCACAATCCTGTTTTCTTTGTTATTTGTATGGGTACAAACAACCACTTTTATTGCTATTTGTATTTGAAGCCTAATTCTTTATTCATTTGCATGCAAAAACTCCACATTACTGTGATTGGAGCAACATTATTTTGTGGTCTACACCAAATAGAACCTGGTGAAACTCTTTTTTGGATTTAGGTGTATTTTTTTTTTTTTTTTTTGCTGTGAATCCTTTTCACATGCAATTACTTCATTGGAAATATTATGCACATGAAAAGAACTATAAATTATTTTTGTGTACTTTGGGCCACAAATGTATAAATATACTGACATATCACTGTAAGTGTATGGCAGCAATACATTCAGAGAATTTTTGTCTAAGTGATGTGGGCAATGGTAAGCTCATTTTCCGTACTGGCTACAGCTTTCATGTGGAAATACATGCTTTGCAGGGGCTGCAGATAAAATTATTCATTTTTAGGAAGCACATTTTTAGTTTATTTTGAGATTGCAAACTAGTTGTCTATCAACAATGACCTAATCTGCCTCCCACCAGATGAAACCAGTAGACCTGCCTGTGCATAGCATAATCCGGGGGAGGTGGTTGATTTAAACTAAGATTATGCAACACGCAGCAGCGTACAATGTCTGAGATCTTATCAATACTATACACTTTAGTCCCTGACAGTCTATCAAGACAACGGAAACCCAGATTTTAATAGTTCAAATGTATGTTCTATAACAGATTGAGTGGATTTATGTGCATCATTATACTTGCACTTTGCAAGATTATCAGGAAGTGACAGTGGAGTCAGAAGCCAGGAGAAACAGCCATACCCTAAGTCCCCTGTAAAAAAAAAAAAAAGTGGAAGTTAAGATGAGTACATTTGTAGTTGTGTAATGATGAAGTAACCAGAGGAATGTGCACTTACCAATTAGCAATCCATGCAACATTTATCCCACCTCAAACTTTGCATACAAGGATGCCTGACTGAGGATAAAGGAATCATGGCATGAGCCAGGACAGCCAACCACAATGCTCATGATTCTTTGGTTTGCATCTCAAACCACCTGAACATTGGTAGAATAGGTGTGGTGGTGATTCAGAAACATGTGTTCCTGCCCTAGGTGGTCTCAGCTCAATATGCGCACAGTCTATAGCCCCCAGGATGTTTGAAAAATGACAGGAGCTGGTTGGTTGGTACTTTATCTCCATCCTTTTTATTACTCTCCAAGCTTTGATACATATGCCTCACAGCCTGTAAAATAGCAGTTACAGTAGGAGCTGATTGGTTTGTACTTTATCTCTCACCACTTTATCTCTCACCAGGCTTTGATACATTTCTCCCTCAGTCAGTTACCAGACTTTCTATCCTTGATGCATAACGAAATGCCATATTGCATTTAAGGAATACATTTAATCTGCAGCAGCACCTAACAGTATATTGACTCTTATTCAAACTTTAATTCCAACTCAGGGTTAAAACTTGAATAATCAACTCCAAGGTTTCAGCTATTAAGAAGTTTGAAAAAAGTGTAAGATTTGAAATAAGGAATACAAATGTAAAATGAATTTTTTTTCTCCGTTTTTAATTTAAGTCCATGCCAGTGAATCAAGAAGGTATTCATTTGATTTTGCGTATGGAGACAGTGATGTTAATGTTATGCTAATGTAGCAGGCAATTCCTAATCTATCCTGAAATGCATGTGTCAGAACTCTTCTGTAGTACAGGTTACCGATGATAAAAAAAAAACAAGCTGTGTTTTTCTTCATATTAAAGGAGAGGAGGCAGATGACTAGCTGGGAGATTTTTTTTTAAATATTTTTCATCATGAATTTTAAATAGGGTGAAGTGGAACTGATGGGCTCTGCCATAAAGGTAGGGGACTTTGCGTTAGATACAAGTGTAACAAACATACATCATTTCTACTCCTGTGCTGCTTATTCTAGCAGATTCCGTTGTCTAGATTTTGGAAACTGAGGAAGTAATAAGATGTTATTATGTTTTGTTAGCACTGTAGTTGCTTATAGAAATAACAGAGAGAAAAAATGAGGGACATTTACTAGAGGGAAATTTTGACTAAGGGGCAAATTCAATATGAATCGCAAGTAGCAACTCCTATGGAATTTTTGCTGAGGGGCCGCGGGCGCATGCGCAGCAGGCCCTACTGCGCCCCCATTTTCTGCAGTGGGCCGCAGAAAATACGATCGCCTCTGCCTGTTAATCAGGCAGAGGCGGTCGTGGGGTGGCAACGCTCTGTTTTCTGGGTGGAAACGGAGCTTTGCGGGGGCGTGCCAGCCCAAACGGTGGGCTGGTACGCGTGAACGGGGGCGTGTCGGCAGTGCGGCTGCGTGATGTCACACGCAGCCGCTGCGACAGCAAAAATGGCGCCGGACTTCTGCGGCTGCAGCTAAGCTGCGCCGGCAGGAGTCATCCTTAATTTCTGCTAACAAGCAAAAATTGCGTGCTGTTCGCAATTTCTGCTTGATGCAGGGGGGGAGGCGCCGGTCAGCATGCTGGGCGTCCCCCAGCATGCGTGCTAATGGTTAGCAAATTCTGCTGATTAGCACAATTTGCTAACTTTACTGAATTGGCCCCTAAATGTACTGTAGTTGAAACTGCGTGAGTGCATTTTGTTAATAAAAAAAAATATATAAATACTTCTATGGTTTACATACATAGTAAATTTATTTTGAATTAGTGTGAAGTTACTATCAGTAAGATGCTTTTTGTCATGGAATGAGAAAATCTTGTACATTTTGAGGAGCAGAGCATTTCTTCTGCACCATGGGGGTCATTCCGAGTTGTTTGCTCGTTGCCGATTTTCACAACGGAGCGATTAAGGCGAAAATGCGCATGCGCATGGCAAGTATTTTAGCACAAAACTTAAATTTACTCACGTCCGAACTAAGAAATTCCATCGTTGAAGTGATCAGAGTGTGATTGACAGGAAGTGGGTGTTTCTGGGCGGAAACTGACCGTTTTCTGGGAGTGTGCGGAAAAACGCAGGCGTGCCAGGATAAAACGCGGGAGTGTCTGGAGAAACGGGGGAGTGGCTGGCCGAACGCAGGGTGTGTTTGTGACGTCAAACCAGGAACGAAACGGGCTGAGCTGATCGCTGTGTAGGAGTAAGTCTCGACCTACTCAGAAACTGCTAAGAATTTTCTATTTGCAATTCTGCTAATCTTTCATTCGCAATTCTGCTAAGCTAAGATACACTCCCAGAGGGCGGCGGCCTAGCGTGTGCAATGCTGCTAAAATCTGCTAGCGAGCGAACAACTCGGAATGACCCCCCAAATGCACACGGGCTGATGCTGAACTGAACGCAAGACTGCATACATAACGCACCTTGTTTGCGTTTGTAGGATATAAAGAGTGCACCTGTTTTCATGCAGAACTTGACAATTAGTATAGTTAAGCAAGTTATGTGCAGCAGTTACTGCTTCCCTGCAAGTTTTAATGCAGGAAAATACTTTTCATTTCTAAAACACATTCTAGTGCCTAAACCGTCATTATGATGCCTATGAAAGCAGTTATGACAGACGCTATGCCAATGTTTTGCAATTGAGCAATTATCGGTAAATTGCACACATATATGCTTCACACTGTGCATGCGCTAAAGTGTAATAGTGATGCTGCTCACAATGCTTACCTTCACGCTAACTGACAGTCAGGCGCCATTTTTGGGCATTCAACGGCCGTGATTGGGCATCTCTGTTCAGGCTGCTATGCCGCATGGCTGTTGATTTACTCAAGCTGACGATTATTAAAGGATCTGTGTGTGAGCTGTGAAAGTGTGCGAAGTTGCCTTTGCGATGGCTACGGTGGGCGTCTACTTTTAAGGGCTGCTGGGTTTTTTGTATAATATTGCACAATCACAGCTGTGATTGCCATAGTGTCAGTCAATGAATCAGCACCCCACAATCGGAGATGTACATATGCCATCAAAGGCACTCCACCATCAGAGATGTATGCACACCATAGCAGGCATCCCACGAACACCAGAATTCAGGGCCGGATTAACAATGGGGCGGGTGGAGCTGCAGCTCCAGGCCCCCCATGAAAATAGGCCCAGACTGTGCTAGTAGACTTTGGTGACCATAAAAAATATATATTTTCTTGTCACCATCAATGGCTGCCTGAAGACAGAGAGCCCACTCCCTCCCTCACACGTTCAACCCACCCAGTGCCCACATACACCCCATTAGTGCAGCGCAGTGGTATGTGCGGATCCAGTGGCTAGCCCTGGCCGCTGGTCGAGGTGGTCCAGTCCCTCCCCTCCACTTACATTTCCTCCCTTTCCTCTCACCGGCCGCCTCCCCTCGGGACGCTGCTGTTGCCGGGTTCCCACAGGAGCGAGATCCAAATAATGGGGCCCCGCTGCTTTCGCAGCAGCTAAATACGGGGACCCGCTGCTGCTGGATCTACACTAGAGACGGGGACCGCTGCTGCTGGAGCTACAGACGGGACCCGCTGCTGCCGAAGCTAAAGATGAGGAGCCGCTGCTACCAGCGATATTGGCGGGGACCAACTGCTGTAAGAGGTACAAAATGCCGCAAAAGGTACAAAATGCCGCCTGTCCTGATGGGGAGAGGGGTTACACAATGCTACCTGTAGGTGGGCAGGAGGAGGAGGGGGAAGATTTAGGGGATGGCTGTCTCAACCCTTTCTCTGTCTCCCCTCTTCTCTCTCTCTGTGTCCCCCCCCTCCACCTCTCTCTCTGTCTACCCCTTCTCTATCTACCCCTTCTCTGTCTCCCCACTTCGCTCTGTGCCCCCCACCTCTCTGTCTCTCTCTCCTCTCTCTCTCTCTCTGTCTCCCCCCTTCTATCTCTCTCTCTGCCCCCTTTGCTATCTCTCTTTCTGACTTGCCCCATCTCTCTCTCTGTCTCCACCCTCTCTGCCCCCCCCCCCCCCTGAGGTAATTCAATTTGGCGCAGATTGAATAGCGTCGGGAATTAGCTTCTGGAGCTATTCAATGCAGCACACAGTGACAGCCGACGGGGATGCGAATAGGAATCAAAACAACAATCCTCGCGCAATGCTGATTTATGACCTTAGCGTGGTGGAAACAGTATCGCCCAAGCACTTATGTCTGAGAATGCCAGATCTTGCGACAAAACACCATGTTTAGTCAGTGAGAACCGGCCTCGTGACATTGCGCTGAACTGTATAGCCCCGGGAGCTAATTCCCAGCGCTATTTAATCCGCACAGAATTGAATTGACCCCTCTGTGTCTCCCCCTTCTCTCTCGCACTCTCTGTGTTTCCTCACTGTCTCTGTGTCTCCCCCTTCTCGCTCTGTCTCCCACCATTCTTTCTCTCACTTCCCCTTCTCACTCTCTCTGTCTCCCACCCTTTCCTCTGTCTCCCCCTTCTCTCTCTGTTTGTGTCCTCCACCCTTCTCTCTCTCTCCCTCTCTGTGTTTCCCCACTTCTCACTCTCTGTGTCTCCCCCTTCTCGCTCTCTCTGTCTCCCACCCTTCTCTCTCTCTCTTCCCCTTCTCACTCTTTCTGTGTCTTCCACCCTTTTCTCTCTCTCTCTCTCTGTCTCCCCTTCTCTCTCTCTGTGTGTGTCCTCCACCCTTCTCTTTCTCTCTGCTTCCCCTTTCTCTATCTCCCCCCTTCTCTCTCGCACCGTCTCTGTGTCCCCCAGCCTTCTTTCTATCTCTCCCTTTTGTCTTTCTGTGTCTCATTGACTCCCCCTTTCTTATTCCCTTTCTCTCTCCTCCGCTTTCTCTCTCCTCTCTCTCTTCTGCCTCTCTCACCTCTCCCCTGCTCTCTCTCTTCTCCCTTGTCTCTCCCCTTTCTCTCTCTCCCATCTCCCTCTCTCCCCCTTCTCTATCTCTCTCTCTCTCTCTCTGACTCATCCCCTTCTCTGTATTTCCATATCTCCCTCTTCTCTCTCCCTCCTCTCTCTCTTTCTCCCCTTCTCTTTCTCTGTCTCTCCCTCCCCTCCTTTCTCTCCTCTCTCTCTTCCACTCACCTTTCACCCCCTCTCTCTCTCTCTTTATCTTCCCCTTCTCTCTCTCTTGCTGTCTCCCTCTCACTCCTGTTCTCTCCCTCTCACCCCTGTTCTCTCTCTCCCTCTCACCCCAGTTCTCTCTATCTCTCCCTCTCACCTCCATTCTTTCCCTCTCTCCCCTGTTCTCTCTCTCTGTGTCTCCCCGTTCTCTCTCTGTGTCTCCCCGTTCTCTCTCTCTGTGTCTCCCCCGTTCTCTCTCTCTGTGTCTCCCCGTTCTCTCTCTCTGTGTCTCCCCCATTCTCTCTCTCTGTCTCCCCCGTTCTCTCTCTCTGTGTCTCCCCGTTCTCTCTCTCTGTGTCTCCCCCATTCTCTCTCTCTGTGTCTCCCCCATTCTCTCTCTCTGTGTCTCCCCCGTTCTCTCTCTTTGTGTCTCCCGCTGTTCTCTCTCTCTGTGTCTCCCCCATTCTCTCTCTCTCTCTCTGTCTCCCCCGTTCTCTCTCTCTGTGTCTCCCCGTTCTCTCTCTCTGTGTCTCCCCCATTCTCTCTCTCTGTGTCTCCCCCGTTCTCTCTCTCTGTGTCTCCCGCTGTTCTCTCTCTGTTTCTCCCACCATTCTCTCTCTCTCTCTCTGTGCCTCCCGCCATTCTCTCTGTCTCCATCCGTGTCTCTCGCCTTTCTCTCTCTCTCTCTGTGTCTCCCACCGCTCTCTCTCTGTCTCCCACCATTCTCTCTCTCTCTCTCTCTGTGTCTCCCGACGTTGTCTCTGTGTGTCTCCCGACGTTCTCTCTCTGTGTGTCTCTTCATTCTCTCTCTCTCTCTCTCTTTGTCTTTCTCACTGTCTCCTCGTTCTCTCTGTCTCCCCCACTTCTCTCCATCTGTGTCTCTTTCTCTCATTCTCTTTTCCTATTCTCTTCCCCTTCTCTCAGTCCCACTCTCCCCTTCTCTCTCTCTGTGTCCGCCCTTCTCTTTCTGTCTCTCCCTCCCTTCCTCTTTCTCTATTCCTCTCTCCCTCTCTGTGTCTCGCGTTTGTTTCTGTCTCTGTGTCTCCCCCCTTCTCTCTCTCTTCTTTAATATAAGTATGCCAGGGAAGGTTAGGGTTAGGCACTAGGGTGAAGGTTAGTGTTAGGCTCCGGGAATGGAGGTTAGAATTAGGCTGTTGATGGGGAAGGTTAGGGTTAGGTTGCATGAGGGGAGGATTAGGGAGAGGGTAAGGGGCAGGGTTACTTTACTTACCAAAAGTGTCAGTATTCTGACCACCAGCATCCAGCTGTCGGGATCCTGTACCCAACCCATAGAGGAGCACATACAGACATAGCAGGGCACATATGGACATAGGCCATGGGGCTTCTCTAGAGAGGAGGGGACCCGTGTGCAGACTCTGTGTGTGGGCTGCCTCCTCTCCCGTAGCCGTTGCGCCGCTGCTAGCGCTCTGAGTGCTGTAGACTCTGGCACAGTGCCAGAGTCTACAGCGCATGCGCAGGACTCCGAAAAATGGCCGCTGCGCCATTTTTTCAGAGTCCTGCGCATGCGGTGTATACTCTGGCACTGTGCCAGAGTCTCTAGTGGTCAGTGCGCTAGCAGCGGTGCAACGGCTACGGGAGAGGAGCGGGCCCTCACACGGTCAGCGATGGACTCCGAAAAGGTAAGTATAGGAGAAATGGGTGCAGTGTGTGCGGTGTGGGCCCCCCTGGACTCAGGGGCCCATGTGCACCGCACACACTGCACTCATTATAGAAACGCCAATGACATAGGCACATACAGACATAGCAGGGCACATATGGACATAGAGGAGCACATACAGACATAGGCACATAAAGACAGAGGAGCACATATATGCATACTGTAGGCACATACGGACATAGAGGACCACCTGAGCTCCAAATTTTAACTTGCCACTGGAATGACTTTACACCCCTGGATGCCACCCCACAGCACAGGACACACCATCACATCATTAGTCACACCACCACAGCACTGGTCAAGCCCCTGTGGTGGCACACAATAGGCCCTTCAACAATTTCAGCTCCAGGCCCTTGTGGACCTTAATCTGGCACTGCCAGAATTAGAGGAACCACAGAAGCTTGTTCTGAAGTATGTTTTGTCCAATAGAAAATCAGCAGGAAGTGGTAGTAGATCTTTGTTGATTTTTGACAAATTGTTGTCGATTTTGAATGGGACTGCCCAAAAACTGACTGATTTTAGACAAAAATAAATAAATAAAATCGACATCAGCATCGGATTAAAAATCAGTTAAAAAGCGCTGCTCCCTAGCTATCAAGGGCTACTGCTGTGCGAGCACTGGTAAACAGATTCACTGACTATAGTATGTCTTTCAAAAGCTTCTCCATGCAAGTATAGGAAACAGGAGCAGAAGTAGAGACAATGCATCCAGTGCATTGCATTGGGGCCTGCTGTAATGAAGGGGCCTGTGGCCAGTGACAGTATGCAAGCTATCCAAGTACTAAAAATGAGTCTGACTGACTTACTGTAGTACACTGGCACCAAGAGCCCTCACAAAGATTGAGGATGTAGTCCGTCCAAAGTAGAGAAGGAGGAGGACGCCCCCCTCTTAGTCCACTGGCTTGCGTAAGGCACAGCCACAAACTATTTCTCTCTGGCTATGGTGGCTCAAGTAGCTAGTCACTGTCCCTCATGACTATATAGGGTCTATTTATTAAGCCTTGTATGGACTTAAGTGGACAGAGTTAAAGTATAAGCCAATCGGCTCCTAACTGCCATGGTTTGAAAAATGACAAGACATGATTGGCTGGTACTTTATCTCCATCCACTTTACTTCCATCCAAGGCTTAGTAAATAGAGTCACTGGGGGATATTCAATTGTTTGAAAAGTCGGTTGGGTGTCTGTTTTTTTCTGTCTATTAGATAGACAATTGAATACCCCCCTCTGAGTCTTAGTGCTTCGCCAGCATTACAGGAAAGACCTGCATGGCTGGGAGGGAAAGAAAGCCAGAGTGAGGAGGAAGGAGGCTGGGAAATACAGGTGATACTGCAAATCGTTCAATCCACATCCCACCTGAAAATTTGTCCGCAGAGAGAGCTGGACATTAGTTATCTGAGGTGATCTTGCAAGTCCCGCTGGCTGAAGGAAAGGGCCTCTTTCATTCCCCTGATTAGTGACCTGTTGCTGCCTGGACTGAAGGTCACCTCTGCCTCTCCCTGTCACCTTCCACCCATCACCCTTTGCCTCTCCAGGTCAATGTCTGCCCATCACCCTCTTCCTCTCCCTGTCACCCTCTGCCTCTCCAAGTTACCATCTGCTGGTCACCCTCTGCTTCTCCGTCACCCTCTACCATTACCCTTTGCTTTTCCTTGTTGCCCTCTACCTCACCCTGTCACCCACTGCCTGTCACCTTATGCCTCTACCCATCACCATCTTCCTCTACCTGTCACTTTCTGCCTTTCACCCTCTGCTTCCCCAATTCACAGCTAAGGCCATCACCTTATGTGTCTCCCCGTCACACTCTGTCCATTACATTCTACCTCTCTCTGCAACCCTCTGCCTTTAACCCTCTGCCCATCATAATCTGCCTCTCCCATTAAACCTCTGTCTCTCCCTGCCAAACTCTTCCCGTCACCCTCTGCCTCTACCCATCACTCTCTACCTCTCCCTATTAATCTCTGCCTCTCCCAGTTAACCATTACATCTCCCTGTCCCCCTCTTCAAGTCACCCGTTGCCTCTCTCTGTAACCCTCTTCCCGTCACCCTCTGCCTTTCCCCATCACCCTCCACCTGTCATCCTCTGTCTACACCAGCCCCCTCTGCATCTACCAGTCAGCCTCTGACCATTATCCTCTGCATTTCCCGTTTACCCTTTGCCCGTCACCCTCTGCCTCTCCCTATTCCCTTTAATCCCTCATTCTCTGCCTCTCCCTGTAACCACCTGCCCATCACTCTCTGCCTCTCCCCATTACCCCCCTGCCAGAAGATCCATTTGTGGAGCCTCTGAGCAATGCTGCTCAGATACTAGTGAGTTTAAAGGGGGCAGAGGCGTAACTAAGGCATGGCGAGTGGGGCATGTGACCTGGGTGCCGTGGAGACCCGGCAGAGGGGGGGGGGCACCGCCATCCAGGTAGTGTATGTGCAGTACTACCCGGTGGCGGTGGTACACCATCCCTGCTTCACGAATTGCACAGGGGACTGGGTCGGGAACGCAGACTCTATGAAGGAGGTGGTAGTTAAAGCCACCCAGCCAATAGCAGCGGGATTGGGCGGCGTTTCCTCCAAGGCAGCGTCATTGGGTGGGCGGGGTATTGGGAGGCCATCATAGACTTCCTATAGCCTATTGGAAGCCTATGATGACCTCCCAACACCCCGCCCACCCAATGACGCTGCCTTGGAGGAAACGCCGCCCAATAATACCGATCTGAGGATATTATGAACTCAGCATGGGGCCTAGATGCACCTGAGCCCATCACTTACAAGTACCACCACCACCACCAGGGTTGGACTGGCCAACACGGGTACAGGGGAATCCCCCATTGGTCCCTACTGTCTGGGGTCCCACCTCCTCTTGGGACTGTGGTGTAGTTTCTACAGTGCATTGCCATTATTAATCTGATACATTATCATACATGCACTAGCAGTGTTTACTAATATATATATATATATATATATATATATATGCATGCTAAGTATTATATACACATATATGCCCATATTGTCATATATGTATATAATACTTAGCATGCTAGTACTATACTAATTGATTTCCATGTGAATGTAACTATACGATCATTAGAGTAATATTACAGATTTCCATGATAGTGTGGAGCGCGATGCACAGCATGTTAATAAGACTCAATGGATGTGTTTCTTCCTGTAACGTAAAGCGTCATGTTGTTATGGTGATGGGGAGCACTAGGATGACGGAGCCGCTGTACGCGTCACCATCTATGCGCCAGCCGGAGCGGGCATGTGATTCGCGTTCCAGAAGAGGCCAGTTCCAGGGTGATCATGGTTGTTATAAGGTAAGACCACTTTTGTGTAATGTTTGACCTGAGGACAATGCGACGATAAACGCATTGAAATGTTGTCTGCTACCATGCCATCATGTGTTTGATTTATTAGTCACTAGGAGTGCCGTGCCATCTGTCTTGCTGCAATCTTCTTTGTACAGGCACCCAGTGCTATTGCTGGCCAGGATTGGGAGAGCCAGACCTACTGGATGTGTGTATGTATGTATGTATGTATATATATATATATATATATATATATATACAAAACAAAAATTCCCGGCACTCTGGTGTACTTTGTATATCCGGGTGCCCTCTGCAGCGAAAGGTGCATTAAAATATGGAAAAAAGGCAGCGGCACTCCGGCGTTGAATAAATCAAACGTGTATTGGATCAAAACATAACAAACAATGGTCACGGTAAACCAACGTTTCGGGGTCCTTTAAACCCCTTTGTCAAGGCGTGAACAGTGTGAGAAGCAAACCCTCTTACCTAAATAGCACCCGGTGAGTCCTGCACGTGCGAGGAAGGCGGGCCAGACGCCGTCAGTTGCGGGAGCCGCCGGAAAACCTCCGGCGTCTCCAGGAAGTGACGCGGTGCCGGGTTCGCGTCACGGTTGCCGTAGCAACCAGCGGTGTTTCTCGTTACACCCGCGTCGGCCCTGCTGAGAAAAATTGTGAAGGTGAAAACCTGGTGTGGACCAGTGCACAATAGAAAGTGGTACTAGGCACAGGATGGTGTGTAAGTCACTAAGGGAGAATGGGAGTACAGTAGGTTGAGTGTGAGACAGGTGTTGTTTGGGTACTGCGGATGCTTTGTGGAACGATGGGTTGGTAGGTGGGTGAATCTCGGGCATATAAGCAGAATGGGCTCTGCTGATGTAATGAAACGGTTGTAAATGAAACCGTGTTCACAGGGGCGCTAATGTGGGTCCTAAAGAAGTGTGTAAAGAAATGAATAAATGCTAAGTGAGAAAAAGCAGATGGGAACAGGCCAGGGAAAGAAGAAGGGCAAGAATCAAGAGAAAAAGTGATCCCGCATGAAACGGGACGAGCAAGTGACGTACGGAACATGGTGTGAGTGACTACAAGTGAGGCTTGTGTGAGAAAACTGCTGGAAAAATTGGTGAACTGTTGTTGGAGTGCATAGAAGAAGAAAAAGAAGAAGAAAAAGTGGGGAAACGGCAGTGCGACTGGTAAGCTGGGTGCAGAAAGCTGGAAAAGATAGAAGAAAGAGAAGCAATGTGAGAGAAGAAGAGATGGGTGACTAACTCAGTCGGATGGAGTCAGTGACCAAAACCCAAGAAGGGAAAGGGGACCACCTAAAGGATAATGTGAGAGAAATGTGGAAAAATAAATCCTGTGAATAAAACAAAGTTCTGCTCCTATGGTACATGAATGTCCATGTAGAATGCTTAAAGGCTGTTCCACTGTATCTTCTCATTGAGACCCTTCGACGGAAAGGTTTCCAGTTTGAAAATCCACCGTGCCTCTAGCTTAAGTAATTTGCTGCTCCTGTCTCCACCTCTTAGGTTGGCTGGAACGTGGTCAATAATCATATGTTTCAATGAATCTGCCGGGTGGCCCTTCATCACGAAATGGTGTGCCACCGGTTGGTCAGAACTCCCCTTCTTGATGGCCGCTTTAATGGCCGATCTGTGTTGGGCCATCCTCGTTCTAAAACTGGTGATGGTCTTGCCAACTTATCCTTGCCCACATGGGCAGGTGATAAGATATACCACGTGGGTCGATGTGCAAGTCAGGACATGTTTTAATTTGAAGGTGAGATCTTTGGATGGATGCTTGAAGGATGAACCAGTAACCATATGCGTGCAGGTGGTGCATCCCAGGCATTTGTAGCAGCCTGGTGGCTTGGAAAGGAAATGTGCTATACTAATTGATTTCCATGTGAATGTAACTATACGATCATTAGAGTAATATTACAGATTTCCATGATAGTGTGGAGCGCGATGCACAGCATGTTAATAAGACTCAATGGATGTGTTTCTTCCTGTAACGTAAAGCGTCATGTTGTTATGGTGATGGGGAGCACTAGGATGACTGAGCCGCTGTATGCGTCACCGTCTATGCGCCAGCCGGAGCAGGCATGTGATTCGCGTTCCAGAAGAGGCCAGTTCCAGGGTGATCATGGTTGTTATAAGGTAAGACCACTTTTGTGTAATGTTTGACCTGAGGACAATGCGACGATAAACGCATTGAAATGTTGTCTGCTACCATGCCATCATGTGTTTGATTTATTAGTCACTAGGAGTGCCGTGCCATCTGTCTTGCTGCAATCTTCTTTGTACAGGCACCCAGTGCTATTGTTGGCCAGGATTGGGAGAGCCATACCGTGTGTGTGTGTGTGTGTGTGTGTGTGTGTGTGTGTGTGTGTGTGTGTGTGTGTGTGTGTGTGTGTGTGTGTGTGTGTGTGTGTGTGTGTGTGTGTATCTAGGTGCCCAACCCATGCACTCTCTAATGGTAGCCAAATATCTGTGACAGCTGGCCACACCCTAAACAAGAGCCCTTATCACTGCATCCCCAGGTGGGCTCTTCATGCCCCAGTCCAACACTGATTGCCACTGATAGGGAAGCTTATATATCAAGAACAGTACATTACATGTTCCACAGTAATGGCTCAGCATACAATACTGACACATTAGAACTGCTTCATTTAAATAAAGCATTTTTAAACTGGGATTAGGGGAACATACTTTTTTTTTGTAACTGGAAATGGAAGTCCAAGTCAGGACTTGCACTTTCAATGTATATATGTGTACTGGCAATGCCAGGTCATGCATGCATTGAAGACTGCCGTAATAGCTCTGTTACCTCTGTCAGTCAGTGTTGCTGGGCAGCTGAGTATCACTCAACTGATCCTGCAATTTTTTGGCTCAAAGAAGGCATCTCAGTTCTTGAACATGCAGACACACGGTTATACATCAGGGAAGGGTCTATAGCTGTATTGCATTAAGTTGCACAAGAATTCCTTTCAAAAGACACACACTGCAGCATCTGTCTCAGAATCAGACCCTTATGTAGCAAGCATTGGAGCGTCTCATATCATCCGTGTCTAGTGTTGCTGTGGGATGTAGTTATGTGACCGACGGTCAGCAGTCACGCATACCGAACCTGTTGCTGTAGTATTAAATAGTTAAAATAGAATAATTAGCATTTTTTGCTGTCGACACTACTGATCCCAGCATATTCTGGCAGTCTAGAACTACAGGTTCTAGCATACCCATTGCTGCCAAATGGGAGGGACCTGTAGTGCACCAGCAAAAAAGGAATCTGGCTAATGAAAACATTCACAATGTCATGAAATTTTCCATCAAACACCTACATACAGTACATGAATGGGGTCCTACGCTTTCTTCAATTAAGAGCTTACTGGTACCTATAGTCTCCCTGTAAAATAAATATTAAAAGAAAAACAGAACACACACCGCATAGATATTACAACTTTAATATACTCACTCACATATACTGACCTTGTCCCAGTGCCACTCGGTCTTCTTCTCCAAGTAGACTCCATTACATGGTTAGGGAGAATGGAGTGGGAAGGACTTTTATGTGTATTCACATTTAACCTCTCTAGGTCCGGCTGGATCAGGACTTCTGTTTTTTTATTATTTTTAATGCCCCTGGATGCTACCGGAGAAGAGGATCAATCTTCTCCAAAGGGTGGGTGAGTATGGATTCTACTGGAGAAGCGGCACCAGGAACAAGGTGAATATACTGTATGTGAGTGTTAGTGAGTGTATTAAAATTGTACTATCTATGGCGTGTATGTTCTGTCTTAGTTTTAATATTTCTTTTACAGGGGGACTGTGGGTACCAGCGAGCCCTTAACCTGAGGTACTTGTGGTTCCCCAAGTACCATGATGCCGGCGAGGCTTACTGGGAACTGAAGTCCTCCTGTAAAAGAAAATATTATTCTGACTTTAACTAAATTGCTATCAACTTGTCACCTATCGTCCAGGGGTGCCGGGGATAGCCCCAGCACTCCTGGGTTCCGACTTCCCCAGGAATCCCTGGCCTGGGCTGACCCCGTCAAATGTATGGAGCCCACTGCTTGTGGAGACCACTGCTGGTTCTCCAAAAAGTACGAGGGATCCCCTATGTCATTTCTTCCCTGTATTTTTAGAACCAAGGCTAGCTCCAAGAGCCCAGTGCTGGCTCATTCAATACATGGGAAACCTGCACATTTATTTTCTGTATTTTTTTTTTGAAGCAGGGCTGGCTCAAAGAGCCTGGAGCTGGCTATGCTTTGCAGTAGGGGACCCCACGCCATTGTTTTCTGTTAGTATACCAACAGAGATAATGCGCATATATTGGTATAACCAAATATATTGCCACACTGAACTAACACCTAATGAGGCAGTTGAGTTTTTTGCATTAGAATTTCCCAGAGTATCAGAGTGGGTATGGCAGGTACCCCTATTAGAATGCAACCCTCCTTCTAACTGTTGCTGAAGTGCCACAGATCAGGCTGGTAGCAGTTGCCTGCGGGGTGGAGTGCTGGCTGGCTCTTGGCTGCTGTGCTTGGGCTGGCTGGTGCGGCATTGGTGGGACCTCCCTGCTCCAATGTTTGATCTGCACAGTGCGCAGACTGAGACAGCTCTGAGTGTGGGCAGGTCCGCGGCACGGCATGACGTCATGAAGCGGCATGATGTAGCTGCACCCACAGTGCTCTTCTGGGAATGAACTGTGTTGAGGACAGGGCTGGATAGTGGAGCCCGTGGTGCAAGTAGAAAAAATACCTTAGTGGTACTGTGTGCGATGAAGGCGTGCGCGTGCCAAACAATGGGAGTGGCCACATGGGGCATGACCAATGAAAATGGGAGTGTGATACACATATGGGGGGCATGATACACATATGACCCCAATAGAGCAGTGCCAGATACGCATATGCCCCTAATAGTGCAGTGCCAGATACACATATGCCTCCAGTAGTGCAGTGCCAGATACACATATGCCCCCACAGTGCCAGATACAACTATGCCCCCATAGCGCCAGATACACATGTGCCCCCACTGTGCCAGATATGCCCCCACAGTGCCAGATACAAATATGTCCCCACAGTTCCAGATACACATATGCACCCTTGGTGCCAGATACACATATGACTCCACAGTGCCAGATACACATATGACCTCACGGTGCCAGATATGCCCCCATAGTGCCAGATACACATATGCCCCCACGGTGCAAGATATGACCCCACTGTGCCAAATACAAATATGCCCCCACAGTGCCAGATACACATATGCCCCCACAGTGCCAGATACACATATGCCCCAATGGTTTGACTGTGAGACACGCCGCTGCCGCCGGGCTGACTGGGCAGGAGAGGAGAGGCGCATGCTGCGCTCTCCTCTTTCCAACACAGTGGCTGTAAGGTGGCGGCCCGGCAGCACTGTGTACCGGCTGCCAATTTTTTACCGGTACGCAGAACCACCCCATACCGCCATGCTTGCAGCACTATCAGTAAAGCAAAAAAAGCAAGTACAGTAACTTTATGTCTGAAAAAAATCATGTTGCCATGCAAGGGGAGCAAATACATTTATATTTTTCTGTGCAGGGTAAATACTGACTGCTTTTGCGTGTAGCCTATATATGTTAGCATTATTTTTACGCTGCAATTTAGATTTCAGTTTGAATACACCCCACCGAAATCTAACTCTCTCTGCACATGTTACATCATAAGCATCAGAATATGCTATCTTAATATGTTTGAAAAGTAACAAACATTTGAATTACATAATTGTGGCTGCTGGCACCTGAAAAGACCTTTTATTAATGTACTGGTTATAATGGAGCAGCTGATTGCCCAGGTGAAGGATGCCCTGGAGGGGAGGGAGGGTGGTGTAGCAATGCCCCCCTCATGGTTTCTGTCAATTCTGCCTGTCAGATCCAATCAGCGGCCGCTAGTATTTTAACAGACTACTGGTTGGCTGAGAGACAGCCATTCTCAGCCAACCAATGACTTGTTAGGTAGCGGCTGCTGATTGGCTCCGACAGCCAGACGTGTGACAGCTTTCTGGACCAAAACACAGGAGATCCAACGCTGGGAAGCGGTCGTTTTTGGCTTGTTTTTGGATAGGAGCCCAGATGGAAGACCCGAGCCAGGACATGGATTTGCTCGGAACCCCTAAGTTCGGATGAGTTCTATTTCGAGGAAACCAACCGACTCATTTCTAATGAAAAGGGCCCAATGTTGGGTTAAAAATTATACATTTATTTTGTGTTCTAATAACACAATCGTCTACAGTAGACATAGCATTGCATTTTAATATTTCAAACATGCTGCTTGGCTTTGCTCAGGCTTGGTACACACCTGAATGATCTGGCGATCTTGCTAAGGCCAGATACGAAGTAATAATATATTGTGTCCGCCGCATACACACTGCACGATCTTCCATACGAGAGAACAATATATCATTACAATATCAATGCTACTGAGCTGCATCATACAGTAAGTTGCATCATCCCATCTGATGTGAATATGCGACCACACAATTCATCAAAAGATGAATTAGGTGGAATTTGGTATACACACTACAATGGTCTTTGCAATCCATTGCAAGATTGACCAATATAGTGTGTACACAGCTTTAGTCAGGAATCCCAAAGGTGGATCCTGTAGTAAATGTACCTGCTAGGTGAAATACATTTTTGTTTTTTGTTTAAAGATGACACATTACCAACACTACGTCTTAAACTTAGAGATAAGCGGTTGAG
The DNA here is from genome assembly GCF_028390025.1 of Pseudophryne corroboree. NCBI lineage: Eukaryota > Metazoa > Chordata > Amphibia > Anura > Myobatrachidae > Pseudophryne > Pseudophryne corroboree. The sequence goes on along the minus strand of NC_086448.1, from coordinate 350,853,681 downwards.
TTTTAGCTCCAATCTTCCCATCAAGGCCACAAAGATTAATAAGTCACCAGGTCCCGATGGTATTCACTAGTGATGAGCACCGGAAATTTTTCGGGTTTTGTGTTTTGGTTTTGGGTTCGGTTCCGCGGCCGTGTTTTGGGTTCGAACGCGTTTTGGCAAAACCTCACCGAATTTTTTTTGTCGGATTCGGGTGTGTTTTGGATTCGGGTGTTTTTTTCAAAAAACCCTAAAAAAACAGCTTAAATCATAGAATTTGGGGTTCATTTTGATCCCAAAGTATTATTAACCTCAATAACCATAATTTCCACTCATTTTCAGTCTATTCTGAACACCTCACACCTCACAATATTATTTTTAGTCCTAAAATTTGCACCGAGGTCGCTGGATGACTAAGCTAAGCGACCCAAGTGGCCGACACAAACACCTGGCCCATCTAGGAGTGGCACTGCAGTGTCACGCAGGATGGCCCTTCCAAAAAACACTCCCCAAACAGCACATGACGCAAAGAAAAAAAGAGGCGCAATGAGGTAGCTGTGTGAGTAAGCTAAGCGACCCTAGTGGCCGACACAAACACCTGGCCCATCTAGGAGTGGCACTGCAGTGTCACGCAGGATGGCCCTTCCAAAAAACACTCCCCAAACAGCACATGACGCAAAGAAAAAAAGAGGCGCAATGAGGTAGCTGTGTGAGTAAGCTAAGCGACCCTAGTGGCCGACACAAACACCTGGCCCATCTAGGAGTGGCACTGCAGTGTCACGCAGGATGGGCCTTCCAAAAAACACTCCCCAAACAGCAGCACATGACGCAAAGAAGAAAAAAAAAGAGGCGCAATGAGGTAGCTGTGTGAGTAAGCTAAGCGACCCTAGTGGCCGACACAAACACATGGCCCATCTAGGAGTGGCACTGCAGTGTCACGCAGGATGGCCCTTCCAAAAAACACTCCCCAAACAGCACATGACGCAAAGAAAAAAAGAGGCGCAATGAGGTAGCTGTGTGAGTAAGCTAAGCGACCCTAGTGGCCGACACAAACACCTGGCCTATCTAGGAGTGGCACTGCAGTGTCACGCAGGATGGCCCTTCCAAAAAACACTCCCCAAACAGCACATGACGCAAAGAAAAAAAGAGGCGCAATGAGGTAGCTGTGTGAGTAAGCTAAGCGACCCTAGTGGCCGACACAAACACCTGGCCCATCTAGGAGTGGCACTGCAGTGTCACGCAGGATGGCCCTTCCAAAAAACACTCCCCAAACAGCACATGACGCAAAGAAAAAAAGAGGCGCAATGAGGTAGCTGTGTGAGTAAGCTAAGCGACCCTAGTGGCCGACACAAACACCTGGCCCATCTAGGAGTGGCACTGCAGTGTCACGCAGGATGGCCCTTCCAAAAAACACCCCCCAAACAGCACATGACGCAAAGAAAAATGAAAGAAAAAAGAGGTGCAAGATGGAATTGTCCTTGGGCCCTCCCACCCACCCTTATGTTGTATAAACAGGACATGCACACTTTAACCAACCCATCATTTCAGTGACAGGGTCTGCCACACGACTGTGACTGAAATGACGGGTTGGTTTGGACCCCCACCAAAAAAGAAGCAATTAATCTCTCCTTGCACAAACTGGCTCTACAGAGGCAAGATGTCCACCTCATCATCATCCTCCGATATATCACCGTGTACATCCCCCTCCTCACAGATTATCAATTCGTCCCCACTGGAATCCACCATCTCAGCTCCCTGTGTACTTTGTGGAGGCAATTGCTGCTGGTCAATGTCTCCACGGAGGAATTGATTATAATTCATTTTAATGAACATCATCTTCTCCACATTTTCTGGATGTAACCTCGTACGCCGATTGCTGACAAGGTGAGCGGCGGCACTAAACACTCTTTCGGAGTACACACTTGTGGGAGGGCAACTTAGGTAGAATAAAGCCAGTTTGTGCAAGGGCCTCCAAATTGCCTCTTTTTCCTGCCAGTATAAGTACGGACTGTCTGACGTGCCTACTTGGATGCGGTCACTCATATAATCCTCCACCATTCTTTCAATGGGGAGAGAATCATATGCAGTGACAGTAGACGACATGTCCGTAATCGTTGTCAGGTCCTTCAGTCCGGACCAGATGTCAGCATCAGCAGTCGCGTCAGACTGCCCTGCATCACCGCCAGCGGGTGGGCTCGGAATTCTGAGCCTTTTCCTCGCACCCCCAGTTGCGGGAGAATGTGAAGGAGGAGATGTTGACAGGTCGCGTTCCGCTTGACTTGACAATTTTGTCACCAGCAGTTCTTTGAACCCCAGCAGACTTGTGTCTGCCGGAAAGAGAGATCCAAGGTAGGTTTTAAATCTAGGATCGAGCACGGTGGCCAAAATGTAGTGCTCTGATTTCAACAGATTGACCACCCGTGAATCCTTGTTAAGCGAATTAAGGGCTCCATCCACAAGTCCCACATGCCTAGCGGAATCGCTCTGTGTTAGCTCCTCCTTCAATGTCTCCAGCTTCTTCTGCAAAAGCCTGATGAGGGGAATAACCTGACTCAGGCTGGCAGTGTCTGAACTGACTTCACGTGTGGCAAGTTCAAAAGGTTGCAGAACCTTGCACAACATTGAAATTATTCTCCACTGCGCTTGAGACAGGTGCATTCCACCTCCTATATCGTGCTCAGTTGTATAGGCTTGAATGGCCTTTTGCTGCTCCTCCAACCTCTGAAGCATATAGAGGGTTGAATTCCACCTCGTTACCACTTCTTGCTTCAGATGATGGCAGGGCAGGTTCAGGCATTTTTGGTGGTGCTCCAGTCTTCTGTACGTGGTGCCTGTACGCCGAAAGTGTCCCGCAATTCTTTTGGCCACCGACAGCATCTCTTGCACGCCCCTCTCGTTTTTTAAATAATTCTGCACCACCAAATTCAAGGTATGTGCAAAACATGGGACGTGCTGGAATTTGCCCATATTTAATGCACACACAATATTGCTGGCGTTGTCCGATGCCACAAATCCACAGGAGAGTCCAATTGGGGTAAGCCATTCCGCGATGATCTTCCTCAGTTGCCGTAAGAGGTTTTTAGCTGTGTGCGTATTCTGGAAAGCGGTGATACAAAGCGTAGCCTGCCTAGGAAAGAGTTGGCGTTTGCGAGATGCTGCTACTGGTGCCGCCGCTGCTGTTCTTGCGGCGGGAGTCCATACATCTACCCAGTGGGCTGTCACAGTCATATAGTCCTGAGTCTGCCCTGCTCCACTTGTCCACATGTCCGTGGTTAAGTGGACATTGGGTACAACTGCATTTTTTAGGACACTGGTGAGTCTTTTTCTGAGGTCTGTGTACATTTTCGGTATCGCCTGCCTAGAGAAATGGAACCTAGATGGTATTTGGTACCGGGGACACAGTACCTCCAACAATTTGCCTCTGCAGTAATGATGGATACCAGAACCACGTTTCTCACCGCCCAGGATGCCAAGGCCTCAGTTATCCGCTTTGCAGTAGGATGACTGCTGTGATATTTCATCTTCCTCGCAAAGGACTGTTGGACAGTCAATTGCTTGGTGGAAGTAGTAAAAGTGGTCTTACTAGTACGACGTCCCCTCTGGGATGACCATCGACTCCCAGCAGCAACAACAGCAGCGCCAGCAGCAGTAGGCGTTACACGCAAGGATGCATCGGAGGAATCCCAGGCAGGAGAGGACTCGTCAGAATTGCCAGTGACATGGCCTGCAGGACTATTGGCATTCCTGGGAAAGGAGGAAATTGACACTGAGGGAGTTGGTGGGGTGGTTTGCGTGAGCTTGGTTACAAGAGGAAGGGATTTACTGGTCAGTGGACTGCTTCCGCTGTCGCCCAAAGTTTTTGAACTTATCACTGACTTATGATGAATGCGCTGCAGGTGACGTATAAGGAAGGATGTTCCGAGGTGGTTAACGTCCTTACCCCTACTTATTACAGCTTGACAAAGGCAACACACGGCTTGACAAATGTTGTCCGCATTTCTGTTGAAATACTTCCACACCGAAGAGCTGATTTTTTTGGTATTTTCACCAGGCATGTCAATGGCCCTATTCCTCCCACGGACAACAGGTGTCTCCCCGGGTGCCTGACTTAAACAAACCACCTCACCATCAGAATCCTCCTGGTCAATTTCCTCCCCAGCGCCAGCAACACCCATATCCTCCTCATCCTGGTGTACTTCAACACTGACATCTTCAATCTGACTATCAGGAACTGGACTGCGGGTGCTCCTTCCAGCACTTGCAGGGGGCGTGCAAATGGTGGAAGGCGCATGCTCTTCACGTCCAGTGTTGGGAAGGTCAGGCATCGCAAACGACACAATTGGACTCTCCTTGTGGATTTGTGATTTCGAAGAACGCACAGTTCTTTGCTGTGCTTTTGCCAGCTTGAGTCTTTTCGTTTTTCTAGCGAGAGGCTGAGTGCTTCCATCCTCATGTGAAGCTGAACCACTAGCCATGAACATATGCCAGGGCCTCAGCCGTTCCTTGCCACTCCGTGTGGTAAATGGCATATTGGCAAGTTTACGCTTCTCCTCTGACAATTTTAGTTTAGATTTTTGAGTCCTTTTTTTACTGATATTTGGTGTTTTGGATTTTACATGCTCTGTACTATGACATTGGGCATCGGCTTTGGCAGACGACGTTGCTGGCATTTCATCGTCTCGGCCATGACTAGTGGCAGCAGCTTCAGCACGAGGTGGAAGTCGATCTTGATCTTTCCCTATTTTTGGAACCTCAACATTTTTGTTCTCCATATTTTAATAGGCACAACTAAAAGGCACCTCAGGTAAACAATGGAAATGGATGGATACTAGTATACTTATGGATGGACGAGCGACTGCCGACACAGAGGTAGCTACAGCCGTGGACTACCGTACTGCGTCTGCTGCTAATATAGACTGGATGATAATGATATAAAAAATATATATATATCACTACTGCAGCCGGACAGGTATATATTATATAATGACGGACCTGCTGGACACTGTCAGCAGCACTGCAGACTCCTAAAGTAAGCTACTAGTAGTATAAAGAAGATAGAAAAAAAAAAACACCACAGGTAGGTGGTATACAATTATGGATGGACGAGCGACTGCCGACACAGAGGTAGCTACAGCCGTGGACTACCGTACTGCGTCTGCTGCTAATATAGACTGGATGATAATGATATAAAAAATATATATATATCACTACTGCAGCCGGACAGGTATATATTATATAATTAATGACGGACCTGCTGGACACTGTCAGCAGAATGCGTTTATAGAATAAAAACACCACACGACGAGTGTTTAACTTTTTCAGGCAGACAATCACAATATACTGGTGGTCAGACAGTGGTCACTGGTCAGTCACACTGGCAGTGGCACTCTGGCAGCAAAAGTGTGCACTGTTAAATAATATGTACTCCTGCTACTGCTCCCCAGTCTCCCCCACAATTAAGCTGTGTGAGCACTGAGCACTCAGCACAGTCAGATATACATAGATGATTCAGCACACTGAGGCTGAGCACAGATATGGTATACTGTTACTGTGTCACTGTGTATCGTTTTTTTTCAGGCAGAGAACGGATTATATTAAATAATAATATAATAAAAAAACTGCACTGGTGGTCACTGGTCAGTCACTAGTAAACTCTGCACTCTCTGAGTACTCCTAAGCTCCAGTAAATCAAGTGTCTCACTCTCACTCTCTATCTTCTAATCTAAATGGAGAGGACGCCAGCCACGTCCTCTCCCTATGAATCTCAATGCACGTGTGAAAATGGCGGCGACGCGCTGCTCCTTATATAGAATCCGAGTCTCGCGATAGAATACGAGCCTCGCGAGAATCCGACAGCGGGATGATGACGTTCGGGCGCGCTCGGGTTAGCCGAGCAAGGCGGGAAGATCCGAGTCTGCCTCGGATCCGTGTAAAAAGGCTGAAGTTCGGGGGGGTTCGGATTCCGAGGAACCGAACCCGCTCATCACTAGTATTCACCCAAGGGTTCTAATGGAGCTTCACTCTGAACTTGCAAAACCGCTATTTTTGATCTTTAAGGATTCAGTAATATCAGGTATGGTTCCCAAAGACTGGCGTATAGCGGAAGTAGTGCCTATATTCAAAAAGGGAAGTAAAGCTGAACCAGATAATTATAGACCAGTTAGTCTTACATCTATAAACAAAAAAAGGACAAAATTGGTCTAGGCGCTGACTCAAATTAGGGAGAATTTCCCAACTCAATTGCCCACTTCAATCTGGGTGTACTGCAGCTTCAATAAAAAAGGGAGATCACTGATTCTCCCAGAAAAGTACCACCAAACCAAAATAATAATTGAAGCGCTGTACAGCCAGATATATTTTTTATAAATGTATTATTAAATTAAAGACAAAAAACACATAAACATACAACACTAAACACACGGCCGGTGTATAAAATATTATAAAATTTGACAATTAATTCAAAAATTCATTAATACTACACAAGCTAACCATTGGAGATACATCATACAATACTCTCCATTCTCCAGAGAGCAACAAAAAACTCAGTCCTTGTTAGTTGATTAATCAGTGCACATTAATAATCAATTAAATGATCATAACTCTGTAATAGTCATCAGAAAAGACCTTGCTGGTCATTCATTAATTAGAACCTCAATTCAAATCAAGCAGACATGCAGATCATTAGTGAAAATTGATGTTAAATGCTATCCACAGCTGTTATTCAGATACTGCATGCATGAATAAATGTTAGTCTCTGCTGAAGCTCAAAACAAGGTTGCAATTGGTTAGTGGATCAATCAGAGAGCATCTGTAGCAAAGTATAGTCACAACTGATGCATTTCCAAATTAGTACGTTTTAAAACATTTGTTAGTAGATAGCATGCACTCACAACTTGACACATTCCCCGTTACCACGGGTGATAGATGGACACTGGAATCTTGGTTGGCTTTTAGCGCAGTGATCACCCCCAGTAACTGCAGACTGTACTGGGAGCCGATCCCCCCTCCAGCTACGCAAACGCTGTATGACACTTTGGCTTGTCCGGGGTCCCGCCGCACCAAGTCCGTTAGATTGATGTCCCAATGGTCAAAAGGTCGCAGCCGTGCATAAAGATCAAGCTCTACGCATTTCTCCACCTCTATACTCGGCGGCTTCCTCAGGAGTAACTCCTTTACTCAGGAGTTACTCGGTTTTACTCTGTTCTCAAAACCGAATCTTATTGGCTATCCAAAACACGTGACATCAGTGAGCCAATAAGATTCGGTTTTGAGAACCGAGTAAAACCGAATCCGCTCATCACTAATATGGAAGCTGAATCACACTGTAAAATAAATAAGGACTATTTCCTTTAACGGTGTGAACAATGAACGGGATGCTCTGACATATGTTAATCCACTTCTCAGTGAAATTGATGTGAATTATTTGAATAAGATTGTTATTGTGTTGATAGGCTTTCTAATAAACTTGGGGTTATTATACCCCTAATGAAAGCAATATTTCCTATATTATCAACCAGACTGAATACGGGCTAAACACCGATATAAACGTGGGTTGTGACACTTGAAAAACTGGAATTGCCATATTCCTTAAAAGCAACTCTACCTATTAGCTCAAATCAGAATTAATATCATCCCAATTTTTGGACCACTATTTTATAGGGAATATACAGAAATAGAGATCGAGAAGAATTAATACGCCCTCTAATTTTCCAACCAATATTGTTATATTTACTTATAATCACTACCTCGGTATTAGGATTTATTCCCATGAGGCAGTTATTACTGAGAGAAATGGTATACATATGAAAGATTCAGTGGAAATAAGATAAGAGATGGTCATCGAAGATAGTATCATAAAAATATAAAAAATAAAAAATAATAAAAAATTAACCACTGGCAATACATATACTTACAAAGTAATATTGACGAGATCTCATATGGAAAAACACACGTGGACACGCTTTTTAATTCTTTAATCACATTTCTCTGACGTCCTAGTGGATGCTGGGACTCCGTCAGGACCATGGGGAATAGCGGCTCCGCAGGAGACAGGGCACAAAATTTAAAAGTTTGACCACTAGGTGGTGTGTACTGGCTCCTCCCCCTATGACCCTCCTCCAAGCCTCAGTTAGGTTTTTGTGCCCGTCCGAGCAGGGTGCAATCTAGGTGGCTCTCCTAAAGAGCTGCTTAGAAAAAGTTTGTTAGGTTTTTTATTTTCAGTGAGTCCTGCTGGCAACAGGCTCACTGCAACGAGGGACTTAGGGGAGAAGAAGTGAACTCACCTGCGTGCAGGATGGATTTGCTTCTTAGGCTACTGGACACTAGCTCCAGAGGGACGATCACAGGTACAGCCTGGATGGGTCACCGGAGCCGCGCCGCCGACCCCCTTGCAGATGCCGAATAGAGAAGAGGTCCAGAAACCGGCGGCAGAAGACGTCTCAGTCTTCATGAGGTAGCGCACAGCACTGCAGCTGTGCGCCATTGCTCTCCGCACACTTCACACCAGCGGTCACTGAGGGTGCAGGGCGCTGGGGGGGGCGCCCTGGGCAGCAATGTAATATACCTATTCTGGCTAAAATATATCACATATAGCCCCTGGGGCTATATGGATGTATTTAACCCCTGCCAGGTTCCAAAAAAAACGGGAGAAGAAGCCCGGCAAAAAGGGGGCGGGGCCTATTCTCCTCAGCACACAGCGCCATTTTCCTGCCCAGCTCCGCTGCGAGGAAGGCTCCCAGGACTCTCCCCTGCACTGCACTACAGAAACAGGGTAAAAACAGAGAGGGGGGGCACTTATTGGCGATATTTATAATATTTGAGCTGCTATAAAGGGAACACACTTATTAAGGTTGTCCCTATATATATTTATAGCGCTTGGGTGTGTGCTGGCAAACTCTCCCTCTGTCTCCCCAAAGGGCTAGTGGGGTCCTGTCTTCTATCAGAGCATTCCCTGTGTGTCTGCTGTGTGTCGGTACGTGTGTGTCGACATGCATGAGGACGATGTTGGCGTGGAGGCGGAGCAATTGCCTGTAATGGTGATGTCACCCCCTAGGGAGTCGACACCAGAATGGATGGCTTTGTTTATGGAATTACGGGATAGTGTCAGCACGCTACAAAAGTCGGTTGACGACATGAGACAGCCGGCAAACCAGTTAGTACCTGTCCAGGCGTCTCAGACACCGTCAGGGGCTGTAAAACGCCCTTTACCTCAGTCGGTCGACACAGACCCAGACACTGACACTGAATCCAGTGTCGACGGTGAAGAAACAAACGTATTTTCCAGTAGGGCCACACGTTATATGATCACGGCAATGAAGGAGGCTTTGCATATCTCTGATACTGCAAGTACCACAAAAAGGGGTATTATGTGGGGTGTGAAAAAACTACTGATAGTTTTTCCTGAATCAGAGGGATCCAGCTGATAGGAGGCTGGAGAATACATTAAAAAGTATATACACACATACGGGTGTTATACTGAGACCAGCAATCGCCTCAGCCTGGATGTGCAGTGCTGGCGTGGCTTGGTCGGAGTCACTGTCTGAAAATATTGATACCCTGGATAGGGACAGTATTTTACTGACTATAGAGCAGTTAAAGGATGCATTTCTTTATATGCGAGATGCACAGAGAGATATTTGCACTCTGGCATCAAGAGTAAGTGCGATGTCCATATCTGCCAGAAGAAGTTTATGGACGCGCCAGTGGTCAGGTGATGCGGATTCCAAACGACATATGGAAGTATTGCCGTATAAGGGGGAGGAATTATTTGGGGTCGGTCTATCGGATCTGGTGGCCACGGCAACGGCCGGAAAATCCACCTTTTTACCCCAGCTCACCTCCAAGCAGAAAAAGCCGCAGGCTTTTCAGCCGCAGTCCTTTCGTTCCTATAAGAACAAACGAGCAAAAGGACATTCCTATTTGCCCCGAGGCAAAGGAAAGGGTAAGAGACTGCAACAAGCAGCTCCTTCCCAGGAGCAGAAGCCCTCCCCGGCTTCTACAAAGGCGTCAGCATGACGCTGGGACCTTACAAGCAGACTCAGGGGCGGTGGGGGGTCGCCTCAAACATTTCAGCGCACAGTGGGCTCACTCGCAGGTGGACCCCTGGATCCTGCAGGTAGTATCTCAGGGTTACAGGTTGGAATTCGAGAAGTCCCCTCCTCGCCGTTTCCTAAAGTCTGCTTTGCCAACGTCTCCCTCCGACAGGGCGACGGTATTGGAGGCCATTCACAAGCTGTATTCTCAGCAGGTGATAGTCAAGGTACCCCTCCTACAACAGGGACAGGGGTATTACTCCACGCTATTTGTGGTACCGAAGCCGGACGGCTCGGTAAGACCGATTCTAAATCTAAAATCTCTGAACCTGTACATACAAAAATTCAAGTTCAAGAGGGAGTCACTCAGAGCAGTGATAGCGAATCTGGAAGAAGGGGATTTTATGGTGTCCTTGGACATCAAGGATGCTTACCTTCATGTTCCAATTTGTCCTTCACACCAAGGGTACCTCAGGTTCGTGGTCTAAAACTGTCATTATCAGTTTCAGACGCTGCCGTTTGGATTGTCCACGGCACCCCGGGTCTTTACCAAGGTAATGGCCGAAATGATGATCCTTCTTCGAAGAGAAGGCGTCTTAATTATCCCTTACTTGGACGATCTCCTGATAAGGGCAAGATCCAGAGAACAGCTGGAGGTCGGAGTAGCACTAACCCAAGTAGTGCTCCAACAACACGGGTGGATTCTGAATTTTCCAAAATCCCAACTGATCCCGACGACACGTCTGTTGTTCCTAGGAATGATTCTGGACACTGTTCAGAAAAAGGTATTTCTTCCGGAGGAGAAAGCCAGGGAGTTATCCGATCTAGTCAGGAACCTCCTAAAACCAGGAAAAGTATCTGTGCATCAATGCACAAGAGTCCTGGGAAAAATGGTAGCTTCTTACGAAGCGATTCCATTCGGCAGATTCCATGCACGAACTTTTCAGTGGGATCTGCTGGACAAATGGTCCGGATCGCATCTGCAGATGCATCAGCGGATAAAATTGTCCACAAGGACAAGAGTGTCTCTGCTATGGTGGTTGCAGAGTGCTCATCTGTTAGAGGGCCGCAGATTCGGCATACAGAACTGGGTCCTAGTGACCACGGATGCCAGCCTGAGAGGCTGGGGAGCGGTCACACAGGGAAGAAACTTCCAGGGCGTGTGGTCAAGCCTGGAGACGTCTCTTCACATAAATATACTGGAGCTAAGAGCAATCTACAATGCTCTAAGCCTGGCAAAACCTCTGCTTCAGGGTCAGCCGGTGTTGATTCAGTCGGACAACTTCACGGCAGTCGCCCACGTAAACAGACAGGGCGGCACAAGAAGCAGGAGGGCAATGGCAGAAGCTGCAAGGATTCTCCGCTGGGCAGAAAATCATGTGTTAGCACTGTCAGCTGTGTTCATCCCGGGAGTGGACAACTGGGAAGCAGACTTCCTCAGCAGACACGATCTGCACCCGGGAGAGTGGGGACTTCATCCAGAAGTCTTCCACATGATTGTGGTCCATTGGGAAAGACCAATGGTGGACATGATGGCGTCCCGCCTCAACAAAAAACTGGACAGGTATTGCGCCAGGTCAAGAGACCCTCAGGCAATAGCTGTAGACGCTCTGGTAACACCATGGGTGTACCAGTCAGTGTATGTGTTTCCTCCTCTGCCTCTCATACCAAAAGTACTGAGAATTATACGGCAAAGGGGAGTAAGAACGATACTCGTGGCTCCGGATTGGCCAAGAAGAACTTGGTACCCGGAACTTCAGGAGATGCTCACGGAAGATCCGTGGCCTCTACCTCTAAGACGGGACCTGCTTCAGCAGGGACCGTGTCTATTCCAAGACTTACCGCGGCTGCGTTTGACGGCATGGCGGTTGAACGCCGAATCCTAAGGGAAAAAGGCATTCCGGAAGAGGTCATCCCTACCCTGGTAAAAGCCAGGAAGGAGGTGACTGCACAACATTATCACCGCATTTGGAGAAAATATGTTGCGTGGTGTGAGGCCAGGAAGGCCCCGACGGAGGAATTTCAACTGGGTCGATTCCTACATTTCCTGCAAACAGGATTGTCTATGGGCCTCAAATTAGGGTCCATTAAGGTTCAAATTTCGGCCCTGTCGATTTTCTTCCAGAAAGAATTGGCTTCAGTTCCTGAAGTCCAGACTTTTGTAAAAGGTGTACTACATATACAGCCCCCGGTTGTGCCCCCAGTGGCACCGTGGGATCTTAATGTAGTTTTGGATTTTCTCAAATCCCATTGGTTTGAGCCACTCAAATCGGTGGATTTGAAATATCTTACATGGAAAGTAACCATGCTACTGGCCCTGGCTTCAGCCAGGAGAGTGTCAGAATTGGCGGCTTTATCGTATAAAAGCCCATATCTGATTTTCCATTCGGACAGGGCAGAACTGCGGACGCGTCCTCACTTTCTGCCTAAGGTGGTTTCAGCGTTTCACCTGAACCAGCCTATTGTGGTGCCTGCGGCTACTAGCGATTTGGAGGATTCCAAGTTGCTGGACGTTGTCAGAGCATTGAAAATATATATTTCAAGGACGGCTGGAGTCAGAAAATCTGACTTGCTGTTTATACTGTATGCACCCAACAAGCTGGGTGCTCCTGCTTCTAAGCAGACGATTGCTCGTTGGATTTGTAGCACAATTCAACTTGCACATTCTGTGGCAGGCCTGCCACAGCCTAAATCTGTCAAGGCCCATTCCACAAGGAAGGTGGGCTCATCTTGGGCGGCTGCCCGAGGGGTCTCGGCATTACAACTCTGCCGAGCAGCTACGTGGTCAGGGGAGAACACGTTTGTAAAATTCTACAAATTTGATACCCTGGCTAAGGAGGACCTGGAGTTCTCTCATTCGGTGCTGCAGAGTCATCCGCACTCTCCCGCCCGTTTGGGAACTTTGGTATAATCCCCATGGTCCTGACGGAGTCCCAGCATCCACTAGGACGTCAGAGAAAATAAGATTTTACTTACCGATAAATCTATTTCTCGTAGTCCGTAGTGGATGCTGGGCGCCCATCCCAAGTGCGGATTGCCTGCAATACTTGTACATAGTTATTGTTACAAAAAAATCGGGTTGTTATTGTTGTGAGCCGTCTGTTCAGAGGCTCCTACGTTTGTCATACTGTTAACTGGGTTCAGATCACAAGTTGTACGGTGTGATTGGTGTGGCTGGTATGAGTCTTACCCGGGATTCAAAATCCTTCCTTATTGTGTACGCTCGTCCGGGCACAGTATCCTAACTGAGGCTTGGAGGAGGGTCATAGGGGGAGGAGCCAGTACACACCACCTAGTGGTCAAACTTTTAAATTTTGTGCCCTGTCTCCTGCGGAGCCGCTATTCCCCATGGTCCTGACGGAGTCCCAGCATCCACTACGGACTACGAGAAATAGATTTATCGGTAAGTAAAATCTTATTTTTTCATTTTCTTTATTTCACATATATGTTAGTTTTTGTCATTTTTAACTCTTATGTTTCACTGTAGTTCGGATCAATCAATCACAATATATTTTTCATTTTTAACGTATATCTAATAAAGGTTATATTTTAAGTAGATATTTTTTCCTAGCTAGTGCGTCAACACTACAGATTCTTTCTGTCTTCTCCCTCCCAAATTCCATTTCTGACACACCTGCCACCTCCTCATAGGACACACAGACCATCGCTCTCTCCTCTAGATCTGTATACTCCACAGGGCAGAGCCTCCCCCTGTTGCCCTCGAAGCAATCCACTCCACTGCCCTTTTCTGCTTCAGGTGGGACTTGAAGTCGGCCCAACTACATATGTGTTTTGGTTTTGGGTAAAGGAAAACAAATGTATTGTAAGTTAATGTGAAGCATAGTTTCGGTCAACATGTCATGGTTGTGGTTACTATAGGCAACTGCACTTTTTAGTTAAAGCCAAAATCTTACAAAATGCATACTATAGTGATTACCAATGTGCCTCAGTATGTACTTACCGTCTTTGGACTTCCACTGGTGTGTGGGCAATTGGGCCAACTGCATTTATTTTTTCTGTAATTTTCCTCCAGATGCGGTCATTTGCCCCAGCACCCATGTTTTTGTTGCCAAAATGAATTTTTTCCATGGCTTCTGGGACCAAAATGCCCAACTCCCTCTATGTAAATGGGGGCTGCCGTTTTCTCTTTTTTTGTGAGTGCCTGTGATGTATCAGTCTGTAAATTATGACCATCTTCCTCTTCAGGTTGGTTTGGTGGGTTTGGGTATTCATCACGGAATCTCCCTCACTTTGGGCCACATTTTCCTCAGGCAGGGCCCTCACACCAGACTCTTCTTCTGTTTGGGGCCCAGTAGAAGGGGGTGGTTGAGTTCTGGGTCCTGCTCCTTCATCGTTAGCACTGGCAGCTCTTTTTTGGAGACCCTGCTGTTTCAGCCTTTTCTCCTGGCTGCTATCTCTTTCATCTTCCTCTGCAGTTGCTGCATCTCTGCCTCCATTCTGCTGAATTCTGTATCAGAATCCATGTTAGTGACGGCATGTGTTTGCTGGTTAATCCCTGCGGATTGTGTTTTTAAGGGAAATTGCACAGGTCATGCATACACAATTGTTGGTCATACTCTAATTGCATACACAATTTAATCATCCACCATGCAGCCTGTGTTTGTGGGCGTGTGCAGGAGTTGAGAGACAGAGATAGATAAGAACATTTTTATTTGAAGAGGTGCGCTAGGCAAGTTATGTTTACAGTATGTATGTATAGTGCAAACTCATGCTGCCACGGTTCTGTTGCGGTTTTTTGCAATTGGTATGCATTTTTAGGATGTCATTTATTATGTAGGTTACATGTCGATTTTTTATTGTTTCAAACCAAATGTGTTGGACATTTGTTGTTGGGTTCTCCTTTAATTTTTGTACTTTTGTTTTATTATATTTCAGCAAGTGTATTTATATATATATATATCTGTTGGTGAGTATCTGCATTTTGTGTTTTAATTTGTTGTTGGAGTGTATTGTTTGAGTTTGGCTATTATATGTTTACAATTCGTTTTTTATTTTTCTATTGAGCGTTTTGTGTGGGGGGGTTTTGGGCCAAGTGTGCCTTTTTTTTCCTCTTAGAGTTTTGGTCCATTTATTTCTATCTGCTGGTAAGTATGTGCGTGGACTGTGGTGCGTTAGGGGTGGTAGGGTGTTTGTTCTGGGAGTCTGATGTTTAGTTTGAGAATCCAATCTTGTTTTTTGTGTTTGTTTTTTGGCCCAAGTGAGTCATTTTGAGTTTGTTTGGTCCATTTATTTCTATCTGCTGGTAAGTATGTGCATGGACTGTGGTGTGTTAGAGGTGGTTTGTTAGTTTTGTGTGTTAAGTATCCCTGTAAGTATATATCTGTGTGTTTTTTAATTGTTTGGTACGTATATGCATGCTAATTCTGTGTTTGTAGTGTATTTTGTTTGTTATGTGTTTTTGTGTTTTTTTTAATGTAATAGTTGGCTTTATTTTTATTTGTTGTCTCCTGGTGAGGATCATTTAGCGATGGATTATGAGACTGAAGTAAGTTTTTTTGAAGATTAAGTACTGTATTTTATGTTGAATTTCCTTGAACACATTGATGTTGTATTGATTGTAATTTTTAACCTTTTTAAGATGCTGTTGGCCACATATCTAGCCTCCCCAAACGTCCAACCCCAACCTGCCCCTCATCCTTGAAGTCAACTGATGCGTGCAAGGCCTAGTATTTTCGTACCCGTGTCACCCTTTTTGGTATGCCAGATGATGAGGTGTTGCTCCGATACAGACTGCCCCCTCATGTCATCCTAGAAACTCTCTATAATAGAGAGTGTTCTAGATACATCAAATCGGTATCTTACATCAATACCAGCTTTCACACAATTCCTTGCTGTGTTACATTTCTGTGACACGGGTATCTACCAGCACGTCGTTGCGGTGCTGGTAGGAATCTCGCAGGGGGCCTTTTCTAAAGTACTGCGTCACGTCATAGCTGCTTTCTTCAAGCGAATCAAGCAGTTCATATCAATGCCATTGGATGCTGGGGCCCTAGCTGTGTTGAAGCGGCAATTCCAGGAAGGGGGTAGTCGCTTCCCACATGTTGGTGTTGTGGATGGGACACATGTTCCACTTGTGGCTCCAAAACATAACGAGGAAATCTATAGGAACAGGAAACTGTTTCACTCTCTGAATGTGATGGTTGTTTGTGGCCCATCCCTCCAGATCCTATCCCTGAATGCAAAGTACCCCGGTAGTGCCCATGATGCCCATGTCATTTGGCAATCAGGGATCTGGCAAATATTAAGAATGATGGAAGTCCAAGACATGTGGCTATTGCGTGAGTAGTATTTGCATCATGTGTTAAAGGGTTTGTTTTTTTTGTGATGTTCTTTAAATGTGATACTTATGATTGTATTGTGTTTTTGCAGGAGATCGTGGATATCCTTGCACCCCCTGGCTCATGACTCCTTACAGCACACCCAGGCCAGGGCCACAAGCTGCATTCAATTCACTCCACTAGGCAGCTGGTGGAGTGCACCATTGGCATCTTGAAAGGACGCTTCCGTGTGCTCCACCGCACTGGTGGCGACCTCATGTATTTGACGGAAATGGTAAGTAAAATTGTGGTCCCATGTGGAATCCTGCACAATATTGCTGTGAGCAGTCGGGTGGAGCTTTCGCAAACAGAGGAATTGCCCAGAGAGGATGAGAAGCCAGGGGTTGGGTGGTCATTGAGGCAAGGCATGGAGGCCCAGCATGGCCATGCCATTAGGGCAAGTATAGTGTGGCAATATTTCAGGTATGCTTATGCTATGAACACATTATACAAATCATTCTGATAATATTGTGTTCAATGTTGTGAGGTTTAACTTATGTGAATCTAGCTTAGAGGTGTAAAATTTACAAATCTTGTCTGGCAGACATTTTGAAAACATGTGTCAATGTCGAAAAATATTGTTATACATATCCTTTGTTCTAACCCCTCATGCACATGCACGCTGCTCGTGCACCTGGTCCCCCGTGCGTACACATATCCGCAAGTTGCGTAAGAGACGCTCCGGCGACTCGTGCGCATGATATGTGTATTTACGGCGGAGTTTGTGAGCGTGTAGCGTGCTATTAAAACATAGCATATTTAACCCGAATAGTGCATTTTGTAGATATAGTTCCCTTAGACCATGTCAGCGAGTAATGTTAGTTTAAACAGTTCCTGGACGGAGAGATTCGTCTTTGCATGATAGGAAGGGTCAGATAAAGGTTGGAAGGTGATGTCTAGTATCCAGCTGTAGGGTATTTTAAGGGTAACATTCCGGTGTTAGTTAGGAAAAGATCGCTTGCTCCTGCGTATAGTTATGTGCAGAAGTAGAATATAGATATAAATTGTATTTAAAAATATATTATGAATGGGGAGGGAACAAGAATGGAACCCAGTCACACATAAATTTCCCACAGACTGAGATACAATGGCCTTGTTTACACTAAGCTTTGAGATTCTATGAAGAGGGCATACACCTTTGTTTATGAAGAGGGCCAGGTTTCTCTCCAGAATAATGAGTGCTGAGTTGTCATTGTCTCAACTGAAAGAAAGGGACAAACAAGGGTGAACAATGCCCAGGAGCAGAGTATGTTTGGAAGATCAGAAACAATAGCTAACCACAACAAAACCAGACAGATAGGAATTTAGGATACTAACATTCCTAGTCCAAAATACATGGAGATAGAGGTATTTATATATATATATATATATATAAACGAAGAAATCCTTCCCGCAAACCGATGCAATACCGGGTGGAATACAAAGTTTGTTTTGAAAGTCCTTGGAGTGCCGCCTGCTTTTCTTCCACCCGGTATTGCATCGGTTTGCGGGAAGGATTTCTTCGTTTGTATGCACTATCAGGAGGGCACCCGGGCACAATTACTTCATTCATCATCCAGAGTGCCGGATAACATAATCCTATACAATTGAGGTACAGGCCTGTACCCCTAAGGATCAAGGCACCGGAACAGTATCAATTTTCCTGTTTCCTATACGGGAATATTACATCAAACAACCTGGACTTATACAATTGTTTTCAGTTTTTTCAGCTTACCATCGATAACATCGGTAATTTTTCCAGGTGATTTTAATCATCCAGTATCAGGATCAACGTTTACAACAAAAGATCCACAAATGGCTTGCAGTGAGGTTAAATCATTCATAGACCTCAAATCACATCTGGACGAGACCTTGACGCTCAACACAGGAACATGCAGACACCATATTATTTGGTGCAGATCTACACCCTGTGCAAAATGTCCCCACAGTCGATGAAATATACAACACCATCTTGAAACTAAGAAACAAAGAAACCGATTATCTTCTACACGGAACATCTCTCTCCAATTACTTTAGAGCAAAAATGATACCACGTGGCTTTCGCATTAAAAACACCCCCACTATTGGCCGTAATAATGCAAGTTTTTGCCATAAATGGATATCCATACTAAATAAATGCAGCTTCGATCTTATGCTGCTCGTGATCGAGGAGTCGGGCAGAATCCTTAAAGAAACGAAAGAAAAACTAGACATCACGACTACCACATACAAGCCAACATTAGACGACAAAAAACATCAAACCATGTGGGCTAAAATGGAGACACAATGTAATAATTACAGACAAGAGCTCCTGAAATTTAAAAACAAAAAGCTCATTACTGTACAAACAGACTACGAGGAATTTAGAGTGTACAGATGGCTAAGTGGTACCGATTTTAACACTGGCCGCTCCAGATCCCGCTCGAAAGTATCTTGGAGAGACAAAAGAGATTCCAGAAACACCAATCTTCGACATCGCTCTCAATCAAACAGCGACAGCGATTTCCACATCAACGACTCCGACGACCCCACCAAAACACCGGAAATCCCTTTAGATCGGGCTTCAAGAACAAGGGCAGATCATCGGTCTACAGAAGAACTAGGAGAGGTGGTCAAAACCAAAGAATCTACCAAGCCGCCAATAAACACAAAAAAGAAGAAATAGTGTTCAACTTATCGTCTCATTCCTTAACTGCAGCACAATCAGTGGTCCTGAACAAAGGATTATCATTTATCCCCACGACATACCATAATCAACTGAATTGGAAAATAGATCTCTATGGACATCATAGGACGTTAAAAACTAAAGAATTTTTTCAGCATCAAATTACTCCCACTCAAGTGGACCCCAAACATCAATTAACATATAAAAGATCTTCCTTTGATCCGGCCTCCAATAATCCCTCCTTAAAAACCTACAACAGACTCCTGGATGACTCAGTGAGCAAATATCAAGGAGCAAAACCTAAAATTTGCTCGAACCTCACCAAACAAGAACATCAGGCTCTCAAAGAACTATCGGCCCTAAACAACATCACAATCCGCTCAGCGGACAAAGGAGGAGGCATCGTGCTGCAAGACACGGACATTTACATCAAAAATATAGATAAGTTACTATTGGACACGATTACTTACAGTAAATTGTCCAACAATCCGACTGACAAGTACAAAACACAATTGGACAACACCTTAAAACAAGCTTATGACACACAACAAATTAACAACAGAACATTCAAAGCATTAAGTACAGAATATCCTATCACTCCTATAATATACACAGTACCAAAACTTCACAAGGATGCTAACAACCCACCGCCTCGCCCTATCATCTCAGCCAGAGGGTCTTTGTTGCAGCCAGTGTGTATATGTGAATAAATATATAATTCCTAACAAATTGTAATATTGTAATAGCAGGAGTATGTGTGTGTGTGTGCGTGTGTGTGTGTGTGTGTGTGTGTGTGTGTGTGTGTGTTTATATATATATATATGAATATGTGGATATATGAATATCTTGAAGATTGAGATAGATAGTAATATGTGTGGGATCATATTGTTCAGAGTCACGTGAACATTAATCTGGTGGGAATAAGAACATTGTTAAAACTTACCTCATTAAGATATTAATAATACCGGATTTATGTTTAATGTGATGGGTTTAAACTGATTATGGGGCGGGAACTCCACATCCCAAGTCCTAGCCATCGCCCACTTCTTGAACTAACCAATGGTCCCTGGTGCAGGACATGTCCCACCCCCTAACCAATGGAAGAAGAGCACACAGTGTCTATTGTATTATGTCTTGAGCTACTGAATAAAGAGCGAGCAGCAGGCCAGGTCACTATCAAAGAATCTGAAGGCTTTCTACCTGATAGCTGAGGACTGGTCCAGGATGCGCTTGCAAACGATTCCCCACATATGTATATTCTCTGTAGCCATTATTCTCTATTATTCTGTTTAGAGTTCCTTGTTAGCCTGTAGTGTATAACTTGTTTCTGTTTACCCCTTTTTCTCTGAATAATCCACTGCGGTGTTAGAGCCCAGTGGTTTACCACAAACCGGTGTTGTGTTTTCACTTTCCTGCAAAGGGCTTTAATAGCGTCTTAATCGGTATAAGGTGTAAGCACTGCGGGTACTTCATACCGCCAGCGCTACTTAAGGTTTTAAGGTATTTCATCATTGCAGTACTAGGCTGCTAAGGTTTAAAGTATAAGCACATCCTTACATTGTTTCATTACTTAAGGTTTACTGTATATCACTCTGTGTGCGTCCGCGCCGCGTGTACATTGTACCCACGGCACGGCGTCTGATATGCTAAGTGCGTATCAATACATTACTCAGTACGCAAATAGCGTGCTTAGTACGTAGCGTGAATCCGTGTGCGTACGTGCCGCGTGTGCGTCGCGCCCACGGCATAGCGTCTGATACGCTAAGTGCGTATCCATACGGTACTCAGTACGCAAATAGCGTACTTATTCCGTAGTGTGTGTAATAAGTCTAGCGGCCATAGCGGCTCCACGGTAATAGTGTATAGCTTTATGTTTTAAGATAATATTTGACATTATCACATGGCTTTTCTTAATGGGTAATGTGTATGTGTTTTGAGTAGTATCATAACTGACTGTGAACTTGAGATGTCTGTACTTGCCCATTGAACAACCGTATTGTTGCGTGTTGGCCACATATATATATTTTCTCTAACGTCCTAGTGGATGCTGGGGACTCCGTAAGGACCATGGGGAATAGCGGGCTCCGCAGGAGACTGGGCACTCTAAAGAAAGATTTAGTACTATCTGGTGTGCACTGGCTCCTCCCTCTATGCCCCTCCTCCAGACCTCAGTAAGAATCTGTGCCCGGCCGAGCTGGGTGCTCCTAGTGGGCTCTCCTGAGCTTGCTAGAAAAGAAAGTATTTTGTTAGGTTTTTTATTTTCAGAGAGCTTCTGCTGGCAACAGACTCTCTGCTACGAGGGACTGAGGGGAGAGAAGCAAACCTACTCACGGCAGCTAGGTAGCGCTTCTTAGGCTACTGGACACCATTAGCTCCAGAGGGATTGAACACAGGTACCTAACCTTGATCGTCCGTTCCCGGAGCCGCGCCGCCGTCCCCCTCGCAGAGCCAGAAGAACAGAAGCAGCAGAAGCAAGAAGACATCGAAATCGGCGGCTGAAGACTCCTGTCTTCACTTAAGGTAGCGCACAGCACTGCAGCTGTGCGCCATTGCTCCCACAGCACACCGCACACTCCGGTCACTGTAGGGTGCAGGGCGCAGGGGGGGGGGGGGGGGGGCGCCCTGGGCAGCAATTAAGTACCTTTTTGGCAAAAAGAGGCATATATACAGTCTGGGACTGTATATATGCCCGAGCCCCCGCCATTTTTTACACATTAAAGCGGGACAGAAGCCCGCCGCTGAGGGGGCGGGGCCTTCTTCCTCAGCACACCAGTGCCATTTTCTCTTCACAGCTCCGCTGGAAGGACGCTCCCCAGGCTCTCCCCTGCAGTATACAGGTGCATTAAAGGGTAAAAAAGAGAGGGGGGGCACATAAATTTAGGCGCAGTATATATATATTAACAGCAGCTACAGGGTAAACACTAAGGTACAGTGTAATCCCTGGGTTATATAGCGCTGGGGTGTGTGCTGGCATACTCTCTCTCTGTCTCCCCAAAAGCCTTTGTGGGGTCATGTCCTCAGTCAGAGCATTCCCTGTGTGTGTGCGGTGTGTCGGTACGGAACCTGTGTCGACATGTTTGATGAAGGATACGTGGAGGCAGAACAAGTGCAGCTGAGGGTGGTGTCGCCGCCGACGGTGCCGACACCTGATTGGATGGATATGTGGAAGGTGTTAAATGATAATGTAAACTCCTTACATAACAGATTGGATAAAACTGTAACACGTGGAAAGTGGTCATGCTGTTGGCCCTAGCCTCAGCTAGGCGTGTGTCAGAATTGGCGGCTTTGTCATGTAAAAGCCCCTATCTGGTTTTCCATATGGACAGGGAAGAATTGCGAACTCGTCCGCAGTTTCTGCCAAAGGTGGTGTCATCTTTTCATCTGAACCAACCCATTGTGGTGCCTGCGGCTACTCGTGACTTGGAGGATTCCAAGTTGCTTGATGTAGTCAGGGCTTTGAAGATCTATGTTGCCAGGACGGCTGGAGTCAGGAAGACTGACTCACTGTTTATCCTGTATGCATCCAACAAGCTGGGTGCTCCTGCTTCAAAGCAAACCATTGCTCGCTGGATCTGTAACACAATTCAGCAGGCTCATTCTGCGGCTGGATTGCCGCATCCAAAATCAGTAAAAGCCCATTCCACAAGGAAGGTGGGCTCTTCTTGGGCGGCTGCCCGAGGGGTCTCGGCATTACAGCTTTGCCGAGCTGCTACTTGGTCGGGTTCAAACACATTTGCAAAGTTCTACAAGTTTGATACCCTGGCTGAGGAGGACTTGGTGTTTGCCCATTCGGTGCTGCAGAGTCATCCGCACTCTCCCGCCCGTTTGGGAGCTTTGGTATAATCCCCATGGTCCTTACGGAGTCCCCAGCATCCACTAGGACGTTAGAGAAAATAAGAATTTACTTACCGGTAATTCTATTTCTCGTAGTCCGTAGTGGATGCTGGGTGCCCGTTCCAAGTGCGGACTTTCTGCAATACGTGTATATAGTTATTGCTTAATAAAGGGTTATGTTATGTTGGCATCCATTGGTTGATGCTCTGTTGGTTATTCATACTGTTAACTGGGTAAGTTTATCACAAGTTATACGGTGTGATTGGTGTGGCTGGTATGAGTCTTACCCGGGATTCCAAAATCCTTTCCTTGTAATGTCAGCTCTTCCGGGCACAGTTTCCTTAACTGAGGTCTGGAGGAGGGGCATAGAGGGAGGAGCCAGTGCACACCAGATAGTACCTAATCTTTCTTTTAGAGTGCCCAGTCTCCTGCGGAGCCGCTATTCCCCATGGTCCTTACGGAGTACCCAGCATCCACTACGGACTACGAGAAATAGAATTACCGGTAAGTAAATTCTTATTTTTTTAATCATGTAATTTTTTTAATTGAGTTTTATAGCATACAAAACATTACATAAAATACAAACAATAACTTTAACATTTGCCATCAATAAATAAACATATTGAAGAAAATCCAATTCTGAATGTGTGTTGATATATCATTATTAAACATCGCTATCATATGCAGTAAAGAAAAAAAAACTCAACAAATATTAAAACGTTGCCAACAACATCTTATTGTAACATCATATTGATATATTCATTGGCTGGAATAGACAATAAGAAAAAACATTTATTGGCTCATCGTAAAATTAGAATAGTCTACGTACACAGTTCAGGCCTGCCCAGCCTAGAGCTACGCCAGCGATCCCATATTTCCATGAATTTAGAAGTAGAACTGTGTGTTTTGTACATGTATCTCTTATGTCTGGCTACATCATTTACCAACGCTCTCCATCGGCATTTATTAGGTAATTCAGCTGAAAACCAAACCCTCGCTATAATAACTTTTGCTAAAGTAGTGAGACAGAGGACGTATTTATATATTATGACCGAGTGTGTTTCTTCAAGGTCCAACCCAAACATACATATACTAGGATTTAATGCAGGAAGGGAAGGAGTAGTCAGAATTATATCTTGCCACACATCTCTCCAAAAAATGGAAATTGCAGGACAGTCCCATATTAATGCCAGAACCCGGCATCAGCAGCCTGGCATTTGGGACATAAAGAATTATCTCTGAGACCGGCCCTGTGCATAGATACAGGAGTACGATATATACTGTGTAATACATAGAAAAACACCTGCTTATATCTAATACAGGGTGTAGTATATTTAAGGGATCCAATAATTTGGAGCCATTGTTCATTAGATAGGGGTCTTAGATCTATCTCCCACTTAGAACGAAGACCATTTAATTGATCTGGGTTAAGTCTATCGTTTAAAATAGTGTACACGGTAGATATTTTCCCCTTTTGGCCTAGAGTAGTTAGCAACGTTTTAACAGGTGAATCTGAAACTATCAGCGAACCATGAGGAAATTGGGCTTGTACAGCGTGCCTGAGCTGGAAATATCTAAATACAGTAGTATTAGGTATATTAAATTCCTCTTTTAATTGTTGAAAACATTTGAATACTCCTTCATGATACAATTGACCCACTGATATAACTCCCTTAATAATCCATATATTATCTAGCGATAACTTACACAGCTCAGAGTATGTGTTATTAAACCACAACGGAGTGCATTTATCTTGACCAGACCAATCATAAAGAGTATCTGCATAGTGCCAGATTAATAAAGCCTGACGCAACAAAGGAGGCAAGCTAGTAGCCGAACGGCCAGATAGAAGAAGTTGAAGAGGAGAAAGGGAAAAAACAGGAGAACACTCCATCTGCTCAGCCAGAAATCCAACCATAGTCAAGTCCATCGATTCCATAGTCCATCCAGGCAGATGAGACAGTTGTGCCGCTACATAATAAATTCTCAGGTTAGGAAGACTTACTCCCCCTGAAAATTGTGATCTATATAATGTCTTAATAGAAACTCATGCTGGTTTATTTCCCCAAATAAATGATGACAGAACACCCTCAATTACATTGAATATCTTTTTGGAATATAAATTGGAGAATGGTGTAAGGCATACAAAAATTTGGGTTGCATCACCATTTTAAATAAATTAACACGGCCTAGTACAGACAAAGGTAATTTTTTCCACACATGGGCCCTTTCTTTAAAGGTTACCAAGATGGGATCAATATTTTGGGTCACATAATCTACGGCCTTAGGTGTGATCCAATACCAAGGTATTTGAACCGTAGTGTCCACTGTAAGGGGTGCGTTTCTTGTGTGTTTTCAGGAAGAAGACCGGAGATAGGGAGAATATGTGACTTACCCAGTTGATCGATAGACCCGAAAAAAACACCAAATTCAACAACTACCTGCAACACAGTTTGTAATGAATCTGCAGAGTCCTGCAGGAAAAGGAGCATATCGTCCGCATATAAAGCTACTACATCCACATTGTCCCCAGCCTTAAGACCTTTAATCCTCTTATTAGTACGCAGCAAGCCAGCCAATGGTTCCATAGCTATTGCAAATAGCGCAGGAGATAGGGGGCCACCCTGGCGGATGCCCCTCTCCAGTGCAATGGCTTCTGAGGTAAAGCTGTTCACCGTCACACGGGCCATAGGTAAGGAATATAATATCTGAAGAAAATGAATAAATTGCGGGCCAAAAGCAGATTTCTCGAGTACCTCCCACAAATACATCCATTCTACCGAATCGAATGCTTTGGCTGCATCAAGAGACACCACCACTGTATCAGACTCTACCAAATGATGTCTCTGTAGATGATAAAAAAATCTACGCAGGTTTTGGGCGGTGGATTTACCCGGCATAAACCCTGTCTGATCGGGGTGAATTATTGACATGATAACTAAATTTAGTCTAGTTGCCAAAATCTTTGCCAGTATGTTGACATCTGTATTTAAAAGGGAGATGGGTCAGTAAGACTCCGGCAATTGGGGGTCTTTCCCTGGTTTTAGTAAAACAATAATATTAGCCTCAGCCATAGAATGTGAAAGGGTTTCACCTTCAAATAATAAATTAAATAATTGCAGGAGATAAGGGGCAAAAAATTCTTTATATTTTTTATAGACTTCACCTGGAAGTCCATCACATCCAGGAGCTTTTGATGCTGGAAGAGACTGGACCGCAGCCTCTATCTCCTCCAATGTGAATGATGCATCCAAGGCCTCAGAATCCTCCCGAGACAGACAGGGTAGCTCAAGCTGAGCCAAATATTCCCTTAGTTGTTCAGTGGAATAAGAGGCCCATGAAGCATACAACAATGAGTAATAATCGTGAAATGTTTCTGTCACCTCAGATCCAGAATAACATAATTGGTCATTAGAATTCTTCACACATTGAATTACATTGCTGTTGGATTCAGCCCGAGCAAAAAAAGCAAAATAACTGCCATTCATTTCAGCCTGAAAATAGCGTTCATGCCCTGAAAAAAGGAGTCTACGTTTGGACTACTCGAATAAATAATCAAACCATTCTCTCTGTGCACCCCGCCACAGTATCCTATCAGATTGCAGGTGAGTAGAAATGTACTGGGTTTCTAATTGCTGGCATAGGGTTTCTAAGAACATTTCCTCTTGTTTACTGGACAACTTGACTGCAGAGATTTTTTTATAAATGAGCCACGCATGAATGCCTTGAAGGCATCATGTTTAATTGCCGAATCAGTATATGTTAAATTATCAACCTGGAACCCCTCCCAGGTAGCAATCAGGTCTGCGCCTTCCCCCAATAAAGTTAGCCAAAAGGGATTAAGTTTCCACGTTTTCGTGCCCCGCTCCCAGACAATATTTACAGTAAGGGAGACAGGAGAATGGTTCGATATACCCCTAGGAAGGTAGTCCACTGCCACCACATCTGGCGACAGATCAGGAGAAATTAATATCAGATCTATACGTGAGAAAGTGTGGTAAGTAGCAGAGTGGAATGAAAACTGGCTAGCCGTAGCATTGCGACTTCTCGAAATATCAACCAGTCCTAACTCCTCCACCAACCGTGCAAATGGAGTAGAAGACATCAAATGAGGGACAGATGCAACTGTTTCCCTCCATCTATCTAGGGTCTGATACATTACATTGTTGAAATCTCCCAAACGAATTACAGGGGTTGCGGGGGATTGAGCAATAAACCTGGCAGCGTGACAGAGAACCTCATTATTATAAGGTGGGGGGACATACACAGCCAGCACATGAAACAGTCTGCGATTGATATGGGCACGTAGAAAAACATATCTACCATATTGATCTACTTCACATATATCTAAATGAAATGGTACAGATTTTCTAACCAGCACAGAGACACCCCTAGCATTACCAGATAAAGTGGAGTGATACGCATGACTAATCCAGGGCTTCTTGAGCGCCATAACTTTACTGCCAAATAAATGGGTTTCTGAGAGACATTATATCCGCTTGGTATTTTTTAACTTGTGTCAAGACTCTTTTAATCTTTTCATTCAGACCACTGACATTCCAGCTGAGCAGACGGAGCCCCTCAGATATAATAGCCATAGAAATCAGAGGGGGAAAAGGCAACACGATAAAGCATAAAGAAAAATACAAGAACAAGGCAATATTTTATAGTAAGGCTGAGCAAATATCAAAAAGAGACAAGAAGTTTAATTAAGTCCCTTGAGATACAATTAATCAGAGCAATTTTTACCACATATAGCGTAGTACGACAGAACACACACATAAACAAAAATTGATGGCATGAAAAAAAAAATAACCCCACCCGCACCCACCCTGTATTACCTTGCGATCCTAAGGTATACCTGGATCCCATAACAACCATAACCAAAGTAACAAAACTAAGGGATAGGGGTCTAACATATGAAACCCCTACACTATATGCAGCAAGGACTCTCCACTGATTGCAATATAAAGTAGTACCCTGACCTAGTATTAACGTAGTAAACAATGTTGACAGAAATTGCAATAGTATGTTGTTGAACATCGCTGTCTCGAATGTGTCCCACACATATTTACGGTAAACTTATGGTAACATAAACACATTACATATTCGCAGGCAGCAGAAAAAAGAAAGAAACTAAACTCCTATATCACTAGGATATTATATCATTGAGGAGCACGAGGCTGTCGCTCCAGCTAGTCACCAGCATCACGTGGAGAAGAAAAAAAATGGGTTGTGTTGTTAAATACCACTCATAACCTGGCTGGGAACAGCATAGAGTACTGTATATTACGATCTTGAAGTTATCTTTTAATATGGAGGAATCGTGATCGACTCTTTTGCACCTCCAGGGCAAAATCTGGGAAGACGGAGATATTGTGTCCATCAAATTGGATGGGGCCCTTTGTCCGAGCCAGGCGAAGTATAGCATCACGGTCCTTGTAGTGTAAGAAACGTGCAATAAAAGTCCTAGCAGGGGCCCCTGGTGGCGGTGGCCTAGGCGGGAGTCTGTGTGCACATTCCACAGCAAATTGAGAGGTAAATGCCTCCTTACCAAATAGCTTAATGAGCCAACTTTCAAGAAATGTCTCTGGGAGGTTCCCTCTGCCCTCTCAGGGAGCCCAACAAACCTGTCGTTATTGCGCCGTAATCTCCCCTCTATATCAGACATCTTGGCTTGAAAAGAGACCATCTGGGTAGATAAGTCATTCACTTTTATTTGTAGGGGTGATGTAGTATCTTCCAAAGCCAATATCCGATGCTCTGTCTCACCCACTCTTTCTCTCATTTTCTGCAGATCTTGTCGAAGCAGAGAGACGTCCACCTGCGCCTGCCGCAGGCGAGGCTGGATTAGTGTCTCCCTGCCTTGCCGAATGAGATGCCTGTGATGACCTGGCGAATTTCTCACACTGTGTGTGTGTGTGTGTGTGTGTGTGTGTGTGTGTGTGTGTGTGTGTGTGTGTGTGTGTGTGTAGATGTGAGAATTTTAGCAGTGATAGGTGCGAACATTCGCTTATGTGTACGCAAGGAAAACCATACCACTGTTAATGTAGTGATATTAATAAAGTTTATCAATACCGATGACAACATCACATTTGGCCCAATCAACATTTAGCACACAGTATAAATATTTGCCCATGTCACGAAAATGCCATTGGCACCATGCGAGCTGCCGCTTTCTCTATGAGGGACCTGCAGCTCCTGACAGCTAGAATGGACCGCCGCGTTGGCCGCGCAGGGCCCTACATTCCAAACTCTTGGGAGCGTGCGGCCTACGCGGAGGTCCACACATTCCTGCGGGCAAGGGTCCGCACAAAGCGGACCATTGTACAGTTAGAGTGGAGGTGGTCCGACCTCCGCTGCCGTCAGCCACAATTGCTGGCACAGCAAATCCGCCAACGTAAGTAATACGCAATAAAAGCTGTGTTTGCGTGAGTATGCATTTTAGCATTAAAAGTGAAAAAATATTTGCAAACACCATTACACATGTACTGTGTGCTTAGAGACTGTGTGAGGGTAGGGTTTGCAGGACACACTGGGGTACAGAGTTGTATGGGATCATGTGTAGGGGTGTGGCCAATAATCACCACACAGGCTGTAGACAGACAGCACTTTGGTTTTACAGAAACATTTACAGAAATAGTCCTGCGTAGTGTGGCTTAACATTAGAGATGAGCGGGTTCGGTTCGTTGAGATCCGAACCCCCCCCCCCCCGAACTTCACCTATTTTACACGGGTCAAAGGCAGCCTCGGATCTTCCTGCCTTGCTCGGTTAACCTGAACGCGCCCGAACGTCATCATCCCGCTGTCGGATTCTCGTGAGATTCTATTCAATATAAAGAGCCGCGTGTCGCAGCCATTTTCACTCGTGCATTGGAGATTGAGCGGAGAGGACGTGGCTACGTTGTCTCCCTGAAAAGCTCCATATCTGTGCTCAGTGTGCTGAAAATTTCTGTGCTCAGTGTGCTTCAAATATCTATGTTCTCTGCCTGAAAACGCTCCATATCTGTGCTCAGTGTGCTGCAAATATCTGTGCTCAGTGTGCTGCAAATATCTACATTCTCTGCCTGAAAAGCTCCATATCTGTGATCAGTGTGCTGCATTGTGGGGACCACTAGTATAAAATTATAGTTGTAGTACAGTACAGTGGGCCATTGCTGTATCTTGCAGCTCCGTGTCAGACTCAGTTCTAGACAGTATCCTGATCATCAGTGCTCAATATCTGCTGCATTGTTGTGTGACCGGTATATATATATATATATATATATATATATATAGTACAGTGCAGCATTTTGGTGACCTGCAGTATACATATAGTACAGTACAGTAGGCCATTGCTGTATCTTGCAGCTCTGTCAAGTATACTATCCATATCTGTGCTGCATTATTGTTGTGAGCAGTACATAGTAAGACAGTGCAGCATTGTGGTGACCACCAGTATACATATACAGTAGTACAATACAGTAGGCCATTGCTGTATCTTGCAGCTCTGTGTCAAGTATACTATCCATATCTGTGCTGCATTGTTGTTGTGAGCAGTATATAGTAAGACAGTGCAGCATTGTGGTGACCACCAGTATACATATACATTAGTACAATACAGTAGGCCATTGCTGTATCTTGCAGCTCTGTGTCAAGTATACTATCCATATCTGTGCTGCATTGTTGTGAGCAGTATATAGTAGGACAGTGCAGAATTTTGGTGACCAGCAGTAGTAGTACAGACAGTACAGTAGGTCATTGCTATTGATATATTACGGGCATATCATTTCACACATTAAAAATGGAGAACAAAAATGTGGAGGGTAAAATAGGGAAAGATCAAGATCCACTTCCACCTCGTGCTGAAGCTGCTGCCACTAGTCATGGCCGAGACAATGAAATGCCATCAACGTCGTCTGCCAAGGCCGATGCCCAATGTCATAGTAGGGAGCATGTAAAATCCAAAAAACTAAAGTTCAGTAAAATTACCCAAAAAATCAAAATTAAAAGCATCTGAGGAGAAACGTAAACTTGCCAATATGCCATTTACGACACGGAGTGGCAAGGAATGGCTGAGGCCCTGGCCTATGTTCATGGCTAGTGGTTCAGCTTCACATGAGGATGGAAGCACTCATCCTCCCGCTAGAAAAATGAAAAGACTTAAGCTGGCAAAAGCACAGCAAAGAACTGTGAATTCTTCTAAATCACAAATCCCCAACGAGAGTCCAATTGTGTCGGTTGCGAAGCTTGACCTTCCCAACACTGGACGGGAAGAGGTGGCACCTTCCACCATTTGCACGCCCCCTGCAAGTGCTGGAAGGAGCACCCACAGTCCAGTTCCTGATAGTCAAATTGAAGATGTCACTGTTGAAGTACACCAGGATGAGGATATGGGTGTTGCTAGCGCTGAGGAGGAAATTGAAAAGGATTCTGATGGTGAGGTGGTTTGTTTAAGTCAGGCACCCGGGGAGACACCTGTTGTCCATGGGATGAATATGGCCATTGACATGCCTGGTCAAATTACAAAAAAAATCACCTCTTCGGTGTGGAATTATTTTAACAGAAATGCGGACAACTGGTGTCAAGCCGTGTGTTGCCTTTGTCAAGCTGTAATAAGTAGGGGTAAGGACGTTAACCACCTTGGAACATCCTCCTTTATACGTCACCTGGAGCGCATTCATCAGAAGTCATTGACAAGTTCAAAAACATTGGGTGACAGCAGAAGCAGTCTACTGACAACTAAATCCCTTCCTCTTGTACCCAAGCTCCTGCAAACCACACCACCAACTACCTCAGTGTCAATTTCCTCCTTAGACAGGAACGCCAATAGTCCTGCAGGCCATGTCACTGGCAAGTCTGACGAGTCCTCTACTAACTGGGATTCCTCCGATGGATCCTTGAGTGTAACGCCTACTGCTGCTGGCGCTGCTGTTGTTGCTGCGGGGAGTCGATCGTCATCCCAGAGGGGAAGTCGGAAGACCACTTGTAATACTTCCAGTAAGCAATTGACTGTCCAACAGTCCTTTGCGAGGAAGATGAAATATCACAGCAGTCATCCTGCTGCACAGTGGATAACTCAGGCCTTGGCAGCTGTGTTGGTGTTAAATGTGTGTCCGGTATCCACCGTTAATTCACATGGAATTAGAGAATTTTTTGAGGTAGTGTGTCCCCGGTACCAAATACCATCTAGGTTCCACATCTCTAGGCAGGCGATACCGAGAATGTACACAGACGTCAGAAAAAGACTCACCAGTGTCCTAAAAAATGCAGTTGTACCCAATTTCCACTTAACCACAGACATGTGGACAAGTGGAGCAGGGCAGACTCAGGATTTTATGACGAGTCCTCTCCTAACTGGGATTCCTCCGATGGATCCTTGAGTGTAACGCCTACTGCTGCTGGCGCTGCTGTTGTTGCTGCTGGGAGTCGATCGTCATCCCAGAGGGGAAGTCGGAAGACCACTTGTACTACTTCCAGTAAGCAATTGACTGTCCAACAGTCCTTTGCGAGGAACATGTGGACAAGTGGAGCAGGGCAGACTCAGGATTTTATGACTGTGACAGCCCACTGGGTAGATGTATTGCCTCCTGCAGCAAGAACAGCAGTGGCGGCACCAGTAGCAGCATCTCGCAAACGCCAACTCGTTCCTAGGCAGGCTATGCTTTTTATCACCGCTTTCCATAAGAGGCACACAGCTGACAACTTCTTACGGAAACTGAGGAACATCATCGCAGAATGGCTTACCCCAATTGGACTCTCCTGGGGATTTGTGACATCGGACAACGCCACCAATATTGTGCATGCGTTACATGTGGGCAAATTTCAGCACTTCCCATGTTTTGCACATATATTGAATTTGGTGGTGCAGAACTTTTTAAAAAAATGACGGGCGTGCAAGAGATGCTGTAGAAGAATTGCGGGCCACTTTCGGCATTCAGCCACCGCGTGCCGAAGACTGGAGCACCAGCAAACCCTCCTGAACCTGCCCCTCCATCAGCTGAAGCAAGAGGTGGTAACGAGGTTGAATTCATCCCTCTATATGCTTCAGGGGATGCAGGAGCAGCAAAAGGCCATTCAAGCCTATACATCTGCCTACGATATAGACAAAGGAGGGGGAATGCACCTGACTCAAACGCAGTGGAGAATGATTTCAGCGTTGTGCAAGGTTCTGCAACCCTTTGAACTTGCCACACGTGAAGTCAGTTCAGACACTGGTGGGACTTGTGGATGAAGCTCTTAATTTGCTTAACCAGGATTCACGGGTGGTCAATCTGTTGAAATCAGAGCACTACATTTTGGCCACTGTGCTCGATCCTAGATTTAAAGCCTACATTGCATCTCTCTTTCCGGCAGACACAAGTCTGCAGAGGTTCAAAGACCTGCTGGTGAGACACTTGTCAACTCAGGCGGAACGTGACCCGTCAACAGCTCCTCCTTCACATTCTCCCGCAACTGGGGCTGTGAGGAAAAGGCTAAGAATTCCGAGCCCACCCGCTGGCAGTGATGCAGGGCAGTCAGGAGCGAATGCTGACATCTGGTCCGGCCTGAAGGACCTGCCAACGATTACTGACATGTTGTCTACTTTCACTGCATATGATTCTGTCACCATTGAAAGAATGGTGGAGGATTATATGAGTGACCGCATCCAAGTAGGCACGTCAGACAGTCCGTACGTATACTGGCTGGAAAAAGAGGCAATTTGGAGGCCCTTGCACAAACTGGCTTTATTTTACCTAAGTTGCCCCCATTCCAGTGTGTACTCCGAAAGAGTGTTTAGTGCAGCCGGTCACCTTGTCAGCGATCGGCGTACAAGGTTAATTACAGAAAATGTGGAGAAGATGATGTTCATCAAAATGAATTATAATCAATTCCTCCGTGGAGACATTCACCAGCAATTGCCTCCAGAAAGTACACAGGGACCTGAGATGGTGGATTCCAGTGGGGACGAATTAATACTCTGTGAGGAGGGGGATGTACACAGTGAAAGGGGTGAGGAATCAAAGGATGATGATGAGGTGGACATCTTGCCTCTGTAGAGCCAGTTTGAGCAAGGAGAGATTGATTGCTTCTTTTTTTGGTGGGGGCCCAAACCAACCAGTCATTTCAGCCACAGTCATGTGGCAGACCCTGTGGCTGAAATTATGGGTTTGTTAGAGTGTGCATGTCCTGTTTATACAACATAAGGGTGGGTTGGAGGGCCCAAGGACAATTCCATCTTGCACCTCTTTTTTTTATTATTTATTTTTGCATCATGTGATGTTTGGGGCTAATTTTTTTTAAGTGTCATCCTGTCTGACA
This sequence comes from Pseudophryne corroboree, assembly GCF_028390025.1. Classification (NCBI taxonomy): domain Eukaryota; kingdom Metazoa; phylum Chordata; class Amphibia; order Anura; family Myobatrachidae; genus Pseudophryne; species Pseudophryne corroboree. Next base: position 350,819,578 of record NC_086448.1, on the reverse strand, counting down.
CTGCAGTGCCACTCCTAGATGGGCCAGGTGTTTGTGCCACCCACTTGGGTCGTTTAGCTTAGTCATCCAGCGACCTCGATGCAAATTTTAGGACTAAAAATAATAGTGTGAGGTGTTCAGAATAGACTGGAAATGAGTGGAAATTATGGTTATTGAGGTTAATAATACTATAGGATCAAAATGACCCACAAATTCTATGATTTAAGCTGTTTTTGAGGGTTTTTTAAAAAAAAACACCCGAATCCAAAACACACCCGAATCCGCCAAAAAAATTTCAGGGAGGTTTTGCCAAAACGCGTCCGAATCCAAAACACGGCCGCGTAACCGAATCCAAAACCAAAACACAAAACCTGAAAAATTTCCGGTGCACATCTCTACTTAACATATGTGTTAGGGATAATGAAAGTGGACAAGCAGGATTGTGAAACCTATAGGGCCAGGTGGTAGGGCAATGCACAGTGGTACGCCACACAACTCCCATGTACTCCTGTGGCACTGTACATTCCAGTGTGTGTGTGCAATATGACTTTTGTCAATATTAGAAATGGCAAAGGGTAAAAAAAAAAAAACAATGTTAATTTTTATAAAAAAAATGGACCCTGATAAATATCTAAAATGAAGCATATTACACTAACATTTACAGTATAAATTAAATATTTGAAGAAAAAAAACATGACAAATTGATTTTCCCTCTCTTTTAGCCCAAGCACAAAGCCAACCGGCACAGGAGGAAGACGGAGCCCCCCCACCTCACCATCCTGACCCCATCACACATCCTCATCCTCCTCTGAACCCCCCTCCCCCTCTCAACAACCCACCCCCATCAATCACCATCCTCCTCTTCCTCCTCCACCTCTCAAAGCCCCTTCCCCCTCAACAACCCACCCCCCCATCAAAACTCTTCCTCTTCCTCCCTCTCTGAACCCCCCCACAACATCCCAAGCCGCAACAAGCTCCAGCCTTCTCTTCCTCCTCCTCCCCCTCTCAAACCCCCTCCCCCTCTCTATCTTACCTCCCCTCTCAACCCCCCTCACCCTCTCAATCTGGCCACCCCTCTCAAATACCCTCACCCATCCATCCTCCATCCCCCTTTCAAGCCCCTTCCCCCATCCAAATAAAAACTTGGTAACTAATACGAATGTTACTGGGCAATTAGGATGGCAAACTCTTCTGTTTGAAGTCTCTGAAGACTTAATTGTCCAATCACATAAAAAAATCATTATTCTAATTGGTATCTTAATTGAGGAAGGAATACGATAAAGTATGTAAGTGAAAAAAATACAAGTACTGTGCGAATATTTGCAAAGTAACATAAGCATGTGTAGTCCTGCGAAGGCATTGCACATATGCGATGGGGTATGTGTTGCTAGCGATGCGTATGGCACTCATGCGAACGGATCGCTACCATGCAATGCTACATAATACCTACTTTTTGCATTACTGCATGCTCTTTTGCAGTAGTGCGTGGTGGGCGTTTGCATTCTTGCGATGTGTTCGCTGCTGTGCGAACGCTGCTTGCGATGTGTTCGCTGCTGTGCGAACGCTGCTTGCGTGCGAACCAAATTGCGCACAACTCCGAATGAGGGCCATTGTCCCTGCTGTAAATCCACCATGGGCAGATGCTCTGTCCTCTCAGTTACAGCAATTAAATCAGTCTTTGGCCAAGCATAATCCTAAACCTCGCCCGCCTAAAACCAGAGTGTCCTCTAGGCGGGCCCTTACATCCTCACAGTCCACTCATGTTACAGATACTTCATCGGATGAAGATGGCGCATACACTGATCCCTCAGACACTGATGCAGATGCTTCTGATGGGGAATCCCTGACCCAAGTGGATGTTCCTGACCTCTTGGAGACAATAAGGCTGATTCTTCAAATTGATGATGATGAAGAACCCCCAGCTACCTCTAAGAAACCAGATAAGTTTAAGCGTCAGAAGGTTACTAAATTAATTTTACCACATTCTGACCATTAAGTTGACATACGTCAGGAATTCTGGGAATACCCAGGAAAGAAATTCTCTCTGTCTAAGAAAATGCTGGCTCGTTATCCCCTAGCTGCAGAGTAAAGCAAACATTGGGAAACACCGCCGCTGGTACACTCACAAGTCACACGTCTGGTGGTGTCATCTGCTCTGCCTGTCACTACCATCACCTCTCTGAAGGAACCGACGGATAAACGTGTGGAGGGTTGCTTGAAGTCCATTTACACTCTGGCTGGAGCTGTGCATAGGCCTACTATTGCGGCCTCTTGGGCTGTTAAAGCTATAGAGGCCTGGGTTCAGGAAGTAGAAGCGGAACTACCATATCATTTTCCTGATAATGCAAAACAGTGTCTTTCCTACATTGTTACAGCCTCTCATTATATTCAGGAGGCGGCATCAGATGCAGGTATCTTAGCAGCCAAAGCGTCTACCACATCTGTTCTGGCTCGACGCCCCTCTGGTTGTGGTCCTGGTCAGTAGATCTGGACTCGAAAAAGACCTTGGAGGTTATCCCTTTTAAGGGAAACATTCTTTTTGGGGAAGACCTCAACAAGATTGTTGCTGACTTAGCGTCTGCTAAGACTGCATTTCTGCCTAGTACTACTCCTTCAGCCCCGAAGGCAAAGAGTACTTCATTTCGTTCCTTCCAACCTCCAGGTAAAGCAAAGGGTCAGGCGTACCAGAAACAGGCTCGCACTTCCAAATCCACTAAGCCCAAACCTAAACGTGCCTGGGCTACCCGTCAGCCTGCTGCCAAAACAGACAAGCCTTCTGCATGATGGGGCGGGCCTCCCTCTGGGGGATCCCAGGGTGGGAGGCCGATTTCTACGGTTTGCTCAGGTATGGCTACAGACCACTTCGGACGACTGGGTAAGGGAAGTCGTCACTCACGGATACGCCATCTCCTTTAAGAAACGTCCCCTTCACCAGTTTTGCTCAACAAACGTCCCTTCGGATCCAGTGAAAGCAAGGACTCTCCATCTGGTGATGCAATCCCTTCTAGACACAGGAGTGGTAGTGCCGGTGCCTCTGGCTCAGAGAGGCAGGGGGTACTATTCAACGCTGTTCCTAGTCCCGAAACCGAATGGATCTTCTCGCCCCATTCTCAACCTCAAGTCTTTGAACAAGTTTGTGAAAGTCTCCAAATTCCGTATGGAAACTCTTCGCTCTATTGTTCTGGCCTTGGAGCCCAAGAACTACATGGTATCCCTGGACATACAGGATGCTTACCTGCAAATACCTATTGCAGTGTTGCATCAGCAATACCTGCGGTTTGCTATTGGCAACCTACATTTACAATTCCAGGCCTTGCCGTTTGGTCTGACCTCGGCTTCTCGCGTTTTCACCAAGGTCATGGTGGTCATGACGGCCCTACTCTGCCATCAGGGTATCAGTATCCTGCCGTATCTAGACGATTTGTTGATCCTGGCAAATTCTCCACAGGTTCTCCATAGTCATCTGAAACTGACGGTCAAATTCCTGCAAGCCCACGGGTGGCTCGTCAACTGGAAGAAATCTTCCCTGGTCCCTGCTCAGAGCATGGTGCACCTGGAAGCACTGTTGGACACCCACAACCAGCGGTTCTTTTTGTCTCCGGAAAAGATCCTGAAACTTCAGGACAAGAGGGAGGAACCTGGATTGCACATCCTATTACTGAAGATATCAAGAGGTGCCATCATGCTGAGGCTTCTAATACTATGCTGGAGGAAGAGAGATGCAGATGCACACTCTTAGCTCTAAGAACTTCAGGACAAGATAAGATGCTTCCTCTCTCGCCCACGTGTGTCGATACACTCGGCGATGCAAGTACTAGGCCTCATGGTGTCGGGTTTCGACATGGTGGAGTATGCCCAATTTAATTCCCGCCCTCTACAGAGGTTCATTCTCTCCGAGTGAGATGGCCTGCCTCACTGGATCAGGTCTCACATGATATCCTTGACTCCGGAGGTCTGTCTGTCACTGACTTGGTGGCTGCAGGACCAACAACTGAGCAGGGGTTGTCCATTCTGGATCTCCAACTGGGTCCATCTGATGACGGACGCCAGTCTGCGGGGTTGGGGTGCGGTGTTAGAGCAACACTCTCTTCAGGGTCGGTGGAGCAGGGAGGAATCTCTCCTCCCGATAAACATTCTGGAATTGTGGGCAGTGTTCAATGCCTTGACACTGGCCCTGCCTCTGGTACACCACAGTGGCGTACATAAATCATCAAGGCGGCACCCGAAGCCACAAATCCATGACGGAAGTGTCAAAGATACTTTGTTGGGGCGGAACGCCATCTGCCAGTCCTATCAGCAGTGTTCATTCCAGGGGTCCTGAACTGGGAAGCGGACTTCCTCAGTCATCAGGACGTACACCCCGGAGAGTGGAGCCTTCATCCGGAGGTCTTTCAACTCCTCGTGGATCAGTGGGGTCTACCAGATGTAGATCTTATGGTGTCTCGACACAATCACAAGGTTCCGGTCTTCGGAGCAAGGACAAGGGGTCCTCAAGCAGCGTTCGTGGACGCATTGGCAATTCCATGGAACTTTCGACTGCCGTACGTGTTTCCTCCGGTGTCACTCCTGCCCAGGGTAATTCGGAAGTTCAAGCAAGAAGGAGGAATACTAATTCTAATTGCTCCAGCGTAGCCCAGATGGCATTGGTTCTCAGACCTGCAGGGTCTATCGATAGAGCGTCCTCTTCTGTTTATGCAGCGCCCAGACCTCCTCGTTCAGGGCCCTTGTGTCTACCAGGATTTGGCCCAGCTGGCTTTGATGGCATGGCTCTTGAAGCTTCCGTACTGAGGGCCAAAGGGTTTTCTGAGGCGGTCATTCAAACTATGTTGAAGGCCCGTAAACTGGCTTCTGCTCGGATTTATCATAGGCTCTGTAATTCTTACTTCGCCTGGTATGCAACTAACAATTATGATACATGCAAGTTCAGTACTGCCAAGCTTTTGTCTTACATGCAACAGGGCCTGGACTGACTTAGGCCTTCGTCTGGCCTCCCTCAAGGTTCATATTTCTGCCTTGTCGATATTGTTTCAGAGAAAAATTGTGACCTGATGTTCATATATTCACTCAGTGTTTTGTGGATTCAACCTCCCTATGTCCCGCCTGTGGCTCCTTGGGATTTGTTGGTTGTTCTGGATGCCTTACAAGAGTCTCCGTTTGAACCATTTGAGTCTGTGGACCTTAAGTGGATTACTCTCAAGGTCTTGTTCATGCTGGGTATTGCATCTGCTAGACGGGTTTCAGACTTGGGTGCCTTGTCCTGTCAGTCACCCTTTCTGATTTTTCACCGTGACCGTGCGGTTCTTAGAACTCGTCCTGGTTATCTGCCTAAGGTGGTGTCATCTTTCCACCTTAATCAAGAGATTGTGGTTCCGGCCTTTACCTCTCCAGGTTTATCCTCCAAATAGTGGTCTTTGAATGTGGTACGGGCAACTCGTATTTATATGAAGAGGACAGCTTCTCTTACGAGATCTGATTCCCTCTTTGTCCTATTTGATTTTCACAAACGTGGCTGGCCTGCTAACAAGCAGACCTTGGCCAGATGGATTAGAATGGTGATTGCACATGCTTATGTACAGGCTGGCCTTCCTGCTCCTGCTACCATCAAAGCCCATTCTACTCGGTCGGTTGGACCTTCTTGTGCGGCCCGCTGTGGTGCGACCCTTGAACAATTGTGCAAGGCGGCTATGTGGTCCTCAGTGAACACGTTCATAAGATTATATGTCTTCAATACTTCCACCTCCCAGGATGCCTCCTTTGGACGCCGGGTTCTTGTGCCCGCTACAGTGCGTCCCCTCCGATGAGGAACTGCTTTAGGACATCCCCGATGTTATCCCTGTGGAACCCCAGTGTACCCTGCTGCAGAAAAAGAGATTTATGGTAAGAACTTACCTTTGTTAAATCTCTTTTTGCGAGGTACACTGGGTTCCACAGGGTACCCACCCTGACCCACTTAGCTTCTTTGGGTTTGTGTGGCATTAGCCGCTGACACCTTCTCCTGTCGTGATAATGTGGTGTATGTGGCTACTACGGTTGTCGTCTCTTTTACCTGCTACTGCATTGGACTGGTTAACAAAACTGAGCTCCTGTGCGTGGAGGCGGGTTTATAGAGGAGGCGGCGCTGTGCATCCTGGGAGCAGTTAAAGCATTTAGCCTGTTGGTGCCTTGGATCAACATCCTACTCTACACCCCGATGTTATCCCTGTGGAACCCAGTGTACCTCGCAGAAAGAGATTTAACAAAGGTAAGTTCTTACCATAAATCTCCTTATTATGCATAGCATGTCTACCAAATCCCAAGAAATAAGCAGATAACATCTCTTATACAATGTACAAGTTATCATTTGTTGAAGAAGTTCATCACTTGGATTCATCCAAATACAATTTGTTCATTGGGCTTAATCATTTCTCAGATACTTCAGTATATTATCCCTGGTCCATTTGCATAACATGCAGGTGTTGTGGCCACAGTGCACATGCACAGCGAGTGAATTGCGATTATGGTCGCAGTGAGGAATTAATTGCATATTGATTGACAGGAAGACAGCATTTGGGGGTGGTAACAGAGTGGTTGGGTAAACGCAGGCGTGTCATGGCCATTCAGATGGCGTGTTCTGGGAGGTGCATAAATTAGTAGTTGCTATCGTACTTGCTACTGGAGAGCCCTCTGCGTCCTGGGAGAGCAGCTCAGCCTGCGTGTCTACAGAGGCACTCAGACACTGAGACATGACCTGATTTGCGACGATGGTACCAATGCATCAGCAATTATACACCATAGGGAGGAAACGATGCGACAGCAGTGGGCGTCCATATGCTCAGGTTACTTTCTGCCCATATTAGCATATACTGTAATTGCCATTGCGTATGGCAAAAGATAGCAACAGCAGAAGAAAGAACAACCACATCTGAATCAGGCCCACAGTTATCTGTGAACCAGTAGCGGATTCACCGCTATGCAACCAAAGTGGTCGCTAAGGGTTTGGTGGATCCCAGGGGCCCACTGTTAGGGCTGAGTTTGGGCAGCCAGGAGTCACTGTTACCGGTGCTAGCAACTGCTGGGAGCATGTTTATTTTCAGTTTACCCAGTGAGCACTTTCCGCCCACTTTCCTCTCATGCTGAAAAGTCCTGCAGTTACAGTAACGGGGTGGAGCTGTGATTTCCATGCTTTAAACTGAATGATGATTGGCTTTTGTCTTGGTATGGCATAATGTGTAATGGGCATTATGGTGTGTGGCATAATGTGTAAGGGGTATTACTATAAGGAGGAAAAATGACAAATGTAAAGGGCATAAATCAGTTTTTTGTTAATGTGTTATTGTTTTTCCTGTGTTGCATAAGGAGTTCTACCTGTTGACAGAGTGTTCTGGGCTACCTGGGGCAGTGACGTCAGTCCACACACTTAGCTGACTTAAACAGTAATGCAGGTTACAAGTGAGGGATCGGAGCGGTCAGCGGGAGTGTGAGCTGCCACTCAGTGTGTTAGGGAGTGTGCCTGTGAGGGTGCAGAGAGTGAGCTGCTGATGCTCCCTGTGCACGTGAGAGGGGAAATGAAACACAGAGCAGTCCGCAGGAGTGAGCGCTTCTGCTGCACAGGGGGTGATCTGTGAGAGCCGGTGAAAGGAGCAGAGACAGGTAGCAGTTTATCAGCAGGAGGAGACACAGCAGGAGAGGGAGGTGCTGACTGAGCATGACAGCAGGGGTGCCGCAGGAGCGGGCCTCCACAGATAAGTATCAGATTACTAACTTTATATTACTGTTTTGTATTTATTTGTATTTATTGTGTATTGGATAGTACACAAGTATTTTTCTTCTTTTTCTCTCTCCCTCTATCCTTGATTTGAATTACCAATTACTGGCCCTCATTCCGAGTTGTTTGCTCGTTATTTTTCCTCGCATCGGTGCGATTAGTCGCAAACTGCGCATGCGCAACGTTCGCAGTGCGCCTGCGCCAAGTAAATTTGCTAAAAAGTTTGGTATTTTACTCACGGCTTAACGGAGAAATTTCTTTGTTCTGGTGATCGGAGTGTGATTGACAGGAAGTGGATGTTTCTGGGCGGAAACTGGCCGTTTTATGGGTGTGTGCGAAAAAACGCAGCCGTTTCTGGGAAAAACACAGGAGTATCTTTAGAAACGGGGGAGTGTCTGGGCGAACACTGGGTGTGTTTATGACATCAAACCAGGAACAAAACTGACTGAACTGATCGCAGTAGCAGAGTAAGGGGCCCTACACACACTGGCCGATCCGCCGCCGAGCTGCCCGATGGCGGATACGGACGACCCGGCGGCGTGGGGACAGTGACGGGGGGGGAGTGAAGTTTCTTCACTCCCCCCGTCACGCGGCTCCATTGAAGTGCAGGCAAATATGGACGAGATCGTCCATATTGGCCTGCATGCACAGCCGACGGGGGACCAGCGATGAATGAGCGCGGGGCCGCGCATCGTTCATCGCTGGAGCCTCCACACTGAAAGATATGAACGAGTTCTCGTTCATTTATGAACGAGATCGTTCATATCTTTCAAAAAAATCGGCCAGTGTGTAGGGCCTATTAGTCTGGAGCTACTCAGAAACTGCAAAGAAATTTCTATTCGCAATTCTGCTAATCTTTCGTTCGCAATTCTGCTATGCTAAGATTCACTCCCAGTAGGCGGTGGCTTAGCGTGTGCAATGCTGCTAAAAGCAGCTAGTGAGCGAACAACTCGGAATGAGGGCCACTGTCTGTAATTGTTATTGTACTGTAGTGATTATTGTTTTCTCTTCACAGCTAGGCTGTAGTACTGTATTGTGTAATATTGTCTAGTTAAAGGTAACAGGGAGTTAGAGTTTAATTAAAAAAATGGGAGGGACTGTGACTGAGGATCTCACTCAGTGCATGTCGTGCAAAATGTATGCGCACCATGGAGCAACCAGCCCAGTGTGAATACATCTGCACGAGGTGTGTGCGAACGGTTGCTCTAGAAGCCCAGGTAACTGATCTAGAGCAAACGTTCACACGTCTAAGGGATATTCACAGTCTCGAGCAAGGCTTAGATAGAACGGTGGAGGAGTTGCGGGAAGGGTCACCGGTAGATAAGGATGACCAGGTAGCCAGCTGGGTCACAGTGAGGAGGAAGAAAAAGAGGGGGAGGTACGACATCTCTGAACTACCAAACCCCAACAAGTTTGCTCGATTGGACGTAGATTTGGAGGATGGTAGTGAGGAAATGATGGTACCGGAGGAGTCTGTTCCCTCTAGCAACCAGAGGAGCGGTTCCTCTGGCGCAGTTGGGTTAAAAGATAGTGAGATACCAAGACAGATTGTGGTGCTAGGGGACTCTATCATCAGGAAGACAGATAGGGAAATCTGCAACTGGGACAGTGATCGCCGTACAGTCTGTTGTCTCCTGGGTGCTCGGGTATGGCACATCGCGGACCGGGTAGATAAATTGTTGGGAGGGGCAGGGAATGACCCGGCGGTCTTGGTGTATGTTGGCACCAACGACAAAGTTAGTGGTAGGTGGGATGTCCTTAAGAAAGATTATAGGCAAGAAACTTAAGGCAAGGACATCCTAAGGTAATATTCACTGAAATATTACCCGTGGCACGCGCTAGCCCAGGGAGGCAGAGGGAGATTAGGGAGGTAAATGTGTAGCTTAGAGACTGGTGTAGGAAAGAGGGGTTTGTGTTCCTGGAACACTGGGCGGACTTCTCAGTCAGGCGCCATCTTTTTTGTCGGGATGCATTGCACCTGAATGAGGAGGGGGCAGCGGTGCTGGGGGGTGGAAGGATGGTTAGAAGGTTGGAGGAGTTTTTAAACTAGGTGCCTGGGGGGAGGGTTTAGGTAGAAACTACTGGTCATGCAGTGAGAACAGTAAAGATGGTGGTAGTGAACCAAATGGGGGTGGAGAAGGGGGAAGGGAAGGTGCAGACTCCACAGACATTATTATGGGTACTAAAAGGGGTATTACCAATTATATTGCCAAATCACTGACTAATGACGTCTATGGGTTACCGTTACTTCATACAGAAAATGTTGTCCCTAGCACAAGGAGAAATACTTATCTCAATTGTATGTATGTAAACGCTAGAAGCCTAACAGGTAAAAGGGGGAATTAGAAATCCTTGCCGCAAGTAATCAGTATAATATTATAGGCATTACTGTAACCTGATGGGATGAATCTCATGACTGGTCAGTTAATATGGAGGGTTACACGCTGTTCAGGAGAGACAGATCAAACAAATGGGGTGGAGGGGTTTGTCTTTACATTAAGCTGTTTTTAAAACCTGTTGTACGGGAAGATATTCATGATGAAACTGTAAACACTGTTGAGACGTTATGGGTTGAAATTACATGCGGGGGAAAGGTAAAGAAAGAGATAGTAGTGGGGCTATGCTACAAGCCACCTGGCATTAATATATCTGATGAGGAAGTGTTGCTGAAGCAAATTGAAAAAGCGCCAGGAGCAGGCGACGTAATAGTGATGGGAGATTTTAACTATCGGGAGATAGATTGGACAAACGATTCATGCGATACTGCTAGGGGTAATATGTTTTTAAACACACTAAATGATAACTACTTAATTCAACTAATCAATGAACCAACTAGGTACAATGCAATCTTAGACCTGTTGTTGACTAACAATGGGGATTTGATATCATATATTATAGTAGGGGAGCCTATAGGAAACAGCGATCACAATATGGTCACATTCAATATCAACTTTCATAAGCAGTCCTATATAGGTTCAACTAGGACTCTGAACTTCAGCAAAGCCAACTTTGACATGATGAGAGAAGCTGTAAGGGACACTGAATGGGAAAATTTGTTTCAAGGAAAGAACACTACGGAAAAATGGGAGGCATTAAAATCATAGTGCCAGATACAAATATGCCCCCAGTGCAATGGGCGTGCTGGGGGGGAAAGGTGCCTAGTGTAATGCGCACCTGGTGAAGATACTGTTGGGATCCTCTTCCTCTGGTCACGGCTTCAGGCTGTCAAAGTAGCTCCTCTGGTTCTCCTGTGTGGGCTTGGCTGAGGGGGGGGGGGGGAGACTGAGAAGGTGGGGGTATGGGAGAATTGTCCGGCTTCCCTGGTCAGGTTCAGCCTTGTCATCCAGATCAGTCCACTGCCGGCGCTTATACCTCACATAGCTTCTCCCCCCGACACCACTTATCCCTTACACCGCTTCGCCCCCTGACACCGCTTATCCCTCACACAGCTTCTCCCCCTGACACCGCTTCTCCCCCACACAGCTTCTCCCCCTGACACCGCTTATCCCTCACACAGCTTCTCCCCCTGACACCGCTTATCCCTCACACAGCTTCTCCCCCTGACACCGCTTATCCCTCACACAGCTTCTCCCCCTGACACCGCCTATCCCTCACACAGCTTGTCCCCCTGACACCGCCTATCCCTCACACAGCTTCTCCCCCCTGACACCGCTTATCCCTCACACAGCTTCTCCCCCTGACACCGCCTATCCCTCACACAGCTTCTCCCCCTGACACCGCTTATCCCTCACACAGCTTCTCCCCCTGACACCGCCTATCCCTCACACAGCTCTCCCCCTGACACCGCTTATCCCTCACACAGCTTCTCCCCCTGACACCGCTTATCCCTCACACAGCTTCTCCCCCTGACACCGCTTATCCCTCACACAGCTTCTCCCCCTGACACTGCTTATCCCTCACACAGCTTCTCCCCGACACCGCTTATCCCTCACACAGCTTCTCCCCCTGACACCGCCTATCCCTCACACAGCTTCTCCCCCTGACACCGCTTATCCCTCACACAGCTTCTCCCCCTGACACCGCCTATCCCTCACACAGCTTCTCCCACTGACACCGCCTATCCCTCACACAGCTTCTCCCCCTGACACCGCTTATCCCTCACACAGCTTCTCCCCCTGACACCGCCTATCCCTCACACAGCTTCTCCCACTGACACCGCTTATCCCTCACATAGCTTCTCCCCCTGACACCGCCTATCCCTCACACAGCTTCTCCCACTGACACCGCTTATCCCTCACACAGCTTCTCCCCCTGACACCGCTTATCCCTCACACAGCTTCTCCCCCTGACACCGCTTATCCCTCACACAGCTTCTCCCCCTGACACCGCTTATCCCTCACACAGCTTCTCCCCCTGACACCGCTTATCCCTCACACAGCTTCTCCCCGGCACCGCTTATCCCTCACACAGCTTCTCCCCCTGACACAGCTTCTCCCCGTGACACCGCTTATCCCTCATACAGCTTCTCCCCCTGACACTGCTTATCCCTCACGCAGCTTCTCCACCTGACTTCACTTACCCCTTATGTGTATTTCTCATGCAGTGTCTTCCCTAATGTGCCCCCCCATACAGTGTATCTTCATATGTCCCCTCTCATCTAGTGTGTCTCCTCCCCTCCTGTGCCACACCTCCATCCAACGTGTCTTCCCTAATGTGAACCCCCATCCAGCATTCCTGCCTTCATGTGCCAACCCACTATCCACCGAGGCTTCCATGTGCCCCCTCATCCAGAACATCTTCCATCATGTGCCACAACTTATCCTCCCCCTCCCTATCCAGCATGCCTTCCTTTAATTTATTTTTTTCTCTCATGACGCCTGCTCCTCCCCTTTGAGTGGCATGATGGATGAACGCGGAATGACGGCACTATTGCCTGCATTACCCTCATCTCAATCCCACTGCAAGAGCCTTTGCTTTGGGAGGGACTAGCTGGAGTAGGACACTGCCTTTCACCGCCAAACCTCTCGGTCAGTGTGGAAGGGCGGTGCGGTGCAGCACAGTGGAGAGCGGGGATTAAGCAGGCAGAGCTGCCTGTACAAAGCCCTGTGGCTGGGTAAAGTGAGCTGGCGGAGGCAGAACGGTACGCAGTTCCGCCCCGTTCCGGCCCACTTTAACCCCTGTCCACCAGTGACCACCACGAGCAGGCATAAATTCGGCCGCACATGTCTAACTTGCCTAGAGCCGCCCTTGCTGCACAGCGACCTGTGTCGATCTGGCAATATACCGGGTCATTACCGGGTTATTGTGCGGTGTGAAAGGGATAATAATGTCACTTGGGCACTACTATGGGACATTACAGTAAATAGGACACTACTATTGTTTAGAAAATGAACTGTAGTACTATAAAATTAACATATGCTGCAGGGATGGACTGGTCCACAGGGGCAACCCCCGATGGGTCCCACTGCCTAGAAAGGGGAGGAATCAGGTTCCAGACTATGTTCTTGAATTATACACATACATGCCGACATCCAGGCTGCTCTCTCTGGGCTATGATGACGCGATTCAGCAAGAAATGGGCGGCCGGGCAGGGGGGGACCTGAAAAATCGTGAGACCTGCCTGCTTTTCCAGTGAATTACTGTATGCGAGCAAGGCGGGGCAGCTCTGACACATCCCAGCCAGGTAACTGACAACTTTCTACTCCATGAAACATCTGGTATATTAACCAAGCAGCAGATTTTCAAAGCAGGCAACTGTTAATGGTTTAGGCTGCAGGATTTAAAATGGCAAAAATAATATTAACCACAAAATACAGACAATTATGCATTTAGTATTATTTCCACTTTTAAATTCCACAGCAAAACTACTAAAAATGTGCGGTTTTGAAAATCCACCTCTTCTTAGTAAATACAGTGCATACGGAAAGTATACACAGCGCTTCACTTTTTCCACATTTTGTTATGATACAGCCTTATTCCAAACTGGAATAAATTAATTTTTCTCATACGTTCTAGAGGATGCCGGGGTCCACTTCATGACCATGGGGTATAGACGGTTCCGCAGGAGCCATGGGCACTCTTAAGACTATTCAATGGGTGTGAACTGGCTCCTCCCTCTATGCCCCTCCTCCAGACCTCAGTTTTAGAAATGTGCCCAGGCAGACTGGATGCACTCCAGGGGAGCTCTACTGAGCTTCTCTGAAAAGACTTATGTTAGGTTTTTTATTTTCAGGGAGAACTGCTGGCAACAGTCTCCCTACTTCGTGAGACTGAGGGGGCAGAAGTAGGAACCAACTTCCTGAAGAGTTTCATGGCTCTGCTTCTGGCTGACAGGACACTATTAGCTCCTGAAGGGTACTGAATACTAGCCGTAGATGCTCACTCCCACAGCACGCCGTCACCCCCCTCATAGAGCCAGAAGTCAAAAGACAGGTGAGTAGAAGAAGACAGATCTATCAAGTAAAGTGACGGCTGAGGTAACGCGAGGCTGGCGGGAGCGCAACGCGCCATTGCTGCCCACACACACTGCAGGGTGCAGGGCGCGGGGGGGCGCCCTGGGCAGCAAAAACACCTCTATAAACTGGCAAAAAGGGGGCATAAGATGCCCAGGCACAGCCCTACCACCGCCAGTATAAATATTATGAAAAGTCTGTGAGGTAAAAACGCGCCAATGTGGGGGCGGAGCTTCTTCCCCAGGAAGTCAGCACACTGCTCAGCGCCATTTTCTCTCTCCTCAGGTTGCAGAGACATCGCTGGTCCTCCTTCACTTCTGACTACAAGTATCAGAATGCAAAACAGGGGGGGGGGCACAAGCGAATTTGGTGCTTTACAAGTGTGTTTTACTGTGTAAAAAGCGCTGCATGTCAGTGGGCATTCTGTGTTCACAGGCATTAGATACTGGCTCTGGGGTTGTGAACTGGCTGTTCCTAAACTGTGTCCCTCTGACAGATTTTACTGTGGGTCTGTCCCCTATAAGTCCCAGTGTCTCTGTGTGTGTGTTGTACATGTGTGTAAGACATGTCAGAGGCAGGGAGATCCTCCCCGGAGGAAACCATTTTAGGGACACAGAAGTGTAATGTGGTGGAGGTGCCGGCACACCAAGAGCCTGCATGGGTGAAAGAAATACGTGACAGTATGCATCATATCAATAGGAGATTAGATAAGTCTAAATCTCATGCTGAATGCTGGAAAAAATCTGTGGAAGATGTGATTTTTCAGGGTTCTGTTCTTCCATCCACAGGCGACCCCTCTGGGTCACATAAGAGACCATTTGCAAATATTGTAAATACTGATACCGACACGGACTCCTGTGTCGACGATAGTGACTCCAGGGAAATTGATCATAAATTGGCAAAAAATATACAATATATGATTGTAGCTATAAGGGAAGTGCTGGAAGTCACAGAAGCCACTCCGGTACCTCAGGAGAAGGCTTATTTCTATAAAGAAAATAAATCTAAGGTTACTTTCCCTCCTTGCCACGAGCTTAATACTCTCTTTGAAGGGATGTGGGTGAATCCCGAAAAGAAATTTCATATTCCCAAGAGAATTCAAATAGCTTATCCTTTC
The DNA here is from genome assembly GCF_028390025.1 of Pseudophryne corroboree. Taxonomy (NCBI): domain Eukaryota; kingdom Metazoa; phylum Chordata; class Amphibia; order Anura; family Myobatrachidae; genus Pseudophryne; species Pseudophryne corroboree. The sequence goes on along the minus strand of NC_086448.1, from coordinate 350,804,325 downwards.
CCGGTAGAGGACAGGAAAAAATGGGAGTCACCCCCTGTGTTAGACAGTGCTCTGTCCAGGTTGACAAAGAAGGTAATTCTCCCTGCACCTGGCACGGCTTCACTAAAGGAGCCGGCTGACCGGAAAATGGAAACTACATTGAAATCCATTTATGTTGCCAATGGTACACTGCTCAGGCCCACAATTGCTTGCGAATGGGTGAGTCGCGCTATTGAAAAATGGTCAGACAGCGTGTCATCAGAAAATGACACGATTGATAAAGATGAGATACTCCTTAAGTTAGGGAATATCAAAGACGCTGCCGCATACATGCTAGAAGCGATGAAAGATATTTGACTCTTGAGTTCACAAGCTGCTACCATGGAAGTATCGGCTCGGAGGGCGTTGTGGATTCGCCAGTGGAACGCGGATGCAGATTCCAAAAAAAATATGGAGGCTCTCCCATATAAAGGTGAGGCCTTATTTGGCGATGGACTGGATGCGTTAATCTCGGCGGCTACCGCAGGTAAGTCGACATTTTTGCCCTCTGCGCCTGCACCGGCAAAAAGGACATATCACTCTCACATGCAGTCCTTTCGACCCAATAAATACAAGAAAGCGAGAGGTTCCCCCTTCTTTGCAGGTAGGGGATAGGGAAAGAAGTCCGCAGCGGCTTCAGGTTCCCAGGAGCAGAAGTCTACCCCTACTTCTGCCAAATCTACAGCATGACGCTGGGGCTCCGTTGCGGGAGGCCGCTCGGGTGGAGGCACGTCTTAAACTATATGAAAACAAGATGTTAAAGGTAATAAATCCCTGCGCAAGCAAGTACAGGCAGCCAGGTAGAGCAGAAATCAGGAAAAAAGTGACTCTTCAAACACTTTTAAAAGATACAGAAAGACGTGAAAGTCTGATCCTACTCAAATAGGCGCCACCTAATTAATATGCTACCATCACACAAGAGGAATAATTTAAAATATACATTCCTTAGAATTGTTCCATGAATCTCTCCATCCACATCAAGTTAATGCATATAGTTGACTCCACATGTGGGAAGAAAACATAAACTTTTCATGTGTAGTACAGTATATTTAATGTGACATATATAAAAACAACAACATAATATCGAATGTTCCATGGTGGTGCCCCTAGGGGACTGAAAAATTACCAGATACGGTGGAGAACTGATGAAAAACAGCTCTCAAATACAGCTCTTACTAGTTTGCCCAAAGAAAGGCCACCCGGGTAGGCGAAAGCTCCGGAACAAACAGTCGTACATCAAGGTGGTACATCAAGGAAATAGAGGAGCACGTTAATGACAAAAACACGTATGCCAGATTCAAAGCAGATCCAACAGAGAGAATCATCACAGAATTACAATCACTAATCAAAAAGTATGAGGATCTAGGTGTCTTAGAAGAGAGGGAGGCCAAATTTTTATTTACTGCCAAACCAGTCACGCCAGCACTTTATCTGCTCCCAAAGATCCACAAAAATGTCACACATCCCCCCGGGAGACCTATTGTGTCGGGAATAGATTCCGCTACTGCTAATTTATCTGAGTACATTGATTTCTTCCTGCAACCTTTAGTTTTACAGAATGTTTCTCATTTAAAAGGACACTAAGGACTTTTTAAATTTCCTGACCATGGTTCAGTGGGAGGAAAATGTTTTTAGTCACCGCGGATGTATAATCTTTATATTCTATTTTCAATCATGAGGCAGAATTACAGGCAGTCACCACATATTTACGCAATAGCACCTTGGAAGAACAAGTTCAGGATTTTATTAGGGAAGGGATTCAATTCATTTTATCGAATAATTATTTTATTTGTAACGGCAATTTTTATCTACAAAAGGTTGGCACCGCCATGGGCACCAGGTTCGCTCCGAGTTACGCCAATATTTTCATGGGCCAATGGGAGGAGGCCGTTATTTGGCACGATAACCCATTCGGAGCGAGCCTGGTGTCCTGGAAACGCTACATCGACTATGTTTTTTTCATATGGAGGGGTAACCGGGAAAGTCTTGATGACTTCTGCCTATACCTTAATACCAACAACTTAAATATTGAATTTACATTCAATATCGACACACAAAAGATTGATTTTCTGGATATAACGGTATCTGTAGACAATAACTAGATACAGACTAGGACGTTCACGAAACAAACAGATTCAAGAACTTATATTGAATACAGTAGTTGTCATCATACAAACTGGCTGAATTCTATTCCGCTCGGCCAATTCAAACGTACCAAAAGGAACTGTACAGAGAATAACGTATACAAACAACAGGCTTGTGAACTCCAAAGAAGATTTGAAATGTGTGGATATATAAAGGATATTGTCAATTTGGCAGCACAGAAGACTAATGAGACAAACAGGAGTGACCTTTTAGCTACTAAACCATGCGAACAGAACAAAAATGAGAAGTTCGAATGGGCATTCATTACCAGTTTAATTCCCAACACAAAATTTAGAAAAATCCATCAAAAGAAATTGGAATATTCTTAAAAAGATCCGATACTGGGAAATAAGATTCCTGAACGCCCCACTTTTATTTATAGAAAAGCTCCAAACCTTAGGAACGCCTTGGTAAACAGTTATCTTCCACCAATAAAAAGAGAACCAAGAATCATTACCAAAGGGTTCCATCGTTGTGGTATGTGCATCGGCTGTCGCGAGATAAAAAGCGATGGCACTAAAAAGCTGGATAAAATCCAGATCAATGACAAAAGTGTATATATTAGGGACTTCATCACGTGCAATACAAGTAACATTATTTATTGTATTGAATGCACATGTCATTTGTTCTATATAGAACGCACTTCCCGAGCATTAAAAGATAGGATTGGGGAGCACTGCCATAATATTAAAAGGGGTTTAGAAACACATGCTCTTTCGACCCACTTTAAGAAGGTACATAATTGTTCCCCAAAACACATTATCAGATTTGCAGGGATCAAACTTTCGCCAACGAGATATTGCATCCCGTCTAGCAAAAAGTGATATGCAACTGATTTATGAGTGCAACACGCTACAACCGCATGGTTTAAACAGCGTTTTTGAATTGAAGTGGTTTTTATGAATGGATGTTTTAGGTTATTCTTAATATTGTATGTTTACTCGATGCTGAGATTTTTTTGTTTTAGGTCACTCTTAATATTGTATATTTACTCCATGCTGCTATTTTTTGTTTTATTACTGATATATCAGGTTTTAAACTCATGTATATTTTAAACATTAGTTCATGTCATGCTGCTGATGTTTTGCTCTCTCATATCTTTCCTCACTCTAGGCTCTCTTTTTTTATATATATGAAGGATTAAAATGTGAACTTTGAGGGATTAAAACATGATGTTTACATTTGCTGCCTGACTACTTCCGCCAGGCTGGACAAATGAATTACGGGTTATTTCCGCCAGGACACACGGCAGGACATCCGGACTTCCGGTAGGATACACATTGAGGATGAACACTACCGCCGAGACGTTTCCGGCCAGGACTAGCGGGCGCCACTGATGACGCACTTCCGGTTAAGACGAGTGGGCACCGCTAATGATACCTCCGGCCGGGACCAACGGGCGCTGCAGATGACGCACTTCCGGTAAGGACGGGTGGACAACGTGGAAGATGCGCTTCCGGCCGGGGACACACGGGCAGCAGCCTGTGATTGGCTAGAGCTCATTTATAAGGACTGCATGGATTAGACTCTGACACACTGCCTTGAGAAAGACCCAAACAAAAGGGGTTGAAACGCGTTGGTAAACTGTGTTAGAGAACCCAGGTTTCCGGAGCTGTCCTAGAGGTGCTGGACGGAGGCCAGATCGACTGTTTGTTCCGGAGCTTTCGCCTACCCGGGTGGCCTTTCTTTGGACAAACTAATAAGAGCTGTATTTGAGAGCTGTTTTTCATCAGTTCTCCACCATATCTGGTAATTGTTCAGTCCCCTAGGGGCACCACCATGGAACATTCGATTTTATGTTGTTGTTTTTATATATGTCACATTAAATATACTGTACTACACATGAAAAGTTTGTTTTCTTCCCACATGTGGAGTCAACTATATGCATTAACTTGATGTGGATGGAGAGATTCATGGAACAATTCTAAGGAATGTATATTTTAAATTATTCCTCTTGTGTGATGGTAGCACATTAATTAGGTGGCGCCTATTTGAGTAGGATCAGACTTTCACATCTTTCTGCACGTCTCAAACTGTTCAGCCAAGGTTGGGTTCAGTCTGGCCTGGACCCCTGGGTTTGCAGATAGTATCCCTGGGGTACAGGCTGGAGTTTCAAGACGTCCCCCGACGTCCCCCCATGCCGATTTTTCAACTCGACCTTGCCAGCTTCTCTTCCAGAACGAGAGGCAGTAACAGTGGCAATTCAAAAATTATGTCAGGATCAGGTCGTAGTCCTGGTACCTTTGTCACAACAAGGGGAGAGATTTTATTCCAGCCTCTTTGTAGTTCCGAAGCCGAACGGCTCGGTCAGACCGATACTAAACCTAAAAAATCTGAATCTCTACTACTTGAAACGGTTCAAGTTCAAGATGGAATCACTCAGGGCAGTGATTTCCAGTCTGGAGGAGGGGGATTACATGGTGTCAGTAGACATAAAGGATGCTTACCTGCATGTTCCCATTTATCCTCTTCACCAGGCTTATCTGAGATTTGCGGTTCAGGATTGCCATTACCAATTCCAGATGTTGCCTTTCGGTCTCTCCACGGCGCCGAGGGTATTCACCGAGGTGATGGCGGAGATGATGTTCCTCCTTCGTCAAAAAGGAGTCAATAGGGGGGGCGTGGCCTGGCTGCAGAAGGAGACAGAGGTGCATCACAAGAGCTCCTGCAAAACGGTGCTCCTATCTCATCAAATAGCCCACTCCAGGGCTTCATATTGACCCTTAGTGGCCCTCCTGTCCCCCTTATCCCCCCTGCAGCACCCCTGTACGAGCCGCGGAATCGGGGAGTGGTTTTTACTACTCCCGCGGATTGCGGCCTAGGAGAAGCCCACAAGCCGGGGCCTCGATTTCCACCTCACACCGGTGGTGGCTCCGGAGACTCTCGGATCCGGCCGTGAAAAGCTCCCGGACGTCGGACACCCGCGCTGCCGCTAGCCGCGGCTGAGGGACCCTCCTCGCCACCCGCCGCATATCCTCGCTGCACAGAGCCGCTGAACATCCTAACGCGGGACGAGGCCGCAGAATGACCGGCGACGGCGCCAGCTACACGCCCACGGCTCCCTGCTGCCGCATCTCTGCTACGCCTCTCCTGCTGGGCCCTGTAAGTACATCTCTACTTCTTTACACTTATCTGAGGGACCCCAGCGGAGTAAGGAGAAGATAGTGCAGTGATTTTGACAAAGGGGTGTACTGGACAGTGGTGACTGGACCCTCAATTACGACCTGCAGTTCATCCACCGGAGGGCCTTTCATTTTCATATTCATATTGAGACATTATCTATTTGTCTGCTGGTTAGCCAGATACTGGAGCACCAGCAACTGAATAAAACCTCCCTCACCTGACACCCCCTCCCCCCCCTGACATTATACATTCTCATACCTTCAAACTTCAATAAGGAGAGGGAAAAAGAGAAAAGGAGAGGAGTAAAACGGAAACACCTAGAAGAAACATAAGCCTGACGCCCCCTGCAGTTTGCAGGCTAGAAGTGCATATTGGAGTGAGTCTATAATTGCTATGGACAAATTCATGTCTAAATCATTACGTAACCCACGGGGTGCTCAGTCGGGTAAAGGCAAAAATCGTGAGAATCCCGCTAGTAGTGCCCCTGTCTCCCCGACGTATAGTCAAGGCTCTAGTCCTCGGGGTCAACCCGCACCAATTATGGATCCATCTAAATCCCTCACCACGAATGAAATCACAAATATACTATCATCCCTGCTAGATCAGAAACTGGCACCCCTGAAAACCTCTCTGGATTCAGCGCTCGCACAACTTACAGCCCATGATCAACGTATCTCAGAGGCAGAGCAACGAATCTCGGATTTAGAGGATGATCTATCAGCAGCTAAAACAACCCAGGTGGAACACGACAAGCTGATGACATCTCTGCAAGACAAATTAGAAGATTTGGAAAATCGGAATAGAAGAAATAATGTACGTCTGGTGGGCTTACCAGAATCTGTGAAATTCTCCGAACTCATGGCCCTGGTCTCCCAGTGGCTACCCAGAGAGCTAGGATGCGTATCTGCCACGGGTTCCATCCTAGTGGAACGTGTACATCGAATTGGTCCTGATCGTCAGTCCGGCAGAGATAGACCCAGGCCGGTCATCATAAGAATTCTCAACTACGCCGATAAGGTTCGGTTGCTGGAGGCCTATAGAAAACACACAGATCTCCGATACCAAGACTCCAGAATTCTATTATTCCAAGACTTCTCATATCTGGTTGCTGCAAGACGACGAGAATTCTCACCTATTTGCAAATGCCTCTTCGAGATGGGCCACAGGTTTGCGTTGTTGTATCCAGCCAAGCTGAGAATCACCTATGGTGGAAAAATCCACTTTTTTGAAACCGCACAAGAGGCCAGAAATTTTGTGAACTCCTTGGATGCAGCTCTTCTATCGGGTACAGATGATGCTGACTGACTCAATATATCCTTCTTAAGTGGGTTGATCGCCACCATTACTTGACTCATTTATGTTTAAGTCAAATAACGCCTTTTTTTTTTTATAAGCTGAATAGAAGGTATTTCTACACTGGGAGGAAGGCTTACTGTAGCGGCTGGAGCTTGAAGAGGGCTACGGTGCGACAGTACCATATTGGTTGTGTTCTTTTAATTTTCTCTTTGTATAACTTTTCCCCCTTACAATTGTCTCTGACATTGTTCTGTTTGTTTTCTACCTTTCCCCTCACCCTCTTTTCTCGTCTTTTGTCATATTGTTTTAGAATATGGTGCCCCTGGTTACCAGGTTGGAGAATATCCTCCTCACATGTTTTACTGCTCTCCATTTGGAGATTGCTATTGTTTAACAGGGCGCCCATTTGGGTTCGCAAAAAGTTAAAATGGTTTTATAACTTGGTTCATAATATTGACACTGTGCACACACATGGTTTACGTATAATGATAGGAATGTATCTGATGTTTTACATTTATTATTTATCACCAACGATCCACATCGGTCCGCTCGCTGGGACGGACTGGGATCGACAGTTATGGTATATTATTCCCCGTGGATGGCCTAGGGTTGGTATCGGCTGAATGCCGTCGACCCATGATCCTTCCACAATAATGCAGTCACGATTTCGATTAGTGTCCTGGAACGTAGATGGGCTTAATACTCCCATTAAACGGAAAAAGGTCCTTGTTTGAAACGACTAAAACCGGATATAGTATTATTGCAGGAAACTCATTGGCGGATGTCAGATCCGAATGTATTACGGGATACGTGGGTTGGAGAGTATAGAACAGCCTCCTTCACATCCAAACATAGAGGGGTACTAACTATTCTCAATAGATCACTCCCTGCCACTATCTTAGATAGCTTGGTCGACCAAGAGGGTAGATTCCTGTTCTTGAAAATAAAAATACTAAATACGCTCTATACGATAGCCAACATATATGCCCCCAATGGCCCTAACGCATCATTCTTCTCTGATGTCTACAAAAATTTGCAGGATTGGGCAGAGGGAGAAATTATCATGGGAGGAGACTTTAATTGTGTACAGTCAGCTGGTATTGACAAAACAGCTATATCCGGTACCCCTACGATCACCACTCCACCCTCACTCACCTTACTCACCTCTTCTCTACGACTGTCCGACCCCTGGAGAATTCGTAACCCAGACGCTCGCGAATATACCTTCTACTTCCACCTGCACCATTCCTCCTCCAGATTAGACTATTGGTTAATCACTGATTCTCTTTTGCATCATGTAGTGGATACTAAAATTGAACCAATCTCACTCTCGGACCATGCTCCGATTTGGTTATCAATCAACCTAGATACCCCCTTACCTAGGTCCTATAATTGGCGTTTCCCCGCTTATCTAGAAACTTCCGAGGACTTTAAACAATTTCTCACCAGAGCCTTCCTAAAGTACACGGAGGATAATAAGGTTCATGAGAACGACATTAATTTGTTTTGGCCGGCTTCCAAACCAGTTGTCCGAGGACAAATATTAGAATACGTTTCCAGAAAACGCAAACATCTGAATACCCAGTTGAGTGACCTGAGCAAGGCTTTGACCGCAGCGTATAATACACTGACATTAAATGATTCTCCAGACAACAGACAAAATTACATCGATGCGAAACATCTCTATGACGCACTTTGCACCGAGAGAGCCAGTTTCTCCTATGACGTACAGCGGAATAAATTCTTCCGAGGGGGTAATAAGTCGGGTAAACTATTGGCCAACTTAGTGAGATCATCTACTGCCCCCTCCCGTATAACTAGCTTACATACCGACCCGACTTCCTCAACTATGGACACACAAATTATGTCAAACACCTTCCTACAATACTATTCAAACTTATACGCGGCACCTTTAGATAGCCCCACAGAGGGTATGAAGTTTTTGGAAGAAGCTAACTTACCTACATTAACAGAGGAAGAATGAGAATCACTAACGTGCCCTGTAACAGACACAGAGCTGCTGTTCTTGATTAAGTCACTTCACAATGGGAAATCACCAGGCCCGGATGGGTTTGGAGCAGTATATTACAAAATGCTAGCTCCCCACATAACACCATATTTATTGACGTTGTTTAATTCACTGCTGAACAGGTCCCCTCCACCCCCGAGATTCACAGAAGCTAGAATAGTAGTATTCCCTAAACCGGGTAAAGACCCATCATATGTCCAGTCCTACCGACCCATATCTCTTCTTAACCAAGATCTAAAACTATTCACCAAACTATTGGCCACTCGTCTCCAACCGATACTAATGCGTATTTTACATCCTGCCCAAACGGGGTTTGTTAAAACTAGAACATCAGTACATAATGTACGAACCCTAATAGCAGCAATACATAGTGTCAAAGACTCTACAGCATCTAAGGCACTTGTGGTCAGCTGTGATGCCGACAAAGCGTTTGACCGTGTATCATGGACACACCTACTTAGAATTTTCCACACAACAATTCGGTGAGGGGTTCACTAAAGTCTTTAGTATGCTTTACTCTAATCCACAAGCTCACCTAACCATTAATGGATTGAACACACCGGCCTTTTCTTTACATAGAGGTACGCGCCAGGGATGCCCCCTATCTCCCTTACTTTTTAATCTAGCTCTAGACCCACTGATACGCACCTGCGTGCAAAATGTTGCCTGGGAAGGAATAAAAATTGGCACACAACCAGTGAAGGTTTCGGCCTTTGCGGATGACCTTTTATTATATTTTAGTGATCCCATAAAGGCGTTCCCTTCATTACTGACCACGCTACATGATTTCCACTTGATCTCAGGCTTCTTAATCAATTTCGATAAAACAGAAGCTTTGGCTCTTGGACCCAAGGCCGCACGAAATTGGGGCTCCAGATTTCCCTTTAAATGGGCGACTGGTTTCATAACCTACCTGGGCTTACGCTTCTCACCTACCCTAGCCGAACTGTACCCACTGAACTTTTCCCGTGCCATTAACAAAATGATTGAAGATTTTACACGCTGGCAAACCTTACCAATCTCATATATAGGTAGATGCCACTTATACAAAATGATCTCCTTCCCCCGTTTACTATACCCGATCCAAATGCTCCCATATCTTCTGACCAAACGAGATGTACAAACAATTAACAAGGCCCTTAATACTTTCATATGGACAAACAAACGTCCACGTATAGCCCTTTTTAAACTGAAACAACAGACAACGCTGGGTGGCGTGAATATACCATGCCCAGAAGACTATTCTTTAGCCGCTAACTACAGATATGCCCTTGACTGGGTGAGAGGTTCCTCTAACTACACTAATATATCTCTGGAACAGAGTATGCTATCCCATGGTACTTTGTCTACCATATTACATTTTCAGACCCCTTCACACTGACGTCCATCCGCTCGAACCCGCTGCTACTCGCTCCATGCAAAGCGTGGCAACATCTTCGAAAACGCAAAGGGCTGACAACTACCTGCTCCCTATTCCAACCACTCCTGCATAACCCAGACTTTCAAGGCGGAGACACAGATGCTATTATCAAGACTTGGTACTCCCAAGGCTTACGTTTAGTGTATCAATTCTTAAATGTCACCTGTACCGAAGTACTTACCTTGTCACAATTAAAGATTAAATTCCCGAACTTATATATACCACTATTCGCATATTTTCAAGTACGCAGCTTTACAACACAATTGATAACACGCTTACGGCCAGCAGATTATAACTTTCCCCTGGACACCCAACTGCGTTTAAACCCCCAGTCTTCCTATCCAACATCCTTTATTTATGCACACACCAGACGCCAACTTGACTTAGATTGTCAAACCACAGGCCTAGCTAAATGGTCGACCACTCTACCAGACATCCCTCTACAGACCATAATACATTGGCACTTGTTACTTAATAAATATTTAGTATCCTCTTCCTATGCTGAAATGCATTTAAAAATATTACACAGGGCGTATTATACTCCCCGTCTCAGATACCTCACGGGCATCTCTGATAACTCCAATTGCTTCAAGTGCTCCACACATGATGCTGACATCATCCACTGCCTTTGGTCATGTCCTATAATACAGCTATTTTGGAAAGACGTCTGTAACTACATTACAACGACTCTAAATATCCCTCTCACACCAACTTTACTCTGGGCTTTCTGGAACCAATATAACTCTGATAGTTGCTCATTACCTACAGGCAATAAACTGTTATTAGCTAGGATAGCGGCAGCTTCGAAAAAGACTATTCTATCCCAATGGATACACGGAACCCCTATACCCATAACCCTTTTATTTCCTAGACTGACGCATCTATACCAAATGGACTGGATTGAATGCTCTCTTAGAGCGGAATCCAACTCTTCCAAGTTTTTTACAATATGGCTACCCTATGTGATAACCTTGTCACAACCAATTCGTGATAGCATGCGAAAAGTAGTTAAATATACTACATGGTACAATATAGAGACGCTTACGAGGGGATCACCACCCTTCTAACCCCAACTTTACTGTTTTCAGGAACACTGTTTTAGACTAGCATATACACACTGTTAATGGCATGGCACCGAGAGACGACCGATCCTTGCAATGTATTTAGCAATATCCGTGACCTACTGTTATCATCACTTCCTTTACTAATGTATGTGATTGCTCTTGTGTGGAAATAATGTTATACATTCCTATACAACCTGAGATTTGATATTGTCGCTATACAGTTGTCGTGTGCAATGTGTGTGTTACACTTGTATTTTTTCTCTTTACCAATAAACAGATTTTTTTTAAAAAAGGAGTCAATATAATTCCTTATCTGGACGATCTCCTGGTAAAGGCGAGATCCAGGGAGAAGTTGCTACAGAACATCACACTCTCCCTGTCCATAGTCCAACAACACGGTTGGATCATAAATTTTTCAAAGTCACAGTTGGAACCGACGACAAGATTGTCTTTTCTCGGGATGATCCAGGACACAGAAGTTCAGAGAGTATTTCTTCCTGTGGAAAAGGCTCTGGAAATCCAGAAAATGGTAAAACAGATATTGAAACCATCAAGTGTGTCGATCCATCAGTGCATTTGGTTGTTGGGGAAGATGGTAGTGGCCTACGAGGCCATACAGTTTGGCAGGTTCCATGCCAGAGTATTCCAGTGGTACCTGTTGGACAAGTGGTCGGGATCCCACCTACACATGCACCGGAAGATAATCCTGTCGTCAAAAGCCAGGATTTCGCTCCTGTGGTGGCTACACAACTCGCACCTACTAGAGGGACGCAGGTTCGGGATTCTGGACTGGGTCCTGGTAACCACGGACGCAAGTCTCCGAGGCTGGGGAGCTGTCACTCAGGGGAAAGCTTCCAAGGAAAATGGTCAAGTTAGGAAACCTGCCTTCACATAAACGTGCTGGAATTGAGAGCCATTTACAACGGCCTTCAACAAGCGGTACATCTTCAAGATCATCCCGTGCAGATCCAGTCGGACAATGTAACAGCAGTCCCGTACATAAACAGGCAGGGCGGAACGAAAAGCAGAGCGGCGATGGCAGAGGTGACAAAAATCCTCCTCTGGACAGAAAGACATGTAACGGTTCTGTCTGCAATTTTCATTCCGGGAGTAGACAACTGGGAAGCGGACTTCCTCAGCAGACACGATCTCCATCCAGGAGAGTGGGGCCTCCATCAAGAAGTCTTCGCAGAGGTGACAAGTCTTTGGGGAGTTCCTCAAGTAGACATGATGGCATCTCGTCGCAACAAGAAGCTTCAGAAATATTGTTCCAGGTCGAGAGACCCTCAAGCAATAGCAGTGGATGCACTAGTGACCCAGTGGGTATTTCGGTCAGTGTATGTCTTCCCTCCATTTCCGCTGATCCCAAAAGTTCTCAGGATCATAAGAAGAACAAGGGTTCGAGCAATCTTCATTGCCCCAGACTGGCCAAGGAGGGCTTGGTACCCAGATCTTCAGGAGTTGCTCATAAAAGATCCTCGGCCTCTTCCTCTTCACGAGGACCTGCTGCAGCAGGAGCCGTGCGTGTATCAAGACTTACCGTGGCTACGTTTGACGGCATGGCTGTTGAGCGCTGGATCCTAGCCAGAAAGGGTATTCCAAAGGAAGTCATTTCCACACTTATTCAGGCCAGGAAAGAAGTAACGTTGAAACATTACCACCATATTTGGAGAAAATATGTGTCTTGGTGTGAATCCAAGAAGGCTCCTATGGAAGAGTTTCAGTTGGGACGTTTTCTCCATTTTCTGCAGGCTGGTGTGGAGGGGTTAAGCAAGGTCCAGATTTCGGCCTTGTCAATTTTCTGCCAAAAACAATTGGCCTCTCTTCCAGAGGTTCAGACCTTTGTGAAAGGGGTTCTGCACATCCAGCCTCCATTTGTGCCTCCAGTGGCACCATGGGACCTTAATGTGGTGTTGCAGTTCCTTCAATCGGATTTGGTTTGAGCCTCTACAAGAGATAGAGTTGAAGTTTCTCACTTGGAAAGTGGTGATGCTTTTGGCATTGGCATCCGCAAGACGGGTGTCTGAATTGGGGGCCTTGTCTCACAAGAGCCCTTACCTGGTCTTTCATGAGGATAGGGCAGAGTTGAGAACTCGCCAACATTTTCTTCCAAAGGTGGTTTCATCTTTCCACATAAACCAACCTATTGTGGTGCCAGTAGTTACTGACACGTTCACTGATTCAAAGTCTCTAGATGTGGTTAGAGCTTTGAAGGTTTATGTCACTAGAACAGCTAGGATACGGAAAACAGAGGCTCTGTTTGTCCTGTATGCTCCCAACAAGATTGGGTGTCCTGCTTCCAAACAGACTATTGCGCGCTGGATCAGAGGTACGATTCAGCATGTACATTCTACGGCAGGATTGCCGTTACCTACGTCGGTGAAGGCCCATTCTATTAGGAAGGTAAACTCCTCCTGGGCGGCTGCCCGGGGGGTCTCGGCATTACAACTTTGCCGAGCATCTACTTGGTCAAGGTCAAACACATTTGCTAAGTTCTACAAGTTTGACACCTTGGCCGATGAAGACCTCAAGTTCGGTCAATCGGTGCTGCAGGGTCATCCGCACTCTCCCACCCGTACAGGAGCTTTGGTATAAACCCCATGGTCATGAAGTGGACCCCAGCATCCTCTAGGACATATGACAAAACAGGATTTTGATAAGTACCGGTAATCCTTTTCTCCTAGTCCGTAGAGGATGCTGGGCGCCCGTCCCAGTGCGTACTTTATCTGCAGTTTTGTTTATTAGAGTTACACTTGTTGCTGTAAGTGGTTCATGCCTGTTGGCGTGTGTTATGTTGAATGCCATGTTGTGCGGCATGGTTGAGGTGTGAGCTGGTATGTGTCTCACCATTAGTATTAAAGTAAATTCTTTCCTCGAAATGTCCGTCTCCTTGGGCACAGTTCCTATAACTGAGGTCTGGAGGAGGGGCATAGAGGAAGGAGCCAGTTCACACCCATTGAAAAGTCTTAAGAGTGCCCATGGCTCCTGCAGAACCGTCTATACACCATGGTCATGAAGTGGACCCCAGCATCCTCTACGGACTAGGAGAAAAGAAAAAGAGAAAATCCAGTTTTTCCCTCAAAATTCTGCACACATAACCCCATAATGACAACTTGAAAAAAGTTTTTTTGAGATTTTTGCAAATTGATTAAAAATAAAAAACTAAGAAATCACATGTACATAAGTATTCACAGCCTTTGCTCAATACTTTGTTGATGATCATTTAGCAGCACTTACAGCCTCAAGTCTTTTTGAATATGATGACACAAGGTTGGCACAACTATCTTTGGGCAGTTTCACCCATTCTTCTTTGCAGAACCTCTCACGCTCCATCAGGTTGGATGGTAAGCGTCGGTGCACAGCTATTTTCAGATCTCTCCAGAGATGTTCAATCGGATTCAAGTGTGGGCTCTGGCTGGGCCACTCAAGGACAGTGATAGAGTTGACCTGAAGCCACTCTTTTGATATCTTGGCTGTGTGCTTAGGGTCGTTGTCCTGCTGAAAGATGAACCGTCACACCAATTTGAGGCCAACCGCACTCTGGAGCAGGTTTTCATCCAGGATGTCTCTGTACATTGCTGCATTCATCTTTCCTTCTATCCTGTCTCCAAGTTCCTGCCGTTGAAAAACATCCCCACAGCATGATGCTACCACCACCATGCTTCACTGTAGGGATGGTATTGTCCTGGTGATGAGCGGTGCCTGGTTTCCTCCAAACATGACACCTGGCATTCACGTCAAAGAGTTAAATCTTTGTCTCATCAGAACAGAGCATTTTGTTTCTCATCAGGGTATATTACCTAAACTCCCGATTTTGACAGAGATGGTGTTTTTTCTTCAAAGTGTCATCTCGGGAATTTACTAAACTCAAATCTCGGCAGTGATGAGGGCATTCGTTGTTTTTTTACGGCTGTGTTTTAAAAATATGAATGAATACACCATCGGTCAAACGCGGCTGTTTAGGTATAGAACTCGGTCATTTACTATGCATTCGTATTTGAAATCTCTACCGTGAAAATGCATGTGCGGCCGTGAAAAAATGCAAATCGTAATAAAAGCCTAAAAATAAGTAGACCTGCTTTTGAGAAGCGTGTTTACATGTGTTTCCAATTCTACATTACTCACACCTGAATTTTTGGACCTTTAAAAGGGACCCAAGCACATTTGTAACATCTCTCACTCTGAAATGGCTGCTACCGTGTGTAGTACTGATTTCTTGTTTGCTGGGGGATACCTGAGACTGCTCCATGAGGCAACAATAAACCAAGGCCAGGAAACTGAACATGGTTAGCAGGTTGTACAGGTTCCGCGTAGGCTGGCCAGGCCTGGTTTTTTTAGGGGGTGTTTAAACTTGAACAAATTGCCCGATGACCAGGTTATACAGATGGTCCGGCTAAATAGATAAAACATTTTCCGTCTGTATGACCTTGTCAAACTGAACCTAGACCCTGAGACAGCATGGTCTCGCTCTATCTAAGGCCTGCACAAACTCGTGGCTGTGTTGCACTTTATGGCTACTGGTAGCTTCCAGCCTGTGACTGGCGATGTAATTAGTATCTCACAGGTCACCTTTTCTAAATATTTAATTCAGGTGAGTTAAAACATACATACACGTCTATGCCTAAGTGGTGCTTCTGTTATGTAATATAACACAGTATTGTATTGATTACAGGTCATGACACTCACCTTAAATTTTGTACTGTCCACTCAGGTTTTGGATGTCTTGGATGCCCACATAGATGCCTCTCTCTGCTTCCCTACCCAGGAGTCGCAGTGGCATGCAGTCAGGGTAGCTGTCTCTGAGCTTGTTGGTATGCCCAATGTGGTGGGTGCCATAGATTGCACACACGTTGAGCTGAGACCACCTAGGGGCAGGCAATATATTTATACCAATAGACATCTGGGCCAATCCAGTAATGTGCAGGTGGTTTGTGTAGCAAATTAAACAAAACACATATTCCGTGTGAATAATTTATTACCTTGAACACAGGCATTTTTTGTGCAACAAATCAAAAAACATTATTTGTAACAAACTATTTGCTGCAGGCGTCATTATTATTATTTTTGTGTGTGTGTGCTGGGTGCAGAGGATTGCCCTGGTTCGTTCGTCCGGGTTCTGCTGGAGCGTCTAACTGGGGAGGTAACTGGGGTCTGGCTTGGTGTAGTTGTTCCCGAGCTAGAGCTTAGTTGGTGTGATGCCAACACATTAAGGCTTTGGCTGAGGTTAGTTAGGCTTGCAGTGAGTTGGCTATTAGCGGCAGTGTTGCTTGCAATAATTCTGGACATGTTTTCGTTAATCATTTGGTTGTGTTGAATCAATTGAATGAGGGCTTGTTGCTGCCGCTGTTGCTCATCCATGATGCGTTGCAGATTGGCTGAAATTTGGGTGTTGTCTGCCCTCATCTGCTCCATTGAATTGGCAATTCTGCCAACCTGAACTATCAGTCTGACTGAGTTTCGACTGAGTCGCGTCAGATGATGGGGCAGACTGGCAAGGTATTGGGTGTGGGTGTTCAGGCACGCATAGTGTTGCGCCTGTTGTGTGGCCCAACTGCTCCAAAACTCGGGGGGCTATTTGTTGCTGGGGTGGTGTTGGGCTCAATTGGGGGCTATGGGATGTTTGGGGTGATTGTGTTATGTCCTGCAGCGTGGTTGTCTGGGTAGGATCTATGGTTTGCAGGTGTAGTGTGTAGGTATCCTGCTGGTCACTTTCCTGCTGGGCATCCTCGGCCATGATGGGTGGTTCTGTATGGGGTTGTAGACAGCCACTATTTAGTCATTATTTAGCATTGGTCTAATTATAGCTTTACGTCAACATGCATTACTTCTTAATATTCATGTTAGTATTGATAAATAGATTGTTGGCTAAACTTCACAATTTAGCTCACCTTTTTGTATAAATATGTTGCTTTTAACGTTAACTACTCAGTTGAAAAATGTTTAAGGGAATTGTTGGACTCTGAGCCATAATTAATGTTCGAACACGAAGAACTCTAACAAATACAAATGACTACATTTACATATTGTGTATGAAGCTTCCTTTTGAAGAACACACACAATACAATAAAATGCGTTGAGCCATTGTTCAAGGCAGTCAGTGGTCTGGCCAAAACTTTAACAAATATAGTGGTAAAAAATGTAAACATTAACAATGGTGGAAAAAGTCTTAAGGTGTCCTATGTTTCGAACTGGTGATGTTGGGCATGCAAAACAATTGGATGAGACTTAATATTTATGTAGCTGTTTCTAGCAAACATTTAAAAAAAAAATATTTGTTGCTATGCCCAACATCACCTCTGAAAATTATGCACAAAAAAAAAACCCTAAACCCCCATGTGCTTGCTGTTGATGATTATTACAAGGATGAATGTTTATTTGTGACACATTTTTTTTGCTGTGCACAAACAGTGGGGCAGATTAATTAACCTGGAGAAGACATAAGGAAGTGATAAACCAGTGATATGTGCAAGGTGATAAAGGAAAAAGCCAAACAGCTCCAATATGTAAATTAACAGTTAGGATTTGTTTGGCTGCTGCCTTTATCACCTTGCACATATCACTGGTTTATCACTTCCTTATGCCTTCTCCAGGTTAATACATCTACCCCACTGTTTTTTAACTTCTTTACAAGTAATTGTTATGTTTACTCACCAGACAGCTGAGGGGATTGAGGATCCTCGCTTTGTGGGCTGGCCAAAATGGCTTGTGGTGGCAGGGCCGACACTATGGGGATACGCCGTTGGGGTGGTGAGGATGCTGCTGGTGATTCAGCCTCAAGACGGCGTCTCTTGGTTGGCCTCCTATGTTGAGGATCCGAGCCCTGTGATGGGCGCCTTAGTGGAGGGGGGTTTGCTGAAGGAGAACCTATGTGATAAGATAAACATTAACATTCTGCTTTTCTCTGTGTTTTCAGAATATGTGTTTACACTAAATTCTTAACTGCATCGCCAGCATCTGCATCTCTTGGCAGTGTGGTTTGTGGCCTGGCTGTGCTGCATCTCTTTCGTACTGTAAAAATATGAAGAATGTACTAATGAACATACTATTATGTTTATCTGTTTATGCAAATTCCTTATTGTGATGTAAACATATGTGGAACCTGATGAGAAGTAAACTCAACTATGCTTATGCTTTTCTGCCTGACTTCATTGGGTGTGTATAGTTGAATTAAGAAACAATTTCACCAACCAATCCATACACAAAGGTGCATAATGCACAATATTATACTACTTAAAACCCAAACTTGGGGATAAATTTAATAAGACGGGAGTTCTATTTGAGATGGGATGTTGCCCATAGCAACCAATCAGATTCCAGGTATTATCTTCTAGAAGGTGCTAGATAAATGTGCAGTAGAATCTGATTGGTTGCTATGGGCAACATCCCATCTTAAATAGAACTCCCATCTTAGTAAATTTACCCCTTGGTAGCTTGACACAACCAGAATATAGCACGATATGTTACTAAATTTTGCTGCTAACAACAAACCACTACCCACATATATCTACAACAAATTGTAAGCATCAAAAAAAATATGCTTGAAAAATCACATCAACCACACAAAAGAAAACCCAGATCAACACACAATAACCATAAGTCCATTAAAAAAAAAAAAACTTTTCACAAAACACATGAATCACACTTCATTAAAATACACCTACAACAATTTACTGTTGAATTAAAACACCAGAAAAAGGCAAAGACAACCTGCTAATTGACAATACAAAGGAAAAAAACAAAACTAATTGTGATTAAAACTACATCACCAACACATTATAAGAATGAACCAACTTACAATCACAATTAGCTAGAAGACATTTCAGACAACTAAGGACAAAGCACAGATGTTAAAATTATAAATAAAAAAACAATAATAAACTCACCATCCTGCCTTGGCCGATCCGAATCCCGGACATTAGTCGCACCAACCACTTCTGGCAGAGTACGCACAGGCTCCTCCCAATCCCGATAGGACGCTCGGAAGGGGTGGCCACCCCCTATTTGGTGGGCTGATTTAACCTCCTTTGACATCTTAGCCTTGACACAGCGCTTGATGTCGTAGAATCGCTTACGACACGTGTCCTCAGTCCGCCTCACCACACCCTCACTAGTCACAGCCGCAACAACCTTCCCCCACAGAATGCGTGACGAAACCTTTGCAGCATCATGGCCAAACAGCTGTCGATGATGCCTCATCAGCTCCCGCACCAAAGCCATATTCTCAGCGTAGCTGAATTTAACATTGCGGCCCGTCTTTGTAGTGGTGCGTGGCTGCGGAGCCACAGCACCATCACTGTCACTATTACTGGAGGCCGCAGCAGCAACCTCCCCCTCCTCCTCACTAACCTCCTCCACCTCACTCACCTCCTCCACCTCACTCACCTCCTCCACCTCACTCACCTCCTCCCTCTCACTCACCTCCTCCACCACACTCACCTCTGACTGGGACATAATCAGGACAAACAACAAATAACACTGATAAAAAAACACTAAACACACTCCTCCACTACCACTACACACCAAACACACACACACTCACAAACAATGACAATAGACGTTTAAAAAAAAACAAAGACAAAAAACTAGACAGACTTTTAATTAACTACGCAACAAGACTACTTACACACACAGTACAGCACTCAACATTCGCAAATGACCTCCTCAAAACCGCCAAAAACTCCAAACAACTCACCAACTCCTAACACACCTTCCTCTCACCTCTCCACTAGCTAAACCCACGAGGTGCGGACGGTTTGGGGCGGTTTTATAGTAATGAGCACAGACACTCCTCCATCACGAATCAAACCAATCACGGATGAGTGACAAAAACGAAACTTAGAAAAAAAACACGGCCGGGAACGGATAAACACTGCCGTAAACGAAAAATGACGCAGTCGTGAAAAAACCTCATAACACGGCCGCAAATCATCAAAATCGGCCGCATTCTACCTTTGAAAAACGCAAATGACATCGACATCGGAAAACACGAATATGAAAAAAGCGACAGCTTAGTAAATGAGTCGTAATAAATTCAAAAAGTTGCAACTTTACACATTCGATGTCATTCGTGTTGGAACTTTTATCTCATTCTGAAAAATACGAATTTTAGTAAATATACCCCCATGGTCTGAGAGTCCTTCAGGTGCATTTTGGCAAACTCCAGGCGGGCTGCCATGTGCTTTTTACTTAGGAGTGGCTTTTGTCTGGCCACTCTACCATACAGGCCTGATTGGTGGATTGCTGCAGAGATAGTTGTCCTTCTGGAAGGTTCTCCTCTCTCCACAGAGGAATAGTGTAGCTCTGATAAAGTGACCATCGGGTTCTTGGTCATCTCCACAACTAGGGCCCTTCTCCTCCGATCGCTCAGTTTAGACGGCCGGCCAGCTCTAGGAAGAGTCATGGGCCTTCATTCCGAGTTGATCGCTCGCTGCCGTTTTTCGCAGCGCAGCGATCAGGTGAAAAATGGCATTTATGTGCATGCGCATGGTACGCAGCGCGCATGCGCTAAGTACTTTCACACAAAACGTTGTCGTTTTACACAAGCTCGAGCGACATTTTTCAGTCGCTCGAGTGTTCGTTGTTTGATTGACAGGAAGTGGGTGTTTCTGGGCGGCAACTCAGCGTTTTCAGGGAGTGTGCTAAAAAACGCAGGCGTGCCAGGTAAAAATGCAGGAGTGGCTGGAGAAACGGGGGAGTAGCTGGCCGAACGCAGGGCGTGTTTGTGATGTCAAACCAGGAACTAAACAGACTGCAGTCATCGCAAGCTAGGTGTAAGTCTTGAGCCACTCTGAAACTGCATGAATTTTTGTAGTAGCAGAACTGCTAACCTTTTTTTCGCACTTCTGCTAAGCTAAGATACACTCCCAGAAGGCGGCGACCTAGCGTGTGCACTGCTGCTAAAAGCAGCTAGCGAGCAATCAACTCGGAATGAGGGCCATGGTGGTTCCGAACTTCTTCCATTTACGGATGATGGAGGCCACTGTGCTCATTGGGACCTACAAAGCAGCAGATATTTTTCTGTACCCTTCCCCAGATTTGTGCCGCAAGACAATCCTGTCTCAGAGGTCTACAGATAATTCCTTTGACTTCATGCTTGGTTTGTGCTCAGACATGCACTGTCAAGTGTGGGACCTTATATAGACAGGTGTGTGCCTTTCCAAATCATGTCCAATCAACTGAATTTACCACAGGTGGACTCCAATTAAGCTGTAGGAACATAGGTGTACGCAGAACATTTTATTAGGGGGTGCACCATCGGAGGGGTGTGTTTGGCACCACCTACTGATACATAAATGCCCCCAGTGGTGCCAGATACATAAATGCACCCAGTGGTGCCAGATACATAAATGCACCTAGTGGTGCCAGATACATATACCCGCGAGCTATGATTGGCTGACAGCCGAGAGACATTGTAAATGACTGCCGGAAACGGGGACACACAGTGAGGGGCAGGACAGATGCTCTCCTCCCTTCAAGTTCAGCGTCAGACTGAGACGGGAATCAGCGGCAGCAGCAACAGGCGTGCGCGTGTGTGCGGGGGGTGCCGGACATTAGGGCCTGTGCGCACCAGGCACCCCCCCCCCCCCCCCCCCCCGTGTGCCTGCCTATGTGTAGGAACATTTCAAGGATGATCAGTGGAAACAGGATGCACCCGAGCTTCATAGCAAAGGCTGTGAATATGGGCCCTCATTCCGAGTTGATCGGTCGCAAGGCGAATTTAGCAGAGTTACACACGCTAAGCCTACGCCTACTGGGAGTGAATCTTAGCTTCTTAAAATTGCGACCGATGTATTCGCAATATTGCGATTACTAACTACTTAGCAGTTTCAGAGTAGCTCCAGACTTACTCTGCCTGTGCGATCATTTCAGTGCTTGTCGTTCCTGGTTGACGTCACAAACACACCCAGCGTTCGCCCAGGCACTCCCACCGTTTCTCCGGCCACTCCTGCGTTTTTTCCGGAAACGGTAGCGTTTTCAGCCACACGCCCCTGAAACGCCGTGTTTCCGCCCAGTAACACCCATTTCCTGTCAATCACATTACGATCGCCGGAGCGAAGAAAAAGCCGTGAGTAAAAATACTTTCTTCATAGTAAAGTTACTTGGCGCAGTCGCAGTGCGAACATTGCGCATGCGTACTAAGCGGATTTTCACTGCGATGCGATGAAAAATACCGAGCGAACAACTCGGAATGAGGGCCTTGGAGTATTGTGTGAAGAATTTTGAGGGGAAAAATTAATTTATTGCATTTTGGAAGAAGGCTGTAACATAAGAAAATTTTGAAAAACTGAAGCACTGTGAATACTTTCTGGATGCACTGTAACATGGCTAAATAGCAAAAAACTATGGCAGGCCATGCTGGGAAGTGTAGTTCTACAACACCTGGAGGACCGCATGTTGCCCACCATGGCAAGTCTGAGCTGAAAATACCAGGTCTGTCATGCTTGGCAACAGAAAAGTGTCACAAATGTATTCTCCCCTCTCTCAGCCATTCTTAGTAAAGAAGCTGCTCCCTTTGGATAATTACATTTATACATGCTGCATGTATTCTGTAAGTCACAAGCTATGTAATTATGGGGACTCATGTGAATTTGGTTTTATCCATGTGTTTTTTTGTGTAAAATCTAGATTTCTCTACTGCATATGTGCATAAAAAGCTTACACTTGAGGGGTCATTCCGAGTTGATCGCTCGCTAGCTACTTTATGCAGCCGTGTGAACGCATGGCCCACTAGGGAGTGTATATTTGCTGTGCAAAAGTGCTATCGCATGTGCAGCCGAGCGGTACAAAAATAGTTTGTGCAGTTTCTGAGTAGCTCAGAAATTACTCAGTCGCTGTGATCACTTCAGCCTGTCCGGTCCCGGAATTGACATCAGACACTCTCCCTGCAAACGCTTGGACACGCCTGCTTTTCAAAAAACACCCCCAGAAAATGGTCAGTTGACACCCATAAACGCCCTCTTCCTGTCAATCTCCTTGCGATCGGCTGTGCGAATAGATTCTTCGTTAAGTCCATCGCACAGCAACGATCCTCTTTGTACCCGTATGATGCGCCTGCGCATTTCGGTGCATACGCATGCGCAGTAGTGACCCGATCGCTGCGCTGCAAAAATCAGGTCGGAATAACCCCCTCGAACCTGTAAGCATGCTCAGTCACATCTTACGCTTGCAGCTTCCTTCATTCAGGGAGGAGGAACAGGTGGGAAGGCGAGGGCTAGCATATGCCAAGTACAGAATAGGGTGTGCAATTCCAGCATTTACAGGACCCTCTAATAAGATTCTTGGTTTTAGGATTGAGTGTATTTCATCAAACAAATGAAAATAATAATAAAGCTGCCCCAGCCAGCAATCAACAGATTCTCATATTCATTGCTAGAAGATCTCTGGGACCTGCAGATCACCACAGCGACTGCCAGGGGAAAATGATCCATCTATGTCGACATCAGATTACGCTATTTCTCCTGTTTTTATCTCACCCTTTATTTGAAGGAGCCATAAACACAAAGAACCTCTCTTCATAACGGTGGCTGCTGTAGGGCGGGATGTAATGAAGTCCAAGTTCAGCAGCCGTGCGGGATGCTGGCCTAACTTTTTTAAAGGGGCAATAATTTACAAGGCTAAACTATGCCATGTAAATTATTGCCCCTTTATAAAAGGCATCCGAGTTTGTCCGGCATCCCACACGGCCGCCGAATTCGGACTTCATTACATCCCTGCGCAGTGGTGGACAATGGTGCAAGGTTGTCCACTGCATGAGCTCCACCTAACATAGGTGAGTTTAGCAAGTTAATACATCTGGCAATGATTACAATTATTACACTCTATTATTCTTTTTTATTCTCAGCTCATCTATCTAGCTCTGACTATGGTCACACTTCTGTGGATACTCCATTAGTGTACATGGCTACATTAGAATGATCATGGCCCACCACCTTCTGCCTCTTGCATCGTTTGCTGAGCTGCATGTACTTTGCATGTACTCAGCATAGGGGTGCATTTGTGTGTGCAGCTGGGTCTGGCTGCTTGACTGAGCATGGCCAGTGTAGAAACACGCAAGACACGCTACTCCAACTGACATACTTTCCACCAGCCCCATAATGGGCGGGAATCAATTCTTTTCACCCGTTTCCACACTCATTCTGTTTCTGCCCTCAGGGACGTTGTATCATTATTTCAGCTTGCTACCCCCGGAGTAGCGAGGCACCCAACCCTTTACACAGTAAACCTGATTACTATGGGTGCAATATGCGCGATAACGGAGATCATTTTAGAAAGGAAATTGGGCGTGATATATCATTTGAATCTCACCCAATGTGTCCAAATCTACAATGTGTTATAAGCAGTGCTTAAAGTGGTCCTAGCGAGGTGGTGGAACTCACATCTCCCCCACTGCCCGTGCCCCTGTGGCACACACCACACAAAGGGGCGTGGTCTCAAAAAAGAAAGTGGTGTGGTCACCCAGTAGTATCCCCAATTCTAATTACGCCACACAGTAGCACAATCCTATTCACATTACACCACATTGTAGTGTCCCTTATTCATGTTATGACACACATTAGTGCCCCTTATACAGAGAGCCCACAGTAGTAGCACCCCAAATACACATAATGCCCACAGTAGTAGTGCCCCTTATGCAATTTCCAGTGTAATGGTAGTGCCCGCAGTGGTAGTGCCCCTTTTGTAGAGCCCATAGTATTGGTACCCCTTATGCAGTGCCCCCAGTAGTAGTGCCCCTTATGTCCCCAGAAGCGATGCCCCTTATGAAGTGGACCTTATGCAATGCCCTCATTAGTAGTGCCCCCATGTAGTAATACCCCATGTAGTATTGTCCCAAGTAGATATGCCCCATTTAATTATGCTCCCAGTAGATATGCCCCCTTTAGTTTTGCTCCTTCTAGATATGCCCCCTTAGTTATGCCCCTTGTAGATATGCCCTCTTTAGTTATGTCCCCAGCAGATATGCACCCTTTAGTTTTGCCCCCTGTAGATATGCCCCCAGTAGCTATGTCCCTTAAGTTTTGCCCCTTGTAGATATGCCCCTTGTAGATATGCCCCCAGTAGATATGCCCCCTTTAGTTATGTCCCCAGCAGATATGCCCCTTGTAGATATGCCCACCTTAGTTTGCCCCCAGCAGATATGCCACCTTTAGTTTTGCCCCCTGTAGATGTGGCCCCTGTACAGTATGCCCCTTTAGTTTTGGCCCCTGTAGATATGCCCCCAGTAGATATAGCCCCCTTTAGTTTTGCCGCTGTAAATATGCCCCCAGTAGTTATGTCCCCTTTAGATATGCCCCCTTTAGTTTTACCCCTTGTAGATATGCCCCCTTTTATTTTTCCCCCTGTAGATATGCCCCCAGTAGTTTTGGCCCCTTTAGTTTTGACCCCTGTAGATATACCCCCTTTAGTTTTGCCCCCTGTAGATATGCCCCTTGTAGCTATGCCCCCTTTAGTAGTGCGCCTTGTAGGTATGCCCCCTTTAGTAGTGCCCCTTGTAGGTATGCCCCCTTTAGTTATGCCCCTTGTATGTATGCCCCCTTTAGTAGTACCCCTTTAGTTATGCCCCTTGTAGGTATGCCCCCTTTACTTATGCCCCTTGTAGGTATGCCCCATTTAGTGGTGCCCCTTGTAGGTATGCCCCCTTTAGTAGTGCCACAAAAAAGAACCACACAATATACTCACCTTAAGCCCCGCTCCCTCATCCGACTGCTGATGTCCTTCTTCCTTGCCGCCCGCTCCTCCTCGGAACTATGGGAGAGACGTCCAATAGGACACACCGCACACTGCAAAAGCCGGAACTCAGGAGTGAGCTCCGGCTACCGCTGTGAAGAAGAAGCCGGGCGCCCGCTGAAAAAAAAAGTCTCTGTGGGCGCCCAGCATCTCCCTGCACCGCCGGCTGACAGCATGGGTTAGGTGAGCCGGAGGAGGCGGAACTGGTTCCGTCTCCAAATGGAACTGACGCGCTCGTTCGGCTCACTTTAACCTCTGGTTATAAGTAGAGATGAGCGGGTTCGGTTCTCTTCACGATCCTAGCCAGGAACCGAGTCTGGCTTGGGACTTCCCGCCAGAATCGGATCCCAGAACGAGGCAAAATGTCATCATCCCACTGTCGGATTTGCGTGGGTTTTTGGATTCCATATAAGGAGCCGCTCATCGCCGCCACCATTTTCACTCCAGACTTGGAGAGTGAGGGAGACAGACCTCTGTCTCTCTCCGTAGGTGGTGGCGTCGGGTGGGGTCAGTGTGTGCTCTCTAGGGGTGCCGTCCTGTGACTGTGGTATCCCTGTGATGTTAGGGGTGCTGTCCTGGCTGTCACTGGTGTTTCATGTACTGTTAGGGGTGCTGCAGCTGTACATAGGTGTTGCTGTCTTGGCTGATGTGCTGTACAGGGGCACTGTCCTCCTGTATACTGTGAAAATACAGGGGTGCTTGCCCTGTCTTGTATGCTTTAAAAATTCAGGGGTGCAGCGAAAATAAATGTACACTGGCCCCGTCTTGTATGCTGTAAAACTTCAGAGCCGCGTTTTGGATTCGGACGCGTTTTGGCAAAACCTCCCTTAAAATTTTTTGTTGGATTCGGGTGTTTTTTTTCCAAAAACCCTTCAAAAACAGCTTAAATCATAGAATTTGAGGGTAATTTTGATCCCATAGTATTATTAACCTCAATAACCATAATTTCCACTCATTCCCAGTCTATTCTGAACACCTCACAATATTATTTTTAGTCCTAAAATTTGCACAGAGGTCGTTGGATGACTAAGCTAAGCGACCCAAGTGGCCGACACAAACACCTGGCCCATCTAGGAGTGGCACTGCAGTGTCAGGCACTTAAAAAAATTGGCCCCAAACATCACATGATGCAAAGATAAATAAATAAAAAAGAGGTGCAAGATGAAATTGTCCTTGGGCCCTCCCACCCACCCTTATGTTGTATAAACAGGACATGCACACTTTAACAAACCCATCATTTCAGCCACAGGGTCTGCCACACGACTGTGGCTGAAATGACTGGTTGGTTTGGGCCCCCACCAAAAAAAGAAGCAATCAATCTCTCCTTGTTTAAACTGGCTCTACAGAGGCAAGATGTCCACCTCATCATCATCCTCCGATTCCTCACCCCTTTCACTGTGTACATCCCCCTCCTCACAGAGTATTAATTCGTCCCCACTGTAATCCACCATCTCAGGTCCCTGTGTACTTTCTGGAGGCAATTGCTGGTGAATGTCTCCACGGAGGAATTGATTATAATTAATTTTGATGAACATCATCTTCTCCACATTTTCTGGAAGTAACCTTGTACGCCGATCGCTGACAAGGTGACCGACTGCACTAAACACTCTTTCGGAGTACACACTGGAGGGAGGGCAACTTAGGTAAAATAAAGCCAGTTTGTGCAAGGGCCTCCAAATTGCCTCTTTTTCCTGCCAGTATACGTACGGACTGTCTGGCGTGCCTACTTGGATGCTGTCACTCTTATAATCCTCCACCATTCTTTAAATGGTGACAGAATCATAAGCAGTGACAGTAGACGACATGTCAGTAATCATTGGCAGGTCCTTCAGTAAGGACCAGATGTCACTCCTGACTGCCCTGCATCACCGCCAGTGGGTGGTTCTGGAAATCTGATCCTTTTCCTGGCAGCTCCAGTGGCGGTAGAAAATGAAGGAGGAGCGGGTCACGTTCCACTTGACTTGACAAGTGTCTCACCAGCAGGTCTTTGAACATGTGCAGACTTGTGTCTGCCGGAAAGAGAGATACAATGTAGGCTTTAAACCTAGGATCGAGCACGGTGGCCAAAATGTAGTGCTCTGATTTCAACAGATTGACCACCCGTGAATCCTGGTTAAGCGAATGAAGGGCTCCATCCACAAGTTCCACATGCGTAGCAGAATCGCTCCGTTTTAGCTCCTCCTTCAATCTCTCCAGCTGCTTCTGCAAAAGCCTGATGAGGGGAATGACCTGACTCAGGCTGGCAGTGTCTGAACTGACTTCACATGTGGCAAGTTTAAAGGGTTGCAGAACCTTGCACAATGTTGAAATCATTCTCCACTGCGCTTGAGTCAGGTGCATTCCCCCTCCTTTGCTTATATCGTAGGCAGATGTATAGGCTTGAATGGCCTTTTGCTGCTCCTCCATCCTCTGAAGCATATAGAGGGTTGAATTCCACCTCGTTACAACTTCTTGCTTCAGCTGATGGCAAAGCAGGTTCAGGAGTGTTTGCTGGTGCCCCAGTCTTCGGCACGCAGTGGCTGAATGCCGTAAGTGGCCCGCAATTCTTCGGGCCACCGATAGCATCTCTTGCACGCCCCTGTCGTTTTTTATAAAATTCTGCACCACCGAATTCGATGTATGTGCAAAACATGGGACGTGCTGGAATTTGCCCACATGTAATGCACGCACAATATTGGTGGCGTTGTCAGATGTCACAAATCCCCAGGAGAGTCCAATTGGGGTATGAGAATGCTGATATAGATTACCTTATTAAACACTCTAAGAGGTTAAGAGACTTTATACGCTATTGGAGTATGTAGTACCGTAAGGGTACGCTCTTTGCGTAGCGGACGCTGTATCGGGAGCGAGCCGCTCGAGCGACACAAACGCTCGCGAGAATACGCTGTTGGTATCGGGCACAACCTTAGATGAGCGACTACCGTAATGCTACGCTATCAGCGTAGCAGACGCTCGAGACCACGAGGAGATCACGAGCGGCGCAGACGCTCACAAGATGACAATCAGTAAACCTTATATGTAACACACAGAAAGGATATTCTTATGCTGTAAACCTTGTACTAAAACACTGTAGCGATATAACGCTGTTTGACCTTGTTAATACTAAAGCTGTTTGAGCGATTGAGACGCTCCTATTACCCCTTGCAATATAATGAACACACAATATCGTGTTAAGGGTCCAACACCTTTTACTAACAAGAGTCTTAAGTTATTTTGAAAAGGGGAAACAGTTCACAAGTCATACGCTACAAACTAACATATAATTCTAACCGAGTATCTAGACAGTAACATACACAATAGAGAACGATCGCATTACAAATACATAGACTAAGTGTGAATGGCTAACAATATACGGGTAACAAAGTGGCAACAGAGAAACATACCATACGGGCAACACACGCAGGCGCAACCGGAATCCAGTCCTCCAATTATCAGCGATAACTGTTGAAGAGAGAGTACTGGCTGGCCTGGGGACGGTGACCATTATATACACTGCACACAATACAGTACAATGGTCCCTATATTCTTATTGTTCATTGGACACAGGAATTCGTCTTCGCATTATAACAAAAGGTCATAGGTTGATTCATACAGGTGGGCTGTGACTATTTCCAACTGCTCAGGTGGGTGGGAAACTAGGTTTCCCGCCGCATGGATAATAAAGTGCAAATAATAGCAAATGTCCATAAACTTCTTATGTCCATAACTATTCGCACGAGCGATTAATCTTCTCCAAACCAACACCGGAATATTGCTAATTAAATACTCTTCCGATGGATACTAAACACCACTGTGGAACCCCTGTCTGACCCTTCGTATCAAACAAAGAGGGATCTCTTTGTCTATGAACATGCTACATTAACTAAACTTTCAGATTCTATCAAAGGGACCATAATCTACAAAATACATTATATGGTTAAAATATGTAACGATCGAGTCGCCCGCTAGACGCACACAAACTCTACCGTAAATGCGCATACCGTGCGCCTGCGGGTGCACGCAACAGCGAGTATGCGTACGCACGGGAGAGCGTGGGCACGCGCAGCGGGGACACGCATGAGGTGCAAATATGGTAGTGTGCATCATGATATTTTTCTGACTTTGACAGTCCACCCTTTGGCAGTCACCAATAACTGCCACTTTCTAAAACATTTCAAAACGAGAAAAATATATGTCATGTGTAAATATTTCTATGGTTGGGTAGGGGAAGAGAGGAGAAGGTGAGAAAAGAGTATGACCTAGTGAGATAGCAGAAGCATGTGTGTATGAGTCCATGTTTGGAGGGTCATGTATCATCGTGCCGTACGTGTTTTAAATCAAGCTTCGAGGTATTGCGAAGTATACATTTGAATTCCTTCTTATCCCGTGGTACGGGTCTGTGGATGGGCTGTCAAACTTTACCGAGCTCTTTTCGGCTTTTAGTTGCAACAAAATGGGGGAGCACATTTTAGTTGATGATACATGAATGGGGGGGAATATGTGAATGCTGATATCTGTGCCTGTATTCCCTATCGACTATGTGTGTCATTACCTGAAGGTTGTAGAGATGAAGATAAAGAACACTTATGGTAAATGCATTGATAAACTATGTGAATTTAATATACATTTGCCGATTGAGGTCTTGTCTTGTCTTGTCTTGTCTTGATGTACATGTTGACTGTAGTCTCTTTGTGCTTTTGCTAATAAACGTAAGCAAAGCTTTATCAATGTCCATAGACTTACAAAAAATGTTGGGCTAGCGTTTTCATTAAAGTACTAGGGACATGGGGGGTCTATGGCATAGTCCATCAGTTGTCTGTGTAAAAGGTTGTCAAAACTTCTTCTTTAATCTATCTGTTGTCTGCATACAAGGTCGTCAAATTCCTCTTCCAAGCGGGTCTTTTTTTTTTACCTTGGAGAAAAACAAAGGAGAAACGGGTAAAAGAAACGGACCGTAGAATCACATTTTCATCACATCATTGTCTCTATCGTTGGGTCATAAGTCAAATCCATTGGAATTACAATTTCCTCACTCCTTAGACTCATTACCCTGGTACTACGTTTGCACTTCGTTAAAGCCTGACCGCATCTAAATATCAAGCCAATCGTTATGACAACACCTAAGATACATAGAAGAAACTTCCCTACATCCATTATGACTCCTTGAGCCCATTCTCCTAAACCAGAGAACCAATTTCGCGGGTTCAACCATGACACCCAACCAGTCAGCTCATTACCCACAGCAGCAAGGGTGAGATTGTGTTTCCTGCGAAATTCCCACTTTAATTGGAGAATATCGTCCATCTTTTGGTCTATGACCTCGACCGGGTCCTCGGTGCTATTTGTAATATAAGTGCAGCATTTTACGCCGTACTGCGTTGCCAGTGTGACACAATATCCACCTGTCACTGCCGTGAGATAATTAAGAACCATCCTATGCTGAACCAGTTCTGTTTTATAAGCTTGGAGCTCCCTTCCAGTATACCTAAAAGTGTCGTCATACATTTCAGTGATATTGTCTAATAAATTTGCAAGCGCAGATATATATCTATAATTCAACACTCCTCTAGCGGTGCGAGTGAAATCTAACGCGAGCAGAACCTGAATCCCGGTGGATTCATGGATCAGATCAGAGGCCGGATGCTCTGTCCTTTCTGTCAGTTGCCTTTTAACGACGTGCTCGTAATGAGTGTGAGTATAAGGAGCTTGGGCACCACGGTGTATATCTTTCATTTTGGCATGTGATACAGTCATTACTTCAGGCAGTACTTTTCCAATATAACACAATCCTTCTGAGTTTGGGGCAAGCCACTTATACGCCTTCCTCCCGCATATGAAATATACATCATCGGGGAGAACATATGGGACGGAGTAGGACATAACCAATGCCATATTACACATCTTCCATGTGAAATCTCCTAACCCTAATTCTCCCATCTGTCTAGTACACGTATCTGTTTGTATGATATGTGCACAGTATCCTGGTGATACCTCTCCAACTCTCATGATCCTACTTCCTAGGGTATACCTATATCGGAAATATTTTCCACTACCGGCTATGTGGCGTATAAGTTCTGTATCTGTTGGCATTCTATCGGCTCTGTATGAAAAGGTCATGGTTTGGTTATTCCATGACAGTTCCCAATTTCCCGGCTTTCAGGGATTGGAAATGTTAAAACATACTAGGGATCTATCCACATGATATTGGTGGAGCTTCAAACTAGGAGGACTGGAGATATTAAACCTCCTGTCCACCGGCCTCCCACCACTTAGCTCAAGTACCTCCCCTATAGTTAAAGGGAAGGGCACTAATCCTGATTTGCTATGGCCTTGAGGTACTTGAGAGCATACCCAACAATATGTCTGATTTAACACTTTACCCACTAAGGAGTGATAGTCACTCAATGGATGCCGGTCCATGTGGATATTAAAACTGGATTGGCATTTCTTGATACACCCATCCTCAACTACACTGTCACAGAGCCTACAGATACAGTTCTCTTCAGCTAACAATCCTTCACAATTTCTTCTATTGTCAATGCTATCGGATCGTTTTCTGATACTCGCCTTTACTTGTTGATTAAGTTGTTCTTGGAAAACTACGCCTCCATCTTTGTCATCAGAACCCATTCCAGAACCTCTCTCGACCTCCATGGTACTCGCGCCGGAACAGACTGCTCTGGTCAACATCATGGTCAACAGGAAAATCCGGATCACAGTCTCTTGGGGCAAGTCCATCTTATAGGAGGAAACGGAGAAGAATGAGAAGTGGGAGAAAAAATAATTTTAGTGAGATGGGATGGGAAGTGGAGAAAAACAATAAAAGGGAGAAAGAAATCTGGCTCGACAAGCTTCAGGTCTTATTATCCTCTACGCTCAAGTGTTGTCTCAATCTTCCCCGAACAGACACTCTAGTGATACAACCTCTACCATCTGTTCTTTGTCACGGGACCTCTCTGGATCCGCAACCTTTTTACAGTGAGACGTATGGACCCAAGTCTCTCTCTCGGCAACCTTCAAAGCAGTTGTGCTGGTCAATAAGACTTGGTACGGTCCTTCCCATCTGTCAATAAGGCAACCTGAGCGTAGAAAATTCCGTATCATTACATAATCCCCAGGTTCAATGTCATGACAATTACTATCTGGCAAATCTGGAATCATCAACTTCAAATTATCATTTTGAATCCTTAGCTGTTTACTCATGTTAACCAGGTATTTTACAGTCACTTCATTGTTACACTTCAAATCATCCTGAGGGTTAATCATAACATGCGGTTGTCGACCAAACAAGATTTCAAAGGGGGACAGATTAAGAGGGGACCTGGGAGTGGTTCTGATGCTGTATAGTACAATGGGTAAAGCTTCTGGCCATGTCAATCCCGTTTCTGCCATAACTTTGCTCAGTTTATTTTTAATAGTGCTGTTCACTCTTTCCACCTTCGCACTCGCCTGGGGGCGGTATGGAGTGTGCAGCTTACTATCAATTCCCATCAACTTACACATTCCTTGAAAGACATCACCTGTAAAATGGGTACCCCTATCACTTTCAATTATTCTAGGGATACCGTATCTACACACAAATTCCTGCACAATTTTCTTAGCAGTAAACATAGCGGTATTTGTGGCCGCAGGAAATGCTTTGACCCAATTTGAAAATACATCTATACAAACAAGTACATACTTCAAATTTCGACAAGGGGGTAATTGTATAAAGTCAATCTGTATTACCTGAAAAGGGCCGCCTGTAGGTGGGATATGAGATGGTTCTGTTGGTATTGCCTTTCCGATATTCTTCCTTAAACAGGTAAGGCATGACATTGCTCTCTTACCTGCATGGGATGAAAATCCTGGGGCGCACCAATATGCTCTTACCAACTTGCACATTCCCTCCTTGCCCAGATGAGTCAGCCCGTGTGCTGCTTCAGCTAAACATGGAAGATATGCTCTGGGGGCCACTGGTTTACCTTGTCCATCTGTCCAGAGTCCTGAGGACTCCTGGCCATATCCTTTTGCCTTCCAGACTGCCTTTTCCTGTGTGGAACACAAATTTTGCATTTCACACAACTTCTGTGTGTTGATGGTATTAAATACCATCAGTTGTGTGGTGTCTGTCTGTCTAGGGGTACCAGCTGCTAGCTTAGCAGCTTCGTCTGCTCGGCTGTTACCAAGTGATACTGGGTCTTGGCTATATGTATGTGCTTTACACTTGATAACAGCCACTCTGTCGGGTTCCTGTATCGCTGTTAGTAGCCTTTTGATGTGAGCTGCATGCGCTACCGGTGTACCAGCTGCCGTCATGAAGTTTCTGAGGCGCCATTGGGCTCCGAAATCATGGACTACTCCGAAGGCGTACCTAGAATCGGTGTAGATATTGGCTGACTTTCCCTTAGCCAATTCACATGCTCTGGTTATGGCAACCAGTTCAGCAACCTGGGCTGAGTGAGGTGGGCCTAGCGGTTCTGCTTCTATGGTGCCTTGGTCATCTACGACTGCGTATCCAGTACACAAGTCTCCCGAGTCCGTCTGTCTGTGACAACTACCGTCAGTGTAGAAAGTAAAATCTACATCTTCCAGTGGGTTGTCACTGATGTCAGGCCTTGCTGTGAAATTTTGGGTCAAATATTCCATACAATCATGTGTGTCATCCCTTGTATTAAATCCTCCTTCCCCATCACTCTCGTCCTCCACCCTTTGTGCCTGTCCAGGCACACCTGGGAGATATGTTGCAGGATTTAATGCACTGCATCTCCTTATGGTGATGTTTACGGGGGCCATTAGTGCCAATTCCCATCTTGTAAACCGCGCTGATGAGACGTGCCTGGTTTGGGCAGAATTTAGCAAGGCTGACACTGCATGTGGTGTATGAATTGTGAGGTTGTGACCTAGCACTACATCTTCGCTTTTCGTTACTAGCAATGCTATCGCAGCAACGCTTCGCAAGCATGTGGGGAGGGATCGCGCTACCGTATCTAGCTGAGCGCTGTAGTATGCTACCGGCCTGCTGGCATCACCGTGCTTTTGGGTTAGGACGCCTGCCGCGCAACCAGCACTTTCTGTTCCGTACAGCTCAAAGGGTTTCCCATAGTCTGGCATACCTAATGCTGGCGCCTGCGTTAGGCACTGTTTAAGTCTCTCAAATGCCATCTTGGATTCGTCTGTATGCGAAATCCGATCAGGTTTGTTTGATGAGACCATCTCCTGCAAAGGTAATGCCAGAATGGAAAATCCTGGGATCCAGTTACGGCAATACCCACACATTCCTAAAAACGTTCTGATCTGTTGCTGGGTTTGTGGCAGAGTCATGTCTCTAATTGCTTGGATTCTATCAGCGGTCAGGTGTCTCAGTCCTTGTGTCAGACAATGTCCCAAATACTTCACTTTAGTCTGGCATAATTGCAACTTGTCTTTGGAAACCTTGTGTCCTGTGTCTGAAAGATGAAACAGGAGCTGTTTCGTATCTTTCAGGGATGCTTCCAATGAATCTGAACACAGTAGTAAATCATCCACATACTGTATCAATACTGATCCATTCTCTGGTTGGAAAGACTGTAAGCAATCATGCAAAGCCTGTGAAAAGATACTTGGACTGTCTATGAAACCTTGTGGTAATCGAGTCCATGTGTATTGGACTCCTCTGTATGTGAATGCAAACAAATATTGACTGTAGAGGTACCGAGAAGAAAGCGGAGCAGAGGTCAATAACAGTGAAAAATTTCGCAGTGGGAGGGATTTGCATAAGGATGACAGCTGGATTTGGCACTACGGGGAATTGACTCAACTATTTTGTTGACCCCTCTTAGATCCTGCACTAATCTGTAACCCCTCCCCCCACTCTTTTTAACAGGGAAAATGGGGCTATTGGCAGTGCTGGACGTCCTTACCAGAATGCCCTGTTGTAGCAAGCGCTCTATTACAGGGTAAACTCCTAACTCCACCTCTGGCTTCAGAGGGTACTGTGGTATTTTTGGAGCTATCCTACCATCTTTTACTAGCACAACTACTGGGGCTACATTTGCCATTAATCCAGTGTCTTGTCCGTCCTTGGTCCAAAGTGACTCCGGTATCTGGGAAATCATTTCTTCTACCTTGGCCGGACACCTATTTGCAACAACAGTGTGTGACATTAATCTTGTTGGGGAGTCTAACATATCTTGCGCTACCTGAGCGTGGTTTTCGGGTATGTCCAAGAACACACCTTCAGGAGTACAATATATGACGCATCCCATTTTGCACAGTAAATCTCTCCCTAAGAGATTAGTCGGAGCCGATGCAGCCAGCAGAAAAGAATGCTTGGTATGCAGAGGCCCTATCGTAACCTCTGTTGGTTTGCTTAAAGGGTATTGTCGTACTACTCCTGTCACTCCCATGGCTGGAATTGTTTTACCAGTGGTTCTAATGCCCACGGTCGAATTTATCACTGACTTGGCCGCCCCCGTATCTACAAGGAAATTTAGAGATTTACCAGCTATATCAATTATGACCTCGGGTTCACTCCCAAGACTCGCAATCAATTTTACTGGCTGCAGATTACAGGTGTGGCCACACCCCTATTGGGTATGGTGACCTCCCTGCATTGCAGTTGCAGCTATCACCTGTGGAGGGGGTGAATGGGTATTATCAGAGACTTGCCAGTCTCTTTTTGGGGGATACCTTCTTGTTTCCCCTGCATGTGGCTCATAACCCCGTCTCTGCGGTCCCTGATCCCAATTTCGTATGTCCTGTCGTTGTCTAGGGTTTTTATGTGCATTATGTGAGTTATTTGTACAGTTACGTGCAAAATGGCCTTCCTTGCTACAATTGTAACATTTTACCACATACGGCTTACCACCAGGGATCTGTGATCTGGACTGAGGCGGCCTTGTTGTTAGGGCCTGGATACTTATTGCCATCAGTTTATCACTCTGTGACTCCCTGTGTCTTGTAATATTCCTGTCGTGCCCAACAGCAGTCTCTCTTAAGGCGGCCACCGACATACCTCTCCAGTTAGGTTGAGTAGTTTGTACCCTACTCCTTAATACCTCCTTTAAACCGTCCATCAGGACGGACACCGCTACCTCTCTATGGTGTATATTTGCCTCAATGTCCATGATCCCAGTGTATTTAGCCATTTCCTCTAATGCTCTGTGGAAATAATCGGGGGCAGTTTCCCTTTCCATTTGTTTAATGGAGAATATTTTGTTCCATTTTACTACAGCTGGGAAATATATT
This sequence comes from Pseudophryne corroboree, assembly GCF_028390025.1. Taxonomy (NCBI): domain Eukaryota; kingdom Metazoa; phylum Chordata; class Amphibia; order Anura; family Myobatrachidae; genus Pseudophryne; species Pseudophryne corroboree. The sequence continues at coordinate 350,767,319 of NC_086448.1, read as the reverse complement.
CCCAACTGCAGATTGATTCTGGTTACATTTTCTTGATTATATGCATCCGTAAGGGGAACCTCCTGATCTAGTTTTAAGTGCACCCTTATTGCACACCCGCATGTCATTCTCTGCAGCCACTTTGTCCCCTGCTATATATGGTGGTGGTGCCGTTGCTATTAGATTTCTACCAGGATGGGAATTTGCTTTTTGAGCTAGTTCCTGTTGTATTTCACTTTCCTGTTGCCATATCAGTAAACAATCATAATGTCTAATCCTCTGCTTTGCAGATTTTATTAGACCTATCCTTTTTCTTAGATTCTGCAATACCTCAGGGTTCAGACTGCCTACCCGGGGAAACTGTTCCCCATCATCCTCTGTCATACGTTCCCACTCGTTGCATAATATCTGTGTGTGAGATCCGTATTTTTCACACATTATATACCGTGCGGACCCTTTGGGCCAGCAACCACCAACGTGAACCCTTGTTGGACGTCCCTTCTTTGAACAACTGGCCCCCATCGTTTGTAGTTATTGCTGTCTTAGCTAATTCTTACAAACAGACCAAATTTGCCCGCGGTAAGGCGACGGTGAAAGTTTAAACAGTGCTTTCACTCACTTCTGCTTTCCGGTAACCTCTATTTACTGGGGCGTGTGGGAGTATGCTACCCTCCCCAGCAAATATTGGTTGTTAGAGATTTCCTGAGTGAACAGTGAAACTCCCTTAAAATAACAAACACCTACACAAATCACGTTAGAATGTACAAATAGCGTTTATGATCCCACAGTAAATTGTTAATGGGTATCAAGGTAACAAACTAATGCACACAATTACGTGCGGTACAGTCGCACTGCGTATAAGTAACTATTACTTATCCGCCTTACGACCAACAGAATCGGTTGTTTAGGCTGCGAAACCTTCAGCCGGAGCTTTACCTTGACTATATGGGTGCTACGCAAAACCCCCGGGGCTGCGCTTAAATACCTCGCAGTCCTTTTGTCTGCGGAAACTACTTGCTCCTTTACCTTATACAATGTTAACGCGGGCAAGCCAGTCCCACGCCACCAAGTGTCCACTCACCTGATGTGGTCTCCGACGGGATCCCGATTTGTGGGTTCACAAAAAAAAAAAATAATACCTTAAGTTCCACACTCACTCCTATTCAATCATATACACTTTTAATCTTTCTGTACAGAAATTCCTTTCATACAGGTAGGGGTCCAATCCCTGGGTTTGCAGTAGAAAAAAGTTTTCTTTTAACTAATAATTTTTTTTTTTTTAAACTGAACTGAACAACCGTGTGCTATTTATCAGGTGGCTATACTATACCGCCCACCCTAAACAAGGTTATTGTGCGATTTGAGTCTCAATGGGCGTATCCGTACGCTCCGTTGCGTAAAACACGCCACGTGCGTATGCCTTTGCGCCACGTACGTGCTTTCGCACGTTGTCCGAGACCCTTATGCACAAAGTGCAGATACTCCCACAGCGACACAATCAACACGTTTCTATCAATGTAAACAATATTCAACAGAAATCGCTTACCGTACACCACACAGTATTTGCTATGCTGTGTGTGTGTCCTTTACACTTATACCCTTAACAATTTTTTTCTTTGTAATCTTAACTAAATAGCACTAGATTCCTCAGCACGTGTCTAATAATCAATTCTAATGGCAACAAGAAAGTGAGCTGCAACAATGTAGATGCGTGCGTGCATGCGTGTGTGCGTATGCAAAAGCAGAAATAAACAGTTTTAAAAGATAATAGCGTATTGTTCTTACCTCCGGTTCCGGATTCCACCCCAGCACTCCTACAGCGTAGCGAAACAGACGCTTATCTAGCCAGCACTACTGTATCCCTCACCACCAATACGGATACGAAAGGATACTGCGTTCCCGCCCTTTGCTGACAGATAAAGTCTGTTTTAGCTAGTGCGGATGGATGTGTGGAGGACGGACGAGGCCCCAATTGAGAATGCTGATATAGATTACCTTATTAAACACTCTAAGAGGTTAAGAGACTTTATACGCTATTGGAGTATGTAGTACCGTAAGGGTACGCTCTTTGTGTAGCGGACACTGTATCGGGAGCGAGCCGCTCGAGCGACACAAACGCTCGCGAGAATACGCTGTTGGTATCGGGCACAACCTTAGATGAGCGACTACCGTAATGCTACGCTATCAGCGTAGCGGACGCTCGAGACCACGAGGAGATCACGAGCGGCGCAGATGCTCACAAGATGACAATCAGTAAACCTTATATGTAACACAGAAAGGATATTCTTATGCTGTAAACCTTGTACTAAAACACTGTAGCGATATAACGCTCTTTGACCTTGTTAATACTAAAGCTGTTTGAGCGATTGAGACGCTCCTATTACCCCTTGCAATATAATGAACACACAATATCGTGTTAAGGGTCCAACACCTTTTACTAACAAGAGTCTTAAGTTATTTTGAAAAGGGGAAACAGTTCACAAGTCATACGCTACAAACTAACATATAATTCTAACCGAGTATCTAGACAGTAACATACACAATAGAGAACGATCGCATTACAAATACATAGACTAAGTGTGAATGGCTAACAATATACGGGTAACAAAGTGGCAACAGAGAAACATACCATACGGGGAACACACGCAGGCGCAACCGGAATCCAATCCTCCAATTATCAGCGATAACTGTTGAAGAGAGAGTACTGGCTGGCCTGGGGACGGTGACCCTTATATACACTGCACACAATACAGTACAATGGGCCCTATATTCTTATTGTTCATTGGACACAGGAATTCGTCTTCGCATTATAACAAAAGGTCATAGGTTGATTCATACAGGTGGGCTGTGACTATTTCCAACTGCTCAGGTGGGTGGGAAACTAGGTTTCCCGCCGCATGGATAATAAAGTGCAAATAATAGCAAATGTCCATAAACTTCTTATGTCCATAACTATTCGCACGAGCGATTAATCCGCTCCAAACCAACACCGGAATATTGCTAATTAAATACTCTTCCGATGGATACTAAACACCACTGTGGAACCCCTGTCTGACCCTTCGTATCAAACAAAGAGGGATCTCTTTGTCTATGAACATGCTACATTAACTAAACTTTCAGATTCTATCAAAGGGACCATAATCTACAAAATACATTATATGGTTAAAATATGTAACGATCGAGTCGCCCGCTAGACGCACACAAACTCTACCGTAAATGCGCATACCGTGTGCCTGCGGGTGCACGCAACAGCGAGTATGCGTACGCACGGGAGAGCGTGGGCACGCGCAGCGGGGACACGCATGAGGTGCAAATATGGTAGTGTGCATCATGATATTTTTCTGACTTTGACAGTAAGCCAATCTGCGATGATGTTCCTCAGTTTCCGTAAGAGGTTGTCAGCTGTGTGGCTCTTATGGAAAGCGGTGATACAAAGCGTAGCCTGCCTAGGAACGAGTTGGCGTTTGCGAGATGCTGCTACTGGTGCCGCCGCTGCTGTTGTTGCTGCGGGAGTCAATACATCTACCCAGTGGGCTGTCACAGTCATATAGTCCTGAGTCTGCCCTGTTCCACTTGTCCACATGTCCGTGATTAAGTGGACATTGGGTACAACTGCATTTTTTAGGACACTGGTGAGTCTTTCTGACGTCTGTGTACATTCTCGGTATCGCCTGCCTAGAGAAGTGGAACCTAGATGGTATTTGGTACCGGGGACACACTACCTCGAGAAATTCTTTAAGTCCCTGTGAACTAACGCCGGATACCGGACGCACGTCTAACACCAACACAGCTGCCAAGGCTTGAGTTATCCGCTTTGCAACAGAATGACTGCTGTGATATTTCATCTTCCTCGCAAAGGACTGTTGGACAGTCAATTGCTTACTGAAAGTAGTACAAGTGGTCTTTCGACTTCCCCTCTGGGATGATGATCGACTCCCAGCAGCAACAACAGCAGATCGACTCCCAGCAGCAGTGGCCGTTACACTCAAGGATCCATCCGAGGAATCCCAGTCAGCAGAGAACTCGTCAGACTTGCCAGTGACATGGCCTGCAGGACTATTGGCTTTCCTGTTTAAGGAGTAAATTGACACTGATGGAGTTGGTGGTGTGGTTTGCAGGAGTTTGAGTACAAGAGGAAGAAGGGATTTCGTTGTCAGTGGACTGCTTCCGCTGTCACCCAAAGTTTTTGAACTTGTCAATGACTTCTGATGAATGCGCTCCAGGTGACGTATAAGGGAGGATGTTCCTAGGTGGTTAACGTCCTAACCCCTACTTATTACAGCTTGACAAAGGCAACACACGGCTTGACACCAGTTGTCCGCATTTCTGTTGAAATAATTCCACACGAAGATGTGATTTTTTTGGTATTTTGACCAGGCATGTCAATGGCCTTATTCATCCCATGGACAACAGGTGTCTCCCCAGGTGCCTGACTTAAACCACCTCACCATCAGAATCCTTCTTGTCAATTTACTCCTCAGTGCCAGCAACACCCATATCAGTGACATCTTCAATTTGACTATCAGGAACTGGACTGTGGGTGCTCCTTCCAGCACTTGCAGGGGGCGTGCAAATGGTGGAAGGAGCCACCTCTTCCCGTCCAGTGTTGGGAAGGTCAGGCATTGCAACCGACACAATTGGACTCTCCTTAGGGATTTGTGATTTAGAAGAACGCACAGTTCTTTGCTGTGCTTTTGCCAGCATAACTCTTTTCATTGTTCTAGCGGGAGGATGAGTGCTTCCATCCTCATGTGAAGCTGAACCACTAGGCATGAACGCAGGCCAGGGCCTCAGCCGTTCCTTGCCACTCCGTGTCATAAATGGCACATTGGCAAGTTTACGCTTCTCCTCAGACGCTTTTAATTTAGATTTTTGGGTCATCATTTTACTGAACTTTTGCTTTTTGGATTTTACATGCTCTCTACTATGACATTGGGTATCGGCGTTGCAGGCGACGTTGATGGCATTTCATCATCTCTGCCATGACTAGTGGCAGCAGCTTCAGCACTAGGTGGAAGTGGATCTTGATCTTTCCCTATTTTACCCTCCACATTTTTGTTCTCCATTTTTTAATGTGTGGAATTATATGCCAGTAATATTATTATATCAATAGCAATGGCCTACTGTACTATACTACTATATACTGCTCACAACAATGCAGCACAGATATGGATACTTGAAGTGACACGGAGCTGCAAGATACAGCAATGACCTACTGTACTGTACAACTATATATTGTTGGTCACCAAAATGCTGCACTGTACTACTATATACTGCTCACAACAATGCAGCACAGATATGGATAATTGAAGTGACATGGAGCGGCAAGATACAGCAATGGCCTACTGTACTGTACAACGATATACTGTTGGTCACCAAAATGCTGCACTGTACTACTATATATTTATAGATAGATAGATAGATAGATAGATAGATAGATAGATAGATAGAGAGAGAGAGAGAGATAAATATCAGGAGCACTGTCAAACTGAGACTGGTTGTAACGATATCTCTTAGTTTTAAACCTAGAGGAGAAAGAATTCTCACTTCCCGTGAGCCATCTATAAACACGGTGATCTTTATAATCACGCTCTACCTTAACCAGTTTGGCTCTCTTGAACGTCACCAGCTCCTTGAGATATTTGTCAACCTGCTCCTTAAGCTTGCTTAACCACTGCTGTGAGGTATCAGTTTGAAAAACCTCAGTTGTCTGGGTGCGCGATATAGCTATATCAGCCCTTACTTTCTTAAGATCAGCCCCAACATCCTCAATGACAAGTAAGAGAAGGTCAAAGGAGCACTTGTTTAGGACATTGCACCATCTGCTGCAAAAGGCTGGATTACTTCTCCCAATTGTGGGGATATTCTTTATACTTGGCAGTTGTTTTTTACGATAATAATCAGAGAGAAACTGCCCATGCAGCAGCAGGTCCACTTCCTTCTTTTACAAATTAAGCAATTTATTATACAGGTCAAGTCCACTTTCAGCTGGTAGACGTTCAAAATCACCAAACTCAGATAGAACCCGATTAGCGTCATCATCAGTCAAAGCCAGCAACTCATGTTCAGCTGAGAATAACAGCTCAGCAGGCACTAGACTCTCCATATAGTCAAAGTACCAGAACTGTAGGGAAAAAGCGTGCAGTCCACGCTGCTACCAATGATCTATCAGACTGTCTATGTCACTGAGTAGAAAAAATTAAAAAAAATGGAAAAAACCATAAAAAATGCAAACGCAGAAAAATGGAAAAAACAATCAAAAAACGTAGTAAAATTACTTAAATCATAAGTCTGTGTTTCTCTGTCCACATCCACAGTGAGCTATTCATCTGGAATCTCACCATAGTCCATCCATCAGAATATACGAACAAATTGCATTTAAAAAAAAATGTTACATCATTGGCTAGTATATTATAGGTATCTATTTATGTATTTATGGTATTGGAATACTAATATTGTGGCATTGAAGTGTCCTATATGCATTAGAAAGATCGGGTTGCCATGGGGACGCTTTTTTGATGCTTTACTCTGCACTACCACGCACTTTCGGTCATGTGAACGGAAGATGCGTTCCAAATACCGGAAGTGCGGCGCAGTGGAACGCAAGCTGCTCTGCTGTGCTGCCAAAGTGTATTACTGTGAGTTTTACACACTGATTTTAATGTAATTGTGTTGTATGTCTATATATGTTGTTTTGTTATGATAAGTGATGTTTGTGCTGATGTATTCAGCGCTCTTTGTACACTTCTGATTATTACACAGGTGTTTCTTGTTACTTAATGAGGGGTAGGGCTATATGGGTATATATGTGGGTTGCTGACACTGGCTTGTGATCTTGATAAAGGTCCCCACATGGGACCGAAACGTTGATACCCCTATGCTGATTTCCTGATGTTACTAATAAAAAAGTCTTATGAAGACTGGTGAGTGCTCCTGATATTTATCTCTACATTTGAATGGACTGGTCCAGGTGACACGTCTATATGGATGCCACCCCAGCAGTTGATACACAAGGCTAGAGTGTGGACTGTACAAGAATATATATATATATATATATATATATATATATATATATGTGTGTGTGTGGTGAGCGGCACTCACGGGACTTTCTCATAAATAACAGGACATCACCCCGTTGTAATCTTGCAACGTTTCGGTTTATTTACAAAACAGTCTTCAGGCTTACATAAACAATACATAAATAGATCTTACCTATATACACCTATATCACCATGTGCTAATTAGTCAAGGTGTGTTCAGCCACATGGTGATATAGGTGTATATAGGTAAGATCTATTCACCACACAGATATTCAAGCAAGTATCATTGCCAGAGAAGGCACCGGGCTATATCTTCATTGTGCATTAGGAGTGCCGGGCGTGCAAACGTATATATATATATATATATATATATATATATATATATATATATATAGTATATACTGTCACGCAACAATGCAGCAGATATTGAGCACTGTTCAGGATACTGTCTAGAACTGAGTCTGACACGGAGCTGCAAGATACAGCAATGGCCTACTGTACTATACTAATATAATATACTGGTGGTACCCACAATGCAGCACATTGAGCACAGATATTTGCAGCACACTGAGCACAGATATGGAGCTTTTCAGGGAGAGAATGTAGCCACGTCCTCTCCGTTCAATCTCCAATGTACGAGTGAAAATGGCGGCGACGCGCGGCTCTTTATATGGAATACGAATCTCGCGAGAATCCGACAGCGGGATGATGACGTTCGGCCTCGTTCGGGTTAACCGAGCAAGGCGGGAAGATCCGAGGCTGCCTCGGACCCGTGTAAAATACGTGAAGTTCGTGGGGGTTCGGATCTCGACAAACCGAACCCGCTTATCTCTAGTAAAAAGTGTCATAAAAAAACAGTATACAATTCTCTAACAATAAAAGAGATTATCTTTTACATAGCACATATCAAAAAAGCTAAAATGCATCTTATAAGAAGCTACAAAATGAAAAAAGAATTTTATTTATCAAAACAGAATTGTTTATACTTTTTATTTTGGTCAAAATGCTTTGCTGCCTTTGCAGCTGATGCAGGGAGGGGGTAGGCAGCAGCAGCCTGTGACTGAGGCTGGAGGCATGAGTGAAATGCATTGCGTGCATGTGTGTGTCAGGTGCCGTGGGTGTACATATGTATGTGTGTGTGTGTGTGTGTGTGTGTGTGTGTGTGTGTGTGTGTGTGTGTGTGGTGCCACCACGCATGTACGTGTGAAGTACTGAGTTTAGGAACCACTGATCCAGACATTTGGATGGTACTCCCTTTACCAATTCCTTAGTCCCCCATGCCCTCCATACAGTAGGTACTCCCGGCATACAATGCAAATAAGGCCACACTCAGGTAATACACCTGCTGTGTCTGCTGCATTACCTGATTATCTATCTATCTACAGTATCTATCTCTCTATCTACTGTACCTATCTGAAAATATAAAACAGTTACTCTTTATAGCAATATAATATCCATACTGTTCCTTTTTTCACCTTTTACAGATATCTACAGTATCTATCTATCTATCTATGTTAGGAATTGAGTACCTGGAACTCAGGGGAGTATGCGACCACTGGGAAGTTCCAGTACTCACCGGTAAAGCTGCAGCTAGGTTTGAGGTTGGCAGCAACTTGTGCTCTACTCCTGACTCCGTTACCCCTCTTAGTGGTCGGATGGTGCCTGCGGTGCTAAAGTTCATGTGCCCACGGCAGCCGCATTTGAATGGGCGAATTAGGTCCGCCCAAACTCCGATGTCCCCCGGTCTTAGTAAGTGACAAGGCACCACCCGAGACTGCAAGTTAGTAAGGGGAATCCTAACTGACCATGCAACACCAATGCACGAGTGATAATGAGACCAACAATGGTTTTAGATGTTATAAGCAAATAAACAGTGAGAGCAACAATGCTCAGGGATGTTAAAGATAAAAATATAAACAAAGAACTGTTAGCGTGGATACTCCACAAAAACCTGAACACCGGTTGGCAAGATCTGGTCAAAAATCGATCAGGCAAAGTCTCCAGGTCACAGCACAACACAGGCAGGATCTCCAATGAGCTGACAGAGACCAGGAACAGGTTTGCAGGAAGCTAACCAGGAACATACAGGTACAAAACCCTACTTCTATCACCAGATCTAGATGCAGGGCCAGCTGAGTAATATAGGAAGCACGCCCCAATCAGGATAGCTGGAAGCCAGGCACAAGGTAATGGCCTAATTACTGGCAGGTGAGACTGAACACATAGGAAACAGGCTGCAATTACACAGACTCACCACAGGTGGCCAACAACAGTAATCTAAACAAGCACATGAGAAATCTTGGCATGCAAACAGAAATATAACCTAAAATACATGACCAAAATGCAAACAGGAATGAGCCACTGCTGTGGCTCATAAAAGTACCCCCCCCCCCCCCACCCCCACCTTGAGGAGGGGTCAAAGGACCCCAAAATCCAGGAATCCAAAACAAGGGATCCATAAACAAAAACTAGACACATGCTGGTACACTAGACAAAAGCAAAAAGACAGAAACAAGCTGTGGCTACAGCTTGTAATAGTGCTCCTTCCTTGAGGGTGGCCACGGGACACAAGAAGACAAGATATTTTTTTTTATGAAAACAAGGCAGGGGTCAGCAATTATTTATTTTTCTTCTTTTTCCCCTCTGCTTGCTTGGAGACACCAGGAAAGAAAGAAATCTCTGGCTCAAAAAAGTCTTCAAAATAAATAGGTCGAGCAGTCAGATGATTTTTCCCTTTCCTACTAGAATGCTCAGGCACATAAGAAATCTCATCAGTTTCAGAATCTGAGAACAGACCATAGATTGGTTCCATTCCCCTCGGTACTGAAACGTTAGGAGAAATCCTGTAGGGAGAAGACAGGAAAGCACACCCAGCAGCAATGGTAATAGGCTGTGATTTTTGTGCTGACTGACTGGAGTAGGGATGGACATCGATGGTCAATGTTTCCGAACCATCTATGTTTTTCTTTAGCTGGTAATGTTTTTAGCATTCAATGGTGCCCTTCCAATGTTTTTTCACCATCGAATAATAGTCATTTGATGGTCTTCCGATGGTGTCTTGTTTTTTCTAATTCCCAATAGCTATGCCTCCCCTTGCTGCTGTGTTTGTATCAGGGAAACTTCCTAAATTCGCTGGAGGCTGTCTGATACTCTCTCTGCTTCAGACATGAGCCTGCTCAGTCAGTCCCCTCACCCCCTCCCCTCTTTAGGCTGCTGCTGCTTGGCAACAAGGCCCACTGCTAGCTCTGATTGGCTCTCACTGACTCAGAAAGCCAATCAGAGCACAGACCTCACCCTGCAGCAGCAGCAGCAGTCACTCACACAGCAAAAGCCACAGACACACGGAGCTCAGGAGGATTCAGAGGAGGAGACAGAGTAACGTCACCCCAGCTATACACCACCACTGATCAGGGGGCATCATTTAGGCGGGCTATGGACAAAGTCCTTGCTTGAGTATGTTTTGGACAGTGGGAAGAACCAAGAGAAAACACAAAAAAAACATGGAAAGAACATACAAACTCCACACCATAATGATCAGAATTGATCCCATGTGAAACAGCAATTCAAACCGTGCACTGACCCAGTTGCCATCCACATTATTGTGAATGGGTACTTAGTCTGAACCTTATGTACCAAGCTCCAAAAAGGGAAGCTTTTTGGAGCTTGGTCCCAAAGGTTACCGACTTCTGGCTCTGATGGTGTTAATCGCTTTATGCCTATGGAGGAATTTTCAGAGGTGAAGGCTATTAAGATTTCTCTCCTGCAGTCTTTGTCCAGTACTGAGGAGATGCACATGGCGCAGTGTCAGTCACTGCGCAGGAGTCTTGCTCAGCGATGCAAGTATGGCGGTACGGGGCGATACGGCGTACCAGTAAGAAATTCCCAGCCGGTACGCCATACCGCCGGGCAGTCCACCATACTGCTTCCCGCTGGCTTTGTTCTGTGTAAGTGGAGGAGAGCGCAGCGCCTCTCCTGCCCCTCAATTCTCTTTGATGCCCGGTCTCACTCTCCATCGGCGGTGGCGGGGTCAATCTCAATAAGGCATCGGCTTGCAAGCCAATCAGAGCTCGCGAACTGGCAGCCACGGCTCCTGATTGGCTGCTGGTCCGCGAGCTCTGATTGGCTAACGAACCAGCGCCTCATTTCAGATTGACCCTGCCGCCGCCGCTGGAGGGTGAGGCCGGGCATCAAAGAGAATTGAGGGGCAGGAGAGGCACTGCACCGCGCTTTCCTCCCCTCACATAGAAGAAACAGCCAGCAGTAAGGGGGGGGGGGGGCAATGAGTGTAGTGGGGCAATGTATATCTGGCACTGTGGGGGCATTGTATATCTGGCAAAGGGGGACATTGTATATCTGGCACTGTGGGGGCATTGTATATCTGGCACAGGGGGGCAATGTATATATGGCACTGTGGGGGCATTGTATATCTGGCACAAGGGGGCATTGTATATCTGGCACAGTGGGGGCAATGTATATCTGGCACAGGGGGGCATTGTATATCTGGCACAGGGGGGCATTGTATATCTGGCACTGTGGGGGCATTGTATATCTGGCACTGTGGGGGCAATGTTACTTCATCATTGGGCATTGTGTGTGTGTGTGTGTGTGTGTGTGTGTGTGTGTGTGTGTGTGTGTGTGTGTGTGTGTGTATTATATATGTATATTATACACACAATGTCCAGTCATAAAGTAATATGTTGCTCAGAGTCTGGCCCTGCCCCCGATCCCAATTCCCACTGGAAATGCAGGCTTTTGCGCATGCGCTAGTCATATAAATAGTATTCACCATCGAATACTTTTGATGCGATGGTTAGTAACCATTGCATCGAAAGTTTCAATGGCAGAAGCATTGCCATCACATGATGGTTTGCTTTCGATGTCCATCCCTAGGCTGGAGTGCTTCACTGTGACAAAGTCACTAAAGACCTTACTCGAGGCTGTGACTTTCCGAACCCCACCAGGGGCAGTGGCCTTCGGGAACCCCTCTAGGGCAATGGCCTTCGGGAACCCCCTCTGGGGCAATGGCCTTCGGGAACCCCCTCTGGGGCGGTTGCCTTCGAGAACCCCCTCTGGGGCGGTGGCCTTCGGGAACCCCCTCTGGGGCGGTGGCCTTCGGGAACCCCCTCTGGGGTGGTGGCCTTCGGAACCCCCTCTGGGGCAGTGGCCTTCGGAACCCCCTCTGGGGCAGTGGCCTTCGGAACCCCCTCTGGGGTCAGCACCTCGGACTCTCTCGCTGGGACCGGATCGTCGGGCTCTCTCGCTGGGACCGGATCGTTGGACCTTTTCACAGAGGACGAAACATCAGACCTTTTCACAGAGGCCGGAACATCTGACCTTTTCACAGCGGCCGGAACATCTGACCTTTTCACAGCGGCCGGACCATCGGACCGTTTCACAGCGGCCGGACAATCGGACTCCCTCTCTGGGATTGTGGCCTCTGAGACCCCTACTTGGGCTAAGCCACTAGAACCCCTCCTGAGGCTGTGCCTTTCGAGACCCCACCTGGGGATATTGCTTCAAAGATCCCTTCTGGGGTTGTGCTTTTCAAATTCCCTCCTGGAGCTATGCGTTTAGATACCTTTTCTGGGATTGTGCCTTTCAAGTCCCTACCTGGGGTAACAGCTTCTGAGAGCCCTTCTGGGATTGACACCTGAACCATTATATCCGATGCCCCTCTTGGACCCTGAACATTGGGCACTGCTCCTGGACCCTGAGCATCGGGCACTGCTCCTGGACCCTGAGCATTGGGTAAAGCCCCTAGACCCTGAGCATCGGGCACCACCCCTAGACCCTGAGCATCGGGCACCGCTCTTAGACCCTGAGCATTGTGCACAGCTCCTGGATCCTGAGCATCTGACACCGCTCCTAGACCCTGAGCATCAGGCACTGCTCCAGGACCCTGAGATTCCCCTACTGGGATTTGCAACTCTGATTTAACAGGAAAGGCAAAAGATGAGAGAAACATTCTCCTTTGATTCCTGAATCTTTAATGGGCCTCCCAATTATAGGACAGAGTGCTTTTTTTGTGTGGGTTTCATGACAAGTACCTCTGCCACAGTAGTGACAGGAGTAGGTCTTGAACCCTGACTCAACCTGGTCAGAGGTCAGGACTTGTCGCCACATTTTGGCTTGCGCAACTTACAGGTCTGCAGATAGTGGCCTGAACCCCCACAATATGCATAAATTCAAGTTTCTGCGATGCTGATGTTCCTCCTCTGAGAGCCTGGGCCGCAGGAAACTTTTAAAACTTTTCTCACCAACCAAATCTGAGAATCCTCTTGTCACAATATCATGAGCTAGAGTCTCCTTAGAGATAGATGAGCTCTCAATAAATTCAGGCAGGATAAAAAAAAATTGGTCAGAAGATTTTGCAGTTGCTTTAAGGATTGCTGCAAAACTTCCAGCCGCTCCGGATTTAAGGCACTGAAAGCAGAGTTCAGAGCTGAGAGAGATGCCTGCAGGACTTGCATACTAGTCACAGGAGGATTTCAGGCTAGAGAGACAAGACTGAACTAGACAAGACTGGATTCTGAACTAGACAAGACAAGGCTGGCCTGGATTCTGAACTAGACAAGACAAGGCTGGCCTGGATTCTGAACCAGACAAGACAAGGCTGGCCTGGATTCTGAACTAGACAAGACAAGGCTGGCCTGGATTCTGAACCAGACAAGACAAGGCTGGCCTGGATTCTGAACCAGACAAGACAAGGCTGGCCTGGATCTGAACCAGACAAGACAAGGCTGGCCTGGATTCTGAACCAGACAATACAAGGCTGGCCTGGATTCTGAACCAGACAAGACAAGGCTGGCCTGAATTCTGAACCAGACAAGACAAGGCTAGCCTGGATTCTGAACCAGACAAGACAAGGTTGGCCTGGATTCTGGGCTGGACAAGGCTTGCCTGGATTCTGGATTGGACAAGGCTGGCCTGGATTCTGGACTGGACAGGGCTGGCCTGGATTCTGGACTGTACAAGGCTGGCCTGGAGCCTGGACTAGAGACTGGACTGGATTCTGGACTGGGCTGGATTTTGAACTAGACTGAATTCTGGACTGGACAAGGCTGGACTGGATCCTGGGCTGGATACTGGACTGGATTCTGGACTGGATTCTGGACTGGACTGGATTCTTCAAAAAAAAAGAAGACTACTCCATTTAGTATTGTTGTTTTTGCTGTAGGGCTGGTGATACTGTTAGGAATTGAGTATCTGGAACTCAGGGGAGTATGCGACCACTGGGAAGTTCCAGTACTCGCCGGTAAAGCTGCAGCTAGGTTTGAGGTTGTAAGCAACTCGTGCTCTAGTCCTGACTCCATTACCCCTCTTAGTGGTCAGATGGTGCCTGCGGTACTAAAGTTCTTGTGCCCACAGCAGCCGCGTTTGAATGGGCGAATTAGGTCCGCCCAAACTCCGATGTCCCCCGGTCTTAGTAAGTGACAAGGCACCACCCGAGACTGCGAGTGAGTAAGGGGAAACCTAACTAACCATGCAACACCAATGCACGAGTGGTAATGAGACCAACAATGGTTTTAGATGTTATAAGCAAATAAACAGTGAGAGCAACAATGCTCAGGGATGTTAAAGATAAAAATATAAACAAAGAACTGTTAGCGTGGATACTCCACAAAAACCTGAACACCAGCAGGCAAGATCTGGTCAAGAATCGATCAGGCAAAGTCTTCAAGTCACAGCACAACACAGACAGGATCTCCAATGAGCTGACAGAGACCAGGAACAGGTTTGCAGGAAGCTAACCAGGAACATACAGGTACAAAACCCTACTTCTATCACCAGATCTGGATGCAGAGCCAGCTGAGTAATATAGGAAGCATGCCCCAATCAGGATAGCTGGAAGCCAGGCACAAGGTAATGGCCTAATTACTGGCAGGTGAGACTGAACACAAAGGAAACAGGCTGCAATTACACAGACACAAACAGTAATCTAAACAAGCACATGAGAAATCTTGGCATGCAAACAGAAATATAACCTAAAATACATGAGCAAAATGCAAACAGGAATGAGCCACTGCTGTGGCTCATAACAGTACCCCCACACACACACACACCTTGAGGAGGGGTCAAAGGACTGAACACATAGGAAACAGGCTGCAATTACACAGACTCACCACAGGCGGCCAACAACAGTACTCTAAACAACGCAAAAAAATACAATAGTGGAGATTTCCGTGCGCACTAGTTAGGATTACAGAGTTTGTGTCAGTTGTTACCTGCACCTTGAAAAAGACCCTAGCCAATGGTAGAAACGCGTTGGTGGATATCTGGCACATCTAGTTCATCCAAAACGGTGGCGATTACCCGGATAGCTGCTTGCCTGTGGGAATATCCCAGGAATCCTTTCCCACGGACTTTCATGCTGTTTTTGAACTGTTTTCAGTTCCAACATCTCCGGTAATTGCTCTCTAAATTGGATATCTGACGGACTGCCTATGCTAATGGGCTACTGCATATTTTAGTTTGAATGTTATTTTAACCTATGTGTGTTTCTTATGTGTATTAAACAATACTTCACTATACGAATTTTTCTCATTTTGCATATTGAAACAACTACTCTGCTATGAGGAATTAATTGTTGGAGTTCGGCAAAGAACAGAACCAAAGAGCGCTAGTTGAGTAATCCCTCTGCTTTTTTATTGTCATATACACGTTTGAGTGAAGGGTGAAGGAAACCTTCAAAGGGGTTTTACTAATAAGCAGCTCATAGTGCGCACGGAAATCTCCACTATTGTATTTTTTTGCATTGTTCTTTTCCTTGAAGTGTTGATACTGTGCTGTTGATATGTTCAAATTAAGGGAAAACCAAAAATCAAAGTTTGAGTATGTTTTTAGGGAGGAAGGAGATTCTACAGTTCTTGTAAATGAAAATTTAGAAAGCCTGATGAAAAAATTGGAAGCAGTGTTGTTAAGAGAGAACCGGATCTGGTGGGAAATGGAATCCCTAGAAAAATACCTTTCCCACCAGATGGTCCCCAAAGGTTTACTCATTCAAAAGACCCCATCTTTTTCTACTGCCAGTGAAGAATTTAAATCCAAATGGGGTAGAATTTTAAATAATTGTTCTACATCCCTAATGGAATTGATAATTCATGATAGAAAGCAGGAATTAACTAAATTGGAGTCAGAGATACCTAATTTTAAGACATTAATTCACCCATTTAAAAACTTACAAGAGTTCAAAGATTTAGAAAAAAGGATAGAAATAAGCTTGAAGAAAAATGAAAAATTGTTAATAGAAAGAAAAGTAAGAAAATTTAATAGGGATAAGAAAAGAGAAGAGAACGATGGGGTAGAAATTGAAGAGGGAGATGGGGAAGAAGAAAACGGAGATGAGGAATATATGTCACCAGCCAATTTTAGCCCCGTCAAATCCAAGGTCCAACAGGGAGCACAGAACTTTTGTAAAAGAAGGATGAGTAGAGATTATGGACAACAAAGACAAAGGAGGAGCCCCAGTAGTGGAAGATATATAGATCCCCATTTAAGGCCATTTTCACGCAATCAAAGGGAGAATATATATCAACCGAGAAACATTAACAAAGATTGGAGACAAAAGGAATATAATAAGGGAAGGTATGGTCAGAGAGATGGAAAAAACTTTCAGTCACATAGAGCAAATCATCAAATGAGAGAGGAAGAGAGACCCTATAGAGATTTTAAAATGAAAAATAGATTTGAAATATTACAGGATGGTACAGAATCCTCTCCTTTTTTGTTCAGGGAGAGGAGACGAGGTTATGTAAGATAAAAAGAAGAGGTTGTAGAGGGGGGAAACCCAATAAAGGAAGGAAGAAAAAGTTAAATAAGAGAAATAAAAAAAATAAAATGTCCATCCCTCCCCACATCCGAACCCCCACTTCAAAACGAAAACATAAATAAAGGTAAAATCAAGATATTTAACCTCACTAGTCATCTATTGGAAAAAGAGATCTCCCTCTTGGAAAAAGGGCTTAAATTTGCCCCTTCGGTTTCACTAAACCAATTTAGTACATTTGTGGACCTTCAAAAGTTTATAAGAAAAAGAAGTTTAAAAAAAATTTTTGGGGTAAGGATCAGGTAGAACCAAAGGAGTTAAAGACAACCCCCATTAGGCCTAGATCACTCTTCAATCCAATTCATATGAGGGGAAATTTCTTAGAAACATTCCTCAAATTAGTCTCAGACGACTTAATAGAGATAGATATCAAAGTACCAAAAAATAATCTCACTTTTAAGGAAAGGAGGGCACTAAAAAACTAGAGATGAGCGCCTGAAATTTTTCGGGTTTTGTGTTTTGGTTTTGGGTTCGGTTCCGCGGCCGTGTTTTGGGTTCGAACGCGTTTTGGCAAAACCTCACCGAATTATTTTTGTCGGATTCGGGTGTGTTTTGGATTCGGGTGTTTTTTTCCAAAAACACTAAAAAACAGCTTAAATCATAGAATTTGGGGGTCATTTTGATCCCAAAGTATTATTAACCTCAAAAACCATAATTTACACTCATTTTCAGTCTATTCTGAATACCTCACACCTCACAATATTATTTTTAGTCCTAAAATTTGCACCGAGGTCGCTGTGTGAGTAAGATAAGCGACCCTAGTGGCCGACACAAACACCGGGCCCATCTAGGAGTGGCACTGCAGTGTCACGCAGGATGTCCCTTCCAAAAAACCCTCCCCAAACAGCACATGACGCAAAGAAAAAAAGAGGCGCAATGAGGTAGCTGTGTGAGTAAGATTAGCGACCCTAGTGGCCGACACAAACACCGGGCCCATCTAGGAGTGGCACTGCAGTGTCACGCAGGATGGCCCTTCCAAAAAACCCTCCCCAAACAGCACATGACGCAAAGAAAAAAAGAGGCGCAATGAGGTAGCTGTGTGAGTAAGATTAGCGACCCTAGTGGCCGACACAAACACCGGGCCCATCTAGGAGTGGCACTGCAGTGTCACGCAGGATGGCCCTTCCAAAAAACCCTCCCCAAACAGCACATGACGCAAAGAAAAAAAGAGGCGCAATGAGGTAGCTGACTGTGTGAGTAAGATTAGCGACCCTAGTGGCCGACACAAACACCGGGCCCATCTAGGAGTGGCACTGCAGTGTCACGCAGGATGTCCCTTCCAAAAAACCCTCCCCAAACAGCACATGACGCAAAGAAAAAAAGAGGCGCAATGAGGTAGCTGTGTGAGTAAGATTAGCGACCCTAGTGGCCGACACAAACACCGGGCACATCTAGGAGTGGCACTGCAGTGTCACGCAGGATGTCCCTTCCAAAAAACCCTCCCCAAACAGCACATGACGCAAAGAAAAAAAGAGGCGCAATGAGGTAGCTGTGTGAGTAAGATTAGCGACCCTAGTGGCCGACACAAACACCGGGCCCATCTAGGAGTGGCACTGCAGTGTCACGCAGGATGTCCCTTCCAAAAAACCCTCCCCAATCAGCACATGATGCAAAGAAAAAGAAAAGAAAAAAGAGGTGCAAGATGGAATTATCCTTGGGCCCTCCCACCCACCCTTATGTTGTATAAACAAAACAGGACATGCACACTTTAACCAACCCATCATTTCAGTGACAGGGTCTGCCACACGACTGTGACTGATATGACGGGTTGGTTTGGACCCCCCCCAAAAAAGAAGCAATTAATCTCTCCTTGCACAAACTGGCTCTACAGAGGCAAGATGTCCACCTCATCTTCACCCTCCGATATATCACCGTGTACATCCCCCTCCTCACAGATTATCAATTCGTCCCCACTGGAATCCACCATCTCAGCTCCCTGTGTACTTTGTGGAGGCAATTGCTGCTGGTCAATGTCTCCGCGGAGGAATTGATTATAATTCATTTTAATGAACATCATCTTCTCCACATTTTCTGGATGTAACCTCGTACGCCGATTGCTGACAAGGTGAGCGGCGGCACTAAACACTCTTTCGGAGTACACACTTGTGGGAGGGCAACTTAGGTAGAATAAAGCCAGTTTGTGCAAGGGCCTCCAAATTGCCTCTTTTTCCTGCCAGTATAAGTACGGACTGTGTGACGTGCCTACTTGGATGCGGTCACTCATATAATCCTCCACCATTCTATCAATGTTGAGAGAATCATATGCAGTGACAGTAGACGACATGTCCGTAATCGTTGTCAGGTCCTTCAGTCCGGACCAGATGTCAGCATCAGCAGTCGCTCCAGACTGCCCTGCATCACCGCCAGCGGGTGGGCTCGGAATTCTGAGCCTTTTCCTCGCACCCCCAGTTGCGGGAGAATGTGAAGGAGGAGATGTTGACAGGTCGCGTTCCGCTTGACTTGACAATTTTGTCACCAGCAGGTCTTTCAACCCCAGCAGACCTGTGTCTGCCGGAAAGAGAGATCCAAGGTAGGCTTTAAATCTAGGATCGAGCACGGTGGCCAAAATGTAGTGCTCTGATTTCAACAGATTGACCACCCGTGAATCCTTGTTAAGCGAATTAAGGGCTGCATCCACAAGTCCCACATGCCTAGCGGAATCGCTCCGTGTTAGCTCCTCCTTCAATGCCTCCAGCTTCTTCTGCAAAAGCCTGATGAGGGGAATGACCTGACTCAGGCTGGCAGTGTCTGAACTGACTTCACGTGTGGCAAGTTCAAAGGGCATCAGAACCTTGCACAACGTTGAAATCATTCTCCACTGCACTTGAGACAGGTGCATTCCACCTACTATATCGTGCTCAATTGTATAGGCTTGAATGGCCTTTTGCTGCTCCTCCAACCTCTGAAGCATATAGAGGGTTGAATTCCACCTCGTTACCACTTCTTGCTTCAGATGATGGCAGGGCAGGTTCAGTAGTTTTTGGTGGTGCTCCAGTTTTCTGTACGTGGTGCCTGTACGCCGAAAGTGTCCCGCAATTCTTCTGGCCACCGACAGCATCTCTTGCACGCCCCTGTCGTTTTTTAAAAAATTCTGCACCACCAAATTCAAGGTATGTGCAAAACATGGGACGTGCTGGAATTGGCCCAGATTTAATGCACACACAATATTGCTGGCGTTGTCCGATGCCACAAATCCACAGGAGAGTCCAATTGGGGTAAGCCATTCCGCGATGATCTTCCTCAGTTGCCGTAAGAGGTTTTCAGCTGTGTGCGTATTCTGGAAAGCGGTGATACAAAGCGTAGCCTGCCTAGGAAAGAGTTGGCGTTTGCGAGATGCTGCTACTGGTGCCGCCGCTGCTGTTCTTGCGGCGGGAGTCCATACATCTACCCAGTGGGCTGTCACAGTCATATAGTCCTGACCCTGCCCTGCTCCACTTGTCCACATGTCCGTGGTTAAGTGGACATTGGGTACAGCTGCATTTTTTAGGACACTGGTGACTCTTTTTCTGAGGTCTGTGTACATTTTCGGTATCGCCTGCCTAGAGAAATGGAACCTAGATGGTATTTGGTACCGGGGACACAGTACCTCCAACAAGTCTCTAGTTGGCTCTGCAGTAATGATGGATACCGGAACCACGTTTCTCACCACCCAGGATGCCAAGGCCTCAGTTATCCGCTTTGCAGTAGGATGACTGCTGTGATATTTCATCTTCCTCGCAAAGGACTGTTGAACAGTCAATTGCTTACTGGAAGTAGTACAAGTGGGCTTACGACTTCCCCTCTGGGATGACCATCGACTCCCAGCGGCAACAACAGCAGCGCCAGCAGCAGTAGGCGTTACACGCAAGGATGCATCGGAGGAATCCCAGGCAGGAGAGGACTCGTCAGACTTGCCAGTGACATGGCCTGCAGGACTATTGGCATTCCTGGGGAAGGAGGAAATTGACACTGAGGGAGTTGGTGGGGTGGTTTGCGTGAGCTTGGTTACAAGAGGAAGGGATTTACTGGTCAGTGGACTGCTTCCGCTGTCACCCAAAGTTTTTGAACTTGTCACTGACTTATTATGAATGCGCTGCAGGTGACGTATAAGGGAGGATGTTCCGAGGTGGTTAACGTCCTTACCCCTACTTATTACAGCTTGACAAAGGGAACACACGGCTTGACACCTGTTGTCCGCATTTCTGGTGAAATACCTCCACACCGAAGAGCTGATTTTTTTGGTATTTTCACCTGGCATGTCAACGGCCATATTCCTCCCACGGACAACAGGTGTCTCCCCGGGTGCCTGACTTAAACAAACCACCTCACCATCAGAATCCTCCTGGTCAATTTCCTCCCCAGCGCCAGCAACACCCATATCCTCCTCATCCTGGTGTACTTCAACACTGACATCTTCAATCTGACTATCAGGAACTGGACTGCGGGTGCTCCTTCCAGCACTTGCAGGGGGCGTGCAAATGGTGGAAGGCGCATGCTCTTCACGTCCAGTGTTGGGAAGGTCAGGCATCGCAACCGACACAATTGGACTCTCCTTGTGGATTTGGGATTTCAAAGAACGCACAGTTCTTTGCGGTGCTTTTGCCAGCTTGAGTCTTTTCAGTTTTCTAGCGAGAGGCTGAGTGCTTCCATCCTCATGTGAAGCTGAACCACTAGCCATGAACATAGGCCAGGGCCTCAGCCGTTCCTTGCCACTCCGTGTGGTAAATGGCATATTGGCAAGTTTACGCTTCTCCTCCGACAATTTTATTTTAGGTTTTGGAGTCCTTTTTTTACTGATATTTGGTGTTTTGGTTTTGACATGCTCTGTACTATGCCATTGGGCATCGGCCTTGGCAGACGACGTTGCTGGCATTTCATCGTCTCGGCCATGACTAGTGGCAGCAGCTTCAGCACGAGGTGGAAGTGGATCTTGATCTTTCCCTAATTTTGGAACCTCAACATTTTTGTTCTCCATATTTTAATAGGCACAACTAAAAGGCACCTCAGGTAAACAATGGAGATGGATGGATTGGATACTAGTATACAATTATGGACGGGCTGCCGAGTGCCGACACAGAGGTAGCCACAGCCGTGAACTACCGCACTGTACTGTGTCTGCTGCTAATATATAGACTGGTTGATAAAGAGATAGTATACTCGTAACTAGTATGTATGTATAAAGAAAGAAAAAAAAACCACGGTTAGGTCACTGGTATATACAATTATGGACGGGCTGCCGAGTGCCGACACAGAGGTAGCCACAGCCGTGAACTACCGCACTGTACTGTGTCTGCTGCTAATATATAGACTGGTTGATAAAGAGATAGTATACTCGTAACTAGTATGTATGTATAAAGAAAGAAAAAAAAACCACGGTTAGGTCACTGGTATATACAATTATGGACGGGCTGCCGAGTGCCGACACAGAGGTAGCCACAGCCGTGAACTACCGCACTGTACTGTGTCTGCTGCTAATATATAGACTGGTTGATAAAGAGATAGTATACTCGTAACTAGTATGTATGTATAAAGAAAGAAAAAAAAACCACGGTTAGGTCACTGGTATATACAATTATGGACGGGCTGCCGAGTGCCGACACAGAGGTAGCCACAGCCGTGAACTACCGCACTGTACTGTGTCTGCTGCTAATATATAGACTGGTTGATAAAGAGATAGTATACTCGTAACTAGTATGTATGTATAAAGAAAGAAAAAAAAACCACGGTTAGGTCACTGGTATATACAATTATGGACGGGCTGCCGAGTGCCGACACAGAGGTAGCCACAGCCGTGAACTACCGCACTGTACTGTGTCTGCTGCTAATATATAGACTGGTTGATAAAGAGATAGTATACTCGTAACTAGTATGTATGTATAAAGAAAGAAAAAAAAACCACGGTTAGGTCACTGGTATATACAATTATGGACGGGCTGCCGAGTGCCGACACAGAGGTAGCCACAGCCGTGAACTACCGCACTGTACTGTGTCTGCTGCTAATATATAGACTGGTTGATAAAGAGATAGTATACTCGTAACTAGTATGTATGTATAAAGAAAGAAAAAAAAACCACGGTTAGGTCACTGGTATATACAATTATGGACGGGCTGCCGAGTGCCGACACAGAGGTAGCCACAGCCGTGAACTACCGCACTGTACTGTGTCTGCTGCTAATATATAGACTGGTTGATAAAGAGATAGTATACTCGTAACTAGTATGTATGTATAAAGAAAGAAAAAAAAACCACGGTTAGGTCACTGGTATATACAATTATGGACAGGCTGCCGAGTGCCGACACAGAGGTAGCCACAGCCGTGAACTACCGCACTGTACTGTGTCTGCTGCTAATATATAGACTGGTTGATAAAGAGATAGTATACTCGTAACTAGTATGTATGTATAAAGAAAGAAAAAAAAACCACGGTTAGGTCACTGGTATATACAATTATGGACGGGCTGCGGAGTGCCGACAAAGAGGTAGCCACAGCCGTGAACTACCGCACTGTACTGTGTCTGCTGCTAATATATAGACTGGTTGATAAAGAGATAGTATACTCGTAACTAGTATGTATGTATAAAGAAAGAAAAAAAAACCACGGTTAGGTGGTATATACAATTATGGACGGGCTGCCGAGTGCCGACACAGAGGTAGCCACAGCCGTGAACTACCGCACTGTACTGTGTCTGCTGCTAATATATAGACTGGTTGATAAAGAGATAGTATACTCGTAACTAGTATGTATGTATAAAGAAAGAAAAAAAAACCACGGTTAGGTCACTGGTATATACAATTATGGACGGGCTGCCGAGTGCCGACACAGAGGTAGCCACAGCCGTGAACTACCGCACTGTACTGTGTCTGCTGCTAATATATAGACTGGTTGATAAAGAGATAGTATACTCGTAACTAGTATGTATGTATAAAGAAAGAAAAAAAAACCACGGTTAGGTCACTGGTATATACAATTATGGACGGGCTGCCGAGTGCCGACACAGAGGTAGCCACAGCCGTGAACTACCGCACTGTACTGTGTCTGCTGCTAATATAGACTGGTTGATAAAGAGATAGTATACTACTAATATTATATACTGGTGGTCAGGTCACTGGTCACTAGTCACACTGGCAGTGGCACTCCTGCAGCAAAAGTGTGCACTGTTTAATTTTAATATAATATTATGTACTCCTGGCTCCTGCTATAACCTATAACTGGCACTGCAGTAGTGCTCCCCAGTCTCCCCCACAATTATAAGCTGTGTGAGCTGAGCAGTCAGACAGATATATAATATATATAGATGATGCAGCACACTGGCCTGAGCCTGAGCAGTGCACACAGATATGGTATGTATGTGACTGAGTCACTGTGTGCTGTGTATCGCTTTTTTCAGGCAGAGAACGGATTATAAATAAAAGTGGTGGTCACTGGTCACTATCAGCAAAACTCTGCACTGTACACTACTGAGTACTCCTAATGCTCCCCAAAATTAGTAAATCAAGTGTCTAAACGGAGAGGACGCCAGCCACGTCCTCTCCCTATCAATCTCAATGCACGTGTGAAAATGGCGGCGACGCGCGGCTCCTTATATAGAATCCGAGTCTCGCGATAGAATCCGAGCCTCGCGAGAATCCGACAGCGTCATGATGACGTTCGGGCGCGCTCGGGTTAACCGAGCAAGGCGGGAAGATCCGAGTCGCTCGGACTCGTAAAAAAAAACATGAAGTTCTGGCGGGTTCGGATTCAGAGAAACCGAACCCGCTCATCTCTATAAAAAACCTACAAGAGAATGAAGATCTAGTCATTAAACCAACAGATAAAGGGGGGGGGGAATAGTGGTGATGTCAAAAGAAGCATATGATACAGAGGTAATGCGCCAACTAAATGATGGAGAAACATATAGAAAGCTAAGAGCAGACCCCACTAATAGAATAGTTGATCAATTAGGCCTTTTACTGAAGGAATATGAACAAAACGGTACTCTAGAAGAAAAGGAAGTTAAGTTTTTATTGAATAATGAACCGGTAATTCCAGTTCTCTATATTTTGCCCAAAATACACAAAGATCCAGTGAACCCACCTGGAAGATCCATTGTATCCGGCATTGGGTCAATAACATCGAATTTATCGGAGTTCATTGATCATTACTTACAGCCATTAGTAGCTAATTATCCTTCGCATCTGAAAGATACTAGAGACTTTCTCAATGTTATTGAAAAGATAAGGTGGGAAGAAGGATATATTATGGTAGCGGCAGATGTCCGCTCACTTTATACTATTATTGCACATCAAGATGGCTTACAGGCTATATCTAAAGCTCTGCTACAAAGTGGACTAAATAATTCCCTACAAGATTTTATTAAGAAAGGAGTTATTTTAGAAAACAATTACTTTTCTTTTAATGAGACTTTTTATCAGCAGGAGGTGGGCACAGCTATGGGCACCAGGTTCGCTCCAAGTCATGCCAACATTTTTATGGGACAGTGGGAAGATACTTAGATTGGGAACCACTGTCCCTTTGGAGCTAACCTGGTGGCCTGGAAAAGGTATATAGACGACGTCTTTTTTATTTGGAAAGGAGGTGAAGAGAGTCTTAATGAATTTTTTAGCTATTTAAATAGTAATGATCTTAACATTGGTTTTATTTTTGATAGCAGTAAAGAAAGAATGAATTTTCTAGACGTGACAGTGTTTGTAGATCAGGGACAGTTACAAACAAAGAATTTTAACAAACCAACGGACTCGGGAGCTTTCATTCAAGCCTCAAGCTGTCACCACGCAGATTGGCTGGGTTCAATCCCAGACGGACAATTTAGATGTTTGAAACGTAACTGTACAAATATGGAACTTTACCAGGTACAGGCAGAAGAGCTAAAATCCAAATTTGAAGCCTCCGGTTATGCTGCTGATAAATTAGAACATACCAAAAACCATGTAGCAGGTATAGATAGAAAAGTATTATTAGAACCAAGAAAGAATAAAGATGAGCAAACCACCTCAAAATATGAATGGGCATTTGTGACCACATTCAATAGTCACTACAAAGCAGTGGAAAAAACACTAAAAAAAACACTGGGGAATATTAAAAAAAAGACCCAGTTACAGGGACACTCTTACAGAAAAACCCTAAATGTATCTTTAGAAGAACTCCCACTATAAAGACACGTCTGGTAAAAAGTACACAACCTCCAAAAAAAACCAATGTGTACGATTAAGTCTAAAGGTTTTTTTCGGTGTGGGTTATGCTTAGGATGTAGGGGAACAAAAGTGGAAGGGAGTAAAATTACGGAATTAAAAATGAAAAAAAAAATCTTTTAAAATAAACGATTTTATTACATGTAACACCTCTAATGTTGTGTATGCTCTGGAATGCACTTGTGGACTGTGGTATGTGGGTGTGCGACCCACATACCACAGTCCACAAGTGCATTCCAGAGCATACACAACATTAGAGGTGTTACATGTAATAAAATCGTGCTCCCTTAAGATAAGAATGTGCTCCCTTAAGATAAGAATAGGCGAGCACTTAAGAAATATAAGGAAAGGACTGACCACTCATGCACTTTCTGAGCACTTCAGAGTTCAACACAATAGCTGCATATCAGGTATTAAAGGTTTTTATGGGTTAAGGCATATTAAGGGGTCATGGAGAAGAAAAGACCTGGATAAGCAATTGGCAATAGCAGAAATGAAAGCTATATATGAATTAGGGACCCTTAAACCAGAAGGCCTAAATGCAGACTTTGAAGTCAAATGGTTTCTGTAGTCTTTTACCTTGAATAAAATGCACTTTATATATATTTTAATTATTACTTCCCCATTAGTTCCAAATTCATTATTTTAAATAGTTTAATGGTCTCTCTATATATACTGGTTTTTATCATATTTAATATACCCTTTTATTATAGAAATCTGCCAGCTGGATGTGGATTCTTAATGACGTCACCGGAAGTGACGTGACGTTTTAGACAAAGGACTTTAAATACATCCTCGTTTTTTTGACAAATCTTGTATGAAATTAATGGAGCAGGATTGAGAAGTTGGTTCTGCTATATTAAAGTACATCTAGGAACTTCTTTTACTTCTACTATTGAGATCGTGAAAGGAAAGGAAGTGACGCAAGCGGGAGAACGGAAGTTCGGGTCTCTATGGTTACCGGCGAGACGCAGACCACGGAGGAGTCGCGGTTGTCATAACTACATATCAGGCAACCTATGTGTGTTTCTTATGTGTATTAAACAATACTTCACTATACGAATTTTTCTCATTTTGCATATTGAAACAACTACTCTGCTATGAGGAATTAATTGTTGGAGTTCGGCAAAGAACAGAACCAAAGAGCGCTAGTTGAGTAATCCCTCTGCTTTTTAATTGTCAAGTACTCTAAACAAGCACATGAGAAATCCTGGCATGCAAACAGAAATATAACATAAAATACATGAGCAAAATGCAAACAGGGATGAGCCACTTCCGTGGCTCATAACAATCTATCTATCTATTAGGTTTTGTGTACTTCTGATCATTAGTACATAGACCCCCAAGTCATGGTTACAGTGACCCTTCTCTGACAGAGGTACACTGTCAGAGAAGTAGAAATCCTCCAATAGTTAAATTGTTGCAGTGTAGAAATCTGTTTTGCATCGATGATCATTGACACAGACTTAGCATGTGGCCTACATGACTTTACCCCAGGGTGACTAACTGACACTAACTGTCACTTTGTTTCTCATATTAATTGGATCTCAATTAATTTTGGAGAGTTGTATTTGACTGCATTCATTTTTATTGAGGAATTATTGAAAAGATAATATCAACAACTCAAACACAAAGGAGGGGATATAAAAAATAAAAATGGGAAAGTAGATAACGCAATTTGAAACCAGTATTAAGGAACAATCAGCCAGAAATATATAAAGGTACAATAATAAATGTATATATACACAAAATACAGGGCAAGGCACTTATCTGTACATATACAAGCTGCTAACAAGCTGGAGGACCCGGAACAGGTAATCCCCTACTGCTACATCGGTTAATTCAGTGGACACAATGGAAGAATAAGTATTGTGATTCTAGCTCTGTCTCCCTCAGTGATACATACGTGCCAGGAGAGGCATTTCATTACCAGATAAGAGTGCTGGGTAGCGAATGGGGCTGCAAAAGTTTCCATTTCGAAGTTACACTGAATTTCAGCACCTAGCTAGGATGGGGAGTAGGGCTCTACCTGGCATAATGTGTATAAAAGGGTCTTTATCTGATGTAATGTGTATAAGAGGCTCTATCTGGCATAATGTATGTAAGAGACTCTGCTCTACTGTAGTGTAATGTGTGTAAGGGACTCTGGCATAATGTGTATAAGGGGTTCTACGGTGTGGTGTAGTTTGACTGATGGACACTACTGTGGAATGTAAAGTGAATTGGTGCTATTCTGCGGCCACACCCCTTCCCCATAAAGCCACGCCCCTATATTTTTGCACATTGTTCCTATTTTGAATTGGAAGGGGTGCCAAAGGAAACTTTCACCAAAGTCTAGAAATGGCCCTGGCAATGAGTCCCTTGGGGGAGCCAGCATCGGCAATTGCATACACACTTACCGATGCTGGCAGCCAGGGGTGTATCTACCCATTGGCCAGGATGGCACTCGCCAGGGGCGCCAGGCAAGGAGGGGGCGCCGCCTGGCAGTGCCATCCATGGCCAGGGGGTAGAATCCAGTAGTACTTTCAGACTTGGTGACTGTCTGTTAGTGTCAGCGTCCGCACCTCACTTGTAATCAGACTCAACATAAACTACAGCTCCCAGCATCCCTTGTTGCCGGGAGCTCCGGGAGCTGTAGTTTATTTTGAGTCTGATTGATCACTAGTGCAGTGCTGTGCCGCTGGACACCGGCACCAGTAGTAACAGACAAGTCACAAGGTACAATACAGATTAAGTGTGGGGAGGGGTGGCACAAGACTGCACTGCACGACATTGAACTACGACATTGAACTTCAGTCAGTGCCAGGCAACCCAGCAGCATGGAGGAGAGGGGGAGAGGACAAGGAGCTACTAAAGTACATGCATTAAGTGTACCCTGTCTGTGAAGTGAGGGGGGTAAACACTATATATCACTGGCGTTTCTATAATGGGTGCAGTGTGTGCGGTGCACATGGGCCCCTGAGTCCAGAGGGGGCCCTCACCGCACACATTGCACCCATTTTTAAAATACTCACCTCTCAGAAGTCCAGCGCCGGCATCCGCAGCGCTATTAGAACACAGTGAAAATGGCGCCCATTTTCACGGAGTTCTGCGCGTCCGTAGTAGAGAAATCTCAGGGAAAATGGCCGCCGTGCTATTTTCCCGGAGATCTGCACATGCGCAGTAGAGTCTGAGCCCTCTAGTGCTCAGACTCTACAGCGCTCCGGGCAGAGAGGAGGGGGCCCGAATGGAGGAGGCTGAACATGGGCCTCCTCCTCTCTTAAAACGGTTCCAGTATGAATGGTCGACCATGTTATGGTCGACAGTCATTAGGTCGACCACTATTGGTCGACATTGACATGGTCTACACGTGAAAATGGTCGACATATGAAAAGGTCGACATGAGTTTTTTTACTTTTGGTGTCGTTTTTTGCGTAAAATGACTGGGAACCCCAATTAGTGCACCGCGTCCCCTCGCATCGTGCCTTCGCTCCGCTACCGCTTCGCTCGGCACAGATTACCGTTCCAATCGTAGTCCACTTGGATCGTAAAGTATGGAAAAGTTCCCCAAAAGAAAAAAAAGTTAAAAAACTCATGTCGACCTTTTCATGCGTCGACCTTTCACGTGTCGACCATTTTCACGTGTCGACCATGTGTCCATGTCGACCATGTCAATGTCGACCAATAGTGGTCGACCCAATGACTGTCGACCATAACATGGTCGACCATGTGAACGGATACCCTTAAAACGCCCCTGCTATATAGTCTGTATGTGTAAGTGTGTCTGCATTTATGTATGTGACTATATGTGTATGTATATGTGATAAATATCTACTGTATTTATGTGTGTATTAGTGTGTGACAATATGTGAATAAGTGTGAAACTATGTATGTATGTATGTATGTATGTGACTATATATGTGTGCATGTGTGTTACTATTTGTATATACTGCATGTGTGACTGTATATCATATGTACTGTATGTGTTTTGTGTGTGACAGTATGTATGTAAGTGTATATGTGTGTGCCTATGGGCGGGACCAGATGTACTAATAGCAGTGGGGGATATTCAGTAAGGATTGCAGATTCTGCTAAAAAGCAGAATCTTCAATCCTTTCTATTGCATGCTGGGGGATGCTCATCAATCGCAGGGCAAGGCCGTCCAGCATGCTGAATTGCCTGCTCAGCGACTGCGACCGCAATTTAATTGTGGTCACAGCAACTGTGGAAGACCCGCTGCAGCTAGGCTGCGTATGCAGCTGGTCCACCGCCATTTTTCACATAGGGGTGGCTGCGTGTGATGTCACTCAGCCGCCCCGAAAATGCAGACGCCCGACCCCGTTTTCCCCACGCCTCCCCCACAATGGTCCATCACTGCCCCCGCCCTCCCCGCAAACGCCTCTGCCTGTCAATCAGGCAGAGGTGTTTACAGC
Source organism: Pseudophryne corroboree (assembly GCF_028390025.1). Lineage (NCBI taxonomy): Eukaryota > Metazoa > Chordata > Amphibia > Anura > Myobatrachidae > Pseudophryne > Pseudophryne corroboree. The sequence continues at coordinate 350,736,894 of NC_086448.1, read as the reverse complement.
CAATGTGATCCAATCAATGGAGCGCTAGGAACAGAGATATTGCAGTCGCATCCCTGAATGTGGTTTGACCGCATTCCACTTATAAAAATAGAAATATATTTATTATCACTGGTCCACTATTTCTATTTTCTATTTGCATTCCCCATACGCCTTCTACAGACAGTGTTTCCTATAGGGGTACTACTGTGCGGCATAACGTGAATAAGAGACACTACTGTGCAGTGTAATATGCTACTGTGTGGCATAACGTGAATAAGAGACACTACTGTGCAGTGTAATATGCTACTGTGTGGCATAACGTGAATAAGAGACACTACTGTGCAGTGTAATATGCTACTGTGTGGCATAACGTGAATAAGAGACACTACTGTGCAGTGTAATATGCTACTGTGTGGCATAACGTGAATAAGAGACACTACTATGCAGTGTAATATGCTACTGTGTGGCATAACGTGAATAAGAGACACTACTGTGCAGTGTAATATGCTACTGTGTGGCATAACGTGAATAAGAGACACTACTGTGCAGTGTAATATGCTACTGTGTGGCATAACGTGAATAAGAGACACTACTGTGCAGTGTAATATGCTACTGTGTGGCATAATTTGAATTGGAAATACTATTGTGTGGCCACGCCCCTTCCCCACAAGGCCACGCCCTTCTATGATACACCCTGCTTATTTCAAATATGGGGGGTGGGGCACCAGCCCTTATTTTGCCAGGGGCGCTCAGGCCCCTAGACACACCCCTGCTGGCAGCGACAGAGCGACTGTAGCAGTCTTTGCTAACTTGACCCTCCATCGGCCCTGCATGTATGGGGCTGACAAAGGATGTCACCAATGACCTGCGGTTGCATGCATCATCAGTGACATAGTGCATACACACTGGACAATTTGAACGATTTGTCATTCCGATCAGTCGGAATTGGGCAAGTTGTTCAAAATATAGTCTAGTGTGTTCCCAGCTATAGACAGGTGATTGTTCCTCACCCACTGCATTCTACAACCTTTTGTGTGTTACGACCACAGTATGTGCTGTGGCTAGGGGAATCAGCACTTACGTACATTTTAGTTGTAGGTGGTGGTACAGCTTTAAGGCTTGTTAAATATACTTGTCACCAAGGCAGAGACATAGATTTTTCATTTTATTTGTGTGTCTTTTTGTCTTTAGTATGAACATGGCAACAGGGTCAAATGACTGTTAATGGAAATATTGCAAATGAGTGTATTTTTGTAGAAGTTCGATTTGTTTCCCTATAATGGAGCCTTAAGAAGCTTGTATAGGGGACTGTTTTCTCCAAAAGGAACAGTACAGTGTGACTTTGGCCAATGCAGTTCATTAAAGGAGCCTGATTATTCTGCGAATCATTCAAGCAATGTGTGTGAGCAGTCAGTGAACATGAATGTGGTTATTAGCATAAAAAATCTGCTTGGGCAGTGGCAGGGGCTGGGAATGTAAATATCAGTGTGGGTGCTGAAGCACTATCTATCATCTGTGTACAAGTCCATTTGCTTACACATTTTATTATCTGTCATCGTCAAAATGTGTTCAATAGGTTTTAAGGACTTGCATTAAACGCTTAAATTAACTTTTGTGTGTTATACAGTAATTCATTGTTCCTATCTGAACCACTAAAACAATGACTGATATATTAAATTATTATTAATCTATTACTTGTAAATACATGCATTCTGAGTCTGAATAAGTAAAAGTATTGCAGATTTAGTTCCACCAAGCTGAAGAAGAATACTGCAAGCCTATATCTTTATGGAAAGATAAAATCTTTATGGAAACAGACACATCTTTTGTAGGAAAAAAAATGATATTGAAAAGTGATATTATAAGAGTAAGATAGCAATTAGATGCTGTGTTGTTTTCTGAAGTTACTGTATTCAGTTTTCATGGACACATTCTTTCATTAGTTAACCTTATATAGTCGCATCTAACCTGATCTCATCCTCCCACAACTAAATGGAAAAGATGTTCTCAATAGTCTTAACAAAGTCCGACATAATTGTTCCACGTAAAATCATTTCATACCATTCTGTTAACATAGGTTGGATTGCACTCCTGAGGCTGCTATTTGTTAGCTCAGTGGCACAGAATTAACTTGCCATAAACACACGACAATTGCTGTGCTGAATAACAGGGGGCAGCAATTATGCCAGACCTTTCCCTCTATTTCTTCTGTGTGTTTTTCTCCTTTCCAGTTTCCATGCTACAGAATTCATCACGATGAACTAAATGGCTTTTTGAAAATGTGTTTACCTTGTGTCAACCCAAGTTGGGAATTTGAAAAACTAAAAAACAGCAACTTAACTATAATTTGTTCACTATGTTATTTTTGGCACTAATGTGTGTGGGGAAGGAGGGGGGGTGTATGGGTTGTTAGTTTTTTTTTATTAACATGTTAAATGCATTAAAAGCTCAAGCTGTTATGCTAATGTATTGGGGGGGGGGGGTTATAGTAAATGTATAAATTCCTTGTAGTGAAATATTCACAACTCATTCTCAAGTTAAAGAAGGACATTGAATTGGGATACGGTCATTAGATCGACACCACTTAGGGCGACAGTCATTAGGTCGACATGGTAGTTAGGTCGACATGGTCATAAGGTCGACATGTAGTAGGCCAGTATTAATACATAAACACACAGCGCTTATATAACCACCAAAAAATCTATTAGCATTAACTGTTTTAATTGATACCAAGTTTCTGCAGCTCCTACTGGTGGTACTGTTCCACCCACTAATTACCAGAAATATAAAAAAAACTTATAAAGGAGCGCTAAAACAAAGATATACAATCAAATAGAATTATAATCAATTTATTTAAATACACTCCACATAGAGCACAAAGATAAAATTCATAAAATGTGCAATTGCTTCAATCCCATGCCCTTATTTCCAAATAACCGTCCATTAAGGTTTCCCTGAGTAACAATCCATAGGTCTGCTTGTGACCAATTTGTATCAGCTGTATATTATATGGACACACTGGTCCCTTTAGTGCAAATTTTCACAGTCTCTGTGGTACCACATTAGATGTATGTCCAGAGCGGGGGAGAGGGGGAGAGCGCTGTGTGGGAAGATGAACACAGCGGTATGCTACGACCCCTTTTAAAAGCTCCTTCCCGGCCGCAGTATGAATTGCTGGATACTCACGGCCACCGCGGCTCCTATTACACGGGGAGCGGGCCTCCTTAGCCAGGTCCTGCTTCAGCTGTATCCCCGGTCAAACGGCTCGCCGGCCTGCCACAGGTCACAAGATGAAATGCGGAAACTAAAGGCAACAGGATCAGTCAAAAGTGCCCTCCTTACGCGTTTCTCCGCAAATAGGGCAAGCGGTTTCGTCAGAGGAATAACGTAGCTGCAGTGTTGGATCATTTTATAGCAGGATTAGCCAATCATTCTGCTAATTACCTTAATTACACTCAGATGTTTTTACTCGGCATATGTGACTTATTAGTGTATCCACCCAACACATACAATTCTCACTACCAAAAACAAGCATTTATTCTTTGCATCAATTCTTGACAATAATTAGCAGTTAATAATCATAGTTTTTAATAGTTTTTAATAGTTTTTTGGTGGTATAAATCTACAACAGTTTCTAAAAGAAACATATATTTAATAAAAAATAGTAAAATTCTTAGAGCTGACCAGGAGACTAAAACTACTCAAAATACAGATACTCTCTACTATATATTAACGAATCCCTCCACAAGTCTAGTGCAGCCTCAATAGCTCAGAGGGTTTTTCCGCTGCATGCAGCACCAGGGGTAGTGGGTTCAAATCTATACAAGAACTATCCTTTGACATATCGTTTGTTATATAATACAATAGTTCAATAATTATATCACTATAAAAAAAAAAATTATATAAAAAATATAAAAATATATAAATATACACACACACATTCTTGTTCCCAAAAATAAACAATAATAGAAATATCTTCTAGGAACATCTTATATGTATTCTCTATACACAGAGATACTTATCCATTAATCTTATGTCGTAACGAATCCATAACAGCCCACTAATTATGATTAAATTATAATTTTTACATTTATTTTATCTACACTTATTGAAGAAATAACTATAGGTACTTTTCTAGAGGACAAGGAAAGAGTTTATCACTCTCGATGGTATAGCATATATTGTAAAGCAGGGAAGAAAGGGAAGGAAGGGGAGGGAAAGGGGGAGGGAGGGGGAAATTAGGAAGAAGGGGGAAGGGAGAGAAGAAAAAGGAGGGAGGGGGAGAAGAATTCAGTTTTTTGTTAGAAGGGTACAGTTTTCTGGTGGAGAGAATGGAGTTGGAGAGGTCACAATAAACTAAAAATCCAGCAATTCATACTACGGCCGGGAAGGAGCTTTTAAAAGGGGTCGTAGCATACCGCTGTGTTCATCTTCCCACACAGCGCTCTCCTCCTCTCCCCCGCTCTGGACATACATCTAATGTGGTACCACAGAGACTGTGAAAATTTGCACTAAAGGGACCAGTGTGTCCATATAATATACAGCTGATACAAATCTTTGTTTTAGCGCTCCTTTATAAGTTCTTTTATGTACTAGGCCAACAGTTCAAAAGGTCAACATGAGTTTTTCACATTATTTCTCATACGTCCTAGAGGATGCTGGGGTCCACTTCATGACCATGGGGTATAGACGGTTCCGCAGGAGCCATGGGCACTCTTAAGACTTTTCATTGGGTGTGAACTGGCTCCTCCCTCTATGCCCCTCCTCCAGACCTCAGTTTTAGAAATGTGCCCAGGCAGACTGGATGCACTCTGAGGAGCTCTACTGAGTTTCTCTGAAAAGACTTTTGTTAGGTTTTTTATTTTCAGGGAGAACTGCTGGCAACAAACTCCCTGCTTCGTGGGACTGAGGGGGCAGAAGTAGGAACCAACTTCCTGAAAAGTTTCATGGCTCTGCTTCTGGCAGACAGGACACCATTAGCTCCTGAAGGGAACGGAATGCTAGCCGTGCCTAGATGCTCACTCCCACAGCACGCCATCACCCCCCTCACAGAGCCAGAAGTCAGAAGACAGGTGAGTAGAAGAAGACAGATCTTCTATCAAGAAAAGTGACGGTTGAGGTACAGCGCAGCTGGCGGGCGCGTAGCGCGCCATTCCTGCCCACACACACAGGCACTGCATGGTGCAGGGAGCGGAGGGGGGGCTCCCTGGGCAGCAAAAACACCTCTATAAACTGGCAAAAAGGGGGCATAAGATGCCCAGGCACAGCCCTACCCCTGCCAGTATAAATATTATGAAAAGTTTCTGAGGTAAAAAGGGCGGAGCTTCTTCCTCAGGCAGCCAGCACACTGCTCAGTGCCATGTTCTCTCTCCTCAGGCTGCAGAGACATCGCTGGTCCTCCTTCACTTCTGACTACAAGTATCAGGGTGCAAAATAGGGGGGGCACAAGCGAATTTGGTGCGTACCAAAGTGTGTTTTACTGTGTAAAAAGCGCTGCATATCAGAGGGCATTCTGTGTTCACGGGCATTAGATACTGGCGCTGGGGTTATGAACTGGCTGCTCCTAAACTGTGTCCCTCTGACAGATTTTACTGTGGGTTTGTCCCCTATAAGTCCCAATGTGTCTGTGTGTGTGTTGTACACGTGTGTAAGACATGTCAGAGGCAGGGAGTTCCTCCCCGGAGGAAACCATTTTAGGGACACAGAAGTGTAATGTGGTGGCGGTGCCAGCACACCAAGAGCTTGCATGGGTGAAAGAAATACTTGATAGTATGCATCATATCAATAGGAGATTAGATAAGTCTGAATCTCATGCTGAGTGCTGGAGAAAATCTGTGGAGGATGTGATTTTTCAGGGCTCTGTTCTTCCATCCGCAGGCGACCCCTCTGGGTCACATAAGAGACCATTTGCGAATATTGTGAATACTGATACCGACACGGACACTTATTCTTGTGTCGACGATAGTGACTCCAGAGAAAAAGATCATAAATTGGCAAAAAATATACAATATCTGATTGTGGCTATAAGGGAAGTTCTGGAAGTCACGGAAGCCACTCCAGTACCTCAGGAAAAGGCTTATTTCTATAAAGAAAAGAAATCCAAGGTCACTTTCCCTCCTTCCCACGAGCTTAATACACTCTTTGAAGGGATGTGGGTGAATCCCGAAAATAAATTTCGTATTCCTAAGAGAATTCAGATAGCTTATCCTTTCCCGGTGGAGGACAGGAAAAAATGGGAGTCACCCCCTGTGTTAGACAGTGCACAGTCCAGGTTGACAAAGAAGGTAATTCTTCCTGCACCTGACACGGCTTCACTAGAAGAGCCGGCAGACTGAAAGATGGAAACTACATTGAAATCCATTTATGTTGTCAATGGTACGCTGCTCAGGCCCACAATTGCTTGCGTGTGGGTGAGTCGCGCTATTGAAAAATGGTCAGAAAGCGTGTCATCAGAAATAGACACGATTGATAAAGATGAGATACTCCTTAAATTAGGGAATATCAAAGACGCTGCCGTATACATGCTAGATGCAATGAAAGATATTGGACTCTTGAGTTCACAAGCCACTACCATGGCAGTATTGGCTCGGTGGGCGTTGTGGATTCGCCAGTGGAACGCGGATGCAGATTCCAAAAGAAATATGGAGGCTCTCCCATATAAAGGTGAGGCCTTATTTGGCAATGGACTGGATGCGTTAGTCTCGGCGGCTACCGCAGGTAAGTCAACATTTTTGCCCTCTGCGCCTGCACCGGCAAAAAAAAACATATCACTCACACATGCAGTCCTTTCGGCCCAATAAATATAAAAAAGCAAGAGGTTCCCCCTTCTTTGCGGGTAGGGGAAGGGGAAGGGGAAAGAAGTCCACAGCAGCTTCAGGTTCCCAGGAGCAGTAGTCTACCCCTACTTCTGCCAAATCTTCAGCATGATGCTGGGGCTCCTTTGCGGGAGGCCGCTCAGGTGGGGGCACGTCTCATACTGTTCAGCCAAGGTTTGATTCTGTCTGGCCTGGATCCCTGGGTGTTGCAAATAGTGTCCCAGGGATACAAGCTGGAGTTTCAAGACATTCCCCCATGCCGATTTTTCAAATCAACCTTGCCAGCTTCTCTTCCAGAAAGGGAAGCAGTAACAGCGGCAATCCAAAAATTATGTCAGGATCAGGTCATAGTCCTGGTACCTTTGTCACAACAAGGGGAGGGGTTTTATTCAAGCCTTTATGTAGTTCCGAAGCACGACGGCTCGGTCAGACCGATCCTAAACCTGAAAAATCTGAATCTCTACTTGAAATGATTCAAGTTCAAAATGGAATCACTGAGGGCAGTGATTTCCAGTCTGGAGGAGGGGGACTACATGGTGTCTGTAGACATAAAAGATGCTTACCTGCATCTTCCCATTTATCCTCCTCACCAGGCTTATCTGAGATTCGTGGTTCAGGATTGCCATTACCAATTCCAGACGTTACCTTTCGGTCTCTCCACAGTGCCGAGGGTATTCACCAAGGTGATGGTGGAGATGATGGTTCTCCTGCGTCAAAAAGGAGTCAATATAATTCCTTATCTAGACGAACTCCTGATAAAGGCGAGATCCAGAGAGCAGTTGTTACAAAACATCACACTCTCCCTGTCAATACTCCAACAACACGGTTGGATCATAAATTATCCAAAGTCACAGTTGGAACCGACGACAAGATTGTCTTTTCTCGGGATGATTCTGGACACAGAAGTTCAGAGAGTATTTCTTCCGGTGGAAAAGGCTCTGGAAATCCAGAAAATGGTAAAACAGATATTAAAACCATCGAGTGTGTCGATCCATCAGTGCATTCGGTTGTTGGGGAAGATGGTGGAGGCCTACGAGGCCATACAGTTTGGCATGTTCCATGCCAGGGTATTCCAGTGGGACCCTCAAGCAATAGCAGTGGATGCGCTGGTGGCCCAGTGGGTGTTCCGGTCGGTGTATGTCTTCCCTCCACTTCCGCTGATCCCAAAAGTGCTCAGGATCATAAGAAGAACAAGAGTTCGAGCAATCTTCATTGCCCCAGACTGGCCAAGGAGGGCTTGGTACCCAGATCTTCAGGAGTTGCTCATAGAAGATCCTCGGCCTCTTCCTCTTGGCGAGGACCTGCTGCAGCAGGGGCCGTGCGTGTATCAAGACTTACCGCAGCTATGTTTGACGGCATGGCTGTTGAGCGCCGGATCCTAACCCGAAAGGGTGTTCCCAAGGAAGTCATCCCCACCCTTATTCAGGCCAGGAAAGGAGTAACGTCGAAACATTACCACCGTATTTGGAGAAAATATGGGGGTAATTCCAAGTTGATCGCAGCAGGAAATTTTTTAGCAGTTGGGCAAAACCATGTGCACTGCAGGGGGGGCAGATATAACATTTGTAGAGAGAGTTAGATTTGGGTGGGTTATTTTGTTTCTGTGCAGGGTAAATACTGGCTGCTTTATTTTTACACTGCAATTTAGATTGCAGATTGAACTCACCACACCCAAATCTATCACTCTCTGCACATGTTATATCTGCCTCCCTGCAGTGCACATGGTTTTGCCCAATTGCTAACAAACATGCTGCTGCGATCAACTCAGAATTACCCCCTATGTGTCTTGGTGTGAATCCAAGAAGGCTCCTACGGAAGAGTTTGAGTTGGGACGTTTTCTCCATTTTCTACAGGCTGATGTGGAGGTGGGCCTACGATTGGGATCAATCAAGGTCCAGATTTCAGCCTTATCAGTGTTCTTCCAAAAACAATTGGCCTCTCTTCCAGAGGTTCAGACCTTCATGAAAGGGGTTCTGCACATCCAGCCTCCATTTGTGCCTCCAGTGGCACCATGGTACCTTAACATGGTGTTGCAGTTCCTTCAATCAGATTGGTTTGAGCCTCTACAAGAGATAAAGTTGAAGTTTCTCACTTGGAAAGTGGTGATGCTTTTGGCATTGGCATCAGCGTGACGGGTGTCTGAATTGGGGGCCTTGTCTCACAAGAGCCCTTACCTGATCTTCCATGAAGATAGGGCAGAGTTGGGGACTCGTCAACATTTTCTTCCGAAGGTGGTTTTCATCTTTTCACATAAACCAACCTATTGTGGTGCCAGTAGTTACTAACACGTTCACTGAGTCAAAGTCTCTAGATGTGGTTAGGGCTTAGAATATTTATGTCGCTAGAACAGCTCAAATACGGAAAACAGAGTCTTTGTTTGTCCTGTATGCTCCCAACAAGATTGGGTGCCCTGCTTCCAAGCAGACTATTGTGCGTTGGATCAGAAGTACGATTCAGCACGCTCATACTATGGATGGATTGCCGTTACCGACGTCGGTGAAGGCCCATTCCACTAGGAAGGTGGGCTCATCCTGAACGGCTGCCCTGGGGGTCTCGGCATTGCAACTTTGCCGATCAGCTACTTGGTCAGGGTCAAACACATTTGCTAAATTCTACAAGTTTGACACCTTGGCCGATGAAGACTTCAAGTTCGGTCAATCGGTGCTGCAGGGTCATCCGCACTCTCCCGCCCGTACTGGAGCTTTGGTATAAACCCCATGGTCATGAAGTGGACCCCAGCATCCTCTAGGACATATGAGAAAACAGGATTTTGATACCTACTGGTAAATCCTTTTCTCCTAGTCCGTAGAGGATGCTGGGCGCCCGTCCCAGTGCGTACTTTACCTGCAGTTTTGTTAATAGAGTTACACAAGTTGTGTTATATTAGTTTCAGCATGTTGCTGTAATTGGTACATGCCTGTTGGCGTGTGTTATGTTGAATGCCATGTTGTGCAGCATGGTTGAGGTGTGAGCTGGTATGTATCTCACCACTAGTTTAAAGTAAATCCTTTCCTCGAAATGTCCGTCTCCCTGGGCACAGTTCCTATAACTGAGGTCTGGAGGAGGGGCATAGAGGGAGGAGCCAGTTCACACCCAATGAAAAGTCTTAAGAGTGCCCATGGCTCCTGCGGAACCGTCTATACCCCATGGTCATGAAGTGGGCCCCAGCATCCTCTACGGACTAGGCGAAAAGGATTTACCGGTAGGTATCAAAATCCTGTTTTTTCAATTATTGGACTTTTTCATACTTTACAATCCACGTGAGCTACAATTGGGAACGGTAACCTATGCGGAGCGCAGCGGTAGCGGAGTGAGTCACTTTGCCCAAAGCATGACGAGTGAAGCGAGCCATGCGTAGGGAAACGGTGCACTAATTGGGGTTCCCGGTCACTGTATGGAGAAAACGACACCAAAAAAACTTTAAAAAAAACTCATGTCGACCTTTTGACCTGTCGACCTAGTGCATGTTGACCTAATGAACATGTCGACCTAATGACCCTGTCGACCTAATTCATGTCAACCAATAGTGGTCGACCTAATGACTGTCGACCCAATGACCCATAACCAATGAATTAGCCAAATATATATGTTTTTATTAATATTATAAGTGGGGGGGTTTCAGTGAAAAAGGTACATATACAGTATTTGCTGGCGTATAAGACTACTTTTTTGCCCTGAAAAACATGCCTCCAAGTGGGGGGGTCGTCTTATACGCCGGGTGCACTTCAGTTGGGATAGACATAGCTGCCATAGTGGCCTTCCGATACTCGCCCGGTGCCCATAGTGGCCTCCCGATGCCCGCCCACCTCATTCTACATACCATCCAGTATCGCGCGGTATCCAGTGCGGCCGCGGCGGGTCACTAGTGCCAAGTACACGGAGATGCAGGGACTGGCCGGAGGCGCTGCAGTCGCGTTGTGGCCGTACAATGGTGACAATGACAGGTACTGTAATGGCACTAATACTAATACTAATGGCACTCATGTGAAACCGGTAACAATAAATGCACACAGGGGTATACTTTTATACATTTTACAACTTTCTCCTCGCCCCCTCCCCCCTTCTTATGCATACCTTGATAAATACTCCCTATCCAAATCTCTTATCAGGTCATAATATACAGTATGTCACAAATCTGATGTTCTTTTACGTTTTATTTGGTGTGTGGAAGGGGGTAGTCTTATACGGCGAGTATATAACAAACTCTATATTTTGAGTGGAAATGTTGGGGGTCGTCTTATACGCCCAGTCGTCTTATACGCCGGCAAATACGGTATTTAAAAATAAGGTACCAGTAGTAACGGTACTTAATTTATAAGATGATACAATATTAATATGAGCTTTCTTCAGAAGCTTATTTATTCTTTTGCAAACTAGTTTATTGATCAAAAATTATACCAAAGAAAAAGCTGCTGCTACCCTGTACTACAAGTATAACAATAAAAAGCACAGTATATGATGCTATCCAAGATTAACCTTTAGACACTAACTAAACCTATTAATGCTTACCATACATATATATCACACTTGCATGATAACTACAGTATATAATATAACTACTGTAACTGCGAGACAAAAACAAACAGTAATGTAAATCGCACAACTGGGGATATCAGTAAGTGTGGGAGCTGAATCAGCTTAGCTGTCCTTCACCTGGGCAGGGATATATTGAAAAAATGAAGCAGCGCAATACAATGAGCAAGAAAAAAAGAATGATTTTATTTATTTCTTTATTTTTATTATTATTACTTTACTTTTTACAGTGGTTTGGTATCTAACAATATGTACTCATACCTGATTCTGAAGGGTAAATTTACTAAGGTGGGAGTTTTTTTAGAACTTGCAATGTTACTCATAGCAACCAATCAGATTCTGCTTAACATTTATCTAGCTGCTTCTAGACGACAATAGATAGAATCTGATTGGTTGCTATGGGCATCATCACCAGTCGGATGCCAGTGTGCCTAATCAGAGATGTACACAAACCCGATGGTTTGCGTACATCTCTGATGGTGGGAGAGAGAAAATAAGATTTTAAATACCTACCAGTAAATTCTTTTCTCGTAGTCCATAGGGGATACTGGGATGGTACTTTAGTATGGTGAGTATAGATGGGGTCCAGAGCAGCTGGTGCACTTTAAAACTTCAACATCCTGTGTGCTGGCTCCTCCCCTCTATGCCCCCTCCCACAGCTCAGTCTAGAAAACTGTGCCCGAAGGAGACGGGACATACTTTGAGAGGAGGAAAACAAAACAGAATAAAACTGAACATAACAATGAGATAATATCTATTACATGTAAATATCTACATATATAGCCATATACATATATATTTTCTCCTTCGTCCTAGAGGATGCTGGGGACTCCAAAAGGACCATGGGGTATATACGGGATCCGCAGGAGACATGGGCACACTATAAGACTTTGAATGGGTGTGAACTGGCTCCTCCCTCTATGCCCCTCCTCCAGACCCCAGTTAGATTCTGTGCCCAGAGGAGACTGGTCACACTATAGGGGAGCTCTACTGAGTTTCTCTAAAAGACTTTTGTTAGGTTTATTTTTTTCAGGGAGCACTGCTGGCAACAGGCTCCCTGCGTCGTGGGACTGAGGGGAGAGAAGCAGACCTACTTCTGTGAGACTGATAGGCTCTGCTTCTTAGGCTACTGGACACCATTAGCTCCAGAGGGTCCGATCACTTGGGTCGCCTAGCTGCTCATTCCCGGAGCCGCGCCGCCGTCCCCCTCACAGAGCCAGAAGATTGAAGACAGGTGAGTAACCGAAGCAAAGAAGACATCAGAAGGCGGCAGAAGACTTCAGTCTTCCTGAGGTACCGCACAGCGGTACCGCGCAGCGCCGTTGCTCCCGCTGACACAGGCATTGCATGGGTGCAGGGCGCAGGGGGGGCGCCCTGGGCTGAAATATTAACCTCTTTTGGGCAATATCTGGCTAAAATAAAGTGCAAAGGCACTGTTTTGAGACCCCCACCAGTATAATTAAAGCGGGACCAAAGCTCGCCTTGTAGGGGGCGGGGCTTCCTCCTCAGCTCTGACCAGCACCATTTTCTCTCCACAGCCTGCTGCAGAGACGCTGCTCCTGGCCCTTCCACTGCTGTCACAAGTAACAGGGTGCTAAAAACGAAGGGGGGGGGGGGGGGGGGGGCACATAATTTGGTGATTGGTTGTATTATATTACAAGCGCTTATAGATCTGGGGCATTTTGTTTTCAGACTGGTGTGGCGCTGGATGTGAGCTGGCAAACTACTTCTCTGTCTCTCTGAAAGGCCTTATTGTGGGTCTGTCCCCTTTAGCCCAGTGTGTGTGGGGGTGTCGGTACGTGTGTGTCGACATGGCAGAAACTGAATGCTCTTCCCAGGAGGAGGTTAGTGTGAGAGCTGAACAAAATGAAGGAGTGACTCTGTCGGCACCGCCGACTGCTGGTTGGGTTGATACGTGGAATGTGTTGAATAGCAGTGTGGCTTTGTTGCACAAGAGGTTGGACAAATCTGAGTCTCAGAACCAAGTATGGAGGCAATCCATGGGAGACGTGGTACCACACTCTCAGGCCCCCTCGGGGTCCCAAAAGCGTTCATTTAACCAGATAGCAGACACTGATACCGACACGGATTCTGATTCCAGTGTCGACTATAATGATGCGAAGTTACATCCTAAGGTGGCTAAGAGTATTCAGTACATGATTGTGGCTATAAAAGACGTGTTACATATTACGGAAGACCCCGCTGTCCCTGAGACAAGGGTCTGTATGTATAAGGGGAAGAAACCGGAGGTTACGTTCTCTCCCTCTCATGAACTGAATGCCCTTTTTGAAAAAGCCTGGGAAACACCAGACAAGAGGTGGCACATTCCCAGGAGAATTGCTATGGCATACCCGTTTCCTTCTCAGGATAGGGTTGGGTGGGAGGCAACACCCACGGTAGACAAAGCTCTAGCGAGCTTATCCAAGAATGTGGCGCTACCATCTCCTGAACTGGCGTCCCTTAAAGATCCTGCTGATCGGAGGCAGGAAGCTACCTTGAAATCTATTTATGTCACGACAGGTACACTCCTCAGACTGGCTGTCCCTTCGGCGTGGGTGAGTAACGCGATTGAAAAGTGGGCGGATAACTTGTCATCGGACATAGACACCCTGGATCGAGATAGCGTGCTGTTGCCTTTTGGTCATATCAGGGACGCTGCAGTCTATTTCAAAGAGACAGCGAGGGATATTGGCCTCTTGGGATCAAGGGCCAATGCCATGGCAGTCTCGGCTAGAAGGGCGTTGTGGACTCATCAATGGAATGGTGATGCTGATTCTAAGAAGGCTATGGAAGCTCTGCCCTACAAGGGTGGGGTTTTGTTTGGTGAAGGCCTTGCGGACCTGGTTTCTACAGCTACCGCGGGTAAGTCCTCTTTTCTGCCTTTTGTTCCTCCACAGCAAAAGAAAACGCCTCCATATCAAATGCAGTCCTTTTGGTCGCAGAAATTCCGGAAAGGACGTGGGTCATCCTTCCTTGCGGCAAGAGGTAAGGGAAGGGGAAAAAGATCACAGGCTGTGGCAAGCTCCCAGGAGCAGATGTCCTCCCCGGCTTCTGCCAAATCTACCGCATGATGCTGGGGTTCCCCTGCGGGAGTCCGCACCAGTGGGAGCGCGTCTTCAACTCTTCAGTCAGGTCTGGGTTCTCTCGGGCCTGGATCCTTGGGTACTGGAAATTGTGACCCAAGGTTTCAAGCTGGAGTTTCAAGACGTGCCCCCATGCCAATTTTTCAAATCGACCTTGCCAGCTTCTCTTCCGGAAAGAGAGGTAGTGTGTGCGGCAATACAAAAGCTGTGTCAGCAGTGGGTCATTGTCGAGGTTCCCCCGTCACAGCGGGGAGAAGGGTTTTATTCAAGCCTGTTTGTGGTCCCGAAGCCGGACGGCTCGGTCAGACCAATTCTGAATTTAAAATCCCTTAATGTGTATTTGAAAAGTTTCAAATTCAAGATGGAGTCTCTCCGAGCGGTGATCTCCAGTCTGGAGGGGGGTTATTTTATGGTGTCAGTCGACATAAAGGATGCTTATCTGCACGTCCCCATTTATCCTCCTCATCAGGTGTACCTGAGGTTCGCGGTTCAGGATTGTCACTACCAATTTCAGACGTTGCCGTTTGGTCGTTCCACGGCCCCGAGGATTTTCACCAAAGCAATGGCGGAAATGATGGTACTCCTGCGCAAGCAAGGGGTCACAATTATCCCGTACTTGGACGATCTCCTGATAAAGGCGAGATCACAGGAGCAGTTGCTAAAAAGCCTTTGGCTCTCCCTGCAGGTGCTGCAACAGAATGGCTGGCTCCTAAATTTGCCAAAGTCGCAGTTGATTCCGACAACTCGGCTGTTGTTTTTGGGCAGGATCCTGGACACGGAACGGCAGAGGATTTTTCTCCTGTTCGAAAAAACTCAGGAAATCCAGAACATGGTCAAGGAACTTCTGAAACCGCCAAGAGTGTTGATTCATCAATGCACTCGAGTGCTGGGGAAAATGGTGGCGGCCTACGAGGCCATTCCGTGTGGCAGGATCCATGCAAGAACGTTTCAGTGGGACCTACTTGACAAGTGGTCAGGGTCCCATCTACAGATGCACCGGAAAATAACTCTGACCCCCAGGACCAGGGTTTCTCTCCTGTAGTGGCTCCAATGTTCTCACCTTCTAGAAGGTCGCAGGTTCGGCATCCAAGATTGGATTCTAGTGACCACGGACGCGAGTCTCCGAGGTTGGGGAGCAGTCACACAGGGAAAAAATTTCCAGGGAAAATGGTCAAGCCAGGAAGCTTGTCTGCATATAAACATTCTGGAATTAAGGACCATCTACAACGGCCTGCTACAAGCGGAACATCTTCTTCGCGACCTGCCCGTCCTGATTCAGTCGGGCAACATAACAGCCGTGGCGCACATAAACCGCCAGGGCGGGACGAAGAGCAGAGCGGCGATGGCGGAGGCCACCAGGATCCTTCGCTGGGCGCAAAAGCATGCAAGCACTTTGTCAGCGGTCTTCATTCCAGGCGTGGACAACTGGGAAGCAGACTTCCTCAGCAGACACGATCTCCATCCAGGAGAGTGGGGTCTTCATCAAGAGGTCTTTGCAGAAGTGACAAGTTGTTGGGGAGTTCCTGGCGGTTGAACGCCAAATCCTAGCCAGAAAGGGTATTCCCGGGGAAGTCATCCCCACTCTACTTAAGGCTAGAAAGGAGGTAACGGCGAAGCATTATCACCGTATTTGAGAAAATATGTGTCTTGGTGTGAATCCAAGAAGGCTCCTACGGAAGAATTTCAGCTGGGTCGGTTCCTCCATTTTTTGCAAGCGGGTGTGGATGCGGGCCTGAAGTTAGGCTCCATTAAAGTGAAGGTTTCGGCATTATCAATTTTCTCTCAAAGGGAGTTGGCTTCGCTTCCAGAAGTACAGACCTTCGTGAAAGGCGTGCTGCACATCCAACCTCCGTTTGTGCGCCCAGTGGCACCTTAACGTGGTATTACAGTTCCTTACGTCACATTTGTTTGAACCTTTCCAAAAGGTTGAGTTGAAATTTCTCACTTGGAAAGTGGAAATGCTATTGGCCTTGGCGTCCGCAAGGCGGGTGTCCGCATTGGCGGCTTTGTCTCACAAATGCCCCTATCTGATTTTTCATGAGGATAGAGCGGAGTTGAGAACTTGTCAACAATTTCTACCGAAGGTGGTTTCTTTGTTTCACATAAACCAACCTATTGTGGTGCCTGTGGCTACTGAAGCCTTGGCTGATTCAAAGTACCTCGATGTGGTCAGAGCTTTGAAAATTTATGTAGCCAGAACGGCTCGGGTGAGGAAAACAGAGGCTCTGTTTGTCCTGTATGCAGCCAACAAGGTTGGCGCTCCTGCTTCTAAGCAGACTATTGCACACTGGATCTGTAATACGATTCAGCAAGCTCATTCTACGGCTGGATTGCCGTTACCGGAATCGGTGAAGGCCCATTCCACTAGGAAGGTGGGCTCATCCTGGGCGGCTGCAAGTTTGATACCCTGGCTGATGAGGACCTCATGTTTGCTCAATCGGTGCTGCAGAGTCATCCGCACTCTCCCGCCCGGTTTGGAGCTTTGGTATAAACCCCATGGTCCTTTTGGAGTCCTCAATATCCTCTAGGATGAAGGAGAAAATAGGAATTTAATACCTACCGGTAAATCCTTTTCTATTAGTCCATAGAGGATGCTGGGTGCCCGTCCCAGTGCGGACTCTATCTGCAGTAATTGTACATAGTTATTGTTTAAGTTACACAAAGGTTGTGTTTGGTAAAGGTCAGGCTGTTGCTGATCGGTTCTGGTTCACACTGTTAACTGGGTTTAGTTGAATGCCATGTTGTATGGTGTGGTGTGGTGTGAGCTGGTATGTATCTCACCCTTAGTTTAACAAAATCCTTTTCCTGGAAATGTCCGTCTCCTCTGGGCACAGTTCCTATAACTGGGGTCTGGAGGAGGGGCATAGAGGGAGGAGCCAGTTCACACCCATTCAAAGTCTTATAGTGTGCCCATGTCTCCTGTGGATCCCGTCTATATCCCATGGTCTTTTTGGAGTCCCCAGCATCCTCTACGGACTAAGAGAAAAGGATTTACCAGTAGGTATTAAAATCCTATTATTTTCCATATACACATGCATAAATATATATCATAACCAGAAGATAAAGCTGGAAATGAGAGAATCATAACCAGCACAGAGGTAAACTACTGTAAAGGATAGCAAAAGTTGATCACAAAGACCAGAATGGATAGCAAGCTGATCCAACCAAGTTTCACACACCAAATCTAACTTGTTTTGCAGGAATTTTAGTGAAGCACAGAGGTGGGCACCCAGTATCCCCTATGGGCTACGAGAAAAGGATTTACCGGTAGGTATATAAAATCTCATTTTATCTTACATCCATAGGGGATACTGGGATGGTACTTTAGTACAGTAGGGACGTCCCAAAGCTCCCAAAACGAGCGGGAGTGTGCTGAGACCTCTGCAATACTGCATGACCATATTGAGTGTCCTCTGACTCCAGGGTAGCAAACCTATAGAATTAGACAAAAGAGTTTAGACCCAACCACACAGCAGCTTGGCATAACTGTAAAGCCAAAACTCCCCGGGCAGCTGCTCAAGAGGAGCCCTCCGACCTTGTAGAGTAGGCTGTAATGGATTGTGGTATAGGCAAGGCTGCCGATGAGTAAGTTTGTTGGATAGTGAGTCCTATCCAGTGAGCAACAATCTGCCTTGAAGCAGAGCAACGTCTCTCATTTGCATCATATAGCACAAAAGGAGAGTCTGATATTCTGATACGAGCAGCTCTTCTGACATAGATAGTCAATGCTCATACTACATCCAGTGATCTTGGAGTAGATGAATCATCTGTTAGAACTGGAACCACGATTGGTTGGTTGATATGAATTGCAGCGATAACTTTCGGCAAGAACCTCTGGCAAGTTCTGAGCTCTGCTCTGTCCTTGTGGAAGGCAAGGTAGGGGCTTTTACATGATGGTGCCCCTAACTCTGAGACCCTTCTGGCTGAGGAAAGGCCAACAGCATTACTGTCTTCTAATTAAAATATTTTTCTTCTGCCACTTGTAATGGTTCAAATCAAGAAGATTGTAGGAAATCTAAAACCAGATTTAGATTCCAAGGTGCATTAGGTGGTACAAAAGGCAATTGTTTGTGTAATACGCCCTTCAGTAAAGTCTGGACTCTTGGAAGCATAGCCAGTTGCTTTTTGGAAAATTGATAAGGCTGAAATTTGAACTTTCAGCGAGCCTAGGCGTAGGCCCATATCCACACCAGACTGTAGGAACCATAATAGACGACCTAACTTGTGATGTGACAACCTTTGTGGCTAGCAGCATAGTTGTTATTACTGCACCTGGAATGCCTTTCCTGGCTAAAATCTCCCTTTCAATTACCATGCCGTGAAACATAGCCACTATAAGTCTGTATAGAGGAACAGGCCTTGCTGAAGAAGATCTACTTGAAGCGGCAGAAGCCAGTTCTCTTCTACCAACAGGGAGATGAGGTCTGCGTACGACGCTCTGCGTGGCGAATCTGGGGCAATTAGAATTGCCTGAACTTTCTCCCTATTTTATTCTCATGAGTACAGAGGGAAAAAGTAGCAGGTGCACTATCTCACACTAGCTCAACCTGTAATAACCAGAGGCGTTTAGCATATTCCTGGCCAGGGCTATGAGCTTACCCACTGCATCAAGGTAGCCTCTCATTGGGTAAGTCCCTAACACTAACTATAGGGGTTCAGGTCCGGGGGGCAGGACACCCCAGAGCCACCCAGCCAGACAACCCCAGGGCATCGCAAGAGTGATACAAATAAAGGGTTAAAGAGGCAGGAGCAGCTGCTGCTGCAGGTGTGAGTAATGTGAGGAGTAAAAGAAAATTATGTGAAAGTGTTACATATAAATAAAACAAACTATAAGTACCATAGTGTAATTAAATTAGAGATGAGCGTGTTCGGTTCTCCGAGATCCGAACCCCCCCGAACTTCACCCATTTTACACGGGTCCGAGGCAGCCTCGGATCTTCCAGCCTTGCTCGGTTAACCTGAACGCGCCCGAACGTCATCATCCCGCTGTCGTATTCTCGCGAGATTCGTATTCTATATAAAGAGCCGCGCGTCGCCACAATTTTCACTCGTGCATTGGAGATTGAACGGAGAGGACGTGGCTGCGTTCTCTCCCTGAAAAGCTCCGTAATCTGTGCTCAGTGTTCTGCAAATATCTGTACTCAGTGTGCTGCAAATATCTGTGCTCAGTGTGCTGAAAATATCTACGTTCTTTGCCTGAAAACGCTCTATATCTGTGCTCAGTGTGCTGCAAATATCTGTGCTCAGTATGTTTTATTGTGGGGACTGGGGACCACCAGTATATAATTATAGTAGTACAGTACAGTAGGCCATTGCTGTATCTTGCAGCTCTGTGTCACTGCAAGTATCCATTCCATATCTGTGCAGCATTTTTGTGAGCAGTATATATAGTATTACAATGCAGCACTTTGGTGACCCAACAGTATATAGTTGTGTACAGTAGGCCATTGCTGTATCTTGCAGCTCTGTGTCGCTGCAAGTATCCATTCCATATCTGTGCAGCATTTTTGTGAGCAGTATATATATTATTACAGTGCAGCATTTTGGTGACCCAACAGTATATAGTTGTGTACAGTAGGCCATTGCTGTATCTTGCAGCTCTGTGTCACTGCAAGTATCCATTCCATATCTGTGCAGCATTTTTGTGAGCAGTATATATAGTATTACAGTGCAGCATTTTGGTGACCCAACAGTATATAGTTGTGTACAGTAGGCCATTGCTGTATCTTGCAGCTGTGTCACTGCAAGTATCCATTCCATATCTGTGCAGCATTTTTGTGAGCAGTATATATAGTATTACAGTGCAGCATTTTGGTGACCCAACAGTATATAGTTGTGTACAGTAGGCCATTGCTGTATCTAGCAGCTCTGTGTCACTGCAAGTATCCATTTCATATCTGTGCAGCATTTTTGTGAGCAGTATATATAGTATTACAGTGCAGCATTTTGGTGACCCAACAGTATATAGTTGTGTACAGTAGGCCATTGCTGTATCTTGCAGCTCTGTGTCACTGCAAGTATCCATTATATATCTGTGCTGCATTTTTGTGAGCAGTATATATAGTATTACAGTGCAGCATTTTGGTGACCCAACAGTATATAGTTGTGTACAGTAGGCCATTGCTGTATCTTGCTGCTCTGTGTCACTGCAAGTATCCATTCCATATCTGTGCAGCATTTTTGTGAGCAGTATATAGTAGGACAGTGCAGCATTTTGATTACCAGCAGTATACATATATAGTACAGTACAGTAGGCCATTGCTCTATCTTGCAGCTCTGTGTCACTTCTAGTATCCTGATCAGTGCTCAATATCTGCTGCATTGTTGTGACCAGTATGTATACTGTACTGTGCGACTTGTGTTATACACCTGGTGATTATGTATCCTGTAATCTGTACTGAGCGATGTGTGAGATACACCTGGGGATTATACACCCTATATACTGTACTGTGTGATGTGTGAGATACACCTGGGGATTATACACCATATATTATTATTATTATTATTATCCTTTATTTATATGGATGCCACAAGGGGTCTGCAGCACCCAATTACAGAGTACATAAATAATCAAACAGGAAAACAGCAACTTACAGTTGATGACAGTATAGGACAAGTACAGGGTAAATACACATAGTTACATCAGCAGATGACACTGGAATAAGTATCAGGTGGCAGAAGACTGCTGGATGTGGTACAGTTGAAGATTATTAAAGTAACACAAAGGATAAGCACATGAGGGAAGAGGGCCCTGCTCGTGAGAGCTTACAATCTATAGGTAGAGGGGTAGACAGACATGGGTGTCACAGATGGGGTACATAGAGAACGTGGAATAGAGGGTTAGGATGAGATTTGGCTGGGTTTGGTGAAGAAGTGGACCCCCAGAAGGCACAAGTCAATACTTAACATTGCAACATTTTACTGGGCTATGCAGGAGAAAATTAAAAATAGGGGGGGGGGAAGAATCGATAACTTCTACCGCTTTCAAAAAGGTCAATGGAAGCTGAAATAATGGACAACTACCTCATGGAAGCCAGATACAGTATACCAAACAGTACTTAGCAGAGTTAGGAATGAGTGCTTATGAAATACAGTAACATTTTGTTATAATATTTCAGAAACTGCATGGCTGGTCTCCACTCTTTTGCTCTAATACACCACCTGCTTTAGGATTTATATTCAAAAACATTATGTCTCCATAATCCTAAAAACATCAGTCTTCTTGGAAAGTGGTTTGTTCCTTTGTAAGGGAAAGAGAACAAACATTCTCAAACAACGGTTTCTCAATTTCTTTTTCCTCTGGGAAGGGATTGTGGATTTGCAGGAATATCTGAGCATTTCTGTAATCAGAAAGCAGCGACTTTCTACAAATGTTTACGAATAATTCCAGTGATTTTGACCTTTCCTTCCTGTGATTTGGACCAATAATACCACTGATTAGAACGAATAATTCCAGTGATTTTGTCATTTTCTTACAGTGATTTGGACCAATAATACCATTGATTAGAACGAATAATTCCAGTGATTTTGTCATTTTCTTCCAGTGATTTGGACCAATAATACCATTGATTAGAACAAATAATTCCAGTGATTTTGTCATTTTCTTCCAGTGATTTGGACCAATAATACCATTGATTAGAACGAATAATTCCAGTGATTTTGTCATTTTCTTCCAGTGATTTGGACCAATAATATCACTGATTAGAACAAATAATTCCTGTGTTATTGAGGTGTTTGTGTCGCTTAGCTTAGCTGTCCAGTGACCACAGTGCACCTCTTTTTCTCTTTTCTTTGCATCATGTGCTGTTTGGGGCCAATTTTTTTAAGTGCCATCCTGTCTGACACTGCAGTGCCACTCCTAGATGGGCCAGCAGGGCCATCTTTTTGTATGGGCTCAATGGGCTCTTGCCCAATGGCCCCAGGAGTATAATGGCCCCAAGCTGATAGCTGAGGGTCCCCTCTTTCCAGGGGTACCAGATTTTTTAAAATCGGCCCGGTGGAACTGGAGATATCCAACTTGAAAGCAGTGGTCCCCATCCAAGCTTTTTAATTGCACTTCCCAGTCATATATCTTGAGTTCTGTCTGACTAAGAGTTTTTCTAAGGGTATAATCCAAAAGCTGGGACTCTCCCATTTTGGTGGACACTGACAGCTTGTCTCTACTATGCTCAGAACCAGAGATATCAGCCTTCGAGCAGCTGGTCCCTGCGCCAGCTACACACACGTAATATGCAGTTTTATATTTTCGTTGGTGGATTGCTCTGGCTCCTGATCTCTGATCCCCAAGTCCCCAGAACCTTCTGAAAGGTGGGACTCTAGTTTTTTATCCCAGTCAAAGCTAAGAAATATATTTTCAGGAACTTGAGATATCTGCAGTCAAGAAAGCATCCCTCCCACCGGAAAATGATGAATATTAAGCCCACTCCACTATCCACCCCTCCCCTGTGTATTAAACACCCCCTACCACCTTAGAAGTCATGTACCAGGGCTTCTTCATTCAGCCCAATGCCCCCTATTACAGTTTAGCTCCATCTGTGCAGGAAAGGAGTAATTAGCAGAAATTACTGCTCCAGGTCGTACACGCTGAGTGGAAGATAGATCACCCGCTACCGCCCGCAGGACATCAAAGTTACCGCTGATAGCACCCCCCACCCCTACTGCTGGAGGATGGGTAGAGGGCCCAGTGCATGGCTGTGCCCAGGGGCCTACACTGCTGTTAAGACGGCCCTGTGGGCCAGGTGTTTGTGCCGCCCTCTTGGGTCGCTTTGCTTAGTCATCCAGCGACCTTGGTGCAAATTTTAGGACTAAAAATAGTATTGTGAGGTGTGAGGTGTTCAGAATAGACTGGAAATTAGTGGAAATTCTGGTTATTGAGGTTAATAATACTATAGGATCAAAATGACCCCCAAATTCTATTATTTAAGCTGTTTTTGAGGGGTTTTTGAAAAAAAACACACGAATCCAAAACACACACGAATCCGCCAAAAAAATTTCAGGGAGGTTTTGCCAAAACGCGTCCGAATCCAAAACACGGCCGCGGAACCGAATCCAAAACCAAAACACAAAACCCGAAAAATTTTCGGTGCACATCTCTAAATTAAATAGTGTTAGGTTGCGATGCCCCAGGGACGTCCAGCCACGGCAGGTACAGGGAGCCCCGCACCCCAGAGAATCCCCCCAATATTGACTGCCATAATAAACAAAATGTAGGCGTCTTACCTCAGTGTGCTCTTTCCACATATGCAGGCCAATCAGTGAGGGTAGGTGGGGCAGGGTGCTAAATTAGGATGAAGGTGTCTCCTACCTTCAGAAATATGTATGAATACATAGAATCAGTTGCAAAGGGAAGGGGGCCCTAATTTGCACACCTTAATTAGGTAATGAGGTGCTATCTGCTTGAGACTTAATACAGTGTACAGAGGGAAAAAGTAGCAGGTGCACTATCTCACACTAGCTCAACCTGTAATAACCAGAGGCGTTTAGCATATTCCTGGCCAGGGCTATGAGCTTACCCACCGCATCAAGGTAGCCTCTCATTGGGTAAGAACCTAACACTAACTATAGGGGTTCAGGTCCGGGGGGCAGGACACCCCAGAGCCACCCAGCCAGACAACCCCAGGGCATCGCAAGAGTGATACAAATAAAGGGTTAAAGAGATAGGAGCAGCTTCTGCTGCATGTGTGAGTAATGTGAGGAGTAAAAGAAAATGATGTGAAAGTGTTACATATATAAAACAAACTATAAGTGCCATAGTGTAATTAAATAGTGTTAGGTTGCGATGCCCCAGGGACGTCCAGCCACGGCAGGTGGCAGTATTTAATTACACTATGGCACTTATAGTTTGTTTTATATATATGTAACACTTTCACATAATTTTCTTGGGTGTGGGGTGCGGTGGCCCCTGTGTCGGTATTGCTGGGCTGCTTCAGGTCGGCACACCCTAACACTTTATTAACACTTATTATTTTTCCTATCACTTTGTATATATTATTTTAATCACACCACTTACATAGCACTTCTGTGCTTCTTATTAACCCTTATTAATTCTCACCTGTGTGCTGACCTGGGGTGGCCGACCTGTGCCGACATCGTGGGGTCCTGCACCCCCGGCCCATACCTAGTATTAGGGACCCCCAGTGACTGAGAAGCCTTGTCGATCGGCCTGGGGGCTTAACCCTATATCTGCAGATATACGCAACTAAGATCTCCGTATTATCTGACTATTATGTAGAAATATTATTCACTCGGTGTGCATTAGGGAACACAGGTTTTTTTTTTCCTACACAGAATTACCCCTCCCCTTTTAGCACCTGAGTGACATTACAATCTGATTGAGCAGCTTTCCACTTTGTGTGATGCCCTGGGGTTGTCTGGCTGGGTGGCTCTGGGGTGTCCCGCCCCCCGGACCTGAACCCCTATAGTTAGTGTTAGGGACTTACCCAATGAGAGGCTACCTTGATGCGGTGGGTAAGCTCACAGCCCTGGCCAGGAATATGCTAAACGCCTCTGGTTATTACAGGTTGAGCTAGTGTGAGATAGTGCACCTGCTACTTTTTCCCTCTGTACACTGTATTAAGTCTCAAGCAGAGTAGCACCTCATTACCTAATTAAGGTGTGCAAATTAGGGCCCCCTTCCCTTTGCAACTGATTCTATGTATTCATACATATTTCTGAAGGTAGGAGACACCTTCATCCTAATTTAGCACCCTGCCCCACCTACCCTCACTGATTTTAAATAGTCTAGCACTTTGGCCTGCATATGTGGAATGAGCACACTGAGGTAAGACTCCTACATTTTGTTTATTATGGCACTGTATTAAGTCTCAAGCAGAGTAGTACCTCATTACCTAATTAAGGTGTGCAAATTAGGGCCCCCTTCCCTTTATTCTCATGAGTAAAGGAAAAGGAAAGAATAGATATACTGTTTGATAACTCCAAGGCGTTGTTAGCCGTCCACCGTCTTCTTCTTGAACAAGAACACTGAAGCCTCTTATTGGGGGTTTTTTTGTTTTGTTTTTTTTTTTGTTTTTTTAATTCTCTTTATTTTGAAGTGGAGAACAGTACAATACAACAAGTTATAACCAGAAGTGCAATAAACCTGGGGATGGGTCAATAAATGTTGCATGACATATTATATATTTAGACATAAGATGGCAGAATAGTCCACTTAAATTTTATATATTTTATACACATGCAAAACAAATAAAAAGGGTAAGGCCAGACCTGCAGGTAAGGTAGCGAGTGAGTCTATAGGGCGCAATGCCATCATCTCCAGAAGTGGTGGTACCAAGGGCTCCAGACTGCAGAAAATTTATCTACAGAGTCGTAGAGGAGGGCTGTAATATATTCCATTGAGGCTACAAACCAAGTTTTGTTAATCACCGCTTGTAGGGATGGGGCAGCATGTTGTTTCCAGTTAACTGCTATCAATAATTTGGCGGAATTGAATATATTGTTACATAATTTACTCCCTGGTCTGGAAATGTTTTCCAGTGGTTTGCAGAGCAACGCATGAAGTGAAGTTTTGGGGATGGAGGAATTAAGGATATTTCCCAAGAGAGAGAAAATGTCATTCCAGTAAGGACCAATCCCTGGGCAATCCCACCACATGTGTAAAAAAGAGCCCCTGGAACCACAGTGTCTCCAACACAGATCTGAACTTAAGGGAAATATATTATGTATTCGTGCAGGAACCATGTACCACCTTGAGTAATCCTTGTAGACATTTTCCTTGATATTCCTCCTCCTTCAGAGTCACACCCAAGTCACGTACCCAGGCTAGTTCAAATGGCTCCTTGGAGGAGGAGGAGCCGGCCAGGACAGAGTACAGAATGGATATAGTGCCTCGGTCAGGAGTATAAAAACATATTCGTTCAAAAGGGATTGGAGGTCTGAGTCAGTCTTACTCAGGTAGTGCCCAAAACTGATAATCTCCATAAAGTCAAAGTGTTTAGATTGTTGTACGCCGTATTTCTCGCAGAAGGCTAAAATGTTTTTTGGGGCAAATTCCTCTGAGATGTGTATAAACCTTGTTATACCCACTGTAACCCAAGGGCGCATATAGGAAGCCATACAACCCAAGAGGAAGCTGGGGTGGCCTCAGAGAGGTGTCAGAGGAGAAGGGTATGGAGCTAACTTGTAATTCCTATTGAGGCTATCCCATGGGTTTAGTACTGATTAGACACAAGGAGTGGCATTTACCGAGGCTGGTCTCATATGCGGAGGTAGCCATGGAAGAGAGCTGACCCGGTTATAGTTAATTAGATTGTTTTTCAGAGACACCCACTTCTTGCACCCCTCCTGGGCATGCCACACTACTATGTGGCTCAGTTGTGTGGCTTGGAAGTACAGTTCAAATATAGGTAGGCCTAATTCACCATTGATCGAGGATTTAGCGAGACATTTCCTTCAGAGTCTAGGGGGTATATTTACTAAAAATCGTAATTTCCCGTTTGAGGTCAAAGTTCAATCACGAATGACATCGATAGTGTAAAATTGCAACTTTTTGAATTTAGTACGACTAATTTACTAAGCTGCCGTATTCTGCATTTTCGGATTTACCGATGTCGATGTCATTCGTTTTTTTTGGCAGTGTTTTACGTGAGTGACTTGTAAAACACTGCCGACTTTAATACAATGAATCTCGGCCGGATCTGAGAGATCCGTGCTGGGCTTCATTGTGCACCTTTTTAAAAATTAAAATCAGTGTTAAAATAAAATAAAAAAATGCGTGGGGTCCCCCCTCCTAAGCCAAACCAGCCTCGGGCTCCTTGTGCCGGTCCTGGTTGAAAAAATATGGGGGGAAAAATGTCAGAGGTTCCCCCATATTTAAGCAACCAGCACTGGGCTCTGCGCCTGGTCCTGGTTCCAAAATACGGGGGACAAAAAGCGTAGGGGTCCCCCGTATTTCTGAAACCAGCACCAGGCTCCACTAGCCAGATACATAATGCCACAGCCGGGGGACACTTTTATATAGGTCCCGGCGGCCCTGGCATTACATAACCAACTAGTCACCCCTGGCCGGGGTACCCTGGAGGAGTGGAGACCCCTTCAATCAAGGGGTCCCCCCCTCCAGCCACCCATGGACCAGGGGTGAAGCCCGAGGCTGTCCCCCCCATCCAAGGGCTGCGGATGGGAGGCTGATAGCCTTGTTGTCAAAAAATGAATATTGTTTTTAGTAGCAGTACTACAAGACCCAGCAAGCCTCCCCCGCAAGCTGGTACTTGGAGAACCACAAGTACCAGCATGCGGAGGAACACCGGGCCCACTGGTACCTGTAGTACTACTACTAAAAAAATACCCCAATAAAAACATAAGACACACACCTTGAAAGTAAAACTTTAATGCATACATCCACACTTCCATATACACATACTTACCTATGTTCACACGAGGGTCGGTCCTCTTCTCCATGTAGAATCCATGGTGTACCTGTTGAAAAAATTATACTCACAAAATCCAGTGTAGAAGGCTCTTCTTGTAATCCATTTGTAATCCAGGTACTAGGCAAAAAAAAAAAAACGGATACCCGACCTCGCACTGAAAGGGGCCCCATGTTTTCACATGGGACCCCTTTCCCCGACTGCCAGAAACCCCCTCTGACTTATGTCTAAGAGGGTTCCATCAGCCAATCAGGGAGCGCCACATTGTGGCACCCTCCTGATTGGCTGTGTGCTCCTGTACTGTATGACAGGCAGCACACGGCAGTGTTACAATGTAGCGCCTATGCGCTCCATTGTAACCAATGGTGGGAACTTTGTGGTCAGCGGTTGACCGAAAGTAACCTCACCGCTGACCACAAAGTTCCCACCATTGGTTATAATGGGGCGCTTAGGCGCTACATTGTAACACTGCCGGGTGCCGCCTGTCATACAGTACAGGAGCACACAGCCAATCAGGAGGGTGCCACAATGTGGCGCTCCCTGATTGGCTGATGGAACCCTCTTAGACATAAGTCAGAGGGGGTTTCTGGCATTCGGGGAAAGGGGTCCCATGTGAAAACATGGGGCCCCTTTCAGTGCGAGGTCGGGTATCCGTTTTTTTTTTTTTTTTGCCAAGTACCTGGATTACAAATGGATTACAAGAAGAGCCTTCTACACTGGATTTTGTGAGTATAATTTTTTCAACAGGTACACCATGGATTCTACATGGAGAAGAGGACCGACCCTCGTGTGAACATAGGTAAGTATGTGTATATGGAAGTGTGGATGTATGCATTAAAGTTTTACTTTCAAGGTGTGTGTCTTATGTTTTTATTGGGGTATTTTTTTAGTAGTAGTACTACAGGTACCAGCGGGCCCGGTGTTCCTCCGCATGCTGGTACTTGTGGTTCTCCAAGTACCAGCTTGCGGGGGAGGCTTGCTGGGACTTGTAGTACTGCTACTAAAAACAATATTCATTTTTTTCCAAAACGGCTATCAGCCTCCCATCCGCAGCCCTTGGATGGGGGGGACAACCTCGGGCTTCACCCCTGGTCCTTGGGTGGCTGGAGGGGGGGACCCCTTGATTGAAGGGGTCCCCACTCCTCCAGGGTACCCCGGCCAGGGGTGACTAGTTGGTTATGTAATGCCAGGGCCGCCGGGACCTATATAAAAGTGTCCCCCGGCTGTGGCATTATGTATCTGGCTAGTGGAGCCCGGTGCTGGTTTCAGAAATACGGGGGACCCCTACGCTTTTTGTCCCCCGTATTTTTGGAACCAGGACCAGGCGCAGAGCCCGGTGCTGGTTGTTTAAATATGGGGGAACCCCTATCATTTTTTTTCCCATATTTTTGCAACCAGGACAGGCTCAAAGAGCCCGAGGCTGGTTTTGCTTAGGAGGGGGGGGACCCCACGCAATTTTTTTTTTTTTTTAAACACTTTCCCATCCCCCTCCCACTGATAAACATGCACGGATCTCATGGATCCGTGCATGCCTATCCAAACACGGGATAAAAAAGCAGGTCTGGTTTTTTTTAGCACTTTTTCACGAATTGTATTTCAGTACGGCAGTGTTTGGCTGTTGTCGGCAGTGTTTGTGATTTGCACTTTTTAGTAAATTTCCGATTTCTACCAAATTGCAGGCGTATTTGACCGATGGTATATTGATTCGTAATTTTTTTCCTAGGACTTCCAAAATATTACGAATGCCCTCATCACTGCCGAGATTTTTGCTTAGTAAATTCCCGACATGACACTTTGAAGAAAAAACGGCATCTCGGTCAAAATCGGGACCTTAGTAAATATACCCCTAGGTGTTTTATTAGACCAGACAAAATGGGCGCACAAAGATTGTACTGTGCGAAGATAAGAGGAGGGGACAACTATAGGAATAGTTTGAAATAGATAAAGCAATCTTGGAAGAATAGACATTTTCAAAACAATATTTTTATTTTATTTTAGATAGAGAAAAACAGGCAATACAAAAGGTGTACTGTAAAATACGGCCATTGCAATATCTGAGCCACAAAAAGTACACAAAGACATAGAACATACAACAAAATATCCATGAAGTATGCAGCTAGTAAGTAAACAAAACAAAACAAAGAACAACGAGGGAAGATGATATCCTAAGGGCATAGGGAATAAAGTATACGGAGACATAGAAATATCAGCAGAGTCCAGGGAGGGGGTAAGAACTAAAAAGTAACCAGGGGGACCATATTTTATGGAAGGACGATACCGTGTTATTTTGTAAACTTGTGATGTATTCCATTGAGGCAATAAAATGAATACAGTTCAAAAGGGCAGTAGTTGAAGGCGGTACTGAGGACTTCAAATGTTTGGCTATGAGGGTTAAGCTGCATTACATTCATGGATTATAAGGTTGTCTTGGTGCTTGCTAACTGATGGGGTCAGGGCACACAACAATGCAGTGGCAATGTTACCTGAAACTGGAGATTACAAAATCTGTGATAGAAGCGCCCACATTTGTTCCCAAATATCTGAATTACCGGGCAAAACCACCATACATGAGTAAATGTACCAACCGCCCCACAGTTCCTCCAGCAGAGTTTCGAGGTCAATGGAAAAATGGAGTGGAGTCTGGAGGGTGTCAAATACCACCGAGTATACACTTTGTAACATGTCTCTCTGATAGTTACACTGATGGAGTCTTTAGCGAGTCTAGGCCTGATAGTGGACCAATCCTCGATGTCACGATCCAGGTAATTCCTTATCAGTATTTACCTTCCAAATGCCTCCTGAGACTGTCCCAGCGTTCCAAGCCTGGATTCCATCTGCACTGTCTGCATGCAGCATGCTGCATCTCATTGTCTCAAATCTCTTCACTGTGTTTCTGGCAGCTTCATGGTTAAAACTCACATGCAAGTTACAAACAGTCTTTCCCTCCAAGTTCAAACATGGGCGCAGCCATGTTGGTTTTCATCACATGTTACTTTTTAGCCTATCAGCTGCACTCTGGTTTCTACCTAATTATCCAGCAGCTGCACTCTAGACTCTGCCCAATCAGCCAGCCAACCCTGTTTCCCAGCTGGTATAAATATCTTGCTCCTGGGCTGGAAAGTTGTCAGTGTTTCAATTGTCATCCTAGTGATAGCAGTCTCTCCTGATTGTGGTGATCGCCGTCTGCAAGCTCCACTAGAGACTGGCACCAATTCCTATCCTCATGGTGCAGCCTGACTCTGCAGTGTCTCATCATTGCACCCTGTGACTGGCAGTTACCCAACACCGGCTTCCAGCTTCCAGCGGTACTCTGCCCTGCCAGTAACCATCGGTGTTCCGACATCGATCCCAAGTAACCACCGGTGTTCCGCCATCGATCTCCAGTCACCATCGATCTCCAGTCACCATCGGTGTTCCGCTATCGATCCCAAGTCACCATCGGTGTTCCGTCATCGATCCCAAGTCACCATCGGTGTTCCGTCATCGATCCCAAGTCACCATCGGTGTTCCGTCATCGATCTCCAGTCCCCATCGGTACTCTGTGATCGATCTCTAGCATCACCAGTGTTTCTGCATCTGATCTTCCATTACACTGGTATCTGACACCATTTCACAGCTCACCACCTGTGTCGGTTCTATCCGGCATTTCCTGGCAGTTCACAAGTGCTCACCTCATTTAGCACTTCATCAGCATCTCCAGCTTCCAGCGTGTCATTTGCTGAACATTTCCCACGCATACCATCTATACAGCAGTTAGCTGTTTATCTGGACTTAGCATCTCCAGGTCTTCCAAGACCATATAGTGCTAATATCATGCTTCAATTCCATATTGCTGAGCACCATTGTCTTCCTTAAACTGTGAACTGTGTTTAATAAACATTTCAAACTTTTACAAAGTTGTCGTGGTAACACCTTCGGGCATCTGTGGTAAAGATTCCCTGCATGTCAAAGAACCCTGTACTGCCTCCCAGGTTCACATATACCTCAGCCCCGACAATTGAGGCTTCCCCTGGTCAGCACCAGCCCTCAGTTGTGACACTCACTGTCAATTTGGACGGGAGATCTAACTCCCATGCCAATTCATGAGGTTCGCGCTCAGGAGGGTCTGGGGCCAGGACGGAGTGATAAAGAAGAGAAATATTACCTTTGTGGCCAATTGAATAGGAGCAGATGCGTACAAAGTGGGTCAGCATACAAAGTTTACTAGAGAGGAACGGCGAGTTGACGAAACTCAGAATTTGATTATATTGAAAGTGGCGAGAGGCGGGGATTGAGTGAGTAGCTTGGAGGTCAGTAAACGAAGATGGAGCAAATTGACCCTTTACATGTTTAAAGCTAGTAATATGTAGACTTCGCCAGAAGGATGCCATATGTCTATCTGACCCGGGGGGGAATTGGGGATGATCCCAGATTGGGGACATAGGTGAGGGAAAGGGAGGTAGATCCAGTGAGGTACAAAGTTTATCCCATATCTTAACAGTAAATTGTATGGTCAGAGTCACACAGGCCGAAGCAGGTCTAAGTGGTCTAGGTAGCCAAAGTATGTTATCCACTCGTCCCACCTGCAACATGGAATTTTCTAAATCTACCCATCGTTTACAGCTGGGATCAGAGTGCCATGACACAACATGATTCAGCTGGGCAGTGTGATAATAAGAGTGGAGTATTAGCAGACCCAGTCCTCCATCGGAGACAGGCTTAGCCAAAATGGCTCTACGAATGCAAGGTTTATCCATGTGCCCAGATAAACAACTGCAGAGGGCTTGCATGGAGTCCAAGGCCGAGATCGGGATAGGTATGGGTAAGGTTTGGAATAAATATAACAGTCTAGGGAGGAGATTAATTTTAATCATATTAATTCTACCAAACCATAATATAAAGAGTGACTGCCAACGCAATAAATCTTTCGCCAGTGTTTGAAATATAGGGGTGTAGTTTGCTTGATATAATGAAGAGTATGACTTAGTAATGGAACTGCCAAGGTATTTAATCACCGAAGGATGCCAGATAAAAGGAAAGGAGGTAGTGAGCGTAGAAAGTTGTTGTGAGGGAACACAAAGATCCATGGCTTCAGACTTAGAGCTATTAATTTTGTACCCAGATAGGGTGACGTACGTTTGTAGTTCCAATTGAAGATTGGGGAGTGATATTAAGGGAGTAGTCAAAGTAAGGAGAATATTGTCAGCAAAGAGAGACACCTTGTATTGTTCATCTCCCACCTTGATGCCCTTAATATCAGGGTTAGCTCTAATTCTAGATACCAATGGCTCAATGCAAATGGCAAAGATAAGAGTGGATAGGGGGCACCCCTGTCTCATCCCATTCCCCAGAGCATAAAGTGGTGAATGTAAACCATTGGTCATTATAGTAGAAGAAGGATGCGAGTAGAGAGCCCTTATGGCCTGCATACATTTTCCAGATATACCTACTGAGGCTAGTGTGTTAAACATAAAAGGCCATAATAGGCGATCAAATGCCTTTTCTGCGTCCTGAGCCAAGACCACTAACAGAATCCTATGGGTGGTGGAGTGATGTATTAAATCTATAGTACATCTAGTGTTATCTGAGGCTTGGCATTGAAGGATGAAGCCTACCTGGTCAGGGTGTATTAAAGAGGATAAAACTACATTCAACCTAGTGGACAAAATCTTGGCAAATAGTTTAAGATCTGTGTTGATCAGGGAAATGGGACGATAGCTAGTGCCCAGAGAGGGGTCTTTTCCAGGTTTGGGAATGACAATAATTCTAGAGGCAGTAGAATCAGGATGGAAGGAGGCACCATGTAGAATGGAATTGAACAGGCAGATCAACTGGGGAGAAAGTTGCTGCACGAACGATTTATAGTAGGACATAGTAAGACCGTCAGGGCCAGGGGTCTTAGATGGCTTCTGTGACTTAAGGGCCGAGGCAAGTTCCTCATATGTGATAGCTACACCCAAGGCCCGGGCAGTAGATTCAGAGATACTGGGAAGCATACAAGAGTCCAGATATTGTTGAATGCCCTGAACATGGGATTCAGTGTCAGACGGGGCAGACAAATTATATAAAGCTTTATAGTAGTGAGTAAACGCACCATTAATATCTTTAGGATTATAAAGCAAAGCACCGGAGGGATCCTTGATCGCAGAGATGATCTGTGATGCCCGTTTAGATCTAAGTCTATGGGCTAGCAAGGTGTGTGCTTTATTACTAGTATCATAAAACATTTGATTGGCCCATCTGAGACTCCTCTGAACACGTTCAGCAAGAAAAACTTGTAATTCTGCCCATTTTTGAGAGAGCTGAGACAAAGTCTTTTTGGACATTGTCCTCTTATGCTCTCGATCTAGAAAAGCGATAGTCGAGGTAAGAGACATAATCAAAGCTTCTTGAGACTTCTTAAGGCGGGAGGCAAATTGAATTATATGTCCCCTATTCACAGACTTATGCACCTCCCAAACTGTGGGCTCAGGGACATCCTCAGTCGAGTTAAGATGGAAGTATCCTGCAAGCGATCCTTTACCATATCCTGAAACTGAGGAAGTTTCAGGAGGGTTTCATTTAGTCTCCAGGAGGGCCTTCCCGAGGTGCACTCCAAGAGCCCATAGGAAGCTTTGAGAATGGAGTGATCAGACCACGAATTAAGAGAAATGGAGAAATGGAGGAGTGAATTGCGGCTTGAGAAAGGGAAACACAGCCCAGAAAAAGATTAATACGGGAGTAGGTGTCATGGGGGTTAGAATAGAAAGTATAGTCCCTGATTGAGGGATCTCCAGATGTCAAATAGGCCAGCCTCAGCCATGTGTTTACGTAGAGCCGCAGAGCCCAGGATTTGGGTCCTGTCATTGTGGGCACCAGATTTGACTACGAGGGAAGTTGGTCTGTATTGAAATCCCCACCTAAGTGTGTATGGCCACTCCATTCTGTTTAGAGGCGTTGTTAGAGTAATATACATTCGGGTAATGTTTGGAGGCTAAAATGGGATGACTCCCTGATTTGAGGTGGGTTTCCTGAAGAAAAATACTACCGCCCCGAAGGCGTTTTAATGAACGGAACAAGTGAGAGCGCTTCTGTGGAGTGTTAAGGCCCTTAGTGTTAATGGTAAGGCATGTAAACGGCATGGTCAAGGGACAGAGGATGGGGGAGAGAAAAAAAAAGAGGGGGGTCTGGACTTTGCTAGAAAAATCTAATCACAGCTAGAAAACAAAAGTGAGGCAAAGGCAGGAGGGAAGTAGTTGATACAGCCAACAGAAATGCTGACAACTACAACAAGTGAGCTCTTACAAAATGGGGAAAGCTTCAGGGTGGGATTCAGGAGTCAGGGATAAACCCGAGTCACAAAGTCAAATACACAACTACAAATGCAATAATCTCTAAAATTGGGGGTGATGAGGCTTGGCGATGTGCCAACATCTCCCACCCAGAGCAATTATGCTACATTGCTTTTTAGAAAAGTGTGGGCATTACCGGGAACCAGAGGAAATATCAACATAAAGCGAAGCTAATATTGAGCAAGGTAGGGTACATAAACGGGTGGTCTTCTGTTTGCCGGCGGTCGGGCTCCCGGCGCTCAGTATACCGGCGCCGGGAGCCCGACAGCCGGAATACCGACAATTATTTTCCCTCGTGGGGGTCCACGACCCCCATAGAGGGAGAATAAAATAGTGTGGCGCGCGTAGCGCGCCACCGTGCCCGTAGCGTGGCGAGCGCAGTGAGCCCGCAAGGGGCTCATTTGCGCTCGCCAAGCTGTCGGTAAGCCGGCGGTCGGGCTCCCGGCGCCGGGATGCTGGTCGCCGGGAGCCCGACCGCCGGCCAGCCGTAGTGAACCCACATAAACAATGCAGAACACAATGTGTGAATAAACTTAGTACATACAGTACCAGAGCTGCAATATCAATCAATGGTACATAACATAACGTACAACCTATAGTAGGGAATAACAGAAAACCGTCAAATAGATCTGCATTGAGAATGGTTCAGGACAGAGTCCTGGCCATGAGCATCTTGGCGTGATGGACCAGAGGATAAGTTAAAGTTCAGCTTGTGAAGAAGATCTTTTCCTTCATCCGGTGTCTTTATGTAATAGGGCTTCCCCTTAATCTCCACTTGAAGGCGGAACGGAAATCCCCATTTATATTTATATCCATTTTCTCTAAGCAGCGCAGTCACCGAGCGCAGGTCCCTGCGTTTCGCTATAGTGGAAGGGGCCAGATCCTGAAATATATGGAGCTTCGACCCTTCAAACAAAATACAGGAAGAGGATCTACTGGCCGTAGTGATCAGGTTCTTGATCTTGAAGGAAAGCAATTTAAGGATTACATCCCTGGGGGGATCGGTGTCCTTCAGTTTGGGCCCTCTCAATTTGAAAAGCAGAAGCATCTTCAGACGGAAGAAGGTGAGTAAACAAACGTAGGAGGTAGGGTACTAGCTCATCGGGGGCCACTGTTTCCGGAACGTTGTGAATACGAAGGTTGTTCCGTCTTTCCCGATTTTCCAAATCTTAATTATTGTCCCTGTGGAGATCCAATTCGGTGTAGAAATAGTTCATATCATTGTCAATGTGTTCTTGGACCTCCTGGACCCATTCCACTTGAGTTTCAAGAGAAGCGGTACGGGATGAAAGTTCCGTCATGTCTGCTTTGAGTACACCTACTTTTTGCAGGGCAGTGGTAAAAGATTCCTTGAGGTCCATTATAAGAGCCTGAAGGGTCTTAATATCACCCCTAGTAGCAGTTGACGATGATTGGTCCATCACAGGAGGATGAGATGGGCTATTAGGAGATTGAGGTGAGAGCAGCTTTTCTTGTAGAAGGAAGTGGTGAGAAATTTCCTGATGTCCTTTTTTCTTAGCTTTCGGTGCAATACGGCTCATAATACCGCAAGATCTTTTCTGTATTTAGTAGTTATAGGTAGCAAAAGAGTAATATCAGATTACCCACTGATAGAGAAGTAAGCTATGGGTTGGGAAATAAGGTGATCAGGGCAGCATTATTAGGTAAAAGACAGTGCAGCAAAGATGGAGTACTTAGGGCAAACACACAATAATAATGTTAGGTAACATGGATCCACAGCTAGGTAAGTGACCCAGAGGGACTGTCAGCAAAGGTGGACCAGAACAGGGCGAACTGGTAGGACATGGTCACCACGAAGTCCCAGGAGATAAGGATCCAAAATGTTGGGCGGCACTAGTGCCGCTGGGATTGCCCCGCGATTTGTCTCAGCAGCGTTGAGTGGGAGGTGAGAGTGCCAGGAGAGGGGTACCAAAAGCAGGTTGAGTGCTGTGTGGATATAGGAAGCGCAACACAGAGGCACTGTACAGTATAGGGGCCAGAGAACATGTGTCCTTTGCTGTGACCACGGATCAGCCCGTAAACACAGTAAACCGGGGGTTCAACACTCCCAGTACTGCAGTCTTAGGTGTGGAGGTCCAAAGTGGAAGATGCCCTTTGTAACTCAGGGGCTTATTGCACTCAGTGCTAGTGGTTTTATGCAGCAGACCCAGGTAATAAGATTAGTGCTGCTTCCAGGGTAGGGAAAGCAGCCAAACTTCAAAGGCAGCCCAGGACCAAAGAAGGAGGCACCCGGAGCAAGGCGTTCCCCCTACTGCACTCACCCCTTGGATGCCACCTTGACACAGCGGCAGGACCAGTGACCGGGCACCCAGCGATCACCACCGCTCGAGGGTCTCGCAGCCGGAAGCAGGAGCTGCCGCGTCACTCCGCACTACGCTAGCAAGATAGCCACCGCAACCTCTCCGGCGTGGATCGGGCAGGCAGTACACATGCCTTGAGACTCCGGTACAGACTCCCAGCAGCTCTCCACAGCGGGCAGGTATGCAGGAGGTTCAAGGGCTGGACAACCACACTGGGAAGTGTAAACTCATCACAGACGTCGGGTACAGACCGAAGGGAGCCCAAATCGAGGTCCCAGCACAGGGGTGGTGAATAGGCTGCAACCTGTGAGGACGGAGGAGCCGCCCCCCCAGCTCCGCAGGACTAATCCACTGACCCAAGGCGACAGGGCACAGCTGACTGGGGCTCAGGCAGGTCTGGTGAGTGAAATAGGGCACTGTAAGCTGCGGTTGAAGCAGGAGCTCACGCTCCACACGTCTGGTCTGTTAGCTTGTCAAGCCACGCCGTAAGCAGTGGCGGATTTAGCGGGGGCGATTAGGGCGAACGCCCCCCCTACACATACCGGCACCGGGACCACGCCCCCTCCTCCCTGTACGCGCGTCAGGACGCTCTCTCCCCTTCCCCCGCCGCTCTGCACTGCTCTCCACCCCGTTCCCAACACCGCGGCGGGACCCGGCCTCCATCCCGACTCCTCATGCTGCTGCGGACAAAATATGAGTAGGTGTCAATGTATGCCATGTCTCCTCCCCTCCAAGCTAAAGTAAGTGTGTGTGTGTGTGTGTGTGTGTGTGTGTGTGTGTGTGTGTGTGTGTCATATCTTCCACCCCCCCTTCTCCTAGCTAAAGTGTGTGTATGCTATGTCTCCCCTCCTAGCTAAAGCGTCTGTGTTCCATGTCTCCCCCCTCCGCTCCTAGCTAAAGTGCCTGTGTGCCATTTCTCCCCCCTCTTCTCCTAACTAAAGTGTATATGTCCCCCCTCCTAGCTAAAGTGTGTGTGTTCTACGTCTCCCCCCCTCCTCCTAGCTAAAGTGTGTGTGTGCCACGTCTCCCCCCCTCACCTCCTAGCTAAAGTGTTGGTGTGCCATGTCTCCCCCCCCTTCTCCTAGCTAAAGTGTGTGTATGCTATGTCTCCCTTCCTAGCTAAAGCGTCTGTGTTCCATGTCTCCCCCCTCCGCTCCTAGCTAAAGTGCCTGTGTGCCATTTCTCCCCCCTCTTCTCCTAACTAAAGTGTATATGTCCCCTCTCCTAGCTAAAGTGTGTTTGTGCCACTCCCCCCCCCTCCTCCTAGCTAAAGTGTGTGTCTGCCACCTCTCCCCCCCTCCCCTCCTAGCTAAAGTGTCGGTGAGCCATGTCTCTTCAAGACAGGGACAGCTCGATGTCCATTTGAGTGGAGTGGCAGGACACATGACTGATCTGGCAGAGGATCTCCAGTTCAGAAGCGGACCTCAGACTCACTGTCTGAGACAAAGATTGGGACAAAGATCCACAGGCGCACAGCTTGGGGTGAGATACTGTTTAAGCCCTTACGCTGCAATACTCGGAGTAAAGAAGGTGGCAGGCTCCCCTGTGTTTTTTTTCCTCGCTGCCCCAGTGTAAGTTAATTAGGGGGTAGGATTCCCCTTGCCCTCAGTGCCTGCATTATTTTGGCTCATTCAGTGTACTGTAATGTGAATTTCGGCTCATTCTACGTGCTGTAATGTGAATTTCGGCTCATACAGTGTGCTATAATGTGAATTTCGTCTCATTCAGTGTGCTATAATCTGAATTTCAGCTCATTCTGTGTGCTATAATGTGAATTTAGGCTCATACAGTGTGCTATAATGTGAATTTCGGCTCATTCAGTGTGCTGTAATGTGAATTTCGGCTCATACAGTGTGCTATAATGTGAATTTCAGCTCGTACCGTGGGCTATAAGGTGAATTTCAGCTCATACAGTGTGCTATAATGTGAATTTCGGCTCATACAGTGTGCTATAATGTGAATTTCGGCTCATTCAGTGTGCTACAATGTGAATTTCGGTTCATTCAGTGTGCTACAATGCGAATTTCGGCTTATTCAGTGTGCTATAATGTGAATTTCGGCTCATTCAGTGTGCTATAATGTGAATTTCGGCTCATACAGTGTGCTATGATGTGAATTTCGGCTCATTCAGTGTGCTATGATGTGAATTTCGGCTCATTCTTCGTGCTATAATGTGAATTTCGGCACATTCAGTGTGCTATAATGTGAATTTGGCTCATTCAGTGTGCTATAATGTGAATTTCGGCTCATTCAGTGTGCTATAATGTGAATTTCGGCTCATACAGTGTGCTATGATGTGAATTTCGGCTCATTCAGTGTGCTATGATGTGAATTTCGGCTCATTCTTCGTGCTATAATGTGAATTTCGGCTCATTCAGTATGCTATAATGTGAATTTCGGCTCATTCAGTGTGCTATAATGTGAATTTCAGTTCATTCAGTGTGCTATAATGTGAATTTCAGCTCATACAGTGTGCTATAATGTGAATTTAGGCTCATTCAGTGTGCTACAATGTGAATTTCGGCTCATTCAGTGTGCTATAATGTGAATTTCGGATCATACTGTGTGCTACAATGTGAATTTCAGCTCATTCAGTGTGCTATAATGTGAATTTCAGCTCATTCAGTGTGCTACAATGTGAATTTCGGATCATACTGTGTGCTACAATGTGAATTTCAGCTCATACAGTGTGCTATAATGTGAATTTCGGCTCATTCTGTGTGCTGTAGAAACAGAATTTGTTGGCAGATAAGAACCACTTGGCCCATCTATTCTGCCCCTTTTTTTTTTACTTTTTTTTTTATCTCTAACCTTATCTGATCCTTATTTCTTTGTAAGAATATCCTTATGTCTAATCCCATGCATGTTTAAATTGCTCTACTGTCTTAGCCTCTACCACCTCTGATGGAAGGAATGGCGATTCACCAGTCTGTATCACCAGTGCGCAGGGTTCTCTCCACTAACTGGCAACATTTTATTAGTAATGGCAACAATAGGAAATTTTAGAAGCGAACGGGAAGGGCATTACTAAGTGGGAGGGGCTATGATTAGGGTGAGGAGTCATAATTCTTAAACCGCCCCCCCTAAAAGTTAAGTCTAGATCCGCCACTGGCCGTAAGAATAGACATTTTAAATGAATTTATTTGACCTGTACATGAAATGCACAGGGGAGTTCATTTAGCTATATCCTGTTTAATATTGTGCAAGAGAGGGATGTAGTTAGCTTTAAACAGCTGGCATAAGTATTTTGTGATCTGGATTCCAAGATACTTAATGGATTTAGGCTGCCAAACATAATTAAAATTCAGCTCCAGTTGCTGCATCGAGGTGTGGGGAGGGTGGAAAGCCAATGCTTCAGATTTGGTGTCGTTCACCTTATGTCCCGATAAAGTACCATATAAGGAAATTTCAGCCTGTAAATTGGGAAGGGATGTCAATGGAGATGATAAAGAAAGAAGGACATCATCCGCAAAAAGTGAGATTTTGTATTGGGAGCCCTGGACTGAAATCCCTTTAATATCTGGATTCTGCCTAATATGAGCCACGAGGGGTTCAATACTTAGGGAGTACAACAAAGGGGACAGGGGGCAACCCTGCCTGGTGCCATTTCCCAAGCCAAACAGAGGGAATGAGAGCCCATTAGTGGAAACAATTTCCGCAGGGTTATGATAACATAGCATGCAGTGCAGACATAAAGCCACCACATAGGCCATAGGACTGCAAGGTTTGAAACATAAAAGTCCAGGACAGGCAGTCAAAGGCCTTTTCAGCATCTAAAAATAACAGAACTGCCGGGATCTTATGTCTATTGAGGTATGAGATTAAATTGACTGTACGCCTAGTATTGTCTAGGGCCTGTCTTATAGGGACAAATCTCACTTGATCTGTATCAATTGTTTCAGGTACTGTATATATTGAGCCTGCTAGCCAATATTTTTGCAAGTAGCTTTAGGTCTGCATTGATGAGGGAAATAAGCCTGTAGCTAGTGCAAAGCGTGGGGTCTTTTCCATGTTTGGAGAGCACAATGATTGATGATTTTAAGGAAACATTCACCTTGCATCACTCTGTTAAAAACGACAACCAAATGGGGAGCTAGTAAACCCAAGAAACACTTGTAATAGGTCATGGGAAAAGCATCGGGGCCTGGTGCTTTAGATGGGTTTTTGGGTCTTCAGGGCTAAATTAAACTCCTCAAGCGAGACAGGTGAGTTGAGGGTATGTACGGCAGAGTCCAAGAGTTTAGGAAGGTTACTTGCGTCTAGGTAGTTCTGGGCAATTGCGGAGGGCATACTGGGTCTTGGAGCTGGATCATGCAAGTTATAAAGAGATTTATAGTAAGTATAGAGTGAATTATTGATAGAACCCCAGTCATGACTAAGGGCATTCAATTCATTTCTAAGAGCCAGGATAGTTTGAGAGGCTGTCTTTGCTCTGAGTCTCGCTGCCAGAAGGGAGTCAGATTTGTTACTTTTCTCGTAGAATTTTTGGTTGAGGTATTGAAAGAATTTTTCCATGCGCTCAGCCAGAAGGGACTGAAGTTCACCTCTAACACTCTGGATCTGGTTTAAAACTTGGGAAGAGTAGGTTCGTTTATGTATGTGTTCTAGATGAGTCAATTGAGAAGTGAGAGAAGTTATCCTCTTGTTTTGTTGCTTCTTCCTATGTGATGCATATTTAATTATCGCGACACGAAGGACCACCTTATGGGCTTCCCAAATGACTGGAAAGGAAATATTGTCCATAATGTTAACCTCGAAATAATCTTTTAATTGGGTCTTGATGTATTTCCTAAAGTGTGGGATGCGAAGGAGGGTTTCATTTAACCTCCAAGATTGGTGGCCTTTATGAGTGTCCATTGGATCAATGGAAGCCAGAACAAACAAATGGTCTGACCAGGCATTGGAAATAATGTCTACTTTTAGTAATGAGTGTGTTAAGTTACTGCATCCAAGAATCATGTTGATGCGTTTGTACGTACCGTGGGGATTCGAAAAGAAGGTATAGTCTCTGGAGGACGGGTAGTGTGCCCGCCACGCGTCGAATAGACCAGCCTCAGCCATGTGTCTCCTTAGATTACCTGGGGGGGTTACGTTGAGAGTGCGGGTGGATTTGGCCGCTTTTATCTAAATCTGAAGATATTATAGAGTTAAACTCACCCCCCACCAGGAGGACACCTCTGCGGATGGATTGAATTTCGGTGAATATTATTTGAAAAGCCACTTTGGCCCACATTTGGAGCATATAAATTTACCAGAGTCATAACCTGGGGACCTAATTGACATACCAGTATAATGCTGCACCCTCAGAGTCAGTGTTGGTGGAAAGGATTTGAATCGGGACCGTGGTTTGCAACAGTATGGCAACTCCATTCTTTTTTTTGAGGGTGAGAGGAATACACTACAGTAGGGAAGCATCTAGATTCCAAAAAGGGGTGGGAGTGTTTTCTGAAATGTGAAATGTCCCCGTGATGAGTATTGAGCGTTCTAAATAAAAGGGAGCATTTTGGGGGAGTGTTCGGTCCCTTAACATTCAGAGAAAGTACGTTGTAGGGCATGATGTTAATTAGGTAGACTCACTCTACTACTACTATACTATGTGCTAATGGGTAGAGGCCTGAAAGCAAGTAATAGTAATTGCTGAAGGGGAGTTGAAATAGGAGTGGGAGGGGTGGGAGTGTGAACTAGCAAATTCTTCTAAAAGGAGGAACATGTTCACTTAGAGTGGGTCCTGTTTGGGGGGGGAGGTAGGTGAGCTTAGACTCCCAAGCAAACCTGGAGGACCCGGGTGATGGAAGTGCTAGGGAAAATAATCAATTACCCGAGAATTGGAGAGAATGTGAACGGGAGGAAAAGCTCTCAATTTAATCCCAACTAATTTAGGGGTGGCCTAGCATGGGAAAGCTAGAAACTATCCACCTGGAACCAAAAAACATTAGTTACTGTAAACATTACACAATAGTAAACGGGAACAAGAACAACAGAACCAACATCACTTTATGTATAGAATGATGGAAGAACCTTAATACTAGTACATTGAGTTAGTAAATCAAAACAGAGGAACATTGTAAAGAATACGGAAATTATGGAAGGTCCCACTACCTAACATTGTAATAGCCGTTGGACCGGTGCTAAGTATCTGTAGGGTCACTGGTGATATAAAAGTTCCGAGGCCAGATAGGTGACAATTGCCCTAATAAAGACATAGTCCAGGGACCATAGTCTGAGAATAACTTAATGGAAAAGTCAGAATACTGTGATGTGGGACCTCCTGTTACCTGCTAGGCAATCCCCTTCAGGATCGTGTCGGTCTGCTAAAGGAGGGGCCAACCACCATCGGGGAAAGCTGGAATCTGTGAAGTAGACCGTATTATATATATATCTAACAGCAGTGACTTGGGAGCATCAGCAAATTAGACCTCATGGGGCCCTAAGCAAGACACAGATTTGGTGCCCCCCTTCCTCTAACAATCCATAGAATAATCGGTTTGTTACTGTTTTATGTCCCTTATATTATTTGTCAGGGTCCTATCATCTCAGTCCAGGGGATGAAGAAGCATGGGCTTAGGTGATAGTAGAGGATGAAGAAACATGGGCTGAGGTGATATTAGAGGATGAAAAGGTGTGGGGTCAGGTTATATTAGAAGATGAAGAGGCATGGGGTTAGGTTATATTAGAGGATGAAGAGGTGTTGGGTCAGGTGATAGTAGAGGATGAAGACGCATGGGCTGAGGTGATATTAGAG
Organism: Pseudophryne corroboree; assembly: GCF_028390025.1. Taxonomy (NCBI): domain Eukaryota; kingdom Metazoa; phylum Chordata; class Amphibia; order Anura; family Myobatrachidae; genus Pseudophryne; species Pseudophryne corroboree. The sequence continues at coordinate 350,692,729 of NC_086448.1, read as the reverse complement.
GATGAAAAGGTGTGGGGTCAAGTTATATTAGAGGATGAAGAGGCATGGGGTTAGGTTATGTTAGAGGATGAAGAGGTGTTGGGTCAGGTGATAGCAGAGGATGAAAAGGCAGGCACTGGCAGAGGGGAGGAGGCACCATCAGAGGTGGGTAGGTACAGGCAGAGGGGGAAGGCACTGGCAGAAAGGGGGGAAGCACTGGCAGAGAGAAGTGGAGGCACTGGAAGAGGAAGAGGGAGGCACTGGCAAAGTGAAAAGGCACTGGCAAAGGTGGGGCAGCACAGAGAGAAAAGGGGGAAGGCACTGGCAGAGGAAGATGGAGGCACTGCCAGAGAGGGGAGGCATTGACACAGAGGGGAGAGGCATTAGCAGAGTAAGAAGAGGACACTGGCAGAGGAAGAAGGTACTGCCAGAGATGGTGAGGGACTGGTAGAGGGGGAAATCACTGGCAGAGGAAGAGGGATACACTAGCTAAGATGAAAGGCACTGGCAGAGAGGGGAGACACTGACACAGAGGGGAGAGGCACTGGCAAAATAAGAAGAGGATACTGGCAGCGGAAGAAGGTACTGCCAGAGGTGGTGAGGGATTGGCAGAGGGGGGAATCACTGGCAGAGGAAGAGGGAGGCACTGACTAAGGGGAAAGGCACTGGCAGAGGTGGGGAGGTACTGGCAGAGGGGGTAGGTACTGGCAGAAAGTCGAGAAGGCACCTGAAGAGGAAGAGGGAGGCACTGGCAGAGGGGAAAGGAGATGGCAGAGGTAGTGAGATACCAGCAGAAAGGGGGGGTATTGGAAGAAAGGGGGGAGGCACTGACAGAGAGGAGGGATGTACTGGAAAAGATGGGGGAGGCACTGGTAGAGTAAAAAGAAGTCGCTGGCAGAGGAAGAAGGAGGCACTGGCAGAGAGGGGAGGCACTGACACTGTCTCCATGACTGCTGCAAACTTACAAATTCCTTGCACTTCTCTCCCCTGATTCTTCGGCTTCTTCTTGTACTTGGTGCAAGAACTTATCCATCATGCAATACCGACAGGGAGGCATCCGAATTTATTCTGTAGCAGGAAAATTACCCCAAACATACAGCCAATGTCATTAAGAACTATCTTCAGTGTAAAGAAGAACAAGGAGTCCTGGAAGTGATGATATGGCCCCCACAGAGCCCTGATCTCAATAGCATTGTGTCTGAGATTACATGAAGAGACAGAAGGATCTGAGCAAGCCTGCAGCCAGGGGCGGATTGGGATGCAGGGACCCCAGATCAGATCCTGATTGGCTGGTCCTGTTGTTCCCCTCAGCGGCTACTTGTTCTCCCCCCCATCGGCTGCTGCCACAATTGGATCTCAACTCCGATCTGCCTGCATTAACTGTGACCTGCTCAATTCCACACAAAAGATGGCTGCCGGGGGAGCTGCTGTGCATATACGTCTGCAGCAGCTCCCCTATAAGCCTTTGAAGAGTAAAGGCCGTCAGTCACCACTGATGGCTCCGCCTCCCTCCCTGTGTACGCCTCCAGCTCAATTCTTAAAAAGTAAGCAGATGGAGCTGCCTGCCCTGCAGCAGTGACACAAGTTAAGCTGGTGTCCAGCCAATTCTGTCTGCATCACATTAGCGTGACATGACAGTAAGTAAGCTATTATAAAATATATATCATACATCAGTGGCGTCACAAGGTGGGTGCGGGGGGTGCGGCCCGCACCCGGGTGTTACCCTCTGAGGGGTGACACCAAAGTGCCAAGTCCTGCTCAGTGGCAGGAGCCGGATGCTGCACTAGATCATAATGTGCTGCAACCCGGCTCCTGTCACAGCGCAGAAGCCAGCACTGCAGATTCATCAGTCTCCGGGGGAAGCCCGCATCCCCCGGACCCACAGTGTGCCGAAAACAAGGGTCGGGACGTGAAGCCACGCCCCTTCCACAAAGCCACGCCCTCGTGAAGTCACGCCCCTTTTCACCAGCGACTGCACCGGGTGTTTTACAAGTAGGTGACGCCTCTGTCATACACACACACACATATTTATACAGTTGTGCTCATAAGTTTACATACCCTAGCAGAATTTGTGATTTTCTGGCCATTTGTCAGAGAATATGAATGATAACTCACAAACTTTTCTTTCACTCATGGTTAGTGGTTGGGTGAAGCCATTTATTGTCAAACAACTGTGTTTACTCTTTTTAAATCATGACAACAGAAACTACCCAAATGACCCTGATCAAAAGTTTACATACCCTGGAGATTTTGGCCTGATAACATACACACAAGTTGACACAAACGGGTTTGAATGGCTACTAAAGGTAACCATCCTCACCTGTGATCTGTTTGCTTGTAATCAGTGTGTGTGTATAAAAGGTCAGTGAGTTTCTGGACTCCTGATACACCCTTACATCTTTCATCCAGTGCTGCACTGACGTGTCTAGATTCTGAGTCATGGGGAAAGCAAAAGAATTGTCAAAGGATCTGCGGGAAAAGGTAATTGAACTGTATAAAACAGGAAAGGGATATAAAAAGATATCCAAGCAATTGAGAATGCCAATCAGCAGTGTTCAAACTCTAATTAAGAAGTGGAAAATGAGGGATTCTGTGGAAACCAAATCACGGTCAGGTAGACCAACAAAAATTTCAGCCACAACTGCCAGGAAAATTGTTCGGGATGCAAAGAAAAATCCACAAATAACTTCAACTGAAATGCAGGACTCTGAAAAAAAGTGGTGTGGTTGATTCAAGATGCACAATAAGGAGGAAGAAAAATGGGCTGCATGGTCGAGTCGCCAGAAGAAAGCCATTACTACGCAAATGCCACAAAGCATCCCACTTGCAATACTCCAAACAGCACAGAAACAAGCCTCAAAACTTCTGGAACAAAGTCATTTGGAGTGATGAGACCAAAATTGAACTTTTTGGCCACAACCATAAACGTTACATTTGGAGAGGAGTCAACAAGGCCTATGATGAAAGGTACACCATTCCTACTGTGAAACACGGAGGTGGATCGCTGATGTTTTGGGGATGTGTGAGCTACAAAGGCACTGGAAACTTGGTCAAAATTGATGGCAAGATGAATGCAGCATGTTATCAGAAAATACTGGAGGAAATTTTGCACTCATCAGCACGGAAGCTGCGCATGGGACGTACTTGGACGTTCCAGTTCCAACATGACAATGATCCAAAACACAAGGCCAAGTCGACCTGTCATTGGCTACAGCAGAATAAAGTGAAGGTTCTGGAGTGGCCATCTCAGTCTCCTGACCTCAATATCATTGAGCCACTATGGGGAGATCTGAAACGTGCAGTTAATGCAAGACAGCCCAAGAATTTACAGGAACTGGAGGCTTTTTGCCAAGAAGAATGGGCAGCTTTACCATCTGAGAAAATAAAGAGCCTCATCCACAACTACCACAAAATACTTCAAGCTGTCATTGATGTTAAAGGGGGCAATACACGGTATTAAGAACTGGGGTATGTAAACTTTTGATCAGGGTCATTTGGGTAGTTTCTGTTGTCATTATGATTTAAAAAGAGTAAACACAGTTGTTTGACAATAAATGGCTGCACCCAACCACTAATCATGAGTGAAAGAAAAGTTTGTGAGTTATCATTCACAAATGACAAATGGCCAGAAAATCACAAATTCTGCTAGTGTATGTAAACTTATGAGCACAACTGTGTATATATATATATATATATATATATATATATATATATGAACTAGCAGATGTATAGGGGGCGCTCAAATAACAGTCTCAAACTTTCTTCGGATTGAATATCCACAGTCGACAAAGGTTTCTAGAATAAACCCTCTCACCAGAATACACCCAGGCAACAAATTCACTAATTAGTCCATTTCCTTTAAAATGGCAGAATTTATTAAAGATGTATATATTAACAGCTCTTACATTTGTCTTGACATTCGTGGGATAAGATCTTAATTGGACTTGCTGCCTACCCCAGCCGGGGGGAGCTCCTAAACGCAGCTTGTCCACCCACTATGTCTAAGACCTTCACTCAACGCATTTCATCTATACAGACTTTCTCAGGGGTGTCTTTAACAGAAAATAAAACCTTATTAACAGCATAACTTACAGAAATCCTTATAATACATATAAAAATATAATAAAGTTTTTATAATAACATAATCTGGGTGTTGGTGTGTACTTATATAGGAAAGACATTTATTGACTTATATGGCTTTTTATAGGTATCCTGAATATCTCACTTCAACCATAGGCCCTCATTCCGAGTTGTTCGCTCGCAAGCAGCTTTTAGCAGCTTTGCACACGCTAAGCCGCCGCCTACTGGGAGTGAATCTTAGCTTATCAAAATTGCGAACGAAAGATTAGCAAAATTGCGAATAGACACTTCTTAGCAGTTTCTGAGTAGCTCCACACTTACTCGGCATCTGCGATCAGTTCAGTCAGTTTCGTTCCTGGTTTGACGTCACAAACACACCCAGCGTTCGCCCAGACACTCCTCCGTTTCTCCAGCCACTCCCGCGTTTTTCCCAGAAACGGTAGCGTTTTTTCGCACACACCCATAAAACGGCCAGTATCCGCCCAGAAACACCCACTTCCTGTCAATCACATTACGATCACCAGAACGAAGAAAAAACCTCGTAATGCCGTGAGTAAAATACCTAACTGCATAGCAAATTAACTTGGCGCAGTCGCACTGTGGGCATTGCGCATGCGCATTAGCGACTAATCGCTCCGTTGCGAGAAAAAAATACTGAGCGAACAACTCGGAATGACCCCCATAGTCTCTAATCTAATCCAAAAAACTCCACATTAGAAATATTAGTAGTATTAGATGAATCAGAGAAGAGACATTTTCTTCTCTCTACAAATTAAGCAATTTAAACCAGAAATTAAGCAATTTAAACTAGAAAGCTTTCATACTGGATTTCATATATAGTCACATGGCCACAATACCATCCTATAGCAGGAGGTCTTAACAATTACATTTTCAACAAATATATTTTCAACACTAATCAGCTGTATCATCTATAGAGGATTTAATTTAAACAAATTTGAAACACTTACTTTCTACAGGTAAGAGCAATATGTCGTAGCAGATAATTTGTATAAAATGGGGGACTCCCATGACGACACAATTCTGTGGGCATAAGATATTATATCAATTTCCCAGTCCCAATCATGAAATCAATTAAGGAATTGTTAATATCAAATAATACTTACATTAAAATTAATATATATCCTAATATGGACAGGTGATCCCAGAATCTTAAATAGCCAACGTTTTAGGAACCTCCAAATGTCTCTATAACATTCGTAATTCTAAAGGTAGAGGAAAATTAATTTACTAAATAAACTATTTGAACCATACGCAGGCCCACCGGTATTTAAACCAACACTTACTATTGCTTGTAATCTGGAGCTTGTGTCCTCTGTGCTGGCTTGGCTCTGAATGACTGTATATATATATATATATATATATATATACAGTATATATAACAAATGAAGAGCACGAGAGCACCTACTAGTGTCTGGCACATTATATTTAGTGAAGTCACCCTGTGAACCGTTTACACACAGTGATAATAAAAGCAATAACTTAGCTTATTAATAGCTTCTTCAGTCTGATGACTTTTAGATGCAGGAGCATGTGAATTAAAGAGAAATAAACATAGTGTGTACTGTTTTTAGGAGCTCATAATTAGAAACACTGCTGGTCCCAATAAAACATTATAAGAGCAAGCTGAATATAAAATACACAGTTTTAATATACACAATCCAGTAGCAAATGCAGGTATCAAACGTACAAGATAAAAATATAAAAACGGCTTATCTGTCCCCTATGGGAAGTCACTGTGTGTACACGATTCACAGGGTTACTTCACTAAATATAATGTACCAGACACTAGTAGGCGCTCTCGTGCACTTCATTTGTTCTATACTTTACCTACCTACTGGGCAAGAGCTGCCACTCATTTATTGTTGAGGAGTGTCGTATGTTTTTAACAAAGAAATAAGAAACTATTATTCTCAATCACCAATAAGTGTGTATTGCTAGGATATTCCAAGGCGCTATTCTCCATTTTTTGCGATAGATAGATATATATATATATATATATATATATATATATATCCTATAAAGCAGCACAGCACTCACAGGGACACGTTTCACAGATTCATTCCAGGTGTCATACACATCAACATGTTTCGAGGCTTACGCCTCTTCCTCAGGACACACCAACAGTACACATACAGTACGCGGCGGCAATGGGAATTTCACACTGGATGCAAGGTATTTAACCTCATAAAGTGGTACTGTATGTGTAGTGTTTGTGTGTCCTGAGGAAGAGGCGTAGGCCTCGAAACATGTTGACGTGTATGACACCTGGAATAAATCTTTGAAACGTGTCCTGTGAGTGCCGTGCTGCTTTGGAGGATTATACGGTATTTTGCATTTGGTAACCAGGACCAGCTGTTCTATAGCAAGGAGATGTGCGGCGGGCACTTTTCGTGTTTTGTGTTTTGGTTTTGGATCTGGATCCCTGATCGTGTTTTGGATCTGGATAGGTTTTGCCAAAATCACCCTTTTGGGTTTTGGTTTTGGTTTTGGATCTGGATGATTTTTGAAAAAAACTAAAATAGCTAAAATCACAGAATTTGGGGGTAATTTTGATCCTAAGGTATTATTAACCTCAATAACATTCATTTCCAGTCTATTCTGAACACTGAACACCTCAAAATATTGTTTTTATGCCTAAAAAGGTGCACTGAGGTAGCTGTATGACTAAGCTAAGCGACACAAGTGTGCGGCACAAACACCTGACCCATCTAGGAGTAGCACTGCATTGGCAGACAGAATGGCAAATAAAAAAATTAGTCCCCAAACAGCACATCATGCAAAGAAGTAAAAGAGGTGCAATGAGGTAGCTGTATGACTAAGCTAAACAACACAACTGTGTGGCACAAACACCTGGCCCATCTAGCAGTAGCACTGCAGTGGCAGACAGAACAGCACTTAAAAACCTAGTCCCCAAACAGCACATCATGCAAAGAGGTAAAAGAGGTGCAATGAGGTAGCTGTATGACTAAGATAAGCGACACAAGTGTGCGGCACAAACACCTGGATCATCTAGGAGTAGCACTGCAGTGGCAGACAGGATAGCACTTAAAAAAACTTGTCCCCAAACAGCACATGATGCAAAGAAGTAAAAGAGGTGAAATGAGGTAGCTGTATGACTAAGCTAAGCCTCACAAGCGGGTGGCACAAACACCTGGACCATCTAGGAGTAGCACTGCAGTGGCAGACAGGATGGCACTTTAAAAAAACTAGGCCCCAAACAGCACAAGGTGCAAATAAGTAAAAGAGGTGCAATGAGGTAGCTGCATGACTAAGCTTAGCGACACAAGTGTGCGGCACAAACACCTGGCCCATCTAGGAGTAGCACTTTATTGGCAGACAGAATGGCACTTAAAAAACTAGTCCCCAAACAGTACATCATGCAAAGAAGTAAAAGAGGTGCAATGAGGTAGCTGTATGACTAAGCTAAACAACACAACTGTGTGGCACAAACACCTGGCCCATCTAGGAGTAGCACTGCAGTGGCAGACAGGATTAAACTTAAAAAAACTAGTCCCCGGACAGCACATAATGCAAAGAAGTAAAAGAGGTGCAATGAAGTAGCTGTATGACTAAGCTAAACAACACAACTGTCTGGCACAAACACCTGGCCTATCTAGCAGTAGCACTGCAGTGGCAGACAGGATTAAACTTAAAAAAAACTAGTCCCCAAACAGCACAACATGCAAAGAAGTAAAAGAGGTGCAATGAGGTAGCTGTATGACTAAGCTAAGCGACACAAGTGTGCGGCACAAACACCTGGCCCATCTTGGAGTAGCACTGCAGTGGCAGACAGGATGGCACTTAAAAACCTGGTCCCCAAACAGCACACATCATGCAAAGAAGTAAAAGAGGTGCAATGAGGTAGCTGTATGACTAAGCTAAGCGACACAAGGGTGCGGCACAAACACCTGGCCCATCTTGGAGTAGCACTGCAGTGGCAGACAGGATGGCACTTAAAAACCTAGTCCCCAAACAGCACATCATGCAAAGAAGTAAAAGAGGTGCAATGAGGTAGCTGTATGACTAAGCTAAACAACACAACTGTGTGGCACAAACACCTGGCCCATCTAGGAGTAGCACTGCAGTGGCAGACAGGATGGCACTTAAAAATCTAGTCCCCAAACAGCACATCATGCAAAGAAGTAAAAGAGGTGCAATGAGGTAGCTGTATGACTAAGCTAAGCGACACAAGTGTGCAGCACAAACACCTGGCCCATCTAGGGTTGGCACTGCAGTCCCATTGCACTAATGGCGGATACCGGATGCATGTCTAACACCAACATAGCTGTCAAAACCTCAGTTATCCACTTTGCAACAGGATGACTGCTGTCATATTTCATCTTCCTTGCAAAGGACTGTTGGACAGTCATTTGCTTAGTTGAAGTAGTACAAGTGGTCTTCTGGCTTCCCCTCTGCGATTACGATCGACTCCCAGCAGCAACAACAGCAGCGGCAGCAGCAACAGAAGTGGTTCTTGATCTTTCCCTATTTTATCCTCCAAATTTTTGTTCTCCATTATTTTTCTGAAGTTATATAACAAAATGCAGCAAAGGAGAGCGTACCTCTATACCACACAGGGCAAACCCTGTAAAAATGATTTTGATTAAATATTAATAACCCCTTTATTTGGATAATATACAGCACAGCACCACAGCACCACTGATCTTATATGGCAGCACTACTGGACTGGACTTATACGGTAGTACCACTGGACTGGATTTATACGGCAGTATCACTGGATATATAAGGCAGTATCACTGGACTTATATGGCAGTATCACTGGACATATATGGCAGTACCACTGGGGACATATACGGCAGTATCACTGGGGACATATACGGCAGTATCACTGGACATATACGGCAGTATCACTGGATTTACTGTATACAGCAGTATCACTGGACTTATACGCCAGTACCACTGGACATATATGGCAGTATCACTGGACATATATGGTAGTTTCACTAGACTGGATTTATATGGCAGTACCACTGGATTTATACGGCAGTACCACTGGACATATACGGCAGTATCACTGGATTTATATGGCAGTACCACTGGACTTATACGGCAGTTCCACTGGACTTATACGGCAGTATCACTGGAATTATATGACAGTACCACTAAACATATACGGCAGTACCACTGGACTGTATTTTTATGGCAGTACCACTGGACATATACGGCAGTACCACTGGACATATACGGCAGTATCGCTGGAATTATATGGCAGTACCACTGGATTTATATGGCAGTACCACTGGACATATATGGCAGTATCACTGGAATTATATGGCAGTACCACTGGACATATACAGAGGTACCACTGGATTTATACGGCAGTACCACTGGACATATATGGCAGTATCACTGGACATATACGGCAGTATCACTGGACTGGATTTATACAGCAGTACCACTAGATTTCTGCAGCAGTACCACTGGACATATACGGCAGTATCACTGGAATTATATGGCAGTACAACTGGACTTATACAGCAGCACAGGGACACCACCACTGGACTGATGCAGGACAACACAGCACCACTGCAATGGACTGGACTTATACAGCAGCACTGGACATATAGCAGCAGAGGATACCACCAATGTGACTGGACTGATGCAGCACAAGACACCACCACTGGACTGATGCAGCACAACACAGCACCACTGGACTGGACTTATACAGCAGCACTGGACATATGGCAGCAGAGGACACCACCACTGTGACTGGACTGATACAGCACAAGACACCACCACTGGACTGATGCAGCACAACACAGCACTGGAATGACACACACATAAGACAGAGCAGGTCGCCACACTACTTTCCCGCACAGACACTGACACACTGAGGAGAGAGACATGTCCTTTTGCTACACTCTCCAGGACTGGAGTGAAAATGGCGGCGACGTGCGGCTCCTTATATGGATCCAAAACCTGCGAGAATCCGACAGCGGGATGATGACGTTTTGTCTCGTTCTGGTTTCCGAGTCTGGCGGGAAGTCCCGAGCTGGGCTCGGATCCGGGCTCGTGACGTGAAGTTCGGGGGGGTTCGGTTCTCTGAGAACCGAACCCGCTCATTCCTAGATTATATATAATCGAACCCGCTCATTCCTAGATTATATATAAATTCGGATGTATGTATGTATACATGTTCCAGCATAACTTTGGAATGCCTGGAGCAATTTACACCAAACTTGGTAGACATATGCCTAACAATCTGGAATGAAATACTGTGGAGGTAAGACACCCCTAGCACCCCTATGGGTGGGGGTGGGATGGGGGTGACGTAAAAAATCCATAGTTTTCGGGCATAACTCTGGAATGCCTGGAGCAATTTACACCAAACTTGGTACACATATGACTTACAATCTGGAAAAAAATACTGTGTAGGTAAGACACCCCTAGCACCCCTAGGGGTGGGGGTGGGAACAGGGTGACATGTAAAAATCCATAGTTTTTGGGCATGACTCTGAAATGCCTGGAGCAATTTACACCAAACTTGGTACACATATGACTTACAATCTGAGGGGAAAAAAACCATGGGGGTAAGAGACCCTAGGGGTGGGGGTGGGAAGGTTGTGACATGTAAAAATCAATTGTTTTTGGCATACCTCTGGAATGCCTGGAGCAATTTACACAGAGGCACACATGGGGTAGGGGCAGAGGCACCCACGTGTAAGGGCAGAGGAACCCATGGGTAGGGGCAGTGGCACCCACGGGTAGGGGCAGTGCCATGCACAGGTAGGGGCGGAGGCACCCCTGGGTTGTGGCAGAGGCACATATGGCTAGGAGCAGAGGGTAGGGACAGAGGCACCCACAGGTAAGGATAGAGGCACACACGGGTAGGGGCAGAGGCACAAACAGGTAGGGGCAGAGGCACACACAGGTAGGGGTGGAGTGTAGGGGCCCAGGCACCCACAGGTAAGGATAGAGGCACACCAAGGTAGGGGCAGAGGCACCCCTAGGGGCACAGGGCAGAGGCACCATGGGTAGGGGCAGAGGCACCCACAGGTAAGGATAGAGGCACACACGGGTAGGGGCAGAGGCATCCACGGGTAGAGGCAGAGGCACCCACGGGTAGGGGCAGAGACACCCACGGGTAAGGATAGAGGATAGGGGCATAGGCATATGGGTAGGAGCAGAGGCACCTACGGGTAAGGGCAGATGCACACATGAGTGGGGGCAGTGGCATACTTTAGTTTCGAAGCTAAGCAAGAAGACCAAGGGCCCTTTGACATAGAGTCAGCCTGCAAACCTAACATATGTAACATACAGCGGTCGGAGCTTGGCCTGTCGTCCCAGCATTTACAGCACTGAGCAGGGCAGCATCAGAGGCGGGACGGGGCAGAGAAGGAGGAGGATTTTTCTCCTCAGCACCAGCATTTTGACAGCATCAATCTGGGGAAGCCCAGAGGTGTGGCCTGACAAAGATTGACATTATTCATATACATACAGGGTGTCCCTAAAGTCAAGACACATAGGATCGAGTTCACATGAATTTTGCAAAGCACATCAAACCTTTACATCACAAATTATGTAAATCATATTAAAGATGTTATTTGTTAATATTCCAATTAAATAAAATGTTGTTGAAAATTTCATTCATTTAATTTCTTGAAAATATGCAGAATATGCCCCGTTATGGCTGCTTCCAGAAACTTCCCGGGCAGGTTTTCAAACCCAATCCACCCCTACCTGCAGCCATAGAAGATCTGTGGTTAGTTCTCCAAGATGTTTTGCACAGTATTGTATAGGGTCAGCACGACCCAGAAATCTGCCTCTGGGCAGGGCCAAGGGTATTATTATGGCTGGAGGATGTATGGAGGAAACTGGGGGATTGAGCGGGTTTCTCCTCATAAATGAATGGACAAATACTAGAGCACAGCAACAGTCTCTGATTACCAGCAGGGCTGGTGAATGTTATCAGTACAGTGAATATGGAGTATCTGATTAACCTGCCAGTGTTTTTTTGGACTGTGGGAGAAAATTGGGGCACCATTACACCATCTGTACTGCCCATATGTATACAATAAGAGTCCCGGCAGAACAATAATTGTGCAAGGGTAGTAGTGCAATAATAACATGAGTGATCTGATGATGCAGGAAAGATGACTGATGGAAGATGCTCTCAAGGAACCTAATTCAGATGTGGTTGGAATTGCTATCACTGCTGAATCCTTGCACGCCTCCTGCTGCAGTAGTGATTTGACCTGCGTCCTAGGACACAGGCATCAGATCACTCACCATCGGGCAGCTTGCGGCACCCATGGGGACCTGCAAGTTGCCCGTTGCAGAGGCCAGGAAATCTCCATGCAACCACAGAGATCCCTGGCTTCTTCAGTCCCTTGCATGGGCTCCCTGCCCCCTCCCCGCACTCAAACGGCAGCAGACTGTCAATCACTGAGCAGAGAATGAGGTGGGAGATCAGGAACTGTAGGACACACTATGTATAGAGGAGTGCTTAGAAGACCAGCGGGCACTTCAGGATGTAGCACAGCAGTGCTCATAGCACAATAGAGTTCGGGTAACTGTTAGATACCCAGGAGCAAAGGGGATACGGTTGTTAGGTGGACACAACTTAGGTCAACAGTTATTAGGTCGACCACTATAGGTCGACATGCATTAGGTTGACAGGGACACTAGGTCGACATGGTCATTAGGTTGACATGTACTAGGTCGACAGGTCAAAAGGTCGACATAGGTTTTTCTCATTTTTTTAAATTTGTAGACTTTTTTATACTTTACGATTCACGTGGACTATTTCGTGAGCCATGCGAGGGGATACGGTGCACCAATTGGGGTTCCCCGCCACTTTCCGAAGAAAACGACACCAAAAACGGTCCAAAAACTCATGTCGACCTTTTGACCTCTCGACCTAGCACGTGACGACCTAATGACCATGTCGACCTAATGCATGTCAACCGACTGTCGTCCTAAGTTGGGTCGACCCAACGACCCATACCCGAGCAAAGGAATGGTACTTAGTAGACCGTATAACACTTCAGAAATAGCACAATGGAGTGGATTCTAGAGATGAGCGCCTGAAATTTTTCGGGTTTTGTGTTTTGGTTTTGGGTTCGGTTCCGCGGCCGTGTTTTGGGTTCGAACGCGTTTTGGCAAAACCTCACCGAATTTTTTTTGTCGGATTCGGGTGTGTTTTGGATTCGGGTGTTTTTTTCAAAAAACACTAAAAAACAGCTTAAATCATAGAATTTGGGGGTCATTTTGATCCCAAAGTATTATTAACCTCAAAAACCATAATTTACACTCATTTTCAGTCTATTCTGAATACCTCACACCTCACAATATTATTTTTAGTCCTAAAATTTGCACCGAGGTCGCTGTGTGAGTAAGATAAGCGACCCTAGTGGCCGACACAAACACCGGGCCCATCTAGGAGTGGCACTGCAGTGTCACGCAGGATGTCCCTTCCAAAAAACCCTCCCCAAACAGCACATGACGCAAAGAAAAAAAGAGGCGCAATGAGGTAGCTGTGTGAGTAAGATTAGCGACCCTAGTGGCCGACACAAACACCGGGCCCATCTAGGAGTGGCACTGCAGTGTCACGCAGGATGTCCCTTCCAAAAAACCCTCCCCAATCAGCACATGATGCAAAGAAAAAGAAAAGAAAAAAGAGGTGCAAGATGGAATTGTCCTTGGGCCCTCCCACCCACCCTTATGTTGTATAAACAAAACAGGACATGCACACTTTAACCAACCCATCATTTCAGTGACAGGGTCTGCCACACGACTGTGACTGATATGACGGGTTGGTTTGGACCCCCCCCAAAAAAGAAGCAATTAATCTCTCCTTGCACAAACTGGCTCTACAGAGGCAAGATGTCCACCTCATCTTCACCCTCCGATATATCACCGTGTACATCCCCCTCCTCACAGATTATCAATTCGTCCCCACTGGAATCCACCATCTCAGCTCCCTGTGTACTTTGTGGAGGCAATTGCTGCTGGTCAATGTCTCCGCGGAGGAATTGATTATAATTCATTTTAATGAACATCATCTTCTCCACATTTTCTGGATGTAACCTCGTACGCCGATTGCTGACAAGGTGAGCGGCGGCACTAAACACTCTTTCGGAGTACACACTTGTGGGAGGGCAACTTAGGTAGAATAAAGCCAGTTTGTGCAAGGGCCTCCAAATTGCCTCTTTTTCCTGCCAGTATAAGTACGGACTGTGTGACGTGCCTACTTGGATGCGGTCACTCATATAATCCTCCACCATTCTATCAATGTTGAGAGAATCATATGCAGTGACAGTAGACGACATGTCCGTAATCGTTGTCAGGTCCTTCAGTCCGGACCAGATGTCAGCATCAGCAGTCGCTCCAGACTGCCCTGCATCACCGCCAGCGGGTGGGCTCGGAATTCTGAGCCTTTTCCTCGCACCCCCAGTTGCGGGAGAATGTGAAGGAGGAGATGTTGACAGGTCGCGTTCCGCTTGACTTGACAATTTTGTCACCAGCAGGTCTTTCAACCCCAGCAGACCTGTGTCTGCCGGAAAGAGAGATCCAAGGTAGGCTTTAAATCTAGGATCGAGCACGGTGGCCAAAATGTAGTGCTCTGATTTCAACAGATTGACCACCCGTGAATCCTTGTTAAGCGAATTAAGGGCTGCATCCACAAGTCCCACATGCCTAGCGGAATCGCTCCCTTTTAGCTCCTTCTTCAATGCCTCCAGCTTCTTCTGCAAAAGCCTGATGAGGGGAATGACCTGACTCAGGCTGGCAGTGTCTGAACTGACTTCACGTGTGGCAAGTTCAAAGGGCATCAGAACCTTGCACAACGTTGAAATCATTCTCCACTGCACTTGAGACAGGTGCATTCCACCTCCTATATCGTGCTCAATTGTATAGGCTTGAATGGCCTTTTGCTGCTCCTCCAACCTCTGAAGCATATAGAGGGTTGAATTCCACCTCGTTACCACTTCTTGCTTCAGATGATGGCAGGGCAGGTTCAGGCGTTTTTGGTGGTGCTCCAGTCTTCTGTACGTGGTGCCTGTACGCCGAAAGTGTCCCGCAATTTTTCTGGTCACCGACAGCATCTCTTGCACGCCCCTGTCGTTTTTTAAAAAATTCTGCACCACCAAATTCAAGGTATGTGCAAAACATGGGACGTGCTGGAATTTGCCCATATTTAATGCACACACAATATTGCTGGCGTTGTCCGATGCCACAAATCCACAGGAGAGTCCAATTGGGGTAAGCCATTCCGCGATGATCTTCCTCAGTTGCCGTAAGAGGTTTTCAGCTGTGTGCGTATTCTGGAAAGCGGTGATACAAAGCGTAGCCTGCCTAGGAAAGAGTTGGCGTTTGCGAGATGCTGCTACTGGTGCCGCCGCTGCTGTTCTTGCGGCGGGAGTCCATACATCTACCCAGTGGGCTGTCACAGTCATATAGTCCTGACCCTGTCCTGCTCCACTTGTCCACATGTCCGTGGTTAAGTGGACATTGGGTACAACTGCATTTTTTAGGACACTGGTGAGTCTTTTTCTGACGTCCGTGTACATTCTCGGTATCGCCTGCCTAGAGAAGTGGAACCTAGATGGTATTTGGTAACGGGGGCACACTGCCTCAATAAATTGTCTAGTTCCCTGTGAACTAACGGCGGATACCGGACGCACGTCTAACACCAACATAGTTGTCAAGGACTCAGTTATCCGCTTTGCAGTAGGATGACTGCTGTGATATTTCATCTTCCTCGCAAAGGACTGTTGAACAGTCAATTGCTTACTGGAAGTAGTACAAGTGGGCTTACGACTTCCCCTCTGGGATGACCATCGACTCCCAGCGGCAACAACAGCAGCGCCAGCAGCAGTAGGCGTTACACGCAAGGATGCATCGGAGGAATCCCAGGCAGGAGAGGACTCGTCAGAATTGCCAGTGACATGGCCTGCAGGACTATTGGCATTCCTGGGGAAGGAGGAAATTGACACTGAGGGAGTTGGTGGGGTGGTTTGCGTGAGCTTGGTTACAAGAGGAAGGGATTTACTGGTCAGTGGACTGCTTCCGCTGTCACCCAAAGTTTTTGAACTTGTCACTGACTTATTATGAATGCGCTGCAGGTGACGTATAAGGGAGGATGTTCCGAGGTGGTTAACGTCCTTACCCCTACTTATTACAGCTTGACAAAGGGAACACACGGCTTGACACCTGTTGTCCGCATTTCTGGTGAAATACCTCCACACCGAAGAGCTGATTTTTTTGGTATTTTCACCTGGCATGTCAACGGCCATATTCCTCCCACGGACAACAGGTGTCTCCCCGGGTGCCTGACTTAAACAAACCACCTCACCATCAGAATCCTCCTGGTCAATTTCCTCCCCAGCGCCAGCAACACCCATATCCTCCTCATCCTGGTGTACTTCAACACTGACATCTTCAATCTGACTATCAGGAACTGGACTGCGGGTGCTCCTTCCAGCACTTGCAGGGGGCGTGCAAATGGTGGAAGGCGCATGCTCTTCACGTCCAGTGTTGGGAAGGTCAGGCATCGCAACCGACACAATTGGACTCTCCTTGTGGATTTGGGATTTCGAAGAATGCACAGTTCTTTGCTGTGCTGCTTTTGCCAGCTTGAGTCTTTTCATTTTTCTAGCGAGAGGCTGAGTGCTTCCATCCTCATGTGAAGCTGAACCACTAGCCATGAACATAGGCCAGGGCCTCAGCCGTTCCTTGCCACTCCGTGTGGTAAATGGCATATTGGCAAGTTTACGCTTCTCCTCCGACAATTTTATTTTAGGTTTTGGAGTCCTTTTTTTACTGATATTTGGTGTTTTGGATTTGACATGCTCTGTACTATGACATTGGGCATCGGCCTTGGCAGACGACGTTGCTGGCATTTCATCGTCTCGGCCATGACTAGTGGCAGCAGCTTCAGCACGAGGTGGAAGTGGATCTTGATCTTTCCCTAATTTTGGAACCTCAACATTTTTGTTCTCCATATTTTAATAGGCACAACTAAAAGGCACCTCAGGTAAACAATGGAGATGGATGGATTGGATACTAGTATACAATTATGGACGGGCTGCCGAGTGCCGACACAGAGGTAGCCACAGCCGTGAACTACCGCACTGTACTGTGTCTGCTGCTAATATATAGACTGGTTGATAAAGAGATAGTATACTCGTAACTAGTATGTATGTATAAAGAAAGAAAAAAAAACCACGGTTAGGTGGTATATACAATTATGGACGGGCTGCCGAGTGCCGACACAGAGGTAGCCACAGCCGTGAACTACCGCACTGTACTGTGTCTGCTGCTAATATATAGACTGGTTGATAAAGAGATAGTATACTCGTAACTAGTATGTATGTATAAAGAAAGAAAGAAAAACCACGGTTAGGTGGTATATACAATTATGGACGGGCTGCCGAGTGCCGACACAGAGGTAGCCACAGCCGTGAACTACCGCACTGTACTGTGTCTGCTGCTAATATATAGACTGGTTGATAAAGAGATAGTATACTCGTAACTAGTATGTATGTATAAAGAAAGAAAAAAAAACCACGGTTAGGTGGTATATACAATTATGGACGGGCTGCCGAGTGCCGACACAGAGGTAGCCACAGCCGTGAACTACCGCACTGTACTGTGTCTGCTGCTAATATATAGACTGGTTGATAAAGAGATAGTATACTCGTAACTAGTATGTATGTATAAAGAAAGAAAAAAAAACCACGGTTAGGTGGTATATACAATTATGGACGGGCTGCCGAGTGCCGACACAGAGGTAGCCACAGCCGTGAACTACCGCACTGTACTGTGTCTGCTGCTAATATATAGACTGGTTGATAAAGAGATAGTATACTCGTAACTAGTATGTATGTATAAAGAAAGAAAAAAAAACCACGGTTAGGTGGTATATACAATTATGGACGGGCTGCCGAGTGCCGACACAGAGGTAGCCACAGCCGTGAACTACCGCACTGTACTGTGTCTGCTGCTAATATATAGACTGGTTGATAAAGAGATAGTATACTCGTAACTAGTATGTATGTATAAAGAAAGAAAAAAAAACCACGGTTAGGTGGTATATACAATTATGGACGGGCTGCCGAGTGCCGACACAGAGGTAGCCACAGCCGTGAACTACCGCACTGTACTGTGTCTGCTGCTAATATATAGACTTGTTGATAAAGAGATAGTATACTCGTAACTAGTATGTATGTATAAAGAAAAAAAAAAAACCACGGTTAGGTGGTATATACAATTATGGACGGGCTGCCGAGTGCCGACACAGAGGTAGCCACAGCCGTGAACTACCGCACTGTACTGTGTCTGCTGCTAATATATAGACTGGTTGATAAAGAGATAGTATACTCGTAACTAGTATGTATGTATAAAGAAAGAAAAAAAAACCACGGTTAGGTGGTATATACAATTATGGACGGGCTGCCGAGTGCCGACACAGAGGTAGCCACAGCCGTGAACTACCGCACTGTACTGTGTCTGCTGCTAATATATAGACTGGTTGATAAAGAGATAGTATACTCGTAACTAGTATGTATGTATAAAGAAAGAAAAAAAAACCACGGTTAGGTGGTATATACAATTATGGACGGGCTGCCGAGTGCCGACACAGAGGTAGCCACAGCCGTGAACTACCGCACTGTACTGTGTCTGCTGCTAATATATAGACTGGTTGATAAAGAGATAGTATACTCGTAACTAGTATGTATGTATAAAGAAAGAAAAAAAAACCACGGTTAGGTGGTATATACAATTATGGACGGGCTGCCGAGTGCCGACACAGAGGTAGCCACAGCCGTGAACTACCGCACTGTACTGTGTCTGCTGCTAATATATAGACTGGTTGATAAAGAGATAGTATACTCGTAACTAGTATGTATGTATAAAGAAAGAAAAAAAAACCACGGTTAGGTGGTATATACAATTATGGACGGGCTGCCGAGTGCCGACACAGAGGTAGCCACAGCCGTGAACTACCGCACTGTACTGTGTCTGCTGCTAATATATAGACTGGTTGATAAAGAGATAGTATACTCGTAACTAGTATGTATGTATAAAGAAAGAAAAAAAAACCACGGTTAGGTGGTATATACAATTATGGACGGGCTGCCGAGTGCCGACACAGAGGTAGCCACAGCCGTGAACTACCGCACTGTACTGTGTCTGCTGCTAATATATAGACTGGTTGATAAAGAGATAGTATACTCGTAACTAGTATGTATGTATAAAGAAAGAAAAAAAACCCACGGTTAGGTGGTATATACAATTATGGACGGGCTGCCGAGTGCCGACACAGAGGTAGCCACAGCCGTGAACTACCGCACTGTACTGTGTCTGCTGCTAATATATAGACTGGTTGATAAAGAGATAGTATACTCGTAACTAGTATGTATGTATAAAGAAAGAAAAAAAAACCACGGTTAGGTGGTATATACAATTATGGACGGGCTGCCGAGTGCCGACACAGAGGTAGCCACAGCCGTGAACTACCGCACTGTACTGTGTCTGCTGCTAATATATAGACTGGTTGATAAAGAGATCGTATACTCGTAACTAGTATGTATGTATAAAGAAAGAAAAAAAAACCACGGTTAGGTGGTATATACAATTATGGACGGGCTGCCGAGTGCCGACACAGAGGTAGCCACAGCCGTGAACTACCGCACTGTACTGTGTCTGCTGCTAATATATAGACTGGTTGATAAAGAGATAGTATACTCGTAACTAGTATGTATGTATAAAGAAAGAAAAAAAAACCACGGTTAGGTGGTATATACAATTATGGACGGGCTGCCGAGTGCCGACACAGAGGTAGCCACAGCCGTGAACTACCGCACTGTACTGTGTCTGCTGCTAATATAGACTGGTTGATAAAGAGATAGTATACTCGTAACTAGTATGTATGTATAAAGAAAGAAAAAAAAACCACGGTTAGGTGGTATATACAATTATGGACGGGCTGCCGAGTGCCGACACAGAGGTAGCCACAGCCGTGAACTACCGCACTGTACTGTGTCTGCTGCTAATATAGACTGGTTGATAAAGAGATAGTATACTACTAATATTATACATACTGGTGGTCAGGTCACTGGTCACTAGTCACACTGGCAGTGGCACTCCTGCAGCAAAAGTGTGCACTGTTTAATTTTAATATAATATTATGTACTCCTGGCTCCTGCTATAACCTATAACTGGCACTGCAGTAGTGCTCCCCAGTCTCCCCCACAATTATAAGCTGTGTGAGCTGAGCAGTCAGACAGATATATAATATATATAGATGATGCAGCACACTGGCCTGAGCCTGAGCAGTGCACACAGATATGGTATGTGACTGACTGAGTCACTGTGTGTATCGCTTTTTTCAGGCAGAGAACGGATATATTAAATAAACTGCACTGTGTGTCTGGTGGTCACTCACTATATAATATATTATGTACTCCTGGCTCCTGCTATAACCTATAACTGGCACTGCAGTAGTGCTCCCCAGTCTCCCCCACAATTATAAGCTGTGTGAGCTGAGCAGTCAGACAGATATATATAATATTATATATAGATAATAGATGATGCAGCACACTGGCCTGAGCCTGAGCAGTGCACACAGATATGGTATGTGACTGAGTCACTGTGTGCTGTGTATCGCTTTTTTCAGGCAGAGAACGGATTATAAAGTAAACTGCACTGTCCTCACTAGTAAACTCTCTCCACTCAGTCTCTACACTTCTACAGTAACAGTACTCCTCCTAGTCAGCTCCAGTAAATCTCTCTCAGTCTCTTATAATCTAAATGGAGAGGACGCCAGCCACGTCCTCTCCCTATCAATCTCAATGCACGTGTGAAAATGGCGGCGACGCGCGGCTCCTTATATAGAATCCGAGTCTCGCGATAGAATCCGAGCCTCGCGAGAATCCGACAGCGTCATGATGACGTTCGGGCGCGCTCGGGTTAACCGAGCAAGGCGGGAAGATCCGAGTCGCTCGGACCCGTGAAAAAAAACATGAAGTTCTGGCGGGTTCGGATTCAGAGAAACCGAACCCGCTCATCTCTAGTGGATTCCATAATGTAAACTGGATTCTGCAGGTAACTGGAGTCTGTCTATGCTGAGCAGAGCTAAGAGGGATCACACACACGGACCCCCACTCTCCTATAATTCAATCACAACAAGAGTTTCAGTATATGCAGCTAATGATTAAGCGTACAGCTATACAACAGAGACCCCCACTCTGTTGTTATTCAATCACAGGGAGCAAATCTATGAATTCAGATGGTTGGATATATACACACAGATATTATACATCAAGTAGTCATATGTTTAAACTGCTGAGCCGCAAGAGAAGGGAGAACGAAGACACAGCTAAATGCAGTGGGCTCCGGTTATATGTTAATTGCAGTGCCAATGGCAAATTTGAGGGGACAGTGTGTGGGGGACCCTAATGTTTGGGGCCCCTGGACAGACCTGTCGCCCTTCCTATAATCTGGCTCTGCACACTCTGCAGCCATTTACTGTACACACACTCGCTCTGCTGCCATGCACACATACACACACATACATACATACATACATACATACATACATATATACATACATATATACATACATACATACATACATACACACACACACACACACACACACACACTATCACTCACTCACTCTGAAGCCATGCACACACTTACACACACTCACTCTACAGCCATTCACACATACATGCTCATTCACTCACTTTGCAGCCATGAACACACTCATTCACTCACTCTGCAGCCATGCACACACCCACTTACTTACTCTGCAGCCATGCACACACCCACTCACTCACCCTGCAGCTATGTACACATCCACTCACTCTGCAGCCATGCACACACTCACTCACTCTGCAGCCATTCACACACTCACTCAGCACCATTGCACACAATCACTCACTATGCAGCCATACACACACACACACACACACACACACACACACTCACTCTGCAGCCATGCACACACACTCACTCACTCTGCAGCCATGCACACACTCACTCACTCTGCAGCAATGCACACACTCACTCAGCACCCATGCACACAATCACTCACTATGCAGCCATACACACACACACACACACACACTCACTCTGCAGCCATGCGCACACACACACACACACACACACTCACTCACTCTGCAGCCATGCACACACTCACTCACTCTGCAGCCATGCACACACTCACTCAGCACCCATGCACACAATCACTCACTATGCAGACATACACACACACACACACACACACACACACTCACTCTGCAGCCATGCACACACACTCACTCACTCTGCAGCCATGCACACACACACACACACACACACACACACACACTCACTCTGCAGCCATGCACATACACACTTACTCACTTTGCAGCCATAAACACTCACTCACACTGCAGTTATGCACACACACACACACACACACTCACTCACTCTGCAGCCATGCACACACACACACACACTTACTCACTCTGCAGCCATGCACTCACTCACTCTGCAGCCATGCACACACACACACACACACACACTCACACTTACTCACTAACACACACTCACTCACTCTGCAGCCATACACACACTCTCTTTTTCAAGACCTCTTCTGCCTCAACCAACCTGCAAACTTAGTTACTCTTTCTCGACTTCCATCTTCTCTTCTGGGCCTGCTTTCTCCTCAGGTGCATAGCTCCTGTCTCATGTAGTGGCGCAGTGTGGCGTCATGATATCACGCGCACCTCATAATAAACTTTATTGCGTAGCCTGGCAGCCGCAGCAAGGAACGTGGGCAATGGCCGGTGGGCGTTAGGACCTGGGCACTACATCACTTTCCTGCACGGGCAGTAGAGCAGACAGACGGGCAGGTGAATGTCCAGGTAGAGGACCGGCCAGGGGCCTCTTCAACTGTGCAGATGTTGGGGCAATATCGGCGGGCAGTAGGAGTGGGCCAGGCACCCAGAGCCAGCCCTAACCAATATGATACCCTAGGCAAGATTTTGGCTGGTGCCCCCTAGCACCGCCACTAGTTCCGACTCTGACACTGCATCCTTTTCCCAGCACCATCACCCCTCACCCATAGCAGTCCTCATTTTGGTGCTCCTACCCCCTATATTTTAAATAAACAGTGCGCACATTCAGCGCGCAGACCAAAAAGGGGCATGTTCTTGCTGGGAAGGGGCATGGCCACACAGTGGAACCCCAGTTTAAATTACGCCACACGGTAGTGCAACTTTATTCACATTGGGGCAGATGTATTAACCTGGAGAAGGCATAAGGAAGTGATAAACCAGTAATAAGAGCAAGGTGATAAACGCACCAGCCAATCAGCTCCAATATGTAAATTAACAGTTAGGAGCTGACTGGCTGGTGCATCTATCACCTTGCACTTATCACTGGTTTATCACATCCTTATGCCATCTGCAGGCTTAATACATCTGTCCCATAATATCATGCGATAGTGTCACTTATTCACTTTACATCACACAGTAGTACCACTTTACATTATATACTTTACTCCTCACAGTAGTGCCCATTATTCACATTACATCACACTGAATTACTCCTTATTCACATTACACCACACCATATCGCTCTTTATTCACATTAGACCACACAGTAGTGTCCTTTCTATATGTTACGCCACACAGTAGAGCACCTTGTACACATAATACCACACAGTAATGCCCGCTAACACTGTGACCTCTCTCTCTGCTTGGATACAGATATGTCCTCATACATCTTGCTTCAATATACCATGCAGCAGGAGATGCCTGGCGTGAGTCAGCTGGCAGCTCTGCGAATGTCGGGCGTCATTTTTTGCCCAAAATGAGTGTAATTTGCATTGCTATGTGACTAAGATGCATAAGCAGCTTCTGCTGATTACAATTATATGCAGCATGCCTAGATTCTGTGTGCGACTGTGGCTGTATCTGCATACAAAATGCTACGTTACAGTGATTTCCAGGAATACACTGTAATGTAGCATTTCGTATGCAGATACAGCCACAGTCACACACAGAATATAGGTATGCTGCATATCCTTTTAATCAGCAGAAGCTCCTTGTGCCCCTAGGCATTTGCCTGGTTTGCCTATGCCTAGGGCCGGCTCTACAGGCACCCTTTTGTCTGTCAAAGTGTCCAGGCCCAGGACTGCTGTTTCGGCAGTCCCCCCTTGATAGCGACCCTCTGCAGAACGAAACACTAACATCTGCAGTCAGGAAAAACAGGCAAATACTTTATCAGTAGAAGTTGCACTGCCAATGAAAGTGAGCAGGGAAAAGACTTACCACTTTCAGACATGTGACCTGGGAATTTGCAGTTTCTAGCAAGCTTAGTCCCGACCCTGGTAAAGAGCAGTGTTGTTTTCATGAACACATACAGAAATCCCAGGTTGGTGTGCGTTCATATGCAAACACCCAGGATTTAAATGCATGTGTGAAAGGGATGTTAAAGTGGGCATCCTAGGTGTGGATTGTACACAGGGGTCATGCACTGGAGATCAGAGCTCGAATTGGAGGAACAGCAATCAGCTGACTCAGGCCGATACGGTGGCGCCCATGTCCCATCAGTTCTGTTTCCAGATCGAAGAACAAAACAATGTAAATTATTCTTAGAGCTTGAGACATGTCCTGAAAACTACAGGTGAGTGACATACTGCAATAAATTGGCAGTATCTGATGCGGAAGCAGGTCTTCTTAGTCCAGTGTGAGACAAGATATCGTCATATCTGCCATGGCCCCTTCTTTTTCGACTGCAGCCATAGGTTTCATTGGGGACTGCAAAGCTGTGAGATTTACTAAGGCGTGTTTGGCTCCAGGAGTTCACGCCATCTGAATATGGCATTACCCGCTGTGGCACATAAGCTACATTACCCTGCATGAGTCTTTTGATATATGCCTATATGTTATGCACAGATTTATTAGGCCTTGGAGAGTGATAAATAGCACAGTGGTAAAGCACCAACCAACTTCTAACTGTCATTTTTCAAATACAGCCTGTAACATGGCAGTTAGGAGCTGATTGGCTGATACTTTATCTCCGTGCAATTTATCACTCTCCAAGGCTTGATAAATGGGCCCCTTAATTTCTTATTGCCAGCTATGGTGTCAATAAGAAGTTACAATTATCGGGTCCAAAACCCAATAAACTCTTATAATTGATACATACTGTATGTCCCTTAAAGGACTCCCTTCTTTCAGGTTAGTAATAGTTGTAGCTGTACAAGTATAATAGCTTTACAGTGAATGGATTGCCCCAATGCGGCAGCTCTGCTGTGGCCTGTTCGCATATACATATTTAGCTAAAAAAATATACCATTCAGAATATTATAATTCTTTACATTTCTATTTTTAGATTTTTAGTGTGCCACATACCACTCTCCTCTTACATTTAGGAGTGACGAGTACAGTGCATTTTATTTTTATTATGTATTCACACTTAGAAACAAGAGAATGAAAACTGGATTTATTTTGACCTCTTATACAGCCACAGTGCTGCAACTGCAGTCTTGGGATGGGCCATGGCCGTTACGTGATGTATGTTTTTGCTGTCATGGTTAATGTAGCGATGAAAATTAAAGCTGTGTGTACTACCCAATAATCCTTAATTTGCAATGCAAGGTTCATTCAGCAAGGGTTCAGTGTACAGTAGCTGAGGCTGAACGTACAGAGGACACAGGAACAGAACTAAGGGTACACAGATTATATATGATAACATCTGTGGTTCTGGAGAAACAGGACTTTTTTGTGATCTCAGCTCATATTCACTGGATGTGACTATGAATTTCCTATTTCAGCAATACTTAAAAACTTCAAAAGTAGAGATGTGCTGTTTGGTTCTCCAGAAATCCGAATCCACCCTAAACAAATCAATACCCTGTCCGGATCCAACAAAGAGATCCTATCCGAACCAAGTCCAGGATCGAAGCTTTCGTTGGTTTGGATTTTGTATTTTAAATCTGAATTTTGGGGTTTAGATTGCAATAATTGCATGATTTTAGCTGGGTTTTTTTTTTTATTGATTTTTATCAATGATTATAGATTTTTTCAGAGATTTCAAACTGATCAAAAATCTGAATCCAAACCAAAACACTTGGATTTGCCAAAACCAAAGCATGGTGATGAGTTAGAAACAAAACCCAGGGGTCCGAATTCAAACACATTGCCACTACAGGAATAAAACACTTTGCCCCACACAGGAAAAAATTCAAACACATTGGCGCCACAGGAAAACACCTTGTCACCACAGGAAATAAAAACACATTGTCCACACAGCAAAAAAACACATTGCCCCACACAGGAAAATGTCTTAACACATTGCGGTCATCCATTATCTGCTGACAGAGTGCCCCCCAATCTTCCACCGCCCCATTTCAGTCGAGAGCCTACTGTAACAGTGGGGGGGTATGTAAAAGATATGTATATATACAAATAGCCTGCACGCCAATGAGGAAACAGTGATCTGGGTAAAGATAGTCACAGTCTTGGTGGAAATAAGCAGCGGCACTCATCATAAACATATTGCAATAATGTCGTAGTGCTGAACCAACGTTTTGGGACTTGCACGCCCTTTTGTCTATGTGAATAAAAAAACACTAACAAACACTGTGCTGTTGCTGAGTAGCCTACTCAAAATCCTATATATATATATATATATATATATATATATATACATACATACATCTTTATCCAAACATATAATGTCACCATAAATACCAGTGTAAAAATCATCCCAATTACATGGGGTTATCACAGCAGCATAGGATAAAAACAGCCATTTATACTTGCAGCATATCCTTAATGAAAAGGCATTACAATCAACTAGGGGAGCAGCGCTCTTAACCCTGATTCAGTGTAGCAGCATATCCCAACAGCTGTTTCATCACTCCTTCCTCAGGGGACTGCACCCAGGGCTCGCCTTATATCCCTAAACCAGTTAACCTTAATTGGTGATAATGGACCTTACCTGTCAACAGCGTCCTGCAGCGCCAGAGTACACATTTCTTCTACCATTCATGAAGGTTACCATGCTAACCGCTCGACACCTGAAGTGATGTCATTTGTAGAACCAAAAGAGCCTGCCTCAGACCAGGGGGACAGAACATGATGTGTTCCTCCGTACCGGAAGTGACGCTTCTGGGATTTTAACTTCAATAAACACACACATACACACACACACACACACACACACACACACACACATATATATATATATTTTTTAAACAAAGAGTGGATCAGTGCGCTTGTCCAAATTGTGCAAAATTCCTTACTGTTAGGATATATATATAAAAAAAGTCATACATAAATTTGGTCAAATGACCAGTCCAGTAAAACTTAAGTTTGATTTAATTTGTCAAATAGTCCACACTTTCCCCGTTTTAACGGGTGGCTGCTCAGTTCTTCAAGTAGTGCCACTAGATATACGTAGCCCAAAGGGAAATCTGAAAGTAGAGGAAGAAACAGCAGAGCGCCTATAGTGTAGTATCCCTTGAGTTAATTTTCGTCACACGCAAGAATAAATATTGCGTACCGGATTACGGCTTGACTTAAGGCCTATCGGTCCCCAGGTCTTCTAGTCCACTTCTCTGTCGGAATCTAGATAGAATCAGGAGACAGGGAATCGCTATATAGCGTAGTAATTACTCGTAGATTGGTGTCAAAATTTTACGTCTCGTATAAGATTACATGCGTACCAGATAAAACAATTATTTGTGCCGGTCAGTATAAATACTTCAGTACTGGTCCTCATCAGATGGTAGCAGTCATCTGGAAACCCTTGGATAATATAGTAATGCTCCAATCAATAGTTCTTATAGGAATTTACAAATTTATTGGATATACAGAAATTATAAAAAAAGTTTAAATAGCTTAGCTTTAAATGACATAAATGTCAGCAATGGTCAGTCGGCAAGTCGATAGTTCAGTGTCTCAACGCGTTTCGCCCAGCTCAGGGCTTCATCATATATATATATAGATAGAAATAGATAGATAGATAGATAGATAGATAGATAGATAGATAGATAGATAGATAGATAGATAGATAGATAGCAGGGACGTGCAGTCAGGGGAGGCAGGGGAGGCAGTGCCTCCCCTGTGATTAATTATTAGAATAATACAAAGAAGATACTTATGACACATATTCTGTGTCATAAGTATCTTCTTTATTTTATTCTAATAGTTTTGACTCCTTAAATCAGTTTGGGAGGCACCAATATCAGTGCCTCCAGTAGATAATGGGAATGGGGATAGAGCGGGGGGCGGGGCCAAGCACTGGGCTGCAAAAGCCCATTCAAAAAGATGCTGAAAGCGGCACTTAAAGAAGTGCCTCGCTGACAGGGACACCACCCCCATATCAGCGAGGCACCTGTGATTGGACAGCGGATCCAGTGCTTGATCCACTGTTCAATCACCCATAAGCGGCGCCGCTCCAGTGGCGTAAGTACTATAGCTGTAGGGGATGCGGCTGCTACGGGGCCACAGATACCTGCAGGGCCCACCGCTCCCCTGCACCCAATCACGCTGAACACAGTGCGGGTCCCATGCCAGACTGGAGGAGAAATGGATGTCGCAACAGGGCAGCACCCGATTGCTGCACGGGTGAGTCTTGATCTCACCTCTCTTGGTGGGGTCCAGGAATGCGTGCATTTGATTGCTGGGGCTGGGCATCACAGTGCAGATGGCTGCTATCTGCGTGTGCTGCCTGGTGTGAGGTGTGAGAGGGTGCCGGCCGCCACTGCTGGGAACAGTTATTGCGGTGCAGATGGCTCCATGTGCAGCCTGGTACAGAGTGTGAGGGGGTCCCGGCCGCGGCTGATTGGAACCGCGGTGCACATGGCTGATCGATGCATGTGCGGGTCGTGAGGGCGCGAGTGCCGGCTGTGGTGGCTGGAAAACGGCTGCCAATGCAGGTATGTGCAGTACAATACAGGTGGGGAGCAGTAGAAAAGGGGTTGCTGGCAGCCACTGTACGCTAGGGGGGTGTATTAACGTTGTGCTGTTTACTGGCAGTCTATGTCCTGAAGGGGGGGAGAGGGTGGCTCTGTTGTATTCTCCCTATGCTTGCTGTGCCCTCCTCCTAGCCTTCACATATGTGTATATATTATGTGTGTGTACACACAGTCCAGGTATGGGTGTTGCAGAGGCAAGATCACACAGCGCAGCACTGCAGCATGTAATATAGGGCAATTTATTCCTTCAACGTTTTGGGGTATCAGTTGATGGTGTAACTGAGATGCCGAAACATTGAAGGAATAAATTGCTCTATATTACATGCTGCAGTGCTGTGCTGTGTGGTCTTGCCTCAGCAACACCCATACCTGGACTCTGTTTAACTCTGCAAGGGCACACAGCCTACTTTAACTGTGCCAAACCATTGGAAGTATATATATTTAAACAATCCACGAATGGTAGACACTCCAAGTCAAGTGGGGGGGGGCTTTCAGAATTTAGTTACGCCCCTGCGTGGCGTGGCAGCGGGTCCCGGCAGTGACTGGCATTGGCTCCTGGCTACAGCAGTGGTGGAACGAGGAGTGGTGGCTCTGAAGGCGGTAGCGGTGGGAAGCGGCGAAGGCCAGCGCTCTTTCCTCTCCTTCCTCCGCCCTCCCAGCCAGCAGCAGTGCCTACACTGTCTGCACACGCAGGTGAGCGAGGGGGTCCACTGGGCTGGGTATAGCACAGATTGATATATATATATATATATATATATATATATAAAATATATATATATCTCAGTGCCTCCCCAGTCTATGACCTCACCGCACGTCACTGATAGATAGATAGATAGATAGATAGATAGATAGATAGATAGATAGATAGATAGATAGATAGATAGATAGATCGATCCACCTTACCCAACATAGTACAGCAAGGCACGACACTACAGAAATTTTCATATAAGAAAAACCTTTTTATGAGGTAAGGATACTTGGTAAAAATTCACTATACATCATTATCCTCTAGATTTTTAACCCCGTCATCAGGACAGAGGAGATGTAGTCACATCACGAAAGCAGGCAACCAAGAAAAATATGTATACCAAATCTACTCCCCCTGTCTCACTGAATGCATGCTGTCACCTTGCCCACCAGCTTACTTTCTGTGGCTGGCTTGCTGGCAGTGCATCCATCCCTGCAGCTCCCTGAATCTGTGTAATTGCGCTTGGTGGGGACAGGGGGGTATGACAGCATGGCTGGCAGGGAGACAGTGTCTCCTCAAAGGACCATGGAAGGAGGAGCTGCTGTGGCTGGTCATGCGCAGCAGACCTCCTCCCTTGCCCATTTTTTATGCCGCTGCCCATACCGACTGCTCTTGGCCCGGCCGTTCCCACTGCTGATGGCTCCCTACTGTATGAGCTGAGAGCTGCAATCGCAGTAGCCACCCAAAGCAGCAGAGACACTGTCCAATCAGGTGCCCCAGCTGCAAACCTCCGCTCGCCAAAGTCAGGCTTGAATGCCCCTAGGCATTCCAAATGCCCTAGACATTGGCTCAGTTTGCCTATGCCTAAGGCAGGCTCTGAGATTCACTACTTGCAGTCCTCCTTGTTGGAGCTTTACACACATGAGTAAGGGGACATCTGGAGCATCTTTATTTCTCTGTTTCATATCTGTACAATTAAAACCTGTCAGAGATAGAGGGAGGAATTCAATTGCAGACGAACACTTCTGCCGAGCCAAATCAGCACGACATAAGGGTAGCGAGCACTTTCGTGTGTATTCGGGAGTCTGCGTGGTGGACAAAGGATGAAAGGTGCAATGCCTTTGCAAGCGGTTAAGCGCAACGGCAATTCGCACCCTTCACCACAGAATTGAATCCCCCAATATGATGTCTACATCATGACAAGTACTCTTTGTAAGTCTACGGAAAAACAATGGTGTCGTGTTTTTTTCTCTCACCCTGCTATTGGGCCCAGTAGTGAGAAAGACTGCCCACTCCATTGGCCCTCCTAAAATTTGGCAGCGATTGTGCAAAAAAACCATATAAGCAGGGGCCACATGAGCTGAACCCAATGCTCCTATATTTTGCTACTAGGCCTGATGATTCAGTGTTACACACCTGGCTAATGTATCTTTAGTCATCTAATGTATCATCACTCAGCCCACTGCATCTTACTAATTTACCTAAGTTTATGTTTTATAATTAGCACAAAAGGATTTATAGGCATATGCTCCTTTTTTAAGAACATGCATATAATGGTACTTTATCTCTCTCCACTTTATCTTTCCTAGGCTTAGTAAATAAACTAGTTATTAGTAAATAAACTCCTTTGTTTGAAAAATTACAGTTAATGTAGGAGCTGATTGGTTGGTCTGTAAATTACCAGCCAGTCAGCTACACTTTGGATGGGATGTACAAACAAGGCGGATTACATTCCGTCACAATTCTCATTGATACTAATCGCATATGTACTAACATATACAATTAGTATCACAAACTGATAAGAGCTGCCTTTTGCGAAGCCAGCGCCACTGGGTGAGCAGTTGTGTCACTGTCCTCCACCTCCTAACCCTAAAGGGGGGTACTCACGGGAGAGATGTGTGCTGAGCGATCTTAACACAGACCACTCAGCACACATCTCTCACCCCGCTCAGCACAGCGCGATGTGCTGAGCGAGGGGGAAAGCCGACGGGGGGCCGCTCACTTCACATAACGGTGAAGTGAGCGACCCGCTAGATTGAGCCTGCATGCAGGCTCAATCTAGCATCGGCGATAGCGATGCGCGGGGCCGCGCATCGCTATCGCTGGAGGGCATACACACGGCAGATCCGTGCTTAAAATCTAAGCAATCTAGCAAGATTGCTTAGATTTTAAGCACGGATCTCTCCGTGTGTACCCCCCTTAAGAGGTGATGTCTGTCCCGGCTCCTCCCACTCCTCCCTGTAGCCGGAAGGACAGCTGGCTGTGTAGTGGGGGAGAAGGGGGTTGGGGTATCCAGGAGCATGCTGGGACACTGGCAGCACACAGATGAGCGGGGCTTGAGTGAGCGTTGCTGGTTGGCTATGTGGCGGGATGTGTAAAGAAGCAGGGTTTTTACCACATTTTTCATTTAGTACATCCTGTACATCATTTAGTACATCTCTCACGAACGCTTAGTACATCTGCCCCTGAGACTTAACAGAAGCTGCCAAGCATATCAGCTTTTTTAGAGCACTGGATTTGCCAGACATTAAATATGGAGGTTATCAATATTATTAGATGTCAGTTCAAAAAAGGCTACCCTGAGCCAAGGTAGAGGGAAGAAAAAAGGCATCAAAATAAATAAAATACAGAAGAACTTAGTTATGAGGAAAAAAATTGCCCAACAGAAGGGCACATGAATCATGATAATATGTTGATCCGGAGAGTAATCTAAGTACTAGCAGGAAAAGGAGACTTTTCCCTCGTGGGTCGTACATTTGTAAGGACTTTTCTGCCTTTCCCTTTAGGAAGAATGGTTAAACGTAATAAGTACAGTATACTGTATGTCTTTTTCATTATAAACAACTGTGTAAGTAAATACCTACAGTACCTACCTACTATACCTGTATGTATAAGGTATTTGGAACCGCAAATGCTATTTCTTTGCCCCTGATACATGCTGAATCTCTGGTTAGTGTTGTGTGTCGTGTATTTACCAAATCATAAAAAATAAATATGTATGTAGTGTATGATCAAATACTATAACCACATATTTGACACATACAGTTCAAGTGAAAGTATTTTTTTTTATTTCTCAAATAAGAAAAATTAACTTAATTTTAAATTCCTTATATAAGTCTCTTCAGTGTTACTTTCGGTCATCTCAAGGGTACATTATTTTTATTTACAGTACAGATGTAATGATTTGAGAGTATAGGAGAACTGGCTAACAGTCAAGGGAGCACAGTCTCAGCCATCGCACGTACACCTTTGTGTGTTTCTACACATAATCTTATGCACAATTAATGTGCATGAAAGTCATTGAGTCCCAAAGAACATGTACCAGGCATCTGGAATTCCAGTTGCTCCAGAGCAGGAAAAGCAGGCTGTCATAATAAAATAATGTGTATTTGCCCTAGGAGACTGACCTTTCTATTTAGATATATTCAGTTTGGATTATAAACCTATGTTTGTATTTTTGGCAAAGATTTAGAAAACTCTGTTTATAAGTAGGATTTATTTCTTCTTTCTAGGGTACCAAGGTGTACAGTATGTGTACAGCTAATTATTTCTCTAAAGAGCATATGGCATCTTTTAACAAATGCTAAACCATCAATTGTGGCCAGGGTATTTGCTAATGTAGGAAGGACTAAGCCACAGTTCTTATGGCTTGTGCTATTGCCAAGGAGTAGACTGCAAATAGAATGGTAAAATAGCAATGGCAAATAGAATAGTCATTTTATATGGGTTAATCACTTAGAGGGTAATTCAATAAACTGCGGTAAATTACAGTGGATAATTAATCCCTGCACATACACACACACACCTCCCTCCTTTCCCGGTCTATCCAATTAGCCCCAAAGCACTGCCAGCTGCAGCCCTTTTCTAGGTTTTGTATTCAGGATCTCAGCAGTTCCTGAAAAAAATATGTGATACTTGCCCGTTTTTTGCTGCCTCAAAAACACCTAGATTCCGTGAGACCTATGTTTTCTGCAAAAAAAAATTATATTTTTTTGGTGCAAAAATTGTTGCTAATTGAATTGGCCCAAAAAAAAATTAAGAAAACTCCAGTTTTTCACACTTGAAAAAAAACTGAGGCTAATTGAATTTCCACCTTAAATTTTCCAGTCCTTCCTTAGCTATTCCTCCAAATTAAAGTTACTGCAAAAACAGGTGTTGTCATGTCCTACAATTCCAGTTATGGTATGATGGGCTAATAAATGGTAACTTCAATAAAATTAGCAATACAAATCTCAGATAAGAAAAAGCAAATAGTGAGAACTTCATCTATTATGTAGTATGACAATAGTTATGAAAATCATTTGCATACCACCCAACAATCCCAATTTTGGTGGAACAGCCCCAGTTTGAAAGCATTGGACAGCCATCCTGCTACTCCCCTGATTCCCCCCATTTCCGCTCTGTCCCACCCCTCCCTTTCGAGGCTCCATACATACCTACCGACAAGTCCTTCTACTCTCCCGCTAGGGTCTCATCACTCTAGCAGTGGGAGCTTTAGGAGGTGTGACCCTGACACCCACTGCACATGCATGTAGGATATTGGACAGACCTTACGGAATTATTATACAGATAACTGGTGCAGTAGTTGCCTTTACTAATTATCAGACCATATAGCCAATAAAAAGAAAATACTTTTGTACTTATGTATCAATGACAGAGAGCAAGGATAGTTTTTCTGAAAACCAGCCGTTGCGGCAAAGATGTATTCAATGTGCAGAGAATCTGTCTCCACTGCCATGGCTGAATGTGTGCATGCGTAATCAACATGCCGCATCCATGCAAAGTGAAATAGTTGAGATGGGCATCAGGAAGAGGTCTTGCCCACCAGGGACAAATCATAAATTACCCTCCTGATTGGTGGATAGCTTCAGCCATCCATCAATCAGCATGCTGGCAGCCAGTCATTGTCTGACTGCAGTCTAGGAGGCAGGTAGAGAATGCTGCCTGGCTGCACTGATTGTGTGTAATTCACAATGAGATAGCTGGGAAGCATACTCTACCTGCTTCCCAAGATGCTCCTGAGGCACCAGCCCACGAAGGGGGAGCAGATGCCTCCCAGTACAGCTCAAACGCCCCAGGAATCATGGGTCTCTAGACAGCTGCCCAGTGTGCCTATATGCTAAGAGGGCCCTGGGGACAGGAGCTGTCTATGCTGTAACTGGCAAAGAATGAGACATCTTATTTTTTCATAGCTTGTTTCTTAACATGTTTTAAGGACAGAATTACAGTGATATATACACCCCTTGGGGGTCTATTCATTTAGAAATACTATTGCCCCATGTAAGTTAGTTGTGACAGAAGATACAAAGTTATCGGAGCAATTGAACATTGTTCCAGTGCAGTGACAGATGCTTCAAAAAGCAGCTGCCCCCACGATGTCTAACATGCTGGCAATGTTACTGCACATGTACACAGGGCCAAATTCAGATTTGTATGAAATGCTGATGTTCACGCAACTGATCGATTATTGGTAGAGTGCGCATACACCAGGGGCGTAAGTTCATCCCAGTCGCCCGGAGGTAAGTTGGAGTTTGGTGGCCTTCCTAATAAAACCTGCCAATATAAGCCACCTGTCTTCATGGACCAGCTTTCACCCAGTGGATGTAAAGGACATTGCTGAAATTGCTCAGATTTTGCGTCCCACCACCTGTGATCTGGACCCTGCCTCAACCAAGCTTCTAATAGGTTGTATGGATATGATTGGTCCTGTCTTTGCAAAAATTGTTCAATGCTCTTTGCAGACAGGCATATTTCCTGGACCCCTAAAGGAAGCAATTGTTAGACCTCTTCTTAAAAAATCTAATTTAGATCCCGACTGCATGACCAACTATAGACCGGTATCAAACCTTCCTTTTCTAGGAAAGGTTATTGAGAAAGTGGTTGCAAATCAACTGGAAACCTGCCTGACAACCCATGATATCTATGATCCATTCCAATCAGGATTCAGGAGAAGACACAGCACTGAAGCAGACCTGGTGTGTGTGTTAAATGATCTTCTGACGGCAAGAGACAGAGGCGACTGTTCAATATTAATCCTTCTTGATCTCTCTGCAGCATTTGATACCGTGGACCATGGGCTTCTGATTGAGCGTCTGATACATTTTTGTGGACTGGATGGCACAGTCCTAAATTGGCTCAAATCATTTCTCACAGGCAGGTCACAGAGAGTATCGTCTGGATTATACTCATCACCACCAGTGCCATTGCCATGTGGTGTCCCACAAGGTTCTATACTATCCCCCATGCTTTTTGCAGTATACATGCTCCCGCTGGGTGAAATAATCAGGCGCCATGGGCTAGTCTACCACTGCTATGCAGATGATACACAACTGTACTTGTCCTTTGCTCCGGGCACTGATAACCCAATAGCAACCCTAAATGGCTGTCTAGCTGAACTCCAGGAGTGGATGAGTGCTAGTTGGCTGCGACTGAACCCAGATAAAACAGAGGTCCTTATGATAGGACCGCAACATCAAAGGACAAGACTGCAGCATAGCCAACCAACTGGACTTACACTCGGGGATTCGGAATTACAAACCACTGATCGTGTGCGGAATCTTGGCGTTGTCCTGGATGGTGGCTTGGCACTTAAACATCAGATATCAGCCACAATCAAATCCTCATTCTTTCACCTGAGGAACATAGCCAGAATCAAGCACTTAATTCCCTCAGATGATATGCCAAAAGTCATCCACGCATTTGTATCATCTCGATTAGACTACTGTAATGCCCTCTACTTTGGTCTCCCAGCAAAAGAATTGCACCGCTTACAGCTGCTGCAAAACACAGCTGCCAGGCTGTTAACCAACCAGCCCCGTTCTAGCCACATAACACCCATTCTCTACTCCCTTCACTGGCTGCCTGTAAGATGGTGAATCATCTTCAAGATTGGCTTACTGAGTTTCAAAGCATTACATGACCAGGGCCCAAGGTACCTGAAGCAGCTACTGACCCCATACTGCCCCACTCGATTACTGCGATCTGTAGATGAAGGACTTTTGGCAGTACCTAGAATCTCCTGTAATTCATCTGGGGGTCGAGCTTTTAGTCATGCAGTTCCGACTCTATGGAACTCACTTCCCCGGACAGTGCGAGAGGCCCCAACTATAGACTCCTTCAAAAGTAGACTCAAGACTTTCCTTTTTACTCAAGCATTCCCATAATTGTCCCTTTAGTATCTCCATGCTTCTGTATTATATGAAAATCTGTTCTGTACTTCATTATTTTCTGTACTATATTATGCTATGTATCTGTTAAGCGCCTTGAGTCCTATTGGAGAAAGAGCGTTATATAAATAAAATTATTATTATTATTATTATTATTATTATTATTTACTTATTGAATTATATAGATATCACTCTCAGTGGATCTACAGGGACTGGAGCCCACAGTGAATTTGCAAGGCCCCAGCTACGCTGTATGACAACGGCCTGTGGTTTAGGATCAGACTCATGAGATTCATGCAGAGTCAGCATTCACCGGTGGGTCCCATCTCACAGTCCAGCAGCACCGTTGCTTGCTGCAGTGCAGACTGAGCAGTACCAGGTGGGATCCGTCCAGTCCCCTATTGCAGGGGTTAGCATGGCTCCTGGGTCTGAGCTGATTAACTCTGCAGCAGCAGTGGGTGCAGAGCAGAGCTCCGTTGGAAGAGCAGCGGTTACACTTGGATTCTGCTGTGAACCACACAAGTGCTGCTGTACATGCAGGTGCCCCTTCAGAGTTTGGAGCCCGAAGGCAGGCGTCTCCATTGCCTCTGGCAGTTACACCCCTGCCATGCACCACAATCACACTGTGCACATGCCAAGGCACATTGCTGCTCGCGAGAAAATTTCAACAAGTGATTAACAAGAAGGGACTGTTTGGAGGAGGTAATGGGGAGTAGCAGCAAAAAAAAATACAGGAGTGTTGTGCTCATTTTTCAAAGCAATCATCTGCATTCAGCTGTGATCATGTATGTAGAGACACATGGTCTGCGTTACCATATACTTACTCGGGTAGTCAATGTAGCTGACGAGTGCATCGGTGCTGCGTATGTGTGCACAGTTGCAGAGGACTTTGCGATGGCTCCGATGGGCGACTCTATTTTTCTCTGGGCGTTTGCTTCACTTGTGATGATTAGCAAGTCTGTAGGCTGAAACACCGCAGCTGTGTAGGCTTGTGCATACAAATCTGAATTAGGCCCAGTGAATGAGCCAATGGGAGCAGATGGATCTGAATGGATCCCTCTTCCTAACCTTGGTATTCATCCTATACAAAGTAGCGGTGCTTCAAGAATGGACACCATCTTCAGAAATCAAAATTCGAATATTATGGATTTTTGGAGAAATGTAAGTAGGAGATTTCAGTGAGAGTGACTTATAATGAACTGGGCCAACACTTTTTTTTACAAAAGTAGGTGAAAATTAATATTACTACCTACTAGTAAGGATAAATAAAAGGTTACTTAATCTCTTAATGGTTAAATATCTTAAACTTTACAGGAATAAACAAATATTATTTGGAGGATTATATAATGTTTTTTTTTTTTATTCTGTTGGAGATCACTGCATGCACAGTCATATCCAGTAAGAAAAAAAGCAACATGTGCACACACAAAAAAAAGAAAATAGCTTATCATACCAACTATAGATGTCCTCATACATCCAGCCCCCATACGCCATGTAGCGTGAGATGCCTGACGTGAGTGAGTCCCAGGTCCAGTGCAACTCTGCTAACGTTGGGTGTCTTTTTTGCCAAAAATGCGTCACATGAGCAGAATGTGCTGATTAATGTGATATATGACACTTGTATATTGTGTGTCACTGAGGGGTAAATTTACTAAGATTCGTAATTTCCGAAAAAAGGTCAAAGTTCAATCACGAATGACATCGACAGTGTAAAACTGCAACTTTTTGAATTGATTACGATGGATTTACTAAGCTGTCGTATTCGGGTTTTTCTTTTCTTCCGATGTCGATGTCATTCGTTTTTTTTTACCTATTTTTACGGCAGTGATTAGCAAAACACTGCCGTTTTTTTTTACAATCAATCTCGGCCGGATCTGTGTGATCCGTGCTGGGGTTCTTATTTTTTTTTTTTTTAATTAAACAATGTAAAATCCCCAAAAAAAATGCGTGGGGTCCCCCCTCCTAAGCATAACCAGCCTCGGGCTCTTTGAGCCGATCCTGGTTGCAGAAATATGGGGAAAAAAATGACAGGGGTTCCCCCATATTTAAGCAACCAGCATCAGGCTCTGCGCCTGGTCCTGGTCCCAAAAATACGGGGGACAAAAAGAGTAGGGGTCCCCCGTATTTTTAAAACCAGCACCGGGCTCCACTAGCTGGACAGATAATGCCACAGCCGGGGGTCACTTTTATATAGTGCCCTGCGGCCGTGGCATCAAAAATCCAACTAGTCACCCCTGGCCGGGGTACCCTGGGGGAGTGGGGACCCCTTCAATCAAGGGGTCCCCCCCCCCAGCCACCCAAGGGCCAGGGGTGAAGCCCGAGGCTGTCCCCCCCATCCAATGGGCTGCGGATGGGGAGGCTGATAGCCTTTGTTGTAAAAGAAAAGATATTGTTTTTAGTAGCAGTACTACAAGGCCCAGCAAGCCTCCCCCGCATGCTGGTACTTGGAGAACCACAAGTACCAGCATGCGACGGAAAAACGGGCCCGCTGGTACCTGTAGTACTACTACTAAAAAAATACCCAAAAAAAGACAAGACACACACACCGTGAAAGTAAAGATTTATTACATACATCCACACAAACATACATACATACTTACCTTATGTTCACACGCAGGTCGGTCCTCTTCTCCAGTAGAATCCAAGGGGTACCTGTTGAAGAAATTATACTCACGAGATCCAGGGGTCCAGGCTCCTCGGGAAATCCAGGGGTAATCCACGTACTTGCATAAAATAAGAAAACGGAAAGCCGAGCCACGAACTGAAAGGGGCCCCATGTTTTCACATGGGACTCCTTTCCACGAATGCCAGAAACCCACTCTGACTGATGTCTAAGTGGGTTTCTTCAGCCAATCAGGGAGTGCCACGTTGTAGCACTCTCCTGATCGGCTGTGTGCTCTTGTCCTCACTGACAGGCAGCACACGGCAGTGTTACAATGTAGCGCCTATGCGCTACATTGTAACCAATGATGGGAACTTTCTGCCCTGCGGTTGACCTAAAGTGACGTCACCGCTGAGCTGAAAGTTCCCATCATTGGTTACAATGTAGCGCATAGGCGCTACATTGTAACACTGCCGTGTGCTGCCTGTCAGTGAGGACAGGACCACACAGCTGATCAGGAGAGTGCTACAACGTGGCACTCCCTGATTGGCTGAAGAAACCCACTTAGACAGAAGTCAGAGTGGCTTTCTGGCATTCGTGGAAAGGTGACCCATGTGCAAACATGGGTCCCCTTTCAGTTCGTGGTCGGGACACCGTTTTGTTTTTTTTGTCAAGTACGTGGATTACCCCTGGATTTCCCGAGGAGCCTGGACCCCTGGATCTCGTGAGTATAATTTCTTCAACAGGTACCCCTTGGATTCTACTGGAGAAGAGGACCGACCTGCGTGGGAACTTAAGGTAAGTATGTATGTATGTGTGTATGTATGTAATAAAATTATACTTTCACGGTGTGTGTGTCTTGTCTTTTTTTGGGTATTTTTTTAGTAGTAGTACTACAGGTACCAGCGGGCCCGTTTTTCCGTCGCATGCTGGTACTTGTGGTTCTCCAAGTACCAGCATGCGGGGGAGGCTTGCTGGGCCTTGTAGTACTGCTACTAAAAACAATATCTTTTCTTTTACAACAAAGGCTATCAGCCTCCCCATCCGCAGCCCATTGGATGGGGGGGGACAGCCTCGGGCTTCACCCCTGGCCCTTGGGTGGCTGGGGGGGGGACCCCTTGATTGAAGGGGTCCCCACTCCCCCAGGGTACCCCGGCCAGGGGTGACTAGTTGGATTTTTGATGCCACGGCCGCAGGGCACTATATAAAAGTGACCCCCGGCTGTGGCATTATCTGTCCAGCTAGTGGAGCCCGGTGCTGGTTTTAAAAATACGGGGGACCCCTACTCTTTTTGTCCCCCGTATTTTTGGGACCAGGACCAGGCGCAGAGCCCGATGCTGGTTGCTTAAATATGGGGGAACCCCTGTCATTTTTTTCCCCATATTTCTGCAAACAGGATCGGCTCAAAGAGCCCGAGGCTGGTTATGCTTAGGAGGGGGGACCCCACGCAATTTTTTTTGAAAAAATAAGCACTTTCCCACCCCTTCCCACTGATATACATGCACGGATCTCATGGATCCGTGCATGCCTATCCAATCACGAATAAAAAAAGCAGGTCTGTTTTTTTTTAGTACTTTTTTACGAGTTGTAATTTTTCACGGCAGTGTTTGTTCTTTTTTTGCTTTGCACTTCTTAGTAAATGACCGAGATTCATACTTAAACAGCCGCGTTTTGACAGATGGTGTATTCATTCGTAATTTTTTACCTGAACTAGCAAAAAATTACGAATGCCCTCATCACTGCCGTGATTAGTGCTTAGTAAATTACCGAGATGACACTTTGATGAAAAAACGGCATCTCGGTCAAAATCGGGAGCTTAGTAAATTTACCCCTGAGTCTGTATTTGGACACAATCAAAAACCACCTGGCGCAATTTTAAAAACGCCATACAAAAATATAGGATACTGTTAGCACATATAC
Source organism: Pseudophryne corroboree (assembly GCF_028390025.1). Taxonomy (NCBI): domain Eukaryota; kingdom Metazoa; phylum Chordata; class Amphibia; order Anura; family Myobatrachidae; genus Pseudophryne; species Pseudophryne corroboree. The sequence goes on along the minus strand of NC_086448.1, from coordinate 350,651,327 downwards.
ATTACTTAGAGCTGCAAAAGATATTGGTTGCCTGTGGAAGCAACCAAATTCATTAGCCAGAAAACTGGTTGTGAGAACAAAAGAACATAGTATAAATTACCTTTGCGCTTATATACTGCAGGTGTGTATAGCAGAAATCACATGCTCCGACACTAAAAAAGTTTTAAAAAGCACAAAAAATTTATTTAAAAGACAAGAATTTATATGCTCATCTATAAATATTTAACTATTTGACCGTTCAAAACAATATATATTTGATGTAAGGTATAGACATAAAATATATATCCCACCAGAAGATTTAAAAAAAAACAGTTTAAATAAAAATCTATAAACAAATACACTCAGGGAGGAGGATCCCTTTCAAGTATTAACGTATATTAGCTGTAATCATATGAGATGATGTCCATCTTTTACATAGAATTGAAAGTTTAAGTGAACAATCCCTCCTATGGCATGGAGAGTGCTAAAGTCTCATGAGACAGTTGCATTACCTAGATTAGAATCCTCCAGATGCCAATGCAGTCTTTAACTCAGTGTGGATCCAGCATAAATTGCTGCTGCGATGCACTGCCATCCTTAATGGTGAATGCCGGGAGAGCTGTGTTTTTGGGAGGCTATAGCAGCGGATATGAATGCACTGGTGGCGGATAGCCGATGCTGATAGTCCCGTATCCCCTGCTGCAGTGCTCCAATCTCTCCCTCGTATTGCTGCAGCTTCAGTATAAATCCCAGTGCGGCAATGTGATGCAGAGGACAATGGTGCTTTTTTCAAAATATAGCGGGATCCAAATGGGGGGCTCTGACGCATTTCGTACCTCCTATAGGTACTTTATCAAAGAGTACGGAGCAGAACAGAACTTGTATTGGAAAAAAAGCTGTGGCTGCTATATTGTAGCACTTAGTGTACAGATTCAGAGACTCAGTCGCACACAGAGATACAAGTGTCGCATATCAAATAAATCAGATTCTCACATGACCTAGTGTGCCAAGACGAGCTGTTTGACGTAACTGCAGCACAGATGCATGAGGACACATCTGTATTGCACTTTTTAGTAACTGTTCATTTATTGCTACTGTACAGTATATTTGTCTTTGGTCGGTTATACACATTTCTTTTTACACTGTGCACACAAATATATATGCCTTATATTCCAGTCTATGTTAATAATAATGATAAAAATAGCAATTATAATTATAATTATTAAAGACTCTCAACAGCCAAACAATTTTGTATAAACATTACTTTTAAGCAAAAGCAAACTTTTGTAAAAATGAATCCAATAACTGCTTTATGAAGCACATGCACTGACAGAGCTGTGTCGCTATAAGAAGTTTAAAGTAGTTTTTCTGTAGTGTAGGAAGAGAGGGGAAACAGGAATGGTGAAATCAGTGGGCAACAAGGAAATCTTAGAAATGTTGCAATGAATATCCTGTCTGGAGTAACTTCATTAGATGTCATGTTGCACAAGTGACAGGACATAGTGACTATGGATAGAGTAGCTTACACTCAATTGTGGATCAATCTACAGAACCAATTGAAGAGGAATTGCTCCTATTTCCACTTAGGAAGAGATCTTTCAGAATTCTTGTTCATTCTTCCCCTTACTGTAGCTGCCAGTAACAGAAATCCTCTCTGCAAACAAAAATGTCCACATAGCATAAAAGGATTTAACAAGTGCAATCAGACTGAGTTTATAAGTAGTAATCAGCAGAGCTGGGAGAACAGAGTGGTAAGAGGTAGCTGTGAACTTGTCAAATTTGCTTTTAATATGTTAATTATAGGCTATGTCTAAATAAAGGAAAAACACATGATGCAGTTACAAGTATTGCCCAATTTCTTTGGACAAAAAAAGAGCAACTTTGGGGCTGAAGCAGAGTTGGCTGCAAAGGCGTTCCAAATCACGGCCCTCATTCCGAGTTGTTCGCTCGGTAATTTTCTTCGCATTGCAGCGATTTTCCGCTATTTGCGCATGCGCCAAGTAAATTTGCTAAGAAGTTTGGTATTTTACTCACGGCATTATGAGGTTTTTTCTTCGTTCTAGTGATCGTCGTGTGATTGACAGGAAGTGGGTGTTTCTGGGCGGAAACTGACCGTTTTATGGGAGTGTGTGAAAAAACGCTGCCGTTTCTGGGAAAAACGCGGGAGTGGCTGGAGAAACGGGGGAGTGTCTGGACGAACGCTGGGTGTGTTTGTGACGTCAAACCAGGAACGAAACTGACTGAACTGATCGCAGTGGCAGAGTAAGTCTCGAGCTACTCAGAAACTGCTTAGACATTTCTATTCGCAATTTTGAGAATCTTTCGTTCGCAATTTTGCTAAGCTAAGATTCACTCCCAGTAGGCGGCGGCTTAGCGTGTGCAATGCTGCTAAAAGCAGCTTGCGAGCGAACAACTCGGAATGAGGGCCCACAAGCGCAATTTTCCTCCATTACAAAAGCTGCAACTGTAACTATGAGCAAAGCAGCAACTATCTTGATATGCATGCCAGTCACAGGGGCAAAAGCAGGATTTGTATGGGGAGGGTGTTTCCGTATAAATGGGCTATTAACAGTATACAGAGAGAGAGATATACACACAGATGCAGGGTTGGACTGGCCCACAGGGGCACAGGGGAAACCCCCGGTGGGCTCTACTACTTGTGGGCCCTTCACCTAATCTAGGAATCAGTTTCCAGACTGTGCACTTGAATTATACATTATACATATGCAGAGCCATCTTAACAGCAGTGTAGGCCCCTGGGCACAGCAATGCACTGGGGCCCATACCCACCCATCAGCGGTAGGGGTAGGGAGTGCTATCAGCGGCAGCTTTTATGTCCCGTGGGGGGTAGGGGGGTTCTATCTTTCGCTCAGCATGTAGGACCTGGAGAAATTATTTCTGCTAATTACTCCTTTACTGCACAAATGGGGCAGGAAGGAGACCGCTAAACTGTAGAAAGGGACATTGTGCTGAATGAAGGGGCCATGGTACATGACTTCCAGGGTGGTAGGGGGTGTTTACTACACAGGGGAGGGGTGGATAGTGGAGTGGGCTTAATATGTATCATTTTCTGGGGATCAGGGCAGCTTGCTTTACTGCAGATATCTCCAGTTCCTGGAAATAGATTTTTTATTTGGCTTTAATGGGATAAAAAAAAAAACTAGAGAGTCCCAGATTTTTTATTTGGCTTTAATGGGATAAAAAAACAAAAACTAGAGAGTCCCAGATTTTTTATTTGGCTTTAATGGGATAAAAAAAAACTAGAGAGTCCCGCCTTTCATGTGGTACTGGGGATTGGGGATCAGACTTCAGGAGACAGAGCAATCCACCAACAAAAATATAAAACTGCATATTAGGCGTGTGGAGCTGGAGCAGGGACCAGCTGCTTGATGGCTGATATCTCTGGTTCTGGGCATAGTAGAGACAAGCTGCCAGTGTCCACTGAAAGGGGAGAGTCCCTGCTTTTAGAGTCAGACAGAACCTGAGATATCTGGCTGGTAAGAACAATTAACAGGCTTGGAAGGGGACCACTGCTTTGAAGTCGGATATCTCCGGTTCCCCAGGGCCGATTTTCAAAAATCTGGTACCCCTGGAAAGAGGGGACCCTCAGCTATCAGCCTAGGGCCCGTTTACTCCTAGGGCCCTTGGGCAAGAGCCCACTGAGCCCATACGAAAAGATGGCCCTGTACATATATTACCTTAGACTGCACAGGACTATGATGTATTTTCTACAGTGCATTTCTGGTACAGTATCATGCATGCACTAGCAGTATTTAATAAATATATTTATCAAGGGGCCTAGCCCATGCACTCTCTACTGGTTTGGCAAACCAATGTGGTAGCTGGACATACCCCCTCTAGAGACCAGCCACACCACTAAACATGGGCCCCTGCCACTGCATTCCCCCAGTGCGCCCTTCATGCCCCAGTCCAACACTCAGGGCTGTTTCTAGCCAATTTGGCTCCCAGTGCAAGATTTCAAAATGCGCCCCCCACCCATTGACATTAAAAAATATATATATGCGCCTCCCCCATAGATAGCAAAAGAAAAAGCAAGGGTGTGTGGCCTCACCCGGCAAGGGTGTGTGGCCTCATTAATATGGGCGTAGCCTCATCTGATCTCATTATCACGGCCACAACAGGGGAAAAAAAAGTCCCATTTTACACATTGCGGCAGGCACGTGTCCCCATTTTACACATTGCGGCAGGTACGTGTCCCCATTTTACACATTGCGGCAGGCACGTGTCCCCATTTTATACAGTACGGCAGGCAAGAGTCCCATTTTACACAGTACGGCAGGCAAGAGTCCCCATTTTACACAGTACGGCAGGCAGGAGTCCCCATTTTACACAGTACGGCAGGCATGTGTCCCCATTTTACACAGTACGGCAGGCACGTGTCCCCATTTTACACAGTATTGCAGGCAAGAGTCCCAATTTTACACAGTACGGCAGGAACGTGTCCCCATTTTACACATTGCGGCAGGCACGTGTCCCCATTTTACACAGTACAGCAGGCAAGAGTCCCATTTTACACAGTACGGCAGGCAAGAGTCCCATTTTACACAGTACGGCAGGCAAGAGTCCCAATTTTACACAGTACGGCAGGCATGTGTCCCCATTTTACACAGTACGGCAGGCACGTGTCCCCATTTTACACAGTATTGCAGGCAAGAGTCCCCATTTTACACAGTATTGCAGGCAAGAGTCCCCATTTTACACAGTATTGCAGGCAAGTGTCCCCATTTTACACAGTATTGTAGGCAAGTGTCCCCATTTTACACAGTATTGCAGGCAAGTGTCCCCATTTTACACAGTATTGCAGGCAAGTGTCCCCATTTTACACAGTATTGCAGGCGTGTCCCCATTTTACACAGTATTGCAGGCAAGTGTCCCCATTTTACACATTGCGGCAGGCACGTGTCCCCATTTTACACAGTATTGCAGACAAGTGTCCCCATTTTACACAGTATTGCAGGCAAGAGTCCCAATTTTACACAGTACGGCAGACACGTGTCCCCATTTTACACATTGCGGCAGGCACGTGTCCCCATTTAACACAGTACGGCAGGCAAGAGTCCCATTTTACACAGTACGGCAGGCATGTGTCCCCATTTTACACAGTACGGCAGGCACGTGTCCCCATTTTACACAGTATTGCAGGCAAGAGTCCCAATTTTACACAGTAAGGCAGGCATGTGTCCCCATTTTCCACATTGCGGCAGGCACATGTCCCCATTTTACACAGTACGGCAGGCAAGAGTCCCATTTTACACAGTACTGCAGGCAAGAGTCCCATTTTACACAGTACGGCAGGCAAGAGTCCTCATTTTACACAGTACGGCAGGCAAGAGTCCCCATTTTACACAGTACGGCAGGCATGTGTCCCCATTTTACACAGTACGGCAGGCACGTGTCCCCATTTTACACAAGACGGCAGGCATGTGTCCCCATTTTACACAGTATTGCAGGCAAGAGTCCCCATTTTACACAGTATTGCAGGCAAGAGTCCCCATTTTACACAGTATTGCAGGCAAGTGTCCCCATTTTACACAGTATTGCAGGCAATTGTCCCCATTTTACACAGTATTGCAGGCAAGAGTCCCCATTTTACACAGTATTGCAGGCAACTGTCCCCATTTTACACAGTATTGCAGGCAAGTGTCCCCATTTTACACAGTATTGCAGGCAAGTGTCAAGTGGGGGGAGAGGAAGGGAGAGGGAGAGGAGGAGAGAGAGAGAATACTTAGATACAGTATGAAGAGGCTCTTCCCGCTCTTCGGCCCACGCCGGCTGCCTCCTCCTTCCAGCTGGCTCCCCCTCCTCTTGTCATCGGTACTCCTGTTGCGGGGGTGGAGTTTCGCGGAATGAAGTGAATTCCGCGTCATTCCGCGAAACTCCGCCCCCCCAACAGGAGTACTCGGGAAGGGGGAGGAGGGGGAAAAGGACCTGCAAAGTGCCGCGGCAGGCGCGGCGGGCGCCCCGTGCGGTTGCATGGCTCGCCCGCCGCTAGAAACGGCACTGCCGACACTGCACAGATATAACCATTGTGGCTGTGACTAGGCACGGGTGTGCCTTGTTAGCCGTGTTGTGCATGCACGCTGGTGTGCGTGTGCATCTTAGTCACACCCGCGCCACACAATTACATTGCATTGAGTGACAGAGGGCACAGCCCAGCGTACTAAGGCGAGGGTGCGACTAGGTGCACCGGGAGTGCTCATGTGGCTGTATCACAGTCACAATGAGTGTGGTTACATCTGTATATCTCATTTCTATCGAAACCACCTCCCCATACAAATCCTGTATTTGAACACACATGCAAACAGGTATACACAGGCGTTTCTATAATGGGTGCAGTGTGTGTGCACATGGGCCAACAGGAGCCATGTTCCCGGAGACCTGTGCATGCGCAGTAGACTGGCATTATGCTATAGTCTACTTGATGCCGGAGAGGAGGGGTTCCGCAACAGAGGCTGCTCGCGGGTATCCTCCTCTCTTAAAACGCCCCTGCACATATAGATATGTTTATATATAGTGCTACTATATTACTTTCTGTGCTCTCACTTACATTTGCATGTTTTTAATATATCTATATCTGGTAACTTGAACTTTTTTCTGTCCTCATACATTGCTCATGGGGCTGCGGGGGCTGCTAGAATGTCCTATATTATGATTAACCACTGACCCTGTCTGCCAATACATTACCCCCAAGGCAGGATAGCTTTGTCTGGTGGTGCAGGTCTCTGGAAATTGTCCTGGAACCCCATTGTTACGGATGCAAGGGAAGGCCTGCCATTACGTCCTGCCCGTAACTTCGGAAATAGTGTTCCACACACCATGCATGTTCCAGGATGGCGTACTGTAGCATGCAGGCCATCACTCAACATCTACTGTAAAACAGGGCCGGATTAAGCCTTGGGGGTGCCTGGGGCACTTTAGACAGGGGGGCCCCAGTGAAAGGTGGGGGGGTGTATATTAGATTGTGCATACCTCCCAACATGACCCATTCCAAGAGGGACAAAATGCTCTTTCAAGGCTTTCCCTCTTAATATATTATTGTAGTCACCTGTGTTGAACTATTTAATTGATAAGAAAGGTGTTTCAACACAGGTGATTACAATCATAACTTAAGAAGGAAGTCCAGATAGAGAGCATTTTGTCCTTACTGGAATGGGTCATGTTGGGATGTATGGGTTGTGTATATTAAATTTAGCCCAGTGGTGTATATTACATTTAAACTAATAGTTTAATAATGCCTGGGTACTGTTTATAGTACCACCTAATTGAAAGACAACTATTTTATAAAATGTTCTTGTAGTGGAACAAAAGACAACTTAAACAACCTTAAAATACACATAGACTAGAGATGTGCACCGGACATTTTTCGGGTTTTGTGTTTTGGTTTTGGATTCGGTTCCGCAGCCGTTTTTCTTTTAATTCGGACGCATTTTGGCAAAACCTCCCTGAAAATATATTGTCGGATTCGGGTGTGTTTTAGATTCAGGTGTTTATTTTCAAAAATCCCTCAAAAACAGCTTTAATCATAGAATTTGGAGGTCATTTTGATCCCATAGTATTATTAACCTCAATAACCATAATTTCCACTCATTTCCAGTCTATTCTGAACACCTCACAATATTATTGTTAGTCCTAAAATTTGCACCGAGGTCGCTGGATGACTAAGCTAAGCGACCCAAGTGGCCGGCACAAACACCTGGCCCATCTAGGAGTGGCACTGCAGTGTCAGACAGGATGGCACTTAAAAAAAATTGGCCCCAAACATCACATGATGCAAAGATAAATTAAAGAAAAAAGAGGTGCAAGATGGAATTGTCCTTGGGCCCTCCCACCCACCCTTATGTTGTATAAACAGGACATGCACACTTTAACAAACCCATCATTTCAGCGACAGGGTCTGCCACACGACTGTGACTAAAATAACTGGTTGGTTTGGGCCCCCACCAAAAAAGAAGCAATCAATCTCTCCTAGCACAAACTGACTCTACAGAGGCAAGATGTCCACCTTCTCCTCATCGTCCGATTCCTCAACCCTTTCACTGTGTACATCCCCCTCCTCACAGATTATTAATTCGTCCCCACTAGAATCCATCATCTCAGGTCCCTGTGTACTTTCTGGAGGCAATTGCTGGTGAATGTCTCCACGGAGGAATTGAATATAATTCATTTTGATGAACATCATCTTCTCCACATTTTGTGGAAGTAACCTCGTACGCCGATTGCTGACAAGGTGAGCGGCTGCACTAAAAACTCTTTCGGAGTACACACTGGAGGGGGGGCAACTTAGGTAAAATAAAGCCAGTTTCTGCAAGGGCCTCCAAATTGCCTCTTTTTCCTGCCAGTATACGTACGGACTGTCTGACGTGCCTACTTGAATGCGGCCACTCATATAATCCTCCACCATTCTTTCAATGGGGACAGAATCATATGCAGTGACAGTAGACGACATATCAGTAATCGTTGGCAGGTCCTTCAGTCTGGACCAGATGTCAGCACTCGCACCAGACTGCCCTGCATCACCGCCATCGGGTGGGCTCGGAATTCTTAGCCTTTTCCTCGCAGCCCCAGTTGCGGGAGAATGTGAAGGAGGAGCTGTTGATGGGTCACGTTCCGCTTGACTTGACAATTTTCTCACCAGCAGGTCTTTGAACCTCTGCAGACTTGTGTCTGCCGGAAAGAGAGATCCAACGTATGTTTTAAATCTAGGATCGAGCACGGTGGCCAAAATGTAGTGCTCTGATTTCAACAGATTGACCACCTGTGAATCCTGGTTAAGCGAATTAAGGGCTCCATCCACAAGTCCCACATGCCTAGCGGAATCGCTCTGTTTTAGCTCCTCCTTCAATCTCTCCAGCTTCTTCTGCAAAAGCCTGATGAGGGGAATGACCTGACTCAGGCTGGCAGTGTCTGAACTGACTTCACGTGTGGCAAGTTCAAAGGGTTGCGGAACCTTGCACAACGTTGAAATCATTCTCCACTGCGCTTGAGTCAGGTGCATTCCCCCTCCTTTGCCTATATCGCCTTTTGCTGCTCCTCCATCCTCTGAAGCATATAGAGGGTTGCATTCCACCTCGTTACCACCTCTTGCTTCAGATGATGGAGGGGCAGGTTCAGGAGTGTTTGCTGATGCTCCAGTCTTCAGCACGCGGTGGCTGAATGCCGAAAGTGGCCGCAATTCTTCGGGCCACCGACAGCATCTCTTGCACGCCCCTGTTGTTTTTTTAAAAATTCTGCACCACCAAATTCAATGTATGTGCAAAACATGGGACGTGCTGGAATTTGCCCACATATAATGCACGCACAATATTGGTGGCATTGTCCGATGTCACAAATTCCCAGGAGAGTCCAATTGGGGTAAGCCATTCTGCGATGATGTTCCTCAGTTTCCGTAAGAGGTTGTCAGCTGTGTGCCTCTTATGGAAAGCGGTGATACAAAGCGTAGCCTGCCTAGGAACGAGTTGGCGTTTGCGAGATGCTGCTACTGGTGTCGCCACTGCTGTTCTTGCTGCAGGAGGCAATACATCTACCCAGTGGGCTGTCACAGTCATATAGTCCTGAGTCTGCCCTGTTCCACTTGTCCACATGTCCGTGGTTAAGTGGACATTGGGTACAACTGCATTTTTTAGGACACTGGTGACTCTTTTTCTGACGTCTGTGTACATTCTCGGTATCGCCTGCCTAGAGAAATGGAACCTAGATGGTATTTGGTACCGGGGACACAGTACCTCAATCAATTCTCTAATTCCCTGTGAATTAACAGTGGATACCGGACACACGTTTAACGCCACCGCAGCTGCCAAGACCTGAGTTATCCGCTTTGCAGCAGGATGACTGCTGTGATATTTAATCTTCCTCGCAAAGGACTGTTGGACAGTCAATTGCTTACTGGAAGTAGTACAAGTGGTCTTCCGACTTCCCCTCTGGGATGACGATCGACTCCCAGCAGCAACAACAGCAGCGCCAGCAGCAGTAGGCGTTACACTCAAGGATGCATCGGAGGAATCCCAGGCAGGAGAGGACTCGTCAGACTTGCCAGTGACATGGCCTGCAGGACTATTGGCTTTCCTGTCTAAGGAGGAAATTGACACTGAGGGAGTTGGTGGTGTGGTTTGCAGGAGCTTGGTTACAAGAGAATGGGATTTAGTTGTCAGTGGACTGCTTCCACTGTCACCCAAAGTTTTTGAACTTGTCAATGACTTCTGATGAATGCGCTCCAGGTTCCGTATAAGGGAGGATGTTCCTAGGTGGTTAACGTCCTTACCCCTACTTATTACAGCTTGACAAAGGCAACACACGGCTTGACACCTGTTGTCCACATTTCTGTTAAAATAATTCCACACCGAAGAGGTGATTTTTTATATATATATATATATATATATATATATACTGGTGGTCAGCAAAATTCTGCACTGTCCTCCTACTATATACTGCGCACAACTACAATGCAGCACAGATATGGATAGTATACTTGACGACACAGAGGTAGAGCAATGGACTACTGTACCGTACTGCTATATATACTGGTGGTCAGCAAAATTCTGCACTGTCCTCCTACTATATACTGCGCACAACTACAATGCAGCACAGATATGGATAGTATACTTGACGACACAGAGGTAGAGCAATGGACTACTGTACCGTACTGCTATATATATACTGGTGGTCAGCAAAATTCTGCACTGTCCTCCTACTATATACTGCGCACAACTACAATGCAGCACAGATATGGAGCGTTTTCAGGCAGAGAACGTAGATATTTGCAGCACACTGAGCACAGATATTTGCAGCACACTGAGCACAGATATTTGCAGCACACTGAACACAGAAACTGAGAGAACGCAGCCACGTCCTCTCGCTATCATCTCCAATGCACGAGTGAAAATGGCGGCGACGTGCGGCACTTTATATGCAATACGACTCTCGCGAGAATACGACAACAGGATGATGACATTCGGGCGCGTTCGTGTTAACCAAGCAAGGCGAGAAGATCTGAGGCTGCCTCGGAACTGTGTAAAATAGGTGAAGTTCGGGGGGGTTCGGATCTTGAGGAACCGAACTTGCTCATCTCTAGTCTAGACCCTCATTAGATAACAAGTTACACAGGACTAAGATACCACAGTGATCCCATCCTGTGTCACTTGCAGCTATCCACCCTCCTATCTCTCCTCTGGTTGGGAAGCTCCGTCGACAGTTCATGAAATCTGATACTAATTATCCCCTTGCTGCATGCGGCTTATGTTAAAATTACTTCATCACACGTATACAGGCACAAACATAACGAACAGCACAGTGGCATTGCAATTAGTTTTAATTGCATCACAGGCACGGGGGTCGTTAGTTCAATTCCTGACCAAAGCCCTACCTGGGTGTTTTAGTTTTCTCTCACACTCCAAAACATGTTGGTATGTTAATTCAATTCTCTCAAAAACTCCCCCTAGTGTGTGTGTCTGTGTGCTTGTGTTAGAGAATTTATGGGGAAATTCAATTGCGGGCAAAAGGTGCAAAATGCTAATGCCATGGCATTTAAATGTTGGCAACGGCGCCACATCTCGCACCCTTTGCCCACCCAAATCCTGAATCCGCACAAATGTTCTCACTACCCTATGGTGGCAGAGCAGTTTTGTACAGGTTTAGGCTGCTGTAAAGTGCGGCGGTTGCCACGCTGACTTGGCCTGGCGGATGTCTTCACCTGCAGTTGAATTCCCCCCTTAGGCTGTAAGCTCCAGTGAGGCAGGGACCGATGTGAATGACAAAATATTCTCTGCACAACACTGGATAACATGCAAGCGTCATATAAACATTAACAATGATAATGATAAGTAGTAGAATCACACACATCTGCATACTGTGTGTACATATAGACGTGCCCACTTTCTGGCCATGCAAAGGGAGAAATCACTCAACATACTGTATGCTATGTTGTATTACTGTGTATCAAATCCTTTATCTATTATTTCTAGATATATAACCCTAACAATTTTGCTTGGTAATTAAGAGACAATTATAATGGTAATGTTTGGATATATAAGTAATGTGAACAGGCAGGCAGTGTGTCAGTTAACGTTGCCTTACTATTATTATAGTCTATTCTCCTAGAAAACGTATTTGAATAAAATGAACTCAATAATAAATTCCAATGAAGCTGTCCATAGCAAAGTGCTGAAAACGGAAAGCTGATGTGGACTACAGTATCTCACATCGCACGTCTTATGTCCAGTGATAGAAAGCAGTCCCCCCGGGGAGGGTGTGTTTCCCTGTGACAGGCAGGCACATCATCAGTCACTACTCTGCCTCTCCTGTCCCCATGGTACACGCAGGCAAGCCTCCTAATAAATGGCAGCAGCAGGCAGCAGAGTAGTGCAGGACATGCCAGGCTCCAGGCTAGGCTGCTGCTGCTGCTGTCATGTTGCACTGGAATGAGGAAGTGGAGTGGAGAGGGGTGGGACTGAGACCTGAGCTTCATCCTGCGGCGCCGCTCACAGCAGCACATGGAGCAGCTACAGGGGACTGGGAGAGCTGTCTACAGCCAGCCCACGGGAGAGCAGGTAATGCATGCATACTGCACATGACTTCTCTGTGCTGCTATTTCTGTGTCACTAAGATGGAATGGGACTGCACTGACCAGTGCTGCGCACTCCAACTCTGTACTCTGTACCAAATGATCTGACATTGCTGAATGTTTAATATAAAGTAACAACAAAATGAATGGGCAGCCAATGTTATTATTTGCTTATACAATAATTAAATATATCAGTATTTTAAGTGTGCATTTATGTATCAGTTACAAAATGAAATAATTCAATGAAATGTACTTTCAACTTTAAAGTCACTGCAAGATTCCAAATGTATATTTTTTTTGTTTACAATTATACAAGTATAATAATAAAGTATAATAATATATACAATGGAGACAGCTGTTACATTGCACAACTTAAGCATTATACAAGTACTTTTAGCTTGTGTTAAAAAACATACAGTATGACAAAGTTACGTGTTTCTACCTAAAAAATGTGTATACCTATAGATTATGTAGCTACAGGTGCCCTGCTTTGTGTGTGACATACAATATATAGATATAGATATATATATTTACTACTACTTTATAAGTAAATGTTAGCTCATGTACTGTGTAGAAATATGAGTGTAAGTATAAGGGTGTACATATTATGTTTTACTTTCTGCATTCATTGTTGCTAACTATGCAAAATAGCATCTTGACAACACACTATAATAAATACAGTAAACGTTCATCATGACAAAATTCAGAATGACGATATGGTCTGATTGTTGACAAATAGTCTTGCTTACATACACAATTTAACACTTCAATAGTTATTTAAGTTTTCTTTATTGAATAATTTCTGCATGTAGTAGCTATAGGAAAGCATTTTCACGTGCATTTTTTTTCCCTCACATGCATAAAACTGCTACTGAGTGGACTGTAAGTTTAGCACCAACACAAACTTGCTGCCATTCAACAGGTTGCATGAGAACTGTTACAACCCTCTTATCGGTGTATTGGTGTACAACTGTACTACTTCTAACAGGGTAGAGTCTTTTACTGAATGAATGAATGAATACTTACAACAAAAGTCAGGCCCGTACACACACTAGATAGATAGATAGATAGATAGATAGATAGATAGATAGATAGATAGATAGATAGATAGATAGATAGATAGATATTATAGACATAGATAAATAGATAGATAGATAATGATAAATATATATCTCTATCTATCTATCTATCTATCTATCTATCTATAGAGATGTGCATGTACATACACATTCTTTAATATGTGTACACATTTTAAATGTTTTTTTTATTTAACTTTATATTTTCATTCATATATTCATTTTTTATGGATTCTGGGCATACAGAAAACAGTAAGGATATACATTTAGGCATGCAGAGAATAACATGATAAGAAAAATCTAACTTAGATGAATTAAACTTTACATGCGGTGTGGAGCAATATTTATATCATTTTCTATTATTAATTAGGCTGATAAATAATTATATTAGGGGGAAACACAGTCAAAACAAGCCAGTTACGCCTTCCCCAGTTGCATCTTTCCCCATTACTTTATACAGTAATATACAAAATGTCCCTTGGTTTACTCCACAATGTATTATATGTATTACACCATTTTTGAATTAAAAGTATTCTTACATAGAAAAAAACAAACAAATATAGAGTGCAGATGGAAATGTAACTTTTAGCATCTTCTTAGTTGAATTTGTCAGTCAGGTTGATATGCAAAGTGACCAAGTGAATAGGAATTACATTTGAGGGTAAATAAAAATCTAATTAGAGTGTTGCCCATGTTTTGTCACCATGATAAATGCACAGTTTACTTAACTCTTTTTTAAAGTAGCTGTACAAATGGAGTAATATACAGTTGTTGTTGTTGTTGTTGTTGTTGTTGTTGTTGTTGTTGTTATGATTTTCAGTTGGACACTAATCTAATAATTTAGTCTTGAAACTAATATTAATAAAAAAAGGTATCATTGTCTTGTTAAATGAAATTTATTGGTAGGGTCCATTATAAAACAGAAAAGTATAAGAATTTTTTTTTTTGGACAGATTGTTTATGTAAGTTTTCTTCCATTTTGACACGTAATAAGCAATATTTATTTAATGTTAATTACAACTATGATGCGCACGTTAAAATCTATCTATCTATTCTTATTTAAAAATAAAACATACTACAAAAAAGATAAAATTCAATTAACAATGTAAAACTATGTAACACAAACAGTTAAAAAAGTAATAGCAGTATGTTAATTGAGGTTTTGTAGCTGTAATGCAGAAAACGTGTTATGAAATTATCACATATTAGATGTTTACAATTTACATAGATGTTAATAGATATATTGTAGTATATATCCATAATAATAATGTATGTATACTCCAGGCAAACTAAGGAAAAATTATGCAAAAGAGTGTAATTCAAATGGAGAATTTCAAATGGAGAAATAGGGAACACAATGAGCTGGGTGGTTTACGGAAGTTGGGAAAGAACACTGTATAGATAAGAAAGTGGAATTAATTTAATTACAATAACAAAGTACTCTGAGAATACAGATATACTGAGAATACTGTTGGCTACAGTATGTCTCACCAAACACATATACTGAAATTAAAAATATATGCCTTATGTTCATTGTAATGCAGGCTGGAAATCTGATGTACTATTTGGGAGAACTGTTAAGGGACCTTGTGAAAAGGAAACTTGTATAAACTTATCTTTAAAGAGCAGACTTTAAAATCTTTAGTGGCATGCAATAGAGCAGAAATTAGATGTTTATTTTAGCCATAGGATTTTACATAGTACCCTTTCTCATGTTTTGTGGGTTTGTTTTGCTATCTTAGAGTATCATATCAGCCATAATGATTCTGTAGGGGCAGAACACTTGGAAAACTTTCTGCGTAAATGCTGTAAAGTAAATCATGAATATATACAAATGAGGCATCGACAGACATGTATCAAGTTTAGGTACTAGGGACCACTAATTAGCCTTACAGATAGCCATGTAATACTAATATAAACAGACGCAAATTTGCTGGTGTTCCAAATATTATCAAATTTGCTAAAATTTGTAAAATTGTTCAGGGACACCCCACTGCTGAGCCAATACAGTTTATTGGAGCTTGTGTTGTGTGATATGGCTTTGGAGGACTGTAAATTGTTACAATCTCAATCATATGTTTCCTGAATTTGACTATAACATACATTTTTAATTTAAATACTACTACCGAAAAAATATGAATTTGCCCAGCCAGAATATAATGTATATGTTAAGTATTTTCAGGGATAAATCTTTAAAACCTGGCACTGTCCGTGGACATTAGGGGCATTTGACAGCTATGCTATACATACATATTCACATGTGCATACACTTTAACTTTTAGACACAGTTTAACATCACAGACAACTTTTCATAAAAGCCACAAACACAGCAAAACACTTAAAATACGCATAAACAAGCAGATGTGCTTACACATAGGATTTAGCTCTATAAAAGTTCAGAACAAATAGCAAACTTTCAAAAAACCTTCGGTGCAACGCAAAAAAAAAATAGCAGTGCAATTATAAATAATGTTTTAATTAATAAATATGTGATTACTTAGTTTGTATAATCGATGAGGTTTCTGATTAGTAGTTATGGAACAATATATACTAATATGTATATATTAAATACATAAACAAGTATATATCCATTAAAAAGTATATACTAAGGATATATACATACGTATCAAAGAATTTCTACACATAAAGCAATCTGATCTGCCTTTACTGAATACAGGTTGAACACAATGGGCATTTTGCCTCTTTTCAACCTCAATTACTATGTTACTATATTACTGTATATGTCCCTTTTTTTAGTTGAAGAAACTTCCGTCGAATCTAAAGTCACTTTTGTCCCTGCTGTTCCATATTATATATTTCCTAAACAGTATATATTTTAACTTACGGTCAGTTTTCATTTACTGAACTGCAAAAATGTATTTTCATGCATATCTTACTTAGACGTTATAGTTTACAAGCAGCTGGGTGATCCTCAGTCAATGTGTTGGGACACTTTTATATGTCACCCTAACAGGCTGAATGTGTTGCAAAACTTGCAACAATATAGATGTTAGGAAATATGTAATAAAGAAGTTGAATTCATGCAATTTGGATGTTATGTAAACAGCTTTTTTAATTTAAATTAAAGTTAACCCTCCAAAATCTGCATTTCTGAAAAATATACTGATGGGTTTTTTATGGCCTGGATTAAAATGTTAACATTTATATGTCATGAAAAAACATCTGAAAGGGATATTTTTACAAATTAAGATTATGTTGGATCCCTTGCCTTAATTATTATTATTATTACATTTTATTTATAAGGCGCCACAAGTGTTTCGCAGCGCCGTACAAAGGACAGTACAGGGAGACAAAACTTAGCATTACAGTAAATAAATAACAGAAATAGAGTACAGGTAACAAAGAGCACCTCAATTCTCAAAACATAATACAGCTAAGATGTAAGTAGCGAGGGTGTGATCATCGTACTACTTGGGGCTGGCGGCCATAGATAGAGATGAACCTTTACCAGCAGGAGAAAAAGTGGGTAAAGATGGTCGCTGAGTAGGGGAGAGCTACTAGTGAAATGTGTTGAGAAGAGGGCTTAGATAACAAGAGGAAAGAGAGCCCTGCTCTGAAGAGCTAACAATCTATCCTATGACGCTTTTAAATGATTACACTACATGATAAAAACTTTTAGTAGTTTGAGATTTTTGTTACAGTGGATGCCAACATGAAACCTATAGATTAACCTATAGATTAATAAATAAATAAATAGATGATGATTAATAATATAACTGCAATATAATTGTAGCATAAAGACTGCTATGATAATAATATAAAAATACAATTCAGTGATATTATGTATTGGCATTTCATTAATCCATATAAATAGACCAGTAATTTAAAATGAAAATATTTATTGATGTATGGTTTTAGAACACATGTTGTCTATAGGGCCAAGCTACATAATGCTGAACACTGGTAGTGTGGTAGTGAACGCCCTATTGCCACTTACGTCAAAATGTATGCTTTTGTAGCATCTGTAAAGAAATGCATTGCAAATAGCTAAATTACTGTATGCTGGATCTCACAGAAACACAGTTTTGATATCTCTCCCAGTCCCCTGGTGTTTTACTAAAAAATTGTAATGTTATCCCAGCATACAATATAAGTTTTGGAGTTTGAGTTCCATACATGCTAGCATTTCTGCATGTGGTTGGGACGGTTTGCACCAAGGCACCTTTTTTGGAATGCTCTATGCACTATTTACTCTTCACTGCAAGTAAATGCATTGTGGTTAATTGAGTTATATCAATTTACTCATGGGCCTTCAACCTGTGGCCCTCCAGATGTTGTTAAAGTACACATCCCAGCATGCCTTGCCTCAGTTTTAGCATACCTTAATAGCAAAACTGTGGCAAGGCATACTGGGATGTGTAGTTCCGCAGCAGCTGGAGGGCTACAGGTTGAAGACCCATGAATTAACTCAATGACTATAAATGATCCGAATAATCACATGTCAAATATGATAGCATTTCACTTGCGGTGTGACTAGTCAGTTGGTAAGATTGTATTCCCAAAACACATATGAAAAGCTTTTCAACATTTATACGAAAACTAAGTTAAAGAATGTTTTATTGCTTGTTAAGAAAAGTAATGGTTAGACATAGGAAAAGGCCATAGAGGTTTGTTTGGGTCTTGATAGAGTTGGAAAACAGGCAGATTACCAAAGACATGTAATCACAAACAATGCTTCTATATTAGCACCTCATCCAGAGAACAGCCACACAAAAGGCAAGCAGGTGTCCTGTCTACAGATGTTAAAGCCTGACGTATATTGTTTAGTCTAACACAAATTTGAAAATTCAATCAAATTTCTAGCATTTTTTTAATAAAAATTATTGCGTTCTTTAAGTGATTCCACCATGGTTGAACTGATTTCACTCTGTTTGGGCCAGTTAACATGTGGTGAAACCATACTGTACAGTATGAGTAAAAAAAAAAAAAAAAAACATGAATTAAATTAAAACACTAACTATTAAAAAAATATTAAAAATCCCAAATGACGTGAATGTCAAAGGTGATCAGTGAACCTTGAACAAGCCCGGCAAATGCATTTTCCAGTGGTCGGACATGAATGGTGCATGCGGGATGCAAATATCAAATCACAAATTCACATCAGTGTCAGTTGATGATTGTATCACAAATATGTTTGTGTCTATGGAACTGTTAAAATGTAATTGATTTTCATACTGGTTCAAAATGTTTAAACATTTCTAGTGTCGTAATTACAAACACTGGCATGGTCTTTGACCACCTAAAGTACGATAACTCCAATCATATGAATACCTTCTCATACAGGGTAAGTACAAATGATTACTTCCCTAGCAGGCATGGACTGTCCAGCTGCTATATAAATGTGCCTGCCTGCCAAGAGGTAGGCAGCGCATTCTGCCAGTCTGTGCGATTTGTGTTTTATGCACAGTCATGGTGGCCAGACAGCATCCTCTGCCTGCTTCTCAGCCACCAGGTTCAGCCGTTCAGTATATGGCCCCACAGTCAATGAGACTGACAGTATTATACCCAGTTGCGCACTCAGAGTGTAGGATGCTGTTATATGGAACTTACAGCATGCTAAGAGACAGGGAGGCACCACAGGATTAATATGTATTTTAATTAGGTAGTCTCCTTAGCTCTTGGGCTTTTATATTTATTGTTACAGCGTTTGGGGGAGGGTCCCTGCTAATACCAACCACCCAAAAAGAAAAGTGTAGCTACACCCCTAGTTTCACATGGAAGTGCTTTTTATCACTAAGCCTTGCTACACAGGGTGTACACAGATAGGTGCCATTTCATTGCTTCCCATTAATGATAGGAAATAGCTTTTTTACAAAACACATTTTTGTAACTTCTATATTATACAACACATCACGGAAGGAAGAGTAGCAGAAGAAACTTATTACTGCCTCATTAATCTTCATTAGTTTAAAACTCTTCGGACTTTGTGTTACTGTATTTCGACAACTTATACAGATAATCATCAAAATTACTTAGTTTTAAATTAATTTATGTTTAAACATAATCTTTGCAAGACTACAGTTCTTTTGCATGGATGAAATATTCCTAGTCTCCATTTTGACTAATTATGGGTACAGACTCATGGACAGTGGTAGTGCCAACGCTGGTACATTGCCTCTCCCCAAGTATAATCTGTATGAGTACTGTGCTGCCAGTACTAGTGATACTGACCTTAGCTGCTAGACTGACCAAATATTTGGCTTGCTCCAACTAGAATGTGAGCAAAGTACAGGGTGACATAACACATATGACTTTGTTGTCATCTGTTTGTATAAAATCCCTTTTGTTGGAGCTGTACTTATTTGTTATTTTTTCTTCTCTAACTCAGTCTCATTTGCTTTTCACTATATGGCAAGTAATGTTCATATAAGTAGCAGTATCGCTTATTTGCTGTATACCCCTTTCGCACCAAAAAGCCTGGGTCCAACATGGGTTATTGAACATAGCTTCAAGCCATGTCCAGCTGCTTGAAACCACATTTACACCACAGGGTGGACCCGGGTTATTGGTGGGACTTCCCTTTGCCGACACTTGTAGATGACATCATGTCCAAGAGACAGTGATCCAGCTTTCTGCATACTTTTATCGTGACCCAGGTCACACCATTCACACTGCAGGCTATCCGGGGTTGGTGCTGGGTTCTACTTGGGTAGTTTCTTAAAATAACCCAGGTAGACCCTTTCACACCAGACTTGGAGCCAGGTTGCCCTGGTAATAACCCAGGTTATAAGTTTGTTGTGAAAGGGGTATAATTGATAATGTTGCTTGTTTGCTAGGTAGCATGCTACCCAAGTGGCAATAGGGCTGGATTTCCGTCACTACTCATTACAACTATAAAATACCTGCCACTATAGAAAATATAATCTGAGAAGTACATACCCCCCAGCTGCACCAATTTTGTAATGACCTTTAAAAAGCAACCCTTCATCTATCTTGGAGCTGTTTTTTTTTTGGTCCATTTTTGCATGTCTAAATATTGGATGGCATGTTCTCACCTGCCCGCCAGCCATTCTTCAGTGCGTCTGCACATGCGTGACCAGATTTTGCATGTGCAGCCCAGTGACGTGCGGTGAGGTCAGTGGCTGGTGAGGCACTAGAGCCATAATGTCCGCCGAATCCTGCCAATGCCCCCTACCGCCGCCAAGCCAATGCCCACTACTGCCTCTGAGCCGATGCCTGCTGCCACCACCAATGGCTTACAAACTCGCCCACCATCAACTGACCCAGCCCTCTGCCACTAATTTGCATCTCAGTATGATGCCGCCAATGCCCGCTGCCTGCCTGCTCATCATACTTGTGATATATTGTACATTTTTATAGAAAAAAAATAGTGTTTGGGACTGGGAAGGGAGTGGGAGGAGGACATGAATAAATTTTGTTGTCCAGGGCTTCAATGAACTTAATGGAGAAAAGTCTGAATGGGTTAAAAAATGTAAAAAAAAAAATGCGTGAGGTCCCCCCTCCTATGTATAACCAGCCTCGGGCTCTTTGAGCCGGTCCTGGTTGTTTAAATACTGGGAAAAAATTGGACAGGGGTTCCCCGTATTTAGACAACCAGCACCGGGCTCTTAGTCCAGTCCTGGTTCCAAAAATACGGGGGACAAAAGATGTAGGGGTCCCCCGTATTTTTAAAACCAGCACCGGGCTCCACTAGCTAGGGACATAATGCTACAGCCGGGGGACACATTTATGTAGGTCCCTGCGGCCGTGGCATTACCCCCCCCAACTAGTCACCCCTGGCCGGGGTTCCCTGGAGGAGTGGGGACCCCTTAAATCAAGAGGTCACCCCCCCCCTCCAGGCACCCAAGGGCCAGGGGTGAATCCCGAGGCCGTCCCCCCCATCCGTGGGCGGTGGATGTGTGTAAAAAAAAGAATATTGTTTTTTGTTGTGGAACTACAAGGCCCAGCAAGCCTCCCCCTGCTTGCTGGTACTTGGAGAACCTCAAGTATCAGCATGCAAGGAAATAACGGGCCCGCTGGTACCTGTTGTTCTACAACAACAAAAAATACCCAAATAAAAACACAACTCACACACCGTGACAGTAAAAATTTCTTAAAACACACTTACACACTCACACATACTTACCTACATCCCACGCCGGTCACGTCCACTTGTCCAGTAGAATCCAATAGGGGTACCTGTAAAAATGTGAGAAAGATTACTTACCTACATCCCACGCCGGTCACGTCCACTTGTCCAGTAGAATCCAATAGGGGTACCTGTAAAAATGTGAGAAAGATTACTTACCTACATCCCACGCCGGTCACGTCCACTTGTCCAGTAGAATCCAATAGGGGTACCTGTGAAAATAAAAATTATACTTACAAACTTCAATCCACAGGAGGAGAGAGAGGGAGAGAGAGAGGGAGGGGGAGAGAGAGAGAGACAGACCTGCTGCTGCTGCTGGGGAGAGCCGCACACACTGCAGGGCCACGCCGGGAGGACGGAGCCGGCGGAGGAGGGGGAGAGCTGCACACCGCCACTCCCGTCAGCGGGAGGACGGAGCCGGCGGAGGAAGGGGATAGCCACACGGGGGAGAGCCGCACAATGCCGCTCCTGTCAGCGGGAGGACGGAGCCGGCGGAGGAAGGGGAGAGCCGCACGGGGGAGAGCCGCACAATGCCACTCCTGTCAGCGGCGGAGGAGGATGGGGGGGGGGCAGGACACTGCAGATGCCACTCACCGCCGGGACCCGCCGCCTCCAGCTCCGCGTGTGGGTGATTGGACAAGCGGATCCAGCACTGGATCCGCTGTCCAATCACAGGTGCCTCGCTGACATGTTGAAGTGCCGCTTTCCCCATCTGTTTTGAATGGGCTTTTACAGCCCAGTGCTTGGCCCCACCCCCCGCTCAGTCCCATTTCCATTATATATGGGAGGCACTGCTGTCAGTGCCTCCCATACACATTTAATCCAGAAAAATTATTAGAATTAAATAAAGAAGATACTTATGACACATAAATGTGTCATAAGTATCTTCTTTATATTATTTTAATAATTAATCATAGGGCTCCCCTGACTGCACGTCCCTGGTGCAGCCATGTGAAGGATAGTGGCAGATCCTTATTAAATAGGCTTCTTAGGAAAAGTCCAGCTAACATCTTTGCCATCATAAATAGACCCGTTAAGTGTCATGTATACTGTTTTGACTAATAAAACAATGTTTTGTTTTGTTTAAGTAGTTTTATGGGACGTTTTATTTTGCTGAAGAGCATTATTAAACTATAGAGCTACAAAGCATTAATATAACTCTGTAAATGTTCAAAAGCCATGAGAAAATCATTAGTTTAAAGTGTTAGCTCTACTAAGTAGGTTCCTCTCATTACCAGACTATTCCTGTGTTCCTATCACTGTACTGTATGTTTAGTTAACGTATATTATAGAGCATTTTATACAGTCATCGCCACAATAAGTAGAAACTCCATAATTGTCATCATTTTAAAATATTTTTGCTAAACTAGCGCTTTCTATGGAGGTTACATGTGATGCTGCTGCAAGGCTCTACAGTACCAATCATGTTATGTTTCATGAATTTTCCAATATGCAATGTAATGTATATTAAATACACTTTTTTTAAGCATGCATCATGCAAATCATGTTTTTAGCAGTGACGTGCGTTGGGGTGAGGCAGAGCCTTTCCTGTCATACTCCAGTATACACCAGAGTTTTGACTATATAAATTATATAAAAAATACAATGACTAAATTATAAATATCTTCGTTGTATTATTCTAGTCACTTTTATAGTCAAAACTCTGTAGTAAAAAGTGTATGACATGTGAGTTAGTGCCTCCCGTGCCTGTCTTTTCCACACTTATCTGATTTCCAGCAGTATATACTGTGCACCTGTTCATACCTCCCAACTTTTTGGCTGGCCAAAGAGGGACATAAACGTTGCGCAGCCATGCCCACCTGGAAAAGGGGCGTGGCTTCATGGTAATGCCACTATCGTGAGCCACGCCCCCATTCTCCATCACTATTGGGGCATGGCCAGCGCTCTGTAAACTGCTGCCCATGCCCCCAGTCCATTTTGTCTACATGAATAGACGCTATACAGAGCAATGAGTGACAGAGCCTCCCAACTGCCCCCCCCCCCAAGGACACTGCGGTCCGCGGGTGGGACAGCAGGACAGTCCACAAAAACCGGTACTGTCCCGCGAAAATCGGGACAGTTGAGAGGTATGCCTGTGTATAATACCCACAAGCAGGGTCGGACTGGCCCACAGGGGAACAGGGGAAACCACCGGTGGGCCCCACTACTTGTGGGCCCTCCTCTAGGGATCAGGTTCCAGACTTTATCCAGGTGCACCTGAATTATGCATTATACAGTACATATGTTACATTATACTTCACAAGAATTAGTTTTTTTATACATTTACCAAGGGGCACAGAACATGTACTCTGTAATGGTTAGCCAAACCTCTGTGGTGGCTGGCCACGCTTCCACTGGAGCCTGGCCACACCCTTAAGCATGGGCCCCTACAACAGCATCCCCCCGGTGGGCCCTTCATGTCCCAGTCCAACACTGCCCACAAGAACCTTTGGGCTCATATACAGTATTGTGTGTAAATGTGGCCCTGGTTCTAGCCAGTGCATCCTCAGCCATTTATCTCACTGCACGTCCCTTGTTTTTAGGGAAGCAAAATGGGAAGTGGGTCAGTTCAGTGCATCAGAAGCCCTGTGACACTTGATCATGACCCCTTTCTCATGCTTTGGCAGTGTACCTGCACTTGTACTGATTCCACAATAGTAAATATTGTAAAAATGTTCCCTGCTCAGGGATTGAAATGTATCGACTGTACACCTGTGTATTGCACTTAACAGGATTTTATATAATACCTTTTCCAATATGTAACCTGTGGACAGTAAGGGGTCTATTCAATTGAAGTCTGAACTGCCATCTAGTCAGAAAGACGTCAATTTACGACTTTTTTAGGTCGAATCATGATTCGACCTATTCAGTGGTACTGCAGTTTTTCTGATTTGTCGGAAAACACGTGGATGGGCGGATTAGCCGCAGATCCACGTGTTTTGTCGGATTTGCGGCCAAATCCAACAGGTTTTAGTCCCGTTTTTTCAACAATGTCAATCCGACTTTAAAAAAAGTCGGATTTGCATTGTCGAAAACGGGCCAAACCAGTCGGATTGCCTGCAAATTGAATACTGCATTGTCGGATTCTCTCCCTTTGATACTTGCTCACAGGACACCAGTATTGCTCATCAAATACAGACTTCAAAATGTATTGGAAGTCGTATTCCTCATAAATGGAGGTTCCATATTACTGTATGTTAGACATTTGCCTTAATTCTACCCAGCAGTTGAACCACTTATGACTTATATTGTTATGCTTATTTGTTGTAGAAAATGTAGTAGTCCCATATTATCATCTTTATTAATCTCTTTATATCATGCTATTTGCATACTAAATTTTTAGACATAAAAAAGCAATTAAAAAGTTTTTTGTACTAATCAATGTGATTTTTATGGGGTTTTTTTTATTGTTTGTCATTATTGTATTAAAAAACGTGATATTTTAGCACAGGAAGAAGTGTTGCCCTGTTTAGCAGAAAATGGATGTTTCTCACTATAATGTATACCTAATGGTATCCAGTATTTGTGCCAGATATAGCGATAGATACTGTAGATAGATAGATAGATAGATAGATAGATAGATAGATAGATAGATAGATAGATAGATAGATATAGCAGAGTTTTGTAATTACATTATTATTATTATTCTTTCCCCACATCTATGGTAATCTGATGAAGAACAATTTCAAAACTTTTGCAAAATAATATGGTGCAATATTTGACGTGTTTTGCCACACAGATTTTTTTCCTTAAGTATTTCCATTCTCTTCCCAACCACACCACACAATAGAATTAATTGGCTTTTCTTGTCCAATTAGAGTCCTGAATTTACAAATATGTGGCATGACACCTGATGGTGTTGTGGCCAGAATTTCCCACTCTGGTGAAATTGTTCAACCCAAAAACTCAAACCTGTGCAGTTTCACTGCTGATCCACTCATTTCTATTCTTTGCAATTTTCTTTGTATATTTTACAGTATAGAAGGACTTTAATCAAAGGAGAAGAAACAGGCACATAACAGAGTAACAGCATTAAAATAGAGGATATTTAGTGTTGCAACTAAGATTACAAACATACAGGAACCGATGCAGAGTTGCTGGGAAGTAATGCGACAGTTGCCTACACATCTATGTTACCGCACCTCCTCTATCCATACGTTTGGTTTCATAGCCGTCATTCATCTCAGTGTGCACTTGAATCAGCCCTATACTTGATGTAGAAATTCATATGAGAACAGATGGATCAATGTGTGAGCACAAATCTGCATAGCCCACAATTCTGTCTGCACTCCCTCGCTAGGTATGTGCAAACTTCCTATTACCACCACCCAGTTACACCCCTGCAGCTGCAAGAGGAGATGCGACTGAGTTGTAGTGTAGTGCTGGATTAACAAAGGGGAGATGGGGACACTTGCTATGTCAACAGTGTTGGGGGCATTGCGGCATATATGAACTGGGGATACTATGTGGCATAATGTGAACTGGGGCACTGTTTAACACATTTGTGGTGCTGGAAGTATTTACTTACTATAATTTTTAATAATATCGACACCCTACCATGTTGACAGTTTTATTGGTGGAACCCCCACATGTGGTTAATACAATATGAAAGGAAAATTAAAACAAGAATGTTTCTACACTCAGACTGGCCATTTAAGTTTTGAGTGGGACTGGTGTTGTACCTCAAGTATAGAGGTGCCTATCAGAATACCTAATATGAAGCCAGTCACATAGTGGTTTAAAGTCTTGTAACTATTCCACAAACATCTACTTCCAGTAGATGTGTTTGTTTATACATTAAGGGTGAGATTCAAATGATATATCACGCACAATTTCCTTTCTAAAATGATCTCTGTTATCGTGCATATTGCGCCCATAGTAATCAGGTTTAGCTGTGTAAAGGGTTGGGTGCCTCGCTACTTTGGGGGTAGCGAGCTGAAATAATGATACAACGTCCCTGAGGGCAGAAACAGAACGGGTGTGGAAAGGGGTGAAAAGAATTGAATCCCGCCCAAAGATTGCAATTTATTGAGCTACTGTGCAGTAGCTATTCTGTAATAATCAGGGATAGTTCTAGACCATGTAGACCTCAGGGCGAAATTTTCCTTGGCCGCTCCCACCACCACCACACCCTCAGCCCTCCCAATATTAAAAATAGGGACAGTGCACATTGAAGGCTCGTGCCAAAAATATAGGGACGTGGCTTCACGGGGAAGGTGCATTGTCACAGAACAGTACCAATCCACATTACACTGCACAGAAGTTTCTGTTATTCACATAACACCACACAGTAGAAGCCTTTATACATGATATGCCACACATTGGTGCCCCTTATGCATTTTACACCACACTGTAGAGCAGAGGCGTCACTAGTCTCTATGACACCTAGTGCAGCAGTAGGAGCTAGTAAGCGCGCCTTCAGGGCGCGGCAGAAAAGAGAGGGCATGGTCTCATCGGGAGTGGGCATGGCCTCATGGCCTGACCCTGTTTTTGTCACGCCGGGGATCTGGGAGGTGTGGGATACCCCCTGTGACAGTGTAGGCTGCAGAGCCAGCTCCTACGCTGTAGCAGGAGCCTGGTGCTGCACATAATGTTACAGTGCAGCACCCAGCTCTTGTCACTGAGTAGGAGCAGACATTTTGGTGTCACCCCTCAGCAGGTGGCACCCTGGTGCCCCACACCTCCCTTGTGACACCACTGTAGTAGAGGACCTTATGCATGTTATGCCACACAGTAGAGCTCCTTATACATGTTACATCACAGTAGAGCCCCTTTTACACGTTATGCCATGGTATAGCCCTTTATACATGTTATACCATGGTAGAGCCTCTTATATACAGTACGTTACACCACAGTAGAGCAGCTTGAACACATTACAACACAGTAGAACCACTTATACATGTTACACCACAATAGAGCCACTTATACACATTACACCACAGTAGAGCCCTTTATACATGTTACACCACAGTAGGGTCGCTTATACACGTTACACCACAGTGGAGCTGCTTAGACACATTACACCACAGTAGAGCCGCTTATACTTGTTACACCACAGTAGATCCGCTTATACACATTATGCCATGGTAAAACCTATTATCCAGATACATCTCAGTAGAGCCACTATGGAAGTTGCTGTGTTTAACTATTTACTTGTTCAAATGAGATAATTTAAAAACAAACAATATATATCCCTTGCTCAACCTCTGGTCCTCTCACTCCCTGCTAGCCTCTCAGGGCCTGCTTCCTTCTCACCCCCTGTATTTCCCACTCCGCTGTTTGCCTTACTCCACCCCTGCATCTTTCACCTGCATCTCCCACTCTCTCCATCCCATGTACCTGGGAACTGAGGTTCAGGCACTCCTTGCACTCTGCCTTCCTGCAGCACACAAGGGGTTTGAGGGACTTGTCTCCAAGAAAACCCGGAAGCTCATCAACACCATATGGTTGCCTGCATGCCCAGGCTGGTGATCAGGAAAGGGGACCATGGAGCTGGTGTCAGACAGTCTGCGTAGCTCCCCGCGGGTACCCAGCACAACTCCCGCACTGTGCACAGTTTGTAAATGGTGAGGGTGGAAAGAGCAGGCACTGCCGGGTGACTGTGGCTGCACTGTCAGACTGCAGCGCCCCAGGCAGTAGCCCTGCCTGCCCGCCCCTAGTACTACCACTGGTAATACTTTAACTTTGATGTGGCAGCTGACCACTATAGCTACAATTTGGTTGGTCTTTCATACCACAATCTGATGCTTTGAATATTTATCTAAGGTAAATGAAATGTACAGTATAATGGGTGGCTAACAGTAATTCAAGTAAGATCAAAGACTCCATAAACTATAACCATGGTAATTGCCCATTGGTATCCAACAATGTTTTTAGTTATTACCTATGGATAATATTTGAAGGAGAAACCCACCTTGAATTTCATATTTTTAGATCAATCATGGTGGTTCCATGTACAAGAGCAAACCTTTCATGAGAAACTTGCTTCTAACTGCGCTGGTAATTGGAAACTTCTCCGGGACTGATCTGACACCCTGTAGAAGTGGGATAAATACATAATTGAATACACTGTTCAATATATTAGCCTTACTGACTACAATGATGCATACAATCTGCTTTATTAACACATTTCCCTGAGTTATACTTTCAATCAGACTGAAAAGAGTGTTGACCAGAATTATTAGGCCCATGGTGGTAGATGTTTTGCTATGCTTTGTTATGGCACAAATGTAACAAACTTTTGGTTACTGTGATCATTCCTTTTTTTTTTTTTTTTTCATTTAATATTTTTTTTTTTTTTAACATTTTTCAGGTAAGATAAATACATTTATATTCTAGCCCCCAAAGTAATCTATTCTTGTAGAATAATATAATTAAACGGAATAAACAATAAAATAAAAACATTAAAACAATGCAATCCCATAACAATTAACATTAACAATATATTACCTTATCAGGTATTAAAGATATACAATATTTGTTTACACAATGTAATCATTTTCTGGCTACTATATCATGAGAATATTATGTAAACATTAAGTATTCATTTACTATTATATTTAGCTTCTTTTTCATAATCTCCTTTTATTCCTCTCTTCTCAAAAATACTGTTTTGCTTTTGTCTATTTGTAATTTTCTCTTAGAATTTGTCTCTCCATTGTTCTTGGTAGCTAATATAATCTTTTGTACAAAAAACATTTTTTAAACTGTATTTTCTTACTTGAGTATATCGAATTGCTTGTTATACAGTTGACCTTTTTTTCTTATTTTTACATTTATACCAGTGGTTCCCAAACTTTTTGGAATCATGGCACCCATAGAGTATCAGAATTTCTTTCACAGCAGCCCTAGGCCAAATCTTATTGAGATATTTAGAAAGAAATATTAAATTAAGTAAATTGTGTTTATAGGTCATCCTTAGGCTCAGTTATGCAGTGAAGAACAGGATTTGCTTCTTTGTACATATTTTATGATTGGCAGCAGGTTCGGACTGGCCCACAGGGGTACAGGGGGGGCCCATCCCTTCCTCTAGGGCTCAGGTTCCAAACTGTGCACTTGATTATACATATGTTACGTTATACTGCACAGGACATTGTGCTGTTATTCATCGGGTTCATTATCATGCATGCATACCTCCCAACTGTCCCGATTTTGGCGGGACAGTCCCGTTTTTTTTACGGTTTGTCCCGATGTCCCACCCGCGGGTCACAGTATCCCGCGGGTGGGGGGGGGGCAGTTGGGAGATCCCCCCTGCCACTCACTGCTCTGAGCAGAGCAGCGGTGAATAGATGCTGTGCGCATGCGTACAGTGTCTATTCACAGCAGAGAGGGACAGGGGGCATGACCAGCAGCTCTCTGAGCGCTGTTCATGCCCCCATAATGACGAAAACGGGGGCGTGGCTTGCGATCGTGGCATTTGTCACGAGGCCACGCCCCCTAATTTCGGCCGCGCTGCGCTCTAATGTTGGGAGGTATGTGCATGCACTAACAGTGTTTAATATATATATATATACATATATATATATATATATATATATATACATATATATATATATATATATATTTATATATATCTCTCTCTCTCTCTAGGAGCCCAGACCATACACATCTAATGATTAGCCAGATCTCTGTGGCGGCTGGCCACACCCCTAAACATGGGCTCCTACCACTGCATTCGTCTGGTGGGCCCTTCGTGCGCCAGTAGGACACTGATTGGCAGCCACCAGCACTGGTTTTGCCTATTACATTGTCAACAATTAATTTGAATTGGTCCTGGACCACCAACCCAGGGCACCCCTACAAGTTCCCTGAGGCACCCCAGGGTGCCACGGAACACAGTTTGAGAACTACTGATTTATACTATTAAATAGTACAACTTCTCTGCAAATCGTATGCAGGTTAATATACTCTACAGTATGTACTGTACTTTATTTTCTTGTACTTCATTGGTTTAATCACTTGGATATTCTTTGGTAGTGCTTCAATTCATTCTGTGAACTTATCCATTATTAAACTTATATGATGGTTGGGACTTTTATGGTCTATTGCTATTGTTAAGGTTTATTTGAATCAAAAGTTGCTATTATATAGAAATAATGCTAAGCTTTTTCTTGTTGTTTTTCAACTCCATAAATTTAATCATATGTTCGATTTTCAGAAATACTGTTACTGTTGAATAATGAATCAAAACAGTGACGTACTCTCTACTATATAAAGTAGGATAACAACCCCTTACTGTAATTGATAAGGATAGTAGAAATATTTATGTGCAGCCCGGTGCTTTCATACAGGGCATAAAACGCTATAGTTAGTGTTCCAAAATATGTTATTTGACTTCTGCTAGCCATAATCATTTACAATATGGTTAATAGGGATTGGGTACGGGGTTTCGGCACTTAGAATGCCGGCAGTAAGACAAACACCAGCATCCCAACGGCCAGGATCCCGACACTTTTAGGTTAAGTATTCTAACCTTCCCCCTTCACTCCCCCTAACCCTTCCTTCCCGTAGCTTAACCCTAACCTCTTTGCCTCTGATCAGGAAGTTCAGAGTTGCATGCTTAAAAGTGCAGGTGGCTGGATAGCCTTGCAAACACTGCCGGTATGCGGTATGCGGTTATAATACCGCCGAGCGGGATCACGGCGTTCAGCATGCTGACGCCAAAATCCTGCTCACTCTGCCGCCGGCTGCGATGCCAACCCAGAAGTACTATTCCCACTCGTTGTTGTGCTTGCCCCATCCCCCCACCGGCATTCTGCGGGCGGGATCCCAGTATAGGTATGCTGCACGCCGGGATCCCGCCTGCCGGTCTCAACTTCCCATCCCTAGGTATACATGTCAACTTTTTGAAACTCACCTTAGGGGAAGTACGGAGACCGTGATAACACAAATCCTTATCATCATGGCCTTGCTTACTGCTGCTGACTCATTTCAACATACATTGGGGGTGGGACTATGAAGGTCTGTCATTGCTCAGTGGGGAGGGCTATGATTAAGGGGTCTATTTACTAAGCCTTGGATGGAGATAAAGTACCAACCAACCAGCTCGTAAGTGACATTTTCAAACACAGACTGTAACATGGCAGTAAGGAGCTGATTGGTTGGTACTTTATCTCCATCCGCTTGATCTCTCTTCAGGGCTTAGTAAATAGACCCCAAAGTCATTAAGACCCCACCCACTTCTCAGGAAAGAGAAGTACAGTAGGATCTGGAAGGGTAACCTGTGTAGACTCTCTGAAATTCGGGACCCTACCAGACATTTCAAGGGAGTAGGGAACTATGGTTTTGGGATCTAAAAATGTATAATTATGTTTGGTCAGGCTATATTATTCTTTGTAATCCATTCAGTTAAAAGTTACAGTGACAGCAGTTGTCACACAGGCTCATACTGATGCATGGGAGGTAGTTAATTTTCCCACAGTCACAATGTCAACAATGGGTTTGTCGGAAGCATGATGTTGAGCACAATATACCGACAGGGTACTAATGTTAGTTAACCCATTGTATCCTAGTCAGCAGTATAAGTTTAAGCATGATGCTTTATCTTCATGTTTATGCTTACACTGACTTACACCGACACAGTTATAATACTTTGACGAACATTAGTACCATGTTGGCATAGTGTGCTCAACATCACTCTGCCATCAAACTCATTGTTGACATTGGGACTCTCGGCAAAGCATACCAATACACAAAGACAAACACGGGCATATTGATTGAAGCCCAACCAACTGCCTCCTATTACCTTTCTTGGAGCTCTTTTTATGGCCAGCTAAAGATATCTGTCCCATGTGCCCTTGTTATAGCTGGATGTATCCTCCAGGAAGTGCAATAGTGCAATTTCTTGGTTTTAACAAAAAAGTTGTAGCCTTATACTCAGTGGTTTGTGTGCCCATAGGCAGTATGCTGGAGAAGGCCTTCAGCTAATATTTCCCAATTATAAATAAGTAGGTACTTTTGTATATAATCGTCAGGCTGTGGTGTCAAAACTGGCATATTATACAAATATTAAGATATGTTCATGTATTATAAAAGTATTAAAAGTCATCAAAGAATTCTAAACAAAAATGTAAGATGGCATAGACACACTGACACATCAGAGTATAAGTACACTGGGACAGAACAGGACATTACCAGACGCCATATTATATAATGCAACTGTAGCCTCCCAGGAGCCCAGTTCCGATCTGAAGAAGACTCTGATCGGCTTTATTCAGAGATAAGTATGGAGCGCTGTTGGTGCCTGGAGGGATATTGTGGGGATCACAGAGGGTGGGGGTGAACTTCGATCTTCTTATAGTAGCGGTTGTACCCCATGCACTGACATTACTTTCATCACTGCATGCACACAATGTCATACCAAGTGACAGCTAATATCCTTACAGTATAATGGGTATCCGGACTAAAGGTCGACCATGAAAAGGCTGACAGTCATTAGGTCGACCACTAATGGTCGACATTCATTAAGTCGACATGGTCAAAAGGTCGAAATGGTCAATAGGGCGACATGTGAAAGGTTGACAGTGCTTATGGTTGACAGGTACAAAAGGTCAACACACATATGGCTGACACAGGCTTTTGGGGTATTGTTGTATTTTATTCAACGTTTTCATACTTTATCATCCACGTGGACTGTGTTTGGAAATAGTAGCCTGTACCAAGCACAGCGGTAGTGAAGCGAGGTGCCTATCCCGAAGCATGGCGAGCAAAGCGTTACACTAATTGGGATTCCATGTGCTTTGACTGGCGAAAACGACACCAGAAAAAACTTAATGTTGAACTGACCTTTTTTGTGTAAACTTTGTCATGTCGACCTTTACTATTGTTTACCTTTTGACCATGACGACCTTTTGACCCTATCGACCTAATGCATGTCAACCATTAGTGGTTGACCTAATGACCTTTTGCTTGTAGAACTAATGATCCACACACCCATATAATGTGCAGCAAGGGATATGTTATTCCTTATCATTTGTGTGTTCCCATTGAATACTGAAGAGCTGACCTAAGATCCACCTAAGTTGGCATTAATGTTATTTATTTCTTAACCTTTATTAATATAAGTGAAAATAAATAGATTGTAGACTGTAAGCATACAGGCAGGGCCCTCATACCACTTTATTAATTAGTTTTGTTACTTTAATTATTCCCTACTGTACTGTAAATGGCTATGGAGAATGCACAGAATATTATAAATATATTCTAATACATAAATATTGGCAACATCATAATCAGTAATGCTTTACAGCTGTGAATAAAACAAGACTGGATATTAAACAGACATGAGATAAAAGGAAGGATTGTAATAAATAGTTAAATAGTCTGCTGTTCAGTGCAACACCACACAGAGGAGTTTGTTTTAAGACTTCCAGGCTGCCTAGCTAAGAGAACTCATAATTACTTTACACAAAAAGTCATATTGATGCAGATACTATTTAGAGGGGTTTGCACGTAGATTAAAAAACATGAAACCATAAACATACACTATTTGAGGATTTGGGGACAGGGAGGGGGATTGTGCATGGAAGTTTGAGGTTGGCATTTATTTATTTAGGTTGACTCTTAAAGATAAAATACAATTATAATGTAAATATTACTTATGTTATCGTTGGCTAATAGGGTTATGAATAGTGTGTGTTCTTCACATCAGAACATTAACTCTAAGGGTGGTATTCAAATGATATATCACGCCCAATCTCCTTTCTAAAGTGATCTCCATTATCGCGCACATTGTGCCCATAGTAATCAGGTTTAGCTGCGTAACGTGTTGGGTGCCCTCACTACTGCGGGGGTAGCGAGCTGAAATTATTATACCACACCCGTCCGCAGAAACAGAAAGGGTGTGGAAGGGGGTGAAAAGAATTGAATACCGCCATAAGGGTGGAATTCAAATGTTTGAAAAGTCAATTGGGTGTCTGTTTTTTCCTGTCTATTAGATAAGAAAAAACAGACTCCCAACTGACTTTTCAAACATTTGAATCTCCCCCTAAAGGTGCATACACACGGTGAGATATTGACTATGTGCCGATTTTGACTTTGCGATTTCCCTTGAACTCCCCGGAGCCCAGAACTACCGATATTGACTATTTTTACTTGTGATTTTGACTAAGTGGCAATTTTGACTGTACTATGTACTAGATTGTACACAATATAGTCACAATTGCCTTGCCTGTACAGTCAATTTTTTCTTGCAATACTGACCCCACAGGAGCGCGCATCGGTATCGCAAGCTGTATACACATGGGTGGTCATTCCGAGTTGATCGCTCGCTAGCAGTTTTTAGAAGCCGTGCAAACGCGTTGTTGCCGCCCACCAGGGAGTGTATTTTCACTTTGCAGAAGTGCGAACGCCTGTGCAGCAGAGCGCCTGCAAAAACATTTTGTGCAAAACAAGACCAGCCCTGTACTTACTCTTTGTGTGTGTTGATTCTAATGTTGGTGGGTTGGCTTTTGACGTCACACACCCGCCCAGCATTCGCCCAGCCACATCTGCGTTTTCCCTGGCACGTCTGCATTTTTCTAAGCACTCCCTGAAAACAGTCAGTTGACACCCAGAAACGTCCCTTTCCTGTCAGTCTTCTTGCAGCCGCCAGTGCGAATGAAAACGTCGCTAGAACCTGTGCAAAACCACAAAGGACTTTATACTCGTACGTCGCGCGTGCGCATTGCTGTGCATACGCATGCGCAGAAATGCTGATTTTTAGCCTGATCGCTGCGCTGCGAACAACGGCAGCTAGCGATCAACTCAGATTGACCCCCATGGTGCGATTTGCACTAACTTTCCTTCCAATTTTGACTATTTAGTCATAATCGTAAGGTTACATCGCACCGTGTGTATGCACCTTTACATGATTACCATTTTGGTGTATTTGTGTGCATAATCAGTGTTGAAGATCTGTACAAATAAAATGAAAGCAAGGAGCGAGCACTTAGAATCCTTTAATATGTAATGCAATGTTTTGAAATGTAGTTTAGTAACAGACTTGAATCTGATAGACTTTACTATAAATCCTCATTGCAGTTAATACATATTACTGAGCGTTTTTGAAGGGCTTAAAACTGTAAACATTTTCTTAAGTAATTCAATGAGTTGTTTTGGGTACTGGCACAAGACCCTCTTAGGTATGCAGTCACCAGATGTGCACTTAAGACATCTGAGAGTAGCACCGCTCAGGTCTTTAGCACAAGCCAAACTTTTACTTAGTTGCTACCCAGCTACCCTTAAGTCTGCATTTCCCTTGTGTTTGCCTTTGCTTGCAACTCAGTCTTTAGAACATTACGTGTTGCAACAGAGGGGCAAGTGTTTCCTACTATTTGTTCCAAAGCTATGGAGCCATCTGTTAAGTTAAACAGGAAGGTCTGGTTTGTCTCTCTCTCCCGGGTTTGTTTTGCTATTTTGGGAGATTCACTTCTCCCTAAGTAGAAGAGGGCCAGTATGGTCTGACTATGGGACTCATCATACGTTTAAGACCAGAGCTTCTGTTTTACCCATCTGCCAGTGTTTGAGGTGTATATATTATTAATGGAGCAAGCGACGGCTCCTGCTCAGATATGCAGCCTTGCTTGGGCAAATGAGACATTCTTCTGCAAATTGCTTTCGTTTTTGATTGCTGATTGTACGCGTGTCACCAAACTGACTCAAGGTTCATCGATGCATGCTCAGTAAATTAAAAGGAACATAAGTATGGATCAGCCGAGAGAATGAATTCTGTGCCTACAATGACCCAAGGCCATTTAATTTTCTGCTTAATTTTGTTGCAGTCAGTTTGCATTTTGGGTTATTATGCAGTAGGAAATTAACAATAAATAACAAATTTGGTCCTCCTGTGCTACTAATGATATTTCTTTATACATCTTTGTAATTCTGTTTTTCTCTATGAAAGGCTCAAGGTCTGTTCCTGTCTGATACCCAGGCAGGTACAGAAGGAAACAAAGTAAGGGGAGAATATTTTAATAATTTAAGATATTAGTTTATATCCCTTTTAAATAAGTCTTAACAGTCTTTAAAATTTAATTTACAGATAATCAGAGAAACATGGAAACAGATGAGGCGCAGGATATGACCCAAATGTCAGGTGAGGTCATGAAAAACTATTCTAAAAGGCAATATAAACTTATGAAGATATAGTATTCACACTGTTCCAATTAAAAATAATGTTTTGGTTTGTGCAGACGTAAAAGGGAAAATAAATAAAGCAATACAGTTTTGTGCTGTAAGATAGCAGACGGCAGATGTGGGCAGTTGCTCTTTTTGCCTCTTTAACAAGTCAGATGTTACCTTTAGATTTCACTGCAGCTCTGTTAGGCATATAAAGAAAATGATAACCTGTACAGACCGCAACAGAAGCTCCTCCCATATATGTGGTGAAATGCCCTGATGCGATCTTATCAGTGGCGGCTCCAGATGTGGGGAAAATGTCTAAAATTCAAATAGTGGAGCCACACCAATTGCCAGTGAGTCCCAGCCGGAGAAGTTTGGCAACGTTTGGTGTGGCTTCCCCAGAGCCGTAACTAGACACCAAGACACTAGACAGCCGTGCCCCTCCACACAGAGAGAATTGATGCCCCCCATATATAAAATAGGGCCAGTGTATTATGGACTGCGCTGCGGCCCCAAATCTGGCCCATGCTAAAAAGCTGATTCTGATTAAGTAACTGTTATATCACTGACCCTGTCTCTTTTATAAATCAAGGTGTCTCTATTCACTTATCCATTGAAATATGCTAAAGCGAGACTCAAACTCTGGCTGCTATATTTCTTAAGTACCAACATATTTTGCAGTGCTATACATAAGGGGATAGACAAATAGTTATATGAGACATTCAATTAAACAAAAATAATTATTAGGTAGATACTCTGGCCTGGTGACACGCGGGGACACTTGTTCCGGGCCCCAAGGGTCAGAGGTGCTTTGAGGATCAGGCCCCTCTCCTTCCCTGTCTCTTGCTGCTGCTGGTCTCACATGATGGTGACAGTTTGTACAGACTGATAACCAGGAAATCAAACAGAGAAAAGAGGAAGAAGTATCACCCATAGGTGCTGATGTGAGTACAATTCGGGAACTGGGTCACATGCCCACTATACACCATCATCCAGGGCCCTAGAGTATGTGTGAGGGGTCATTTTCCGGGGCCCCGGGTAGTTGCGTTACCAGAGAAGGAGGGGTGGAGTGGACGGGAACCAGTAATCAGTGCCCAGCTTCCACCCTGTGCATCCGCATATACTGACATCATTATAATGTATGTGGGCTGATGTTGGGGTCAGTATTCTGTGCTGGGTACTATGCTGGATGAAGTATAGTCAGGACAGCTGCAAGGTATCTCTGCACCCTAGGCAAAATTTCAGCCTACCGCCCCCACCCACCACCAGTACCCACTTCATAGCTCTTCAGATGAAAGTGTGACCTATGGTGGAGTCGGCCCTGAGTATAGTCTATACAAGGGGGAGGAGGCTGTATTTTCTTTTGGGTGTCATATGGGGGGAATCTGTATTCTGTGCGGGGTATTTGGAAGGTCAGTATTTTGGTTTGTAGGGATTATGTAAGAAGGGGGAAGGGAGCAGTATTCTTGGGCTACACACTGTAGGTAGAGAGATAGATAGATAGATAGATAGATAGATAGATAGATAGATAGATAGATAGATAGATAGATAAGCTGGTTGGGTGGTACTTTGGGGTCTATTTACTAAGCATTGGAAAGAGATAAAGTGGACGGAGATAAAATACCAGCCAACCAGCTCCTAACTGTCATTTTTCAAAAGCAACAAAGCAGTGGAGTATGGGGGCAGAGAGCCCAAGGAGGTGGTGTAGAGTGTACTGTAGGTGGTGTGTGAGAGAAGTAGGTTGTGAGAAGAGGTGGGAGAAGGACACTGCTTACAATCTAAAGAGAAGGGGGGAGATAGGGAATGGGCTAATATAGGGGGAGTGAGCCAGTATAAGGGAATCTGAGGGCAGGAAGCCAGAGTGGTACAGATGGGGGATCCAGGAGGGT
Organism: Pseudophryne corroboree; assembly: GCF_028390025.1. Classification (NCBI taxonomy): domain Eukaryota; kingdom Metazoa; phylum Chordata; class Amphibia; order Anura; family Myobatrachidae; genus Pseudophryne; species Pseudophryne corroboree. The sequence continues at coordinate 350,612,597 of NC_086448.1, read as the reverse complement.
TAGTAGATTATGTGGTGACACGGTTATGTGGTGGATTGGTGCACCTGACGCTATGCAGGCTGAGAGAAAGTCTGATAGAACGAGGAAGATCATTCCAGTGGTAGGGGCAGAATGGGAGAAATCTTGGATTCTGAATGAGATGTAGTAACCAGGGTGGAGGAATCGGTCACTGGGTAATCAGAGCGGGCAGGAGAGAGTGTGTGTGTAGAGATGAGATTGGAGATGTAAAGTGCAGTGGAGTTGGAGAAGGCATTGTATGTGATGGTGAGGAGTTTGAAGATGATTCTGTAAAGGAAGGGAAGCCAAAGAGGGGAGGGAAAGGATGATACAGTAATGCTAGATACACACTAGTAGATATATCTGCAGATCAATTGATCTGCAGATATATCTATGGATGAACCAGGCAGTGTGTTTAACATACACACTGCCCAATCCGTCGGGACTAATGTCACGAACTGGGTGGCCGTTTACATGCGCCACCCAGTTCAGCTGTCAATCTCCGCCGGCTGCTGCAGTATGTGTACGGGCGGTCAGCTGACCACTTGTACACACACAGCGATGCACCAATATATTGGTAGATATATTGGTCATCGGCTGTGCTGCAGGGCCAACACGATATGTCTGTGAACGATGGCGTTCACAGACATATCGTTCGTACACACTGGCCAATGGACCCACGATATATCGGCCGTTAAATAGAACGGACGATATATCGGCCAGTGTATGCCCATCATAAGTCTAGCTTTATAGAATTGATCACTCCACACCAAGGTCTGTAGTTTTACTGCTTTTACATAGAAAAGTCTTTTTTTCAATTACAGTCTGTACAAAATTGGATCTGAGGTTTATCCAATCTACTTTTACTAAGTCACGATTAAATTAAAAACTCTGTAAACTGTTTTACGGTACCTACAGAATAAAAGAGGAATGTGTGGGTATACTGTATTCTTAAATATACTTATCTTTCCTGTGCATGAGGTCCCTGCAGTTGTATTAGTTTGGAAGAGCGGGGGTTCAGATGGAAATAATTCTGTGTGGACTTCTTCTTTACAAAATGATGATTATGTGCAAGGAGTGGGTATAGGTGCATATTGTCTTCTGCCCTTGTATTTATGAGCCTTATAAGGATCTTGGATACAGTGATCTCTGTTGGCACATATTGGTATAGCAAAGTGCCATGGCAGCTGCTCATCCCATACCCTCCATCCCTGTTGGTTCATTAGTGCATGTGCTGTCGCAGAACATTGCCTGTCGGGATTGTGCCGGCGGGATCCCGGTGTCAGTATTCTGACCGCCGGGATACCGTCCGGCGGGATCTCGTACTGATCCCGTGCAGCCAATAGGGGTATGGGTCAGTAACCTACAGACATTGTATTAAATAAATTGGGAAAAATTACTTATATACAGTTATATCTACATATATCTCAAACCCACATTGCCCCAAAAACCTACGTCCCTCCCCTGTAATTTCACCCCACCACCATTGCCCTTAATTCTTCTACAGTTTTTCACTAATTCATAAACCTCTCTGTTGACACACCCTCCAAGACAACTATTGTACTCTTTTTTCATCATCCCGTTCATTATATCCCTCGTCTTCCCTCATCCCTATTTTTCATCACCCCCTCCTTTACTTCCCTTTTTCCTAATAATAATAATAATAATAATAAATGTTTCTCTTTACTCCCTACCTCTGTTATACAACATCCTCCTTAATAATAACAACAACTCACACCTGGTTATTCACTGTGCTGGACTTGGGCATGAAGGGCCCATTAGGGGAATACAGTGGTAGGGGCCCATGCTTAGGGGTGTGGCCAGACTCCAGAGGTAGTGTGGCCAGCCAACATAGAGGCTTGACTAACCATTAGAGTGCATGTCTCGGTTCCTTCATAAATATATATAAAGTAAATACTGCGAGGTCCATGCATGATAATGTACCTGATTGATACCAGCAATGCACTGTAGACATAGGCGTAGGTACAGTAGGTGCAGGGAGTGCGGCTGCTATGGGGCCTGGTCCGCCTCTGGGGCCCTGGCCCTGGCCCTGCACCCACTTATGCTGCACTGACTGAGTCTTGCACTTACCTCCTGAGCTCCATGCCTTCTGCTTATCTAACAATGTACCACTGCGGTGCAGGCACATCTGCTGTCAGTGTCCTGGCTGGCTCCGTCTCTCTGCCCTCACTACATCAGCATCAGTGAGGACGGGTAGAAGGAGCCGGCCGGGACACTGACAGCAGATGTGCCTGCAGCGCAGCGGTACACTGTTAGATAAGCAGAAGGCACAGGACTCAGAAGGTAAGTTCCCGACCGGCACTGAGTAGCGGGGTGCAAGGGCAGGGGAGTTATTTTGGGGTGGAGCCTGGGTTCAGTGCTGGGGAGGGGGTTGGTGCTGAGCGCGAGGAAGGAATCAGACGGCCAGGAAACTGACACCAGATGTCCCTGCATCGGCACACTGACTGTCACTGATAGGAAAACAGAAGTCACGGGGCTGAGGAGGTTAGTTCCGGGTTGGGGTCATGTGTGGGTGAGGAGGGGGAACGGGTGTGTGGGGTCCTGAAGAATGTGCTATGGGGCCCCATTAGCGTTAGCTACGCCCCTGACTGTAGATAATACAAGATAGCCCTGTGTAGCATAAGGTAACATACTGTATGTATAATGTTTAATTTAAATGCATAATCTGGAACCTGGTGTGCCCTTGGGCAGTGGGGCCTACTGGGGGGTTGGGTTCCCCTGAACCCCTGTGAGCCAGTCCAACACTGGTTATTAATCTCCCCCAGCACTGGTAATTTTAAGTAAATTCCTTCTTCTTAATCATAACCCCTGATTTTGATCATTCGTCATCCCCCCTCCCCTTCCATCCCTGCCCAGCATTTATGTTTCCACACCAAGTAGCAGCAGCCGATATAGAAACTGGAGCACAGCCTCTGGCTGCTCTGCCCATATTAAGCCTCTTTTGGTATATGCCTCTTTGTGTTTTATTAGGTTTTTATGTTCTTGTAATGTATGATGTTTGTTGCTCAATGCTGAAACAAGAAGTGTTAAGTGTCTGTCCATTTATCCTCTCCAGAAATAAATGAGAGGTTTCTGTCTTTGAAAATTCGTTTTTCATTCTATTCTAAGATTTGTAAAAAGATTTATGACATATAAAAATATCTTTATTTTTGTGCTTAACATGCCATAGTGACTAGTTTTCCCATTGAATGCAGAGTCACAAGGGGAAGCAGGATTGCATTCTCTGGCGATGTTAGAAGTATATAAGCAAAACAAGCAGTTATTTCTCCATGTGAAAAGCAAAAGGAGAAGTGAAAGTAGATTGCCTGGATAAAGGCAGGTTGTGGTGGAAATTGGATGGGGTATAAGACTACTCCATGACTAATAATTCCCATCCTTAGAACTGTGCTTTTATAATACAGGTTGAGTCTCCCTTATCCAACATTTTTGGGAACAGAAGTATTTTGGATATGGGATTTTTCCGTATTTTGGAATAATTGCATACCATAATGAGATATCATGGTGATGGGACCCAAGTCTAAGCACAGAATACATTTTATGTTTCATATACACCTTAAACACACAGCATGAAGATAATTTTAGCCAATATTTTTAATAACTTTGTGCATTAAACAAAGTGTGTGTACATTCACACAATTCATTTATGTTTCATATACACACAGCCTGAAGGTCGTTTAATACAATATTTTTTAATAACTTTGTGTATTAAACAAAGTTGTGTACATTGAGCCATCAGAAAACAAAGGTTTCACTATCTCACTCTCACTCAAAAACGTCCGTATTTCGGAATATTCCGTATTTCAGAATATTTGGATATAAGGTACTCAGCCTGTATAATAGATAATTATAATATCCAACAAATTTGAAATAACGTTTAATTCAGTTTACTACCATGAAAAACATACCTATTTAATATAATACAGTTGGATGCTACTTGGAAGCCATTTTTTTGTGACATGCAATGAGACGCGGAAAACATAGCCCATGTATCATAAAGGTCAGATCTCATTTGTGAGATCATGTATGTGACCCGCCATACGCCATCACTGTCCACTGTCCAATGGCATAGTAAACTTGTGGCATGCTGTCTTAATTATTGTGTGCTGGCTCTGCTCTCTATATATAATGTTATGCTCCAGTATGGGTGAGACTGTGAACTCAAGCTGGTGAAATGCTGCATTAAAAGAAAACAACTTAGATTCCTTGAACAACAGCTGATCTTATTGGGGTGCATGCAGGTATAAAGACTTGTCTCCTCCAATTCACAAATATGTTCACTGGATCACCTAGTCAGGTTTTATGACCTTACACTGTACCTTTCATAACATACTGTACATATAGAAATAGCAAGTGAACCCCCTTTTAAAGCCTACCACATAAACCTATAGCTGAATGCTTGAAGAGTAAAAGAACCAAGATTTTGGCATGGCCCAGTGGGATTCCATACCTAAACCCCATTGAGATGCTGTAATGGGACCCTATGGAAGGTGTTCATAAATGAATGGCCACATCAATGAACTGGCCGCAGCGGCTGTGCTATTAGCATTGATCTCTGAATCAGCCCCTTAGTACACTACTAGCAAATTAAGATGCAACCTGGGCAAGAAAGCTAAAGAGAAATGCCATATAGTATATGACATCCACATGTTTTCACCCGAGAACTGGTCAATTGGCGCACACAAAAAAAACGGTCTGCAATTGAATTGCCTGATAACACCATCTGGCAATAATTCGCAATTTTTTTGTGCAGTAATTTGTCGCAATCAATTGAATCCCCTCCTTATTACGCTATTAGCAATATAGGATGAAAATTCTGCACAAAGTACTTAAGCATGGGACTCACTACCAGTTGGGCAGAGCCACAGGCATCTCGTGTCACATTGCGCACAAAGTATAGGTGCATGAGGATACATCTGTATTTTGTTGCTATACTTTATAACTTTAGAAATACGCACAAATCAAGCGTATAGATAGAGGTTCTATTGCAGGGGGTGCATTCAATATCCCGGCGCCCAGCATACCAGCGCCGAGATCCCAACCGCCGGGATACCGACACCTATTCCCCCTCTTGGGGTGTCCACAACACTCCTGGATGGAGAATAAATAGCATGGCGCGCATAGCGCGCCACCATACTCGCATCGTGGCAAGTGCAGCGAGCCCGCAAGTGGCTCTCGGAATTCTGACCACTGGGATGACGGGCGCCGGTATATAGATACCAACCCCTGTTGCAGAGGTGCATGCAACTGGCGAATAATGGGGAAGATATGTTAAGCCTGGAGAAGTGATAAAGCAGTGATAAAGAAGTCATTCGTGGAAAAGTGATAACGCACCAGCCAATCAGCTCCTAACTGTCATTTTTCAATCACATAATGATTGGCTGACGCGTTATCACCTTCCACTTATCACTTCTTTAGCACTGCTTTATCATTCTCGAGGCATAATACATCTGCCCCATAGTTCTGTGCAATATGGGAGCAATTACATGGAACTAGGGAGGCCAATCCCGGGCCGTTTTTTCAATCCTCGGGATTATGGTTGGACAATGAGAATATTATCTATTCTGTACTTTATGTAAGAAAAGAAAATCCTATGGGCCTGTGCTGCTGGACCATGAATGTTATTTTATTCTGTGGTATTAGGACTCAGCCAGGGCCCCAACACCACAGGTATAAAATAAATTACATTCATGGCCCAGCACCGGCCCACAAGAAAAAAAAAATATTCTATGGCCCCTGGCTCCAGCCCCCACACATCAATAAAATAACTTTCAGGGCCCCCAGCCAAGCCCTGCCCCCCTCACACACACACACACACACACACACACACACACACACACACACACACACCACAGAGTAACAGGATTTATCATAATCTCACCATCATGATCCAGCCCCACAGGAAAAGAATGCTGCATATTTGCACCCAACCCTTCAGGAATAAAATAGCTTCAATAACTCACCCTGGGCCTCTTCCAGTGACAGTCCTCCTCAGTCTCTCCTCTCACTTGGCGTGGGGCTGCTAAACAACTGGGCTCCCACCTCCTCCAGGCCTGACTCCCGTCCCTCAGAGTCCTGACTCCCACCTCCCTAAATCCAGGGCCAGCTGCCTGGCCAATACTCTACTGATGAGCCCTCTGCGACAGGCTCATCCGCGCCACACCGCCGCTATGATCAGGGCCATCTTAACAGAGTGTAGGCCCCTGGGCAAAGCAATGCACTGGGGCCCCTTCCTATCCTCCAGTGGTAGGGTTGAGGAGTGCTATCAGCAGCAGCTTTTATGTCCCGCGGGCAGTAGGGGGTATTCTATCTTTTGTTCAGCATGTAGGATCTAGAGCAGTAATTTCTGCTAATTACTCGTTTACTGCACAGATGGTGGGAGATGGGGCAGGATGATGAACACTAAACTGTAGAAGGAGGCATTGAATTTGCCCCGGCACATGACTTCCAGGGTGGTAGGTCAGGGTTTAATACGCAGGGGAGGGGTGGATAGTGGAGTGGGCTTAATATCATTTTCTGGTGGGATGGCAGCTTGCTTGACTGCAGATATCTCCAGTTCCTGGAAATAGATTTCTTAGGTTTCAATTAGATAAAAAATTAGAGAGTCCCCCGTTTCATGAGGTACTGGGGACTTGAGGATCAGTGTTCAGGAGCCAGAGCAATCCTCTGACAAAAATATAATATTGCATACCATGCCTGAAGCTGGAGTAGGGGCCAGCTGGTGGAAAGCTGATATATCTGGTTTGGGGCACAATAGAGACAAGCTGCCAGTATGCACCAAAAGGGGAGAGTCCCAGCTTTTGGAGTATACTCTCAGAAAAACTCTAGGTCAGACAGAACCCGAGATATCTGGCTGGAAAGCACAATTAACATGCTCAGATGGGGACCACTGCTTTGAAGTTGAATATCTCAGGTTCCCCAGGTCTGATTTTAAAAAATCTGGTATATCTGGAACAAGGGGGACCTCAGCTATTAGTCTAGGGCCCTTATACTCCTGGGGCCCTTGGGCAAGTGCCTATTGAGCCCATACGAAAAGACGGCCTCTTGCTGTGATGAGCAGAGCAGTCTGCACTGCAGTGTCCACCTCTGCTTAACATGGCTATCGGGAGCTGCTGATGGGAAGAGCTGGTGTGGGACTGCGCTGCGCTGCGTGTCCTCTAACATCATGCGGCACTCTGCACAGCCAGCAGCGTCTTAGTCCAAGTGCTCAGATTCCCAACGCTGCCCGGCACAAATATGAAACCACGCATATGCAGCTCAATACCGAAATCCCGGGATTGGAAGTTTGTTCATATTTCACAAATGTACTGCTGAATACACTATTACAGTGACAGGGTGTATATAACCAATGTTTCAAGATATATACAGTAGTAAGTTTTATTTGCAAAATAACCCTATGGGGCAGTTTCAGTTACTGCGTGGGTAGAGCTCTGGAGTTAATGGTTATTGTTTTTGCAGCTTCTGTGAATTTTATCCTAAACTGGGATGCATTACAGCTCCTTATGCTTACAGAGAAGGTTGAAAGGAGTGTGCAAGCATGGCCCAGTTACAGTAAGAGTATGTTTGTGCATTTGCATGTTTACCGCATGAAAGACATGTGCACCTGTCAGTAAGTTGGATCACTAGCAGGTACTCAACACTGGGTACAAAAGATGATGAAAATCAGGGACCACTTGCGATTAGCTCAGTGCATCTAAATCCCTCTTACTTATACTACTACTATTAGTAGTGTGGCTTCTGCCATCACTTGCCTGCCAACATTTACATTCTTCCCAGTGGGGATTTCAGCACTCACCAATGGGTCTGTTTACTAAGCCTTGGATAGAGATAAAGTGGACGGAGATAATGTTCCAGCCAGTCAGCTTGTAACTACCATGTCACAGGTTGGGTTTGAAAAATGACAGGAGCTGATTGGCTGGTCATTTATCTCCGTCCACTTTATCTCCACCCAAGGCTTAGTAAATAGACTCTCAAAGGCCTAAGTTGTGTCTGCGTGCAAAGCGGGCATGGCCACATGTCTGCTAGGCCATGCCCTGCCGTGACTTTTTTGGGGGGTGACCGTATTCCTCGTCACGCTGGGGGTGAACCACCTGAAACTTAGTGGACACAATGGTGGTCATTCTGAGTTGATCGCAGCCAGCAACTTTTAGCTGCTACTGCGATCAATAGTCTACGCCTATGGGGGAGTGTATTTTAGCTTAGCAGGGCTGCGATCGCTTGTGCAGCCCTGCTAAGCTAAAATAATTTCAAGCAGAAATAGACCAGCCCTATACCTACTTACCCTGTGCGATGGATCCAGCGATGCTGGGGCTGGCTTTGACGTCACTCCTCCGCCCTCCGTTGTCCTGGACACGCCTGTGTTTTACTCACCTCTCCCTGAAAAAGCTCTCCAACGGTCCGGATCCGCCCATCCACGCCTCCTTCCTGTCAATCTTCTTAGCGGTCGCCGCTGCAACCGCTTCCGTCGGTAGCCACGACGTAACCCGGCGACCCCTGTCGCCGGGCAACGTCGGGCACGCGCACTGCGCCCTCCGCACATGCGCATTTCACACCCGTTCGCACCGCAGCGAAAAACCACTACGTGCGAGCCGGTCGGAATGACCCCCAATATGCATTCACGGCTGTTCTGCTAAGGAGAGTAATGGTGCCAGAGTGTCCCTAACCTCCTGACCCTCCCACGGCCCCCAAATAGGGGACTGTCCTACTAAAATCAGAACGGTTGGGAGGTATGCAGTCATATTATTACATTTACATTAGCAATTTGTATGCAGAACAAACGCATACGCCTATTTTATCTTACGTCCTAGAGGATACAGGGGTCCACGTTAGTACCATGGGGTATAGACAGGTCCACTAGGAGCCTTGGCACTTTAAGAAATTAATAGTGTGGGCTGGCTCCTCCCTCTATGCTCCTCCTACCAGACTCAGTTTAGAAAATGTGCCCGGAGGAGCCGGTCACGCCTAGGGAAGCTCCTAAAGAGTTTTCTGCATTTATTTTTCTGTTAGTTTTTTTTCAGGCAGGACTGGTTGGCAGAAGCCTGCCTTCTTCGTGGGACTTACTGTTAGGGGGGGGGGGGGACGGTCCAACCTTCTATAGGGTTAATGGTCCCGTTCCCCGCTGACAGGGTATCTTGAGGGACTTATTCGCAAGCCCCCCCATGGCAAGCGTACAGTCCCGCAGCACGCCGCCACCCCTAACAGAGCCAGATGTAAGAAGAGTGCTGAGTAGATGGCCGGCGTCCCGGTTAGTGGGTCGCTGGCTGTAATGGCGGCATCAGGGTATGGACCTCAGCCAGTATAGAAAAAAACGGGAAGCTACGTGCCATCACAGGGGCGTGGCTTCACTATGAGCGGATCCAGCAGCTCACCAGCCCCATTTTACAGCTTACAGAAATCACAGGATAGCGCAGCTCCTCCAGCGGTAACAGGGGGACTTAGTAAGGGGGAGAGCATTGTAGAATACTAAGCTCTATTAAGGAGCTTAGTTTGGCGACCCAGCTGAGTTTTACTTTAGCTGTAAGGGCGCGGTGTGGCTGGCCCCATCTTCTGTGTCTTCCTGCGGGCTCTGTGTGGGTTAAACTGTGTTTTCACGTAAGTCTACGTACCTTCCTTCCGCAGCATCCCCAGCTAGGAAAACCTACTCTGCTCCAACTCTGCAGTCCTTTCAGACAGCGAAATTTAAAAGTAAATCCAAAGGTTCTTCTACAGCCTTCAAAGGCAATAGAGGTAAACCCAGAAAACCAGCTGCTGCAGGTTCTCAGGAACAGACCTCCGGTTCTGCTTCCTCAAAGCCTTCAGCATGACGGTGGACCGCACTGCCTGGAAGACAGGCAGGTGGGAGCCCGATTACGTTATTTCAGTCACATTTGGGCAACATCATGCCAGGATTCCTGGTTCAAAGACCTTATCGCCCAGGGTTACAGACTGGAGTTTCAGGAACTCCCACCTCACAGATTCTTCAAATCAGGCTTACCAGCTTTACCAGAAGCAAGTATGACTTTACAGACAGCAATTCAGAAACTGGTACAGACTCAGGTCATTGTCTCAGTTCCACTTTAACTACAAAACAAAGGTTATTACTCCAACCTTTTGTGGTTCCGAAACCGGACGGTTCGGTAAGGCCCATTTTAAACCTTAAGTCACTGAACCCGTACTTACGGGTGTTCAAGTTCAAGATGGAGTCTCTGAGAGTGGTGATCTCAGGTCTGGAGGAGGGGGAATTCCTGTTGTCTTTGGACATCAAGGATGCGTACCTTCATATTCCGATTTGGCTGCCTCATCAGGCTTATCTAAGGTTTGCACTACAGGACTGTCACTACCAGTTCCAGGCCCTGCCATTTGGCCTCTCCACTGCACCGAGGGTGTTCACCAAGGTAATGGCAGAGATGATGTTTCTCCTCTGCAAGCAAGGAGTGAACATAATATACTGGACGACCTGATGATAAAAGCACCATCCAGGGAGAGGTTGTTGGACAACATTGTCATCTCAACCCGACTACTCCAGGATCACGGGTGGATTCCGAACCTACCAAAATCTCACCTGGAACCAACACACAGGCTTCCGTTCCTGGGGATGATACTGGATACGGAGGCACAGAAGGTATTCCTTCCGTTGGAAAAGGCATTGGTAATTCAGACGATGGTGCGGGTTGTTCTAAAGCCAACCCGGACATCGGTGTATCTATGCATTGTCCTTCTGGGGAAGATGGTAGCCTCTTATGAGGCACTGTAGTATGGAAAATTTCACACAAGGCCCTTCCAGCTGGATCTGTGTGACAGTTGGTCCGAATCGCACATTCACATGCACCAGAGAATACATCTGTCGCCGAAAGCCAGGATTTCTCTTCTGTGGTGGCTTCAGACTTCTCACCTGACCGAGGGCTGAAGGTTCGGGATTCAAAATTGGAGCAGTCACCCAAGGGAAAAGTTCCAAGGAAAATGGCCATATACAATGCCCTTCTACAGGCATCACATCTTCAAGATCACGCCATTCAAATTCAGTCGGACAATGTGATGGCGGTAACGTATATAAACCACACAGGGCGGAAAGAAGAGCAGAGCAGCAATGTCAGAGGTAACAAGGATTCTCTACTAGGCAGAAAGACACACGGTGGCGTTGTCAGCAATCTTCATTCCGGGAGTAGACAACTGGGAAGCAGACTTCCTCAGCAGACACGACCTCCACCCAGGAGAGTGGGGCCTCCACCCAGAGGTGTTCAGGTGCTTGACACGTCGGAGGGGCATTACACAAATCGACATGATGGCCTCACGTCTCAACAAGAAGCTCCAGCGGTATTGTTCCAGGTTGAGGGACTCACAGGCAGTGGCGGTGGACGCTCTGGCGACCCCATGGGTCTATCAGATGGTGTATGTGTTTCCGTCACTTCCATTGATCCCAAAGATTCTCAAAAGAATAAAAAGGGAAAAGGTTCAAGCAATTCTCATTGCTCCGGACTGGCCAAGAAGGGCTTGGTACGCGGATCTACTGGACATGCTCTTGGAGGATCCTTGGCCTCTGCCTCTTAGAGAGGATCTCCTGCAACAGGGGCCGTTCATCTATCAAGACTTACCATGGCTACGTTTGACGGCATGGAAGTTGAGCGTCAAATTCTAGCCCGGAGAGGAATAGCGGATAAGGTTATTCTGACTTTGACCCAAGCCAGAAAAGGGGTAACGTCTAAGCATTGCCACCGTATTTGGAAAAAAATACGTCTCTTGGTGTGAGAAAAGGAAATTTCCTGTGGTGGAATTTCAACTGGGACGTTTTCTGCTTTTTCTGCAGTCTGGTGTGGATGTGGGCCTGCGCCTGGGCTCCATAAAATTCCAGATTTCGGCCTTATCCATTTTCTTCCAGAAACAATTGGTTTCCCTCCCTGAGGTTCAGACGTTCTTGAAGGGTGTTCTGCACATCCAACCGCCCTTTGTGCCTCCCACAGCACCTTGGGATCCCAAATTGGTGTTGCAGTTCCTCCAATCGGAATGGTTTGAGCCCTTACAGGAGGTTGACGTAAAGTTTCTTACGTGGAAGACCATTACACTGTTGGCAGGTGTCGGAACTGGGGGCATTGTCTCACAAGACCCCTATGTGATTTTTCATGAGGATAGAGCTGAACTCAGAACTCGTCAGCAATTTTTTCCAAAGGTGGTGTCTTTCATATCAACCAACCTATTGTGGTTCCGGTGGTTACCGGCACCTCCTCTACCTCAAAGTCCCTTGATGTTGTGAGGGCTTTGCAGGTGTACGTAAAGCGAACAGCTCGTCACACAAAATCGGACTTGCTGTTTGTTCTTTATGATCCCACTAAAATTGGGTGTCCTGCTTCAAAGCAGACCATTGCATGCTGGTTCAGGCTTACTATCCAGCATGCTTATTCCACGGCAGGTTTGCCATGTCCAAAATCTGTACAGGCCCACTCTACTAGGTCAACGGGTTCTTCCTGGGTGGCTGCCTGGGGGCGTCTCGGCATTGCAGCTCTGCCGAGCAGCTACTTGGTCGGGTTCAAACACGTTTGCTAAGTTCTAGAAGTTCGACACTCTGGCCACTGAGGACCTTCAATTTGGTCAGTCAGTTCTGCAGGAACCTCCGCACTCTCCCACCCGGTTTAGGAGCTTTGGTACATACTCTAGAACATAATAGAAAATAGGATTTTAATTACCTACCGGTAAATCCTTTTCTCGTAGTCCGCAGAGGATACTGGGCGCCCGCCCAGTGCCTCATGTTTTCTGCACAGTTACTTAGTTAAGTATTGTTGTTGGTTCAGCTATTGTTGTTCCTGTTCAAGTTTGGTTAGCATGGCTTTCCTCCTGGTTTGTGTGTGCTGGTTCGAAGTTCACCACTGGCCTTTCAATCCTTCTCTCAAGGTATGTCCATCTCCTCTGGCACAGTTTCTAGACTGAGTCTGGTAGGTGGGGCTTACTGGGAGGAGCCAACCCACACTATTAATTTCTTAAAGTGCCAAGGCTCCTAGTGCACCTGTCTATACCCCATGGTACTAATGTGGACCCCAGTATCCTCTACGAACTACGAGAAAAGGATTTACCGGTAGGTAATTAAAATCCTATTTTTAAAACAAAATTCTGTTGTAAGGCAATGGATGTTTGTATTTATTTGAACATCATTGTGTCAATTTTTAATAGGCTTTTACATGGTAAATGCCAGCACCATTCTACTCCCCACTTACTCTATGCCCCTGGTTACTATCAGATCAAGTTCTCTTATACAAAGCATGTTCCATCAAATGTCATTTAAACGTATGGGTTTGCTATAAGATCTTACCATATGAGTGGTGCTGTGTTGCTGCATTTCAATATATCAGCCTTTATGTATATGCTCTTAATGCATATGGTATCTCCTGTTTGTTACTCAACTTTGCTGTTGCATAAAATGGGATCGGTATGGTATTCCGCCGCATGGGATGCCGAAAGGTCAGAATACCAACATTGGCATCCTGAGTGGTGGAATGCTAGCAGGGGGGCGAGCAGAACGAAGACCCTTGCGGGCTTGCTGCGCTCGCCACAGCTTTTATTCTCCCTCTATGGGTGTCAGTGACACCCATAGAGGGGGAATCACCTACCTCGCAGGTATACCAGCGGCCAGGGCCGGCTCTAGGCACGTTCGACTAGAGCGGCCGCGCGGGGCGCCACCCTTAATGGGCGCCGCCATAGTCGTACCTGGAGCCGGCCCTGTACACTGCAGGCAGCTCTCCCTGCCGTCCCCGGCCTTTCACTGTGTGTGCGCAGCGCGCATTGAGCGCTCAAGCGGCCGGGAACAGTCGGTGCCCTCAGGCTCAGACGGCAGCACTTCCCCTCCCAGCTCCGCCGCAGGTATTGTTGGGAATGGGATCATCGGGCACTGTGTGGGTGCATATCTGTCCATGTGGGGTCATCTGCACTGTAGTGTCATCTGCACTGTGTGTGGGGGCATATCTGTCACTGTGGGGGCATATCTGTCACTGTGTGGGCATATCTGTCACTGTGGGGGCATATCTGTCACTTTGGGGTCATCTGCACTGTGGGGGCACTGGCACTGTGTGTGGGGCATATCTGTCACTGTGGGGTCATCTGCACTGTGGGGGCACTGGCACTGTGTGTGGGGGCATGTCTGTCACTGTGGGGGCACTGGCACTGTGTGGGGGCACTGGCACTGTGTGGGGGCATATCTGCACTGTGGGGGCACTGGCATTGTGTGTGGGGGCATATCTGTCACTTTGGGGTCATCTGCACTGTGGGGGCACTGGCACTGTGTGTGGGGCATATCTGTCACTGTGGGGTCATCTGCACTGTGGGGGCACTGGCACTGTGTGTGGGGGCATATCTGTCACTGTGGGGGCACTGGCACTGTGTGGGGGCACTGGCACTGTGTGGGGGCATATCTGCACTGTGGGGGCACTGGCACTGTGTGTGTGGGCATATCTGTCACTGTGGGGGCACTGGCACTGTGTGGGGGCACTGGCACTGTGTGGGGGCATATCTGTCACTGTGGGGTCATATCTGCACTGTGGGGGCATTTATGTATCTTGCACTGTGGGGGCATTTATGTATCTGGCACTGTGGAGTCATTTATTTATCTGGCACTGTGGGGGAATATCTGCACTGTGGGGGCATATATTTATCTGGCACTGGGGCATTTATGTATCTGGCACTGTGGAGTCATTTATGTATCTGGCACTGTGGGGGCATTTATATGTATCTGGCACTGTGGGGGCATTTATATGTATCTGGCACTGTGGGGGCATTTATATGTATCTGGCACTGTGGGGGCATTTATATGTATCTGGCACTGTGGGGGCATTTATTTATCTGGCACTGTGGGGGCATTTATTTATCTGGCACTGGGGGCGTTTATGTATCTGGCACTGTGGGGGCATATCTGCAGTGTGGGGGCATTTATGTATCGGGCACTGTGGGGGCATTTATTTATCTGGCACTGTGAGGGCATCTATGTATCTGGCACTGCTGGGGGGCATATCGGCACTGTGGGGGCATTTATTTATCTTGCACTGTGGGGGCATTTATGTATCTGGCACTGCTGGGGGGGCATGTCACGTGTATCTGGCACTGCTGGAGGGCATGTCACGTGTATCTGGCACTGCTGGGGGGCATGTCATGTGTAGCTGGCATGGCTGCGGGGCATGTCATGTGTAGCTGGCAATGCTGCGGGCATGTCATGTGTAGCTGGCACTGCTGGGGGGCATATCATATCTATCTGGCACTGCACATTATGTGTATCTGCCAATATACTGGAGACATTGTGTGTAAGGAACACTACTGTGGCTGTTATGTCTAAGGCTGCTAATTGTGTGCGTAGAGGGGGTGTGAAAATATATTTATAGTGTGATAATATATGAGGCCACGCCCACTTCTCCAGGAGGCCACACCCACTTTTCCTGGAGCGCGCGCGGCTTCGGCGCGCGCATAGGGGTGTTTTTTTTTTTTTTGGGGGGGGGGGGTGCTTTTATATTTTCTCGCTCAGGGTGCTAGTAGGCCTGGAGCTGGCCCTGCCAGCGGTGGTATGGTGACCCAGTTGGGATCCCAACATTGGTATATTGACAGCCAGGATCCCGACGAGCGGTATGTTTAATAAAGTTCACTCGGCCAACTCAATTTAATGTCAAGATTATATGACAGTTTTAGTCACATTTTATCTTTGCTCTGTACATTTCTTTCTTTTTTGGGCTGCAAGGGTTGTACATTATTCCATACGGTTTTGTTTACTGTATATTGGTCTGAATTCTTTTTTTTCTAGTAGGTGTTAAGTACAGCTCAGAGTAAATTACACTGCAAGAGGCTTAGGCATATTGTATCACTATGTTTGGGAAATGTAGCACTTACAAGTGGCAGAAAAGCAGCCCAGCCCACACTAACCTCATTTAGCTCACACATCTCTGCCTATTCCGAAACTAATATCTGATGGTAAGAACTGTTGCAGTTGTGAAATGAACAAAGTGAGATATATTTAACGGAACAATATCCGGCACTTCCAGGGAACCAAAAGGCAGAGATGTTATCTGTGCTAACTGGCGTCTTTTGCCTGCAGTGCGCATCAGCTTTCATAAGCTGTCAGCAGAAGTTTGTGCCTGAGCATAAAACATGATGTGCTTTGTGTAGCACTAATGACGGGAAGTGTAAAGCACAGCTGCACATCTCTGCACAGTGGTGCAACCATGTTATCTGTGCTTATGTAGCGAGCTGTGACACTCAGGAGCCACCACCTTCAGTAGATTAAGGGGTCTATTTCTAATTAATTATTTGTGGGATATATAAATAAACAATAAATAAAATAATAAAATTGTCTGATGAGGAGCGACCATCATTGTTCTGACTCCTAAATCTGCCCCTGAATGCACCAGACTGAAAAGTAGGATTTGCCAGAAATTAAGAATTTAAGCATTTTGGTCCAAACAATGGGCCTAATTCAGAGTTGATTGCAGCAGGAAATTTGTTAGCAGTTGGGCAAAACCATGGGGGTAATTCCAAGTTGATCGCAGCAGGAATTTTTTTTAGCAGTTGGGCAAAACCATGTGCACTGCAGGGGAGACAGATATAACATGTGCAGAGAGAGTTAGATTTGGGTGTGGTATGTTCAATCTGCAATCTAATTTGCAGTGTAAAAATAAAGCAGCTAGTATTTACCCTGCACAGAAATAAAATAACCCACCCAAATCTAACTCTCTCTGCACATGTTATATCTGCCTCCCCTGCAGTGCACATGGTTTTGCCCAACTGCTAAAAAAATTCCTGCTGCGATCACCTTGGAATTACCCCCGATGTGCACTGCAGGGGGCAGATGTAACATGTGCAGAGATATTTATATTTGGGTGGGGTGTATTCAAACTGAAATCTAAATTGCAGTGTAAAAATAAAGCAGGCAGTATTTACCCTGCACAGAAACAATATAGGGGGTAATTCCAAGTTGATCGCAGCAGGATATTTTTTAGCAGTTGAGCAAAACCATGTGCACTGCAGGGGGGATGGGGGGGGGGGGGGGGGGGGATCAGGTATAACATTTGCAGAGAGAGTTAGATTTGGGTGGGCTATTTTGTTTCTGTGCATGGTAAATACTGGCTGCTTTATTTTTACACTGCCATTTAGATTGCAGTTTGAACTCACCACACCCAAATCTATCTCTCTCTGCACATGTTATATCTGCCCCCCCCCCCTGCAGTGCACATGGTTTTGCCCAACTGCTAAAAAATTTCCTGCTGCGATCAACTTGGAATTACCCCCATAACCCACCCAAATCTAACTCTCTCTGCAAATGTTATATCTGCCACACCTGCAGTGCACATGGGGGGTAATTCCAAGTTGATCGCAGCAGGATTTTTGATAGCAATTGGGCAAAACCATGTGCACTGCAGGGGAGGCAGATATAACATGTGCAGAGAGAGTTAGATTTGGGTGGGTTATTTTATTTCTGTGCAGGGTAAATACTGGCTGCTTTTTTTTACACTGCAAATTAGATTGCAGATTGAACACACCCCACCCAAATCTAACTCTCTCTGCACATGTTATATCTGCCTCCCCTGCTGTGCACATGGGCCCTCATTCCGAGTTGTTCGCTCGCAAGCTGCTTTTAGCAGCATTGCACACGCTAAGCCGCCGCCTACTGGGAGTGAATCTTAGCTTATCAAAATTGCGAACGAAAGGTTCTCAAAATTGCGAATAGAAATTTCTTTGCAGTTTCTGAGTAGCTCGAGACTTACTCTTCCAGTGCGATCAGTTCAGTGCTTGTCGTTCCTGGTTTGACATCACAAACACACCCAGCGTTCGCCCAGACATTCCTCCTTTTCTCCAGCCACTCCCGCGTTTTTCCCAGAAACGGTAGCGTTTTTTCACACACTCCCATAAAACGGCCAGTTTCCGCCCAGAAACACCCACTTCCTGTCAATCACATTACGAGCACCAGAACGAAGAAAAAACCTCGTAATGCCGTGAGTAAAATACCAATCTTCATAGCAAATTTACTTGGCGCAGTCGCAGTGCGAACATTGCGCATGTGCAATAAGCGGAAAATCGCTGCGATGCGAAAAACATTACCGAGCAAACAACTCGGAATGACCACCATGGTTTTGCCCAATTGCTAACAAAAATCCTGCTGCGATCAACTTGGAATTACCCCCCTGGATTTGCCCAACTGCTAACAAATTTCCTGCTGCAATCAACTCTGAATTAGGCCCATTGGGGGTAATTCTGAGTTGATCGCAGCAGGAACTTTGGCCCTCATTCCGAGTTGTTCGCTCGTTGCCGAGTTTTGCTATATTGCGATTAGTCGCTTACTGCGCATGCGCAAGGTTCGCAGAGCGCATGCGCTTAGTTATTTTACTCAAAAGTTAGGTATTTTACTCACGGCATAACGAGGATTTTTCATCGTTCTGGTGATCGGAGTGTGATTGACAGGAAGTGGGTGTTTCTGGGCGGAAACTGGCCGTTTTATGGGTGTGTGCGGAAAAACGCTGCCGTTTCTGGGAAAAATGCGGGAGTGGCTGGAGAAATGGGGGAGTGTCTGGGCGAACGCTGGGTGTGTTTGTGACGTCAAACCAGGAACGAAACTGACTGAACTGATCGCAGTGGTCGAGTAAGTCCCGAGCTACTCAGAAACTGCAAAGAAATTTCTATTCGCAATTATGCGAATCTTTCGTTCGCAATTCTGCTAAGCTAAGATTCACTCCCAGTAGGCGGCGGCTTAGCGTGTGCAAAGCTGCTAAAAGCAGCTAGCGAGCGAACAACTCGGAATGAGGGCCTTTGTTAGCAGTTGTGCAAAACCATGTGCAGTGCAGGGGAGGCAGATATAACATGTGCAGAGAGAGTTAGATTTGGGTGTGGTGTGTTCAATCTGCAATCTAAATTGCAGTGTAAAATAAAGCAGCCAGTATTTACCCTGCACAGAAACAAAATAACCCACCCAAATCTAACTCTCTCTGCACATGTTATATCTGCCTCCCCTGCAGTGCACATGGTTTTGCCCAACCGCTAACAAAGTTCCTGCTGCGATCAACTCTGAATTACCCCCATTGCACTGTCCCTCTAAAAGAATCATAGTACCTGGGAGATGGATGTTGTGCAAATGATTTGTTTTTGACCCATGTCCCTCATTCCGAGTTGATCGCTCGCTAGCTGCTTTTAGCAGCAATGCAAACGCTAAGCCGCCACCCTCTGGGAGTGTATCTTAGCTTAGCAGAAGTGTGATCGAAAGGTTAGCAGAACAGTGCTGATTTTTTCAAGCAGATTCAGAGTAGCTTCAGACCTACTCCTACCTTGCGATCACTTCAGTCTATTTAGTTCCTGTTTTGACGTCACAAACACGCCTTGCGTCCGGACAGCCACTCCCCCGTTTCCCCAGGCACGCCTGCGTTTTCATCTGGCACGCCTGCGTTTTTTAGCACACTCCCGGAAAACGGCCAGTTACCTCCCAGAAACACCCCTTTCCTGTCAATCACTCACGATCAGCCGAGCGACTAAAAAAGAGTCGCTTGACCTTGTGTAAAACTACATAGTTTTGTGTGAAAGTACTTTGCGCGTGCGCACTGCGGCCCATACGCATGCGTAGAACAGCCGATTTTTAGCCTGATCGCTGCGCTGCGAACAACGGCAGCTAGCGATCAACTCGGAATGACCCCCCCCCATGTCAGTAGCCTTTTGGTAAGTGTCTAAAAGCAGTTGGGTGTGCTGTGGTTGTTTGTTAAATACTTGGAAGGAAATAATTCATTACTCTACTACTATTATTATTATTATTATTATTATTATTATTATTATTACTACTACAACTGCTGCTACTACTACTATCAGTGCACTATACTGCCATATTTTTATTTTATTTGAACTGTTATTCTTATGATCTGACTTGTCACCACACAGGAAACCAAAGTCCTGCAATAAGTGAAGGTTTGGATGACAATGATGAACCCATGCCTTTGCCTGAGGATCTCTCCACCAATGCAGGGTCACAACAAGCATCCAAAAATGACAAATCTAATGGTAAGATACATACAGTTTGCTCACAATTTACTGAGATCTTGTCTGGAAATAAGTAGGTTTTCTAGATAATCCTATATAATAAAAGGCTAAGGGGTCTATTCATGAAGCAGTGAAAAGAGTGGAGAAGTGAGCCAGTGAAGAGGTTGCCCATGGCAACCAATCAGTGCTGAGGTAACATTTATAAAGTGCATTCTATAACATTATACGCAGCAGCTGATTGGGCAATTTATCCACTGGCTCACTTCTCCACACTTTAGACTGGTTCATGAATAGACCCCTAAGGCTGCTCCTCACCTTTATTATGTGCGACGACGGCCGCTAGAAGCCGCCACGCGGACAAAATGACTCCGTTGTGTGCTGAAAGTGAAAGTGATACTGCAGGGAGATGTTACAGCCTGTTGCTAATTAATTCAAAATACTGATCTGTTTCACACTTGCTGCATATAGGTGGTCATTCCAAGTTGTTCGCTCGCTGCTAATTTTAGCAGAATTGCTAATAGGCTAAAAAATCCGGCAGTTCTGCGCATGTGTATGCACAGCAGGGCGCATGCGCTAAGCAATTTTACACAAAACTATGCTATTTTACTCATGGGCGAACTAAGCTTTTCAGTCGCTCTGTTGATCGGAGAATGATTGACAGGAAGTGGGTGTTTCTGGGTGGTAACTGAGCGTTCTCCAGGGAGTGTGCTAAAAAACGCAGGCGTGCCAGCAGAAAACGCAGGAGTGGCTGGAGAAACGGAGGAGTGGCTGGCCGGACGCTGGGCGTGTTTGTGACGTCAAACCAGGAACTAAACTGACTGAGGTGATCGCAATCTAGGAGTAGGTCTGGAGCTACTCAGAAACTGCAAGGAAATACTTAATAGCAGAATTGCTAATCTTTCATTAGCAATTCTGCTATGCTAAGATACACTCCCAGAGGGCGGCGGCTTTGTGTTTGCATTTCTGCTAAAAGTATCTAGCGAGCGAACAACTCGGAATGACCACCATGGAGAGAGGGTGCTGGGGAGAGAGAGAGAGTGGGGGTAGGGGTAGGTTTTTGGTGTGGCAGTTGCCATTTATAACTACCTACAGATGGAGCTGCGCTCATCTAATGTGGCTCCATCGCAAACATGCACTCCCAGTGCGGCTAGGCGATCCGGCGCCTAGCCACACTACGGGAGTGCACAGAGACGCTCCCATTGCAGTGAATGGGGTGCGTGCGCGTTTCACATGCACGTGCATTCCAGACGCTGCGATAGACGCGCCTAGGTGGGCGCGCCCCAGCACAGCGTGGCTCCATCTGTATATAAAACGCTGCTTCTCACCTCTATGGTGCTGCCAGCCACTGGAGGGCACCAGGCGGAGCTCCCTTAGGGACATAGACACACACACACACCCTATTTACTCTGTACCCCCACCATATACTGCCCCTATATACACTGCAACCCCGTACCCCTCCATGTAGTGCCCCCTATATACAGGGAACCCCACTCCTCCATATACTGCTCCCACCATATACCGTGTACTCTGCACCCCCTCCTCCATATACTATGCTGCAACCCCAGGTTACTTGCCATCCGGGACTTAGCAACAAGTAGCAGCAGTAACCAGGAAACGGATGCAGGAACCACCAGATGGTCCCACAGCGCTCAGAGCAGAGGCACCGTGGACATGTGTGACCACTTACCGGTGGGGGAATAATGTGAATCAGTCCGGCAGAAAGGGGTGAGACCCTGTGAGGGGTGAGCAGTGAGGTGACAGGAGGAGGAGGTGTCAGTGCTGGGGCTGCAGATGATGTGGGTGAGGAGAAGGCAGATAACCGGCTCAGCTGCTTTATATACACTGCGTGCCGGTGGAGGGCCAGGGTCCTGTACTCGCCCCTCCCACACCCCGCAAAGGCCATGCCCAGAACCCTCCGGCCAGCTGCTGGTGGCTACTAGTGTCCACTACTCACAGTGTACGCTTAGTTTGTTACTGGTCATTAATTGTCAGTGAGCACTTGCTACTACCCTATATTAGGTGCTTAAGATACACTTCTAAAAAGGTGTATATTTGTGTAAGCCACTCTGCATAGACCACCACTGCATCCTCAATGAATTCTGCCTACATGAGAAAGCCCCGGTAAAACCTATTTATACCTCTTCATAATGTACATTCAGTTCTGTGTATAACATTTTGCTTTTTCCGAGATTGTTTTGCACCTGAGCACAGAGATTCCGAGATAGTTCTTCGGGCTAAATCACAGCCCACTTTGTCTATTCATGAAGCAGTAAAAAGAGTGGAGAAGTGAACCAGTGGAGAAGTTGCCCATGGTCAGGGACAGATTAACAATGGGGCGGATGGAGCTCCAGCTCCAGGCCTCCACTTAAAAATAGGCCCATCATCATGGTAGCATGATGATCACTAGCCACCAGCTGTGTTGAGATAACATTTATAAAGTGCATTCTATAAAATTATACGTAGCAGCTGATTGGTTGCCATGGGCAACTTCTCCACTGGCTCACTTCTCCACTCTTTTCACTGCTTCATGAATAGACCCCATAGGGGGACATGTACTAATCAGTAATATAAGTGAAGTGAGCCAGTAGAGAAGTTGCCCATGGCAACCAATCAGCTGCTCTGTATATGTTTATAGTATGCAAATTATAAATGTTACGTCAATGCTGATTGGTTGCCATGGGCAACTTCTCCACTGGCTCACTTTAGTTTAATCACTGCATAGTACATGTCCCCTGTAGTCTTCTATAAACAATTGTTCTGGTTAATTTCCAACGGTATGTTTGGCCATCATTAAGTTATAAATGTGTTAAGAGAGCTGTCTTTTATTTCAGTTCTTTATTTGCTTTTCTTAATATTAACACAGTGGTTTGTTTTCAACGAACTGCAGGATAGGTGTATTTTATGCAAGAAGGAATCCATTAAAAATAAAGTCACTTCCAATTTGGTATATCATTAACTTTTTCTAGCTGCAGAACTGTGAGTACTCTTCACAACCACAATTCTGTCAGTCCCCCTTGGCAAATGCCCAGATCTCAGGAAAGTTTGGACACATATGCAATGATGTTAGACGTATGTGTCTTTGTTTCCATAAAATGTGGATTTCTGTACTGTGCATGTACACACAAAAAAGGCTTACGCTACTACCCATATACAGATTCATACACTTACAGCATCATATGTCTAAAGACAGGGCCATCTTAACAGCATTGTAGTAGGCCCTGGGCATAGCAATGTGCTGGAGCTCCTACCTACACATTCATAGGAAAGTATAAAACAAGTGCATAACTTACCCCCCCCCTACGATCGCGCCGTCTTTCTCTATGCTTCCATATACTGAATGACTGTTAGCACTCTGATTGGTGGATAGCTCCAGCCGTCCACCAATCAGCATGCTGACAATCATTCACTGTCTGGCTGCAGGATGGGAGGCAGGAAAAGAAAGATGCCTGGCCACTCTGATTGTGTGTAATTCACAATCAGAGCAGCTGGGGAGCATCTTTCTCTGCTTGTCCCTCATCCTGCTGTCCTATGCACAAAATGCGAGGCCGCACACTATTCATTCCCCAGCACTTTCCAGTATAGTGTTCCCTGTTTCTTCACAGTTATACAGGGGCTTGGCTGTATGTCAGCTGGTCCGAAGCAGGTGATTGCAGGAGCAGAGTATGATGAGGGGGTGGGGGTATGTCTCAGTGGTACTTCAGTACAAAGTGACCTGCAGGTGCTGAGCATACACCCAGGGGCATAATGAGGGTGGCTCCAGTCACCATAAAAGTTAGAGGGTGCACCCCCCTGTCCTGCTGTGCTGCAGACCCCTGTACAGCCAGCCGCAGAGCAGGAGGAGCAGTGGGAGCGCACGCTGACTTGGAGACCAAGTAGGGTACAGGGCAGGCCAGAGGTGACAGCAGGAGATACTGAAAGCCGGCACATGCTGGAACTCTGCCCGTCCTCATTATATGTCTCACTGCTTGTAGCTGTGCAGCAGGATTCTTCTGTTCTGCTGCCCCACTCTCTGCCCCAGTTGTGCATAATCTTTCTCTGCCCCAGCTTTTACATCATCTCTTTCTTTCCTGGAAGCTGCAGCACGTCTCTACTTCAGATGCTGCAGCACCTCTCTGTGCCCTAGCTGCTACAGCACCTCTCTCTACATTGATGCTGCTGCACCTCTCTCTGCCCTAAAGCAGCTTTGGTGCTTTATTTTCATTGAGAGTTTTGGGGGGTCACATTTGGGGCATTGTTTTCATTGAGGCATTAGGAGATTATCAGATCTGGGCGGTCAGTTTTGGGGTATTATTTCCATTGAGAGATTGGGAGGGTTATGAGGTCTATGGGAGGTCATATTTGAGGCATTATTTTTATTAAGGAATTAGGGGGTTGTGAGGTCAGGTCAGTCGGGGCATACATAGTGTTTATATTTAGCAACTATAGCGGCTTTACTGTTGTGTAATGTGTATAAGGGGCTCTACCATGGCATAACATGTATAAGGGGCTCTACCATGGTGTAATGTGTATAAGGAGCTCAACTGTGGCGTAACATGTATAAGCAGCTCTACTGTGTGGCGTAACATGTAATAGCAGTAAAACTGTGTGGTGTTATGTGAATAACAGGAACTACTGTGCAGTGTAATGTCAATTAATACTTTTATGTGGCCATGCCCCTTCCCATGAAGCCACGCCCCTTTAGTTAGCCCTAGGAGCGCACTATCCATATTTTAAACATGATGGGCACACAAAGGAAACAGGAAACTTTCGCCCTGAGCTCCACAAGGTCTAGAACCGGCCCTGTCACCAATGAAGGATTTTTAAATATTATTTATAAATGTGCAGCAACCATTCACCCACCAGGTTTAATCAATCTAGTGCAAGTTCGACACAGATGGAAAAGTCTTCTTGGTTTGTATGGCTTCCTGCTTACTTGCACTATTATCCCTATTAACTAATACCAATAGGGCTGCTATAATATGACTTTAATCAGGGACACAAATGAATTACACAGGTTCTGTCGTTGGTTGATTTATTAGTCTTGATTTGCACCTCAATAAGTTTGCTTTGCACCTCAATTTAATCAGAAACAGAACCTATGAAATTCATGTGTGTTCCTTATTAAAGAGATCTTATTGGAACCTTAAATACAGTACTACCCACAATCTGGAAATTGGTTAAATCACTGCTTTTGGTTTTTTCTTTATTTTATATAACATCAAGTGCAGGGGCGATGCTCTGCCTCTTTACACCCGATGCGACGGGTTAGAAAAGGGGCGTGGCTTCACTGGTCATGGCGTGGCTTCTCGGGACGGGGCGTGGCTAGCCGTCCCGACACCCGTTTTCATTACGCCGGGAGTCCGGGAAGAGCGGGCTGCCCCGGGGAGTGCTCTTTCTGCAGTGCCGGCTCCTGCTCAGTGACACTGTAACCCTACTCGGGTTGCTGGACTGTAATGTTACAGTGCAGCACCTGGCTCCTGTCACTGAGCAGGAGCCGTCACTTTGGTGTCACCCCTCAGCGGGCCGCACCCCCCGCACCCCTTTCTGACGCCAGTGATCAAGTGGTGATTAATGAAATAGTTAAATATAAATTAAAGGGTCAAAGCTGCAAAAATGTGCATCCATTTCTCTGACGTCCTAGTGGATGCTGGGAACTCCGTAAGGACCATGGGGAATAGCGGCTCCGCAGGAGACTGGGCACAACTAAAGAAAGCTTTAGGACTACCTGGTGTGCACTGGCTCCTCCCACTATGACCCTCCTCCAGACCTCAGTTAGAATCTTGTGCCCGGCTGAGCTGGATGCACACTAGGGGCTCTCCTGAGCTCCTAGAAAGAAAGTATATTTTAGGTTTTTTATTTTACAGTGAGATCTGCTGGCAACAGACTCACTGCAGCGTTGGACTAAGGGGAGAAGAAGCGAACCTACCTGACTGGAGATAGTTTGGGCTTCTTAGGCTACTGGACACCATTAGCTCCAGAGGGATCGAACACAGGACCCGACCTCGATCGTTCGGTCCCGGAGCCGCGCCGCCGTCCCCCTTACAGAGCCAGAAGCAAGAAGTGGTCCGAAAAATCGGCGGCAGAAGACTTCTGTCTTCAACAAGGTAGCGCACAGCACTGCAGCTGTGCGCCATTGCTCCTCATGCACACCTCACACTCCGGTCACTGATGGGTGCAGGGCGCTGGGGGGGGGCGCCCTGAGCAGCAATATAAACACCTTGGTTGGCAAATCATCACAATATATAGTCCCAGGGCTATATATGTGATAAATTACCCCTGCCAGAATTCCTTAAAAAAAGCGGGAGAAAAGTCCTCCGAAAAAGGGGCGGGGCTTACTCCCTCAGCACACTGGCGCCATTTTTTCTTCACAGTGCAGCTGGAAGACAGCTCCCCAGGCTCTCCCCTGTAGTTTTCAGGCTCAAAGGGTTAAAAAGAGAGGGGGGGCACCAAATTTAGGCGCAATATTGTGTATACAAGCAGCTATTGGGGGAAAAATCACTCAGTTATAGTGTTAATCCCTGCATTATATAGCGCTCTGGTGTGTGCTGGCATACTCTCTCTCTGGGCGGGATGTACTAAGCGGAAAATGCGGTAAACTCCCTGTTTACCGCATTTTCCTGATGTACTAACCCCCGGCCGTCAGGACAGCGCCGCGGCGGGGTACGCCAGCTTTAGCTGGCGTACGTCCATAGAAGCCTATGGGCTTCTCTCCGCGCACTGTGTGAGGGATCCGATCGGATCCCTCCCAGCATGCCCTGCGGCCGCCCCCGTCACCCCGCGCATGCGCAGACTGACTCCTGGGGCCGAATCCCGGAAGTCAGGCTGCCGCTGCGCATCGCGGAGGACAGCTCTTATCGGAAGAGCTGTCCTCCGCAATACTGATCGCATATGTTAGTACATATGCGATCAGCATCGTGGCGCAGGGCGGCGATGGGCGGCGATGTACATTAGTACATCCCGCCCTCTGTCTCCCCAAAGGATTTTGTGGGATCCTATCCTCAGTCAGAGCATTCCCTGTGTGTGTGCGGTGTGTCGGTACGGCTGTGTCGACATGTTTGAGGATACGTGGAGGCGGAGCAGATGCCGATAAATGTGATGTCGCCCCCTGTGGGGCCGACACCAGAGTGGATGGATAAGTGGAAGGTATTAACCGACAGTGTCAACTCCTTATGTAAAGGGCTGGATGACGTAACAGCTATGGGACAGCCGGCTTCTCAGCCCGCGCCTGCCCAGGCGTCTCAAAGGCCATCAGGGGCTCAAAAACGCCCGCTACCTCAGATGGCAGATACAGATGTTGACACGGAGTCTGACTCCAGTGTCGACGAGGTTGAGACATATACACAATCCACTAGGAACATCCGTTGCACTCCGCAATGAAAAATGTGTTACACATTTCTGACATTAACCCAAATACCAAAAAAAAAAAAAAAAAAAGGGGGTTTTATGTTTGGGGAGAAAAAGCAGCCAGTGTTTTGTTCCCCCATCAGATGAGTGAATGAAGCGTGGGTTCCCCCGATAAGAAACTGGTAATTTCTAAAAAGTTACTGATGGCGTACCCTTTCCCGCCAGAGGATAGGTCACGTTGGGAGATATCCCCTAGGGTGGATAAGGCGCTCACACGTTTGTCAAAAAAGGTGGCACTGCCGTCTTAGGATACGGCCACTTTGAAGGAGCCTGCTGTTAAAAAGCAGAAGGCTATCCTGAAGTCTGTTTATAGACACTCAGGTACTATACTGAGACCTGCAATTGCCTCAGCATGGATAGTGCTGCTGCAGCGTGGTCTGATACCCTGTCAGATAATATTGATACCCTATACAGGGATACTATTTTGCTAACCATAGAGCATATTAAAGACGTCGTTTTATATATGAGGGATGCACAGAGGGATATTTGCCGGCT
Organism: Pseudophryne corroboree; assembly: GCF_028390025.1. Lineage (NCBI taxonomy): Eukaryota > Metazoa > Chordata > Amphibia > Anura > Myobatrachidae > Pseudophryne > Pseudophryne corroboree. The sequence goes on along the minus strand of NC_086448.1, from coordinate 350,584,751 downwards.
GGCATCCAAAAGTTAATGCAATGTCCATTCTGCCAGGAGGGTATTAGGGACCCGGCAGTGGACAGGTGATGCTGACTTTAAAAGGCACATGGAGATTCTGCCTTATGAAGGTGAGGAATTGTTTGGGGATGGTCTCTGGGACCTCGTATCCACAGCAACAGCTGGGAAGAAAATTTTCTACCTCAGGTTCCTCATTGCCTAAGAAAGCACAGTATTATCAGGTACAGTCCTTTCGGCTTCAGAAAAGCGAGCGGGTCAAAGGCGCTTCCTTTCTGCACAGAGACAAGGGAAGAGGGAAAAAGCTGCACCAGACAGCCAGTTCCCAGGATCACAAATCTTCCCCCGCTTCCTCTGAGTCCACCGCATGACGCTGGGGCTCCACAGGTGGAGCCAGGTGCGGTGGGGGCGCGTCTCGGGAACTTCAGCGACCAGTGGGCTCGCTCACAAGTGGATCCCTGGGTTCTGCAAGTAGTATCACAGGGAGACAAGCTGGAGTTCGAGGCGACTCCCCCTCGCCGTTACCTCAAATCAGCCTTGCCTGCTGCCCTCGAGGAGAGGTAGTACTGGCGGCAATTCACAAGCTGTACTTCCAGCAGGTGATAATCAAGGTGCCCCTCCTTCAACAAGGCCGGGGTTACTATTCCACAATGTTTGTGGTACCGAAACCAGGCGGTTCGGTGAGACCCATTCTAAAATTGAAATCCTTGAACACTTATATACGAAGGTTCAAGTTCAAAATGGAATCGCTCAGGGCGGTTATTACAAGCCTGGACGAAGGGGATTACATGGTATCACTGGACATCAAGGATGCTTACCTGCATGTCCCCATTTACCCTCCTCACCAGGAGTACCTCAAAATTGTGGTACAGGACTGTCATTACCAATTCCAGACGTTGCCGTTGGTCTGTCCACGGCACCGAGGATATTTACCAAGGTAATGGCCGAAATGATGATACTCCTTCGAAAAAAGGGAGTTTTAATTATCCCGTACTTGGACGATCTCCTTATAAAGGTGAGGTCCAGGGAGCAGTTGTTCGTCGGAGTAGCACTATCTCGGGAAGTGCTACAACAGCACGGCTGGATTCTAAATAGTCCAAAGTCGCAGCTGGTTCCTACGACGCGTCTACTGTTCCTGGGTATGGTTCTGGACACAGAACAAGAAAAAAGGGTTTCTCCCGGAGGAGAAGGCCAAGGAGTTGTCATCTCTAGTCGGAGACCTCCTAATACAAATACAGGTGTCGGTGCATCAATGCACGCGAGTCCTGGGAAAGATGGTAGCTTCTTACGAAGAAATTCCATTCGGCAGGTTCCAGGCAAGGATCTTCCAGTGGGATCTGTTGGACAAGAGGTCCGGGTCGCATCTTCAGATGCATCGGCTGATAACCCTGTCTCCAAGGGCCTGGGTGTCGCTGTTGTGGTGGCTGCAGAGTGCTCATCTTCTAGAGGGCCGCAGATTCGGCATACAGGACTGGATCCTGGTGACCACGGATGCCAGCCTTCGAGGCTGGGGGGCAGTCACACAGGGAAGAAACTTCCAAGGACTATGGTCAAGTCAGGAGACTTCCCTACACATAAATATTCTGGGACTAAGGGCCATTCACAATGCCCTAAGTCAGGCTAGACCCCTGCTTCAACACCAGCCGGTGCTGATCCAGTCAGACAACATCACGGCGGTCACCCATGTAAACCAGCAGGGTGGCACAAGAAGCAGGATGGTGATGGCAGAAGCCACAAGGATTTTCCGATGGGCGAAAAATCATGTGTTAGCACTGTTAGCAGTGTTCATTCCCGGAGTGGACAACTGGGAAGCAGACTTTCTCAGCAGGCACGACCTCCACCCGGGAGAGTGGGGACTTCATCCAGAAGTCTTCAAAATGATTGTACACCGTTGAGACAGGCCACAGGTGACGTGATGGCGTCACGCCTCAACAAAAAGCTAAAAAGATATTGCGCCAGGTCAAGGGACCCTCAGGCGATAGCTGTGGACACTCTGGTAACACCGTGGGTGTACCAGTCGGTGTATGTGTTCCTTCCTTTGCCTCTCATACCCAAGGTATTGAGAATACTGAGAAGGAGAAGAGTAAGAACTATACTCATGGTTCCGGATTGGCCAAGAAGAGCCTGGTACCCAGAACTTCAAGAAATGATCTCAGAGGACCCATGGCCTCTGCCGCTCAGACAGGACCTGCTGTAGCAGGGGCCCTACCTGTTCCAAGACTTACCACGGCTGTGTTTGACGGCATGGCGGTTGAACACCGGATCCTAAAGGAAAAAGGCATTCCGGAGGAAGTCATTCCTACGCTGATTAAGGCTAGGAAAGATGTGATCGCAAATTATTATCACCGCATATGGCAAAAATATGTTGCTTGGTGTGAGGCCAGGAAGGCCCCAACGGAGGAATTTCAACTGGGTCGATTTCTGCACTTCCTACAGTCAGGAGTGACTACGGGCCTAAAATTGGGTTATGTTAAGGTCCAGATTTCGGCTCTGTACATTTTCTTCCAAAAAGAACTGGCTTCACTGCCTGAAGTTCAGACTTTTGTTAAGGGAGTGCTGCATATTCAGCCCCCGTTTGTGCCTCTAGTGGCACCGTGGGATCTCAACGTGGTGTTGGATTTCCTGAAGTCGCATTGGGTTGAGCCACTAAAATCCGTAGAGCTAAAATACCTCACGTGGAAAGTGGTCATTCGGTTGGCCTTGGCGTCGGCCAGGCGTGTATCAGAATTGGCGGTTTTGTCATGCAAAAGCCCTTATCTGATTTTCATATGGATAGGGCGGAATTGAGGACTCGTTCCCAATTCCTTCCTAAGGTGGTATCAGCTTTTCATGTGAACCAACCTATTGTGGTGCCTGCGGCTACGTGGGACTTGGAGGACTCCAAGTTACTGGACGTAGTCAGGGCCCTGAAAATAGATGTTTCCAGGACGGCTGGAGTCAGGAAAACTGACTCGCTATTTATCCTGTATGCACCCAACAAGCTGGGTGCTCCTGCTTCTAAGCAGACTATTGCTCGCTGGATCTGTAGCACGATTCAACTTGCACATTCTGCGGCTGGACTGCCGCACCCTAAATCTGTAAAAGCCCATTCCACGAGGGAAGTGGGCTCTTCTTGGGCGGCTGCCCGAGGGGTCTCGGCTTTACAACTTTGCCGAGCTGTTACTTGGTCGGGTTCAAACAATTTTGAAAAAGTCTGCAAGTTTGATACCCTGGCTAAGGAGGACCTTGAGTTTGCTCATTCGGTGCTGCAGAGTCATCCGCACTCTCCCGCCCATTTGGGAGCTTTGGTATAATCCCCATGGTCCTTACGGAGTTCCCAGCATCCACTAGGACGTCAGAGAAAATAAGATTTTACTCACCGGTAAATCTATTTCTCGTAGTCCTTAGTGGATGCTGGGCGCCCATCCCAAGTGCGGATTGTCTGCAATACTTGTATATAGTTATTGCCTAACTAAAGGGTTATTGTTATGAGCCATCTGTTAGTGAGGCTCAGTTATATTTCATACTGTTAACTGGGTATAATATCACGAGTTATACGGTGTGATTGGTGTGGCTGGTAAGAGTCTTACCCGGGATTCAAAATCCTTCCTTATTGTGTCAGCTCTTCCGGGCACAGTATCCTAACTGAGGTCTGGAGGAGGGTCATAGTGGGAGGAGCCAGTGCATACCAGGTAGTCCTAAAGCTTTCTTTAGTTGTGCCCAGTCTCCTGCGGAGCTGCTATTCCCCATGGTCCTTACGGAGTTCCCAGCATCCACTACGGACTACGAGAAATAGATTTACCGGTGAGTAAAATCTTATTTTTTGTTGCTAACTGTCCTCCTACTACACAAGTGTACCAGTGTGCTTTCTCTGTAAAAGCACACCTTGTTGATGCTGTAGAAATGTCATGGAAACTACATGCTATGCATCATCTTCAAATCCTGGGGGGACCTTTACCAAAGCTTGGAGAGAGAGAATACACCAACCAATTAGCTCCTGTCATTATACAGGTCATGTTTGAAAAAAGAAAGGAGCTGATTGGTTAGTATTTTATCTCTTTCCACTTTATATCTCTCCAAGCTTCGATAAATCTCCTCTCTATGGGGGGTATTCAATTAGTGCCATTTTTCGACCAGTCGAACAAACTGCACTTTTCGCCCGTTTTTAGGTCGAATTTACATTCTACCTATTCAATGTCCATGCCATTTTTTCGACTGGTTGAAAAATCCGGCACTGGTGAAAACCACGTGTATCGGCAAATTTGCCACTGATACACGTGTTTTGGCAAATTCGCTGGCATTTTCGCCCATGTCGATTCGACAAAAAAAAGTGAAACGTCATGGGCGAAAATGGATTAAAAATGGGCAAAATGCCCGCAATTGAATACCGTGTGTTGAATTACTGCAGTTTTTCGACCTGTCGAAAAAATGGCACCTATTTGAATACCCCCTCCCCCCCCCCCCACGTGTTTGAAATTATATTTCTACATAATTAGTTGGGCAGCCCCTAATATCAGTTTGAGCACTAAGCAATCAGATCTATATGTGGCCAACTTAACTGAGCCAACTAGACAGTCAGACAGATCGTATGGGGCCTGGTTAGTGTAGTTCACCAGTAACTGAATAAACTTGTAGATAATTGTTATTGGCTGGCTGGGTTTTACAACAGTTTTTGACTGGCATCTGATCACTCCCTTTCAGATGTTGATCAAGAATGGCATTCATTTTCCTTGTGCATATGTAGGGATTTGGGGTATGTTAAAACGTACAGTATAGACAGCTGTAGTTATAAATTAATTTAATTGGTTCCTAGAATTGTAGTTACAGTATCCTTTCTTGGGTCTATTACGGTATGCCTTGCGGGCTCGCTGCACTCACCATGCTGTGGGCACAGTAGCGCGTTACGCGTGCCACGCTATTTATTCTCCCTCCAGGGGTGTCGTGGACACCCTAAGAGGGAAAATAGTTATCAGTATGCCGGCTGTTGGGATTCAGGCGCCAGTATGCTGAGTGCCGGGATCCCGACAGCTGGCATATCAAGTGCCACCCTCCTTTCTTATCTGTATGACAGACAAAAGGTAGCAAGGCACAGTAATCCCAGGAGTTTTTGACTAATACTGATTATAGTGGGTGTTAATTAGCATGCTGTTATATTGTGACATGTTGATTCATATAGTATAATAGCAGGATCGTTTTGAATGATATAGAAGCCTCTGAAGGCAAACTGCTAGTTTTTATATATGAATCATTTTTTCCTTTTGGCATACAACAGTGAAACTTTGCACGCGCTACAGTTCACTGCAGCTTATGTAAGCAGTGGAGCGTGCTTTTTCATACTATATAAAATCAAAGATGTCCCTTTTAACAAAATCAGCTATGTCACATGACCTCAACAGAAAGACCAGATTGACTCATTCGCCACCTGCCTCTCACATCATCCCAAGTCATTCACATGATCCACTGATTCCACTACAGTTGTGAGAAAAAGTTTGTGGAACCAGTTCAGAAATTTTGTGTTTTTGCATTAATTTGGCCTAAAATGTATTTTGACTTTTAAGTCATATAATAATACTTCCGGGCATATGCATCAATGCTTGGAGAGAGCTAAAATATCAACCAATCATTTCCTAACTGTAATTTTTCACAGTCTGTGACATGGCAGGTAGGAACTGATTGGTTGATTGGTACTTTATCTCTCTCCAAGTATTGATTTATAAGCCCCTTCAGATATAATAACTGCCATCTCCTACTTTACCAATAATGACTTCTACAAAAAGTGTGTATAGACCAGTCTTGCAAATCATCTTGAGGAAATGTACCTACGTTCTTTATAAAGAACTTCTTCAACTGTTATTTTTGTATTTAACCTCCTGGTTTTATGCTGTCATTCTTTACCTGTTATAAGCAACCTTAGGTGGTTGTGAATGCCCACCGCATGTGATATTCTCAGACCTCTGACCTCGTTATGTCCCAATGATATCATGCCATACGACTGCCACATAACTATGCCACAAGTGGTAAGAATGACAGGCGGCCTTTAGGAGAAGATAAGGAGATCATATACCAGAGATAAATATAATGAGTCATTTACTAACCACAGTATATGTGGAAACGGGGCATGCTTAGGTTTGCAAAAGTATATCTATTTGTCTACCTACAGTAGTTCGTACTCAGGTGCAATAGTGATGCTGTCTTCAAACTTACAGTGGATCACTGTCTCATTTATTGAACATTTGAATCAGATTATTACCTGAATGACCCTCCCCTGTCTACTATCTGTCGCTTCCCACAAAAGCATGAGTTGCAGCAATGGAATAGGGACATTTTGATTATTCCCTGACTCCATGTTCTTTACATGGAGTCGGGGAATAATCAAAATGATAAAGTACCAAACAGTAAGCTCTTAACTGTCATTTTTCAAACACAGCCTGTAGCATGACACTTAGGAGCTGATTGGCTGGTACTTTATCACTGTGCAATTTATCATTCTCCAAGGCTTAATAGATCTGGGGCACAGTCCTAACTAGATTGGTAACCATTTCACATTGTATGCCTTACAGTTAAGATTCTTCTTATGATAGCTTACTACTGGATTTCCCACTAGGCATGTGAGGCACATGCCTAGGGGCGGCACTTGTTGGGGAGCAGCACAACAGACTGATGAGGCCAGGTAAAAAAAAAATTGTCATTACAACTTATTCCTTTAATACTGAATTAATTTTAACTGATGGTAGTGGGACAATGGGCAGCAAATTGTGGTCCAAGAGGTGGTAGTAGGGTGAGGTTGAGGCTGCTTTGGCGGTCTTTAGGCATCTTACTGGCCCTAAAATAAAAGGAGTAGTGATGTGATGGGGGGATGGGAGGGGGTAGGGGAATAATGTGCCCCCCTGGGATAGCTCAATCATTTCTCATACAAGGCATTACTATTAAATTCATGTTGGCATGACTTCCGGTTCCGATGTGAAGAGACGCAGTTCCCACAGCTCTCCTGCCACCACAGCTACTGGGAGTCTCCGAGCTGCCACAATGCTGATTTCACAGGCAAATCCAGCCCACACCTGCAAGGGAACATGTATAGAGCCACATGGACAGATTTTTGTCAGCATCCATGCCCTGCAAGCCGCAGCGCTTGCGCTCTGAGAAACACTCCCAGGGAGACGAGATGGCCGCCACTGTTACACAGGTGGGAGCACATGCTGCCAGCAACACCCAGCCTCTATCCCAGCCCATTCCAGGGATGTTAGACTCTGGTGATCGGTCTGCTGAGGACTTGGTCACCTATGCAGATGTAGTCAGGGCTGTGCTGGATGCCATGGGGCCCATTATGGACATACACACTGCTAAACTCCAGCAGGCAGTTTCAGATGTTAAATCCCAACTTAAACAACTCTCCAAGAAAATTGTCATCACGGAACAATGCTTGGGAGAGACCTTTCAAGATGTGTCTGACCTTAAATTGAAACATGATGCATTACAGACGTCACATTACCAGTTATTGACTAAGGTAGACGATTTAAAGAACAGATCTAGGAGCTGTAATCTACGCATTGTAGGGCTTCATGAAACACTTAAGGGCCCTGCTTTATTCACGTTTTTGCAAACCTCTCTCCCAGAACTGTTGAATATACGGGAGGCATGCTCTGGTATAATTGTTGAGAGGGCTCATAGACTGGGCCCTGTACACCCGCAATCAGATGGCAAGCCCCAGGTGGTGATTTTCAAGTGCCTCAGTTTCGTGCATAAGGAAGCTATATGGCCCGCATCACGTCAGCATAGAGAAATAAGATGGAATGGGGCGAGACTTTTTATTTTTCAAGACTATTCCTCAGAGGTAACACATGCCAGGAAAGAATTCTCTCCACTTTGTACCCGACTTGTGAAGGAAAAGAAACAGTTTGCCCTCTTGTTCCCAGCAAGATTGCGTCTTTTTGACGGTAACTCCTACCGTGATTTCACTACAGTGGCTGATGCTGAAGGCTATTTGCGCAAGATTTTGTCTGCTGCAGAGGGCTCCTCTCTTTCATCTCCAGCTGACAATGAGGATGAGTGAGATTATTTTGGCCTCTTTTTGTTGCTATATTGGCTTTCCTTATTTGACAACACTCCCTGTATTGTTCATTCAATGACCAGGCAGTCTGATCATTTTTTGACTGCATGATAAACTGACTCTTGTGCCTTTTGTATGTTTTACATTTGAGTGTTTTTCTCCCTCTTTATGTACATTTCCAGTGCCTTATCTGATGTTGCTCCAATAATATGGTCGACCTTTGGGATCGGCTCCAGTTTCCCTCATAATAATTCTCTATAATGTTTATCAGTATTATATTATGCTTTTTTTCGCCAATGTTGTGCCTTTTTCACATTTAGGCTCTGTGTGGTTTTCTCCCATTGCATTTGAACTCTGTTAATATATACTTTTTCATATAGCTGTGGGCTGCTGAGAGCGCCCATTGATATTCTGATTCTAGTGACCCTTCACCTTTGGTTTAGGGTCTGGATATATAACCGGTTGTCCTGTTAAAATTTTCTCCGAGGTTTGGATTCTCTTGAGGATGCCAACACTCGCAGTTCTCTTATTCTCTTTTTGCTGTTGTATCTATTTCTCTACCCCTCTTTGCTTTCCCTCGTGTGTCTTGTCATGTGTCATGTGCTGACTGGCTTCGGTCTTTGCAATTGCCAGTGATCTCTGTGATTATACGCTCATCTCTGATAATTTTTTATGCTTTTGTACACTATTGTAATGTTCCCAATGTTTAGTCATTTCTGTGACTAGCTTGAAGATTTGATCCATCAATGTTGAGGGCTTTAATTCTCCAGCTAAGCGTAAGAAGGTACTAATTTATCTTAACCCAATTCATTTAAATGTTGATTTTCTGCAAGAAGCTCATTTATTACCTCTAGAGATTTTGAAACTAAATTCCATGAACTAGAAAGTCCTTGTCTCTGCCCCATTTACATCCAAGGCTAGAGGTGTAGTTATTTTAGTCAATAATAATATTACTACTGTTTTACATTCTTCCATAATAGATCCACGTTGTCGCTATGCTATTGCTGTCATAACACTGGGCTCCTCCAGGTTTGTTCTATGCAATATATACGCCCCAAACGTATACTCCAAAGACTATTTTCTATATATTGTGGCACATTTGCATTCTTTTGATGATACTTCCATATTTTTGGGGGGGGATTTTAACATAGTTGCCGCTCCTCGAATTGATAAATCATCACTTGCCCCTTCCACTCTGCAGCTACCTAAAATTGGTATTAGTTATATCCTCCGTCATCTCCATTTAATAGACGTTTGTAGGGCGTGCGACCCAATGGAGCAAGAGTTCACATGTTTGTCAGCTGCTCATGGCTTTCTCTCAAGAACAGATTATCTTCTATTGTCTTCTCATCTTTTTTCACGTGTTTTAGACTCTATAATTGAAACCATGGGGGTAATTCCAAGTTGATTGCAGCAGGAATTTTGTTAGCAGTTGGGCAAAACCATATGCACTGCAGGGGAAGCAGATATAACATGTGCAGAAAGAGTTAGATTTGGGTGGGTTATTTTGTTTCTGTGCAGGGTAAATACTGGCTGCTTTATTTTTACACTGCAAATTAAATTGCAGATTGAACACACCCCACCCAAATCTAACTCTCTCTGCACATGTTAAATCTGCCTCCCCTGCCGTGCACATGGTTTTGCCCAAGTGCTAACAAAATTCCTGCTGCGATCAACTTGGAATTACCCCTCATATGTATTTCAGACCATGTGTTATGTTGGGTAAAAATTGCTCTTAATGTTGATAGAGGCCCTTTTAGGCAGTGGAGGTTTCCCTCGCATTTATCTCATTCACTGAAATTCAGGGATGCCTCCTAGATGTCGTATAAACATAATAATCAGGAGTGCGAGTTAACTTCTCCGCTCCTATTCTGGCAGGCATCCAAGCCAGTCCTGAGGGGTGAAATACTGTCATATTGTTCTAAAAGGGACAAGATGTTTCAAAGTCAAAGCTCTTATATTGAAAAACAGTTGAATCTCACTTCTGCTTACCAATCGTACAAGGACTCCCCCACGCCTACAAACCGTGAACATTATTTAACGCTAAAATTAGCATTTGACTCCATGTTGGCTCAATCTGAGTCTAAATTAGAGATGTGCGGCTGGCACGTTTCGTGTTTTGGTTTTGGCTTGGTTTTGACAAAACCACCCTTTCGTGTTTTGGTTTTGGTTTTGGATCTGACTGATTTTTTATAAAAACAGCTAAAATCACAGAATATGGGGGTAATTTTGCTCCTACGGTATTATTAACCTCAATAACATTCATTTCCACTCATTTCCAGTCTATTCTGAACACCTCACACCTAACAATATTGTTTTTAGGCCTAAAAGTTGCACCAAGGTCGCTGTATGACTAAGCTAAGCGACACAAGTGTGCGGCACAAACACCTGGCCCATCTAGGAGTAGCACTGCAGTGTCAGACAGGATGGCACTTTTCAAAAACTAGTCCCAAAACAGCACATGATGCAAAGAAGAAAAGTAGGTGCAATTAGGTGGCTGGATGTCCAAGCTAAGCGACACAAGTGTGCGGCACAAACATCTTGCCCATCTAGGAGTGGCACTGCAGTGTCAGACAGAATGGCACTTTTCAAAAAATAGGCCCCAAACAGCACCTCATGCAAAGATGTAGAAGAGGTGCAATGAGGTAGCTGTATGACTAAGCCAAGCGACACAAACAATTTGCCCATCTAGGAGTGGCACGGCAGTGGCAGACAGGAGGGCAGATATCAAAAAACGCCCCAAACAGCACATGATACAAAGAAGAAAAAAGGTGCACCGAGGTTGCAGTATGACTAAGCCAAGCGACACAAACAATTCCAACTGGAATTATACGTCCAAATCACTGGAATTAATTGGCAATATCACTGGAATTATATGTCCAAATTACTGGAATTGGCAAAATCACTGTAATTAATAATTATACGTCCAAATCACTAGAAATTATACTGCAAAATCACTGTAATTATACGTCCAAATCACTGGAATTAATTGGCAAAATCACTGGAATTAATAATTATACGTCCAAATCACTGGAATTAATTGGCAAAATCACTGTAATTATACGTCCAATTCACTGTAATTAAGTGGCAAAATCACTGTAATTAATAATTATACGTCCAAATCACTGGAATTAAATCGCAAAATCACTGGAATTATATGTCCAAATCACTGGAATTAATTGGCACAATCACTGGAATTATACGTCCAAATCACTGGAATTAAATGGCAGTACCACTGGACATATACGGAAGTGTCAGACAGGATGGCACTTTAAAATAATAGTCCCCAAACAGCACATGATGATAAGAAAAAAAAAGGTGCAAGATGGAATTGTCCCACCCTTATGTTTTATAAACAGGACATGCACACTCTAACAAACAAATCATTTCAGCGACAGTGTCTTCCACACGACTGTGGTTGAAATGACTGGTTTGTTTGGGCCCCCACAAAAAAAGAAGCAATCAATCTCTCCTTGCACAAACTGGCACTACAGAGGCAAGATGTCGACCTCATCCTCCAATTCCTCGCCCCTTTCATTGTGTACATCCTCCTCCTCAGAGTATTAATTCATACCCACTGGAATCTACCACCACAGGTCCTTGTGTACTTTCTGGAGGTAATTGCTGGTAAAGGTCTTCCCGGAGGAATTTATAATTCATTTTGATGAACATCATCTCCACATTTTGTGAAAGTAACCTCCTACGCCGATCCTGGGGGTGGCTCCCTGGTAAGTTAGCTCTCTGTCTGGAAATGTTTTAGTATTGACCTTTATCATGAGGCGTACTGTGACAAATTACATGGCCCAATGTGGGCACTGCTATTAAGTAGTTAGGACTGCTGTATCAGAGAAGCCGTGAAGTGGCCAGCAGCTTAAACATGTGTTTGCAAACATTTGTGACAAATTCTCTGAATTTTATTACCAGATAGATTCAGGGATGGTTACAGGTAATTTTCAGTGTGCGGAAGGGAATTTGGGGGTGGGGATTTGCACCCCCCTTCCTCCTCTTTGTTTGTCTATTAATTCATACCCACTGGAATCTACCACCACAGGTCCTTGTGTACTTTCTGGAGGTAATTGCTGGTAAAGGTCTTCCCGGAGGAATTTCTAATTCATTTTGATGAACATCATCTCCACATTTTGTGAAAGTAACCTCCTACGCCGATCGCTGACAATGTTACCGGCTGCACTAAACACTCTTTCGGAGTACACACTAGTGGGGGGGCAACTTAGGTAAACTAAAGCCAGTTTGTGCAAGGGCCTCCAAATTGCCTCTTTTTCCTACCAGTATACATACGGACTGTCTGACATGCCTACTTGGATGCTGTCACTCATATAATCCTCCACCATTCTTTCAATGGTGACAGAATCATATGCAGTGACAGTAGACGACATGTCAGTAATCGTTGGCAGGTCCTTCAGTCCGGACCAGATGTCAGCACTCGCTCCTGACTGTCGTGCATCACTGCCAGCGGGTGGGCTAGGAAATCTTATCCTTTTCCTTGCAGCCCCAGTGGCGGGAGAAATTTAAGGAGGAGCTGTTGACGGGTCACGTTCCGCTTGAGTTGCCAATTTACTCACCAACAGGTCTTTGCACCTCTGCAGTCTTGTGTCTGCTGGAAAGAGAGATACAACGTAGGCTTTAATCCTAGGATCGAGCACGGTGGCCAAAATGTAGTGCTCTGATTTCAACAGATTGACCACCCTTGAATCCTTGCAAAGCGAATGAAGGGCTCCATCCACAAGTCTCACATACTTTGCGAAATTGCTCCGTCTTAGCTCATCCTTCAATTTCTCCAGCTGCTTCTGCAAAAGCCTGATGAGGGGAAAGACTTGACTCAAGCAGGCCGTGTCTGAACTGACTTCACGTGTGGCAAGTTCGAAGGGTTGGAGAACCTTGCACAAGACGGAAATCATTCTCCACTGCGCTTGAGTCAGGTGCACTACCCCTCCTTTGCCTATATCGTAGGTGGATGTATAGGCTTGAATGGCCTTTTGCTGCTCCTCCATCCTCTGAAGCATATAGAGTGTTGAATTCCACCTCGTTACCACCTCTTGCTTCAGGTGATGGCAGGGCAGGTTCAGGCGTGTTTGATAGCACTCCAGTCTTCAGCACGCGGTGGCTGAATGCCGAAAGTGGCCCGCAATTTTTCGGGCCACCGACAGCATCTCCTGCATGCCCCTGTCATTTTTCAAAAAATTCTGTACCACCAAATTAATTGTATGTGCAAAACATGGGACGTGCTGGAATTTGCCCACATGTAATGCACGCACAATATTGGTGGCGTTGTCCGATATCACAAATTCCCAGGAGAGTCTAATTGGGCTAAGCCATTCTGCAATGATGTTCCTCAGTTTCTGTAAGAGGTTGTCAGCTGTGTGCCTCTTACGGGAAAGCGGTGATACATAGCGTAGCCTGCCTAGAAACAAGTTGGCGTTTGCGAGATGCTGCTACTGGTGCCGCTGCTGTTGTTGCTGCTTGGGCCATACATCTACCCATTGGGCTATCACAGTTATCCTTAGTCTGCCCTGTTCCAATTGTCCACATGTCCGTGGTTAAGTGGACACTGGGTACAACTGCATTTTGTCGGATACTAAGGACACTTTTTCTGACGTCTCTGTACATTCTCGGAATCGCCTGCCTAGAGAAGTGGAACCTAGATAGGATTTGATACCGGGGACACAGTATCCCAAACAATTCTCTAAGTCCCACTGAACTAATGGCGGATACCGGACGCACGTCTAACACTGACATAGCTGTCAAGGCATCAGTTATCCGCTGTGCAAAAGGATGACTGCTGTCATATTTCATCTTCCTCACAAAGTGCTAGTGGCAGCAGCTTCAGTACTAGGAGGAAGTGGCAACAGCTTCAGCACTAGGAGGAAGTGGTTCTTGATCTTTCCCTATTTTATCCTCCAAATGTTTGTTCTCCATTATTTTTCTAGAGTTGTATAACACAATATGCGGCACAAGAGAGCGTACCCCTACACCTCACAGGGCAAACCCTGTCAAAATTATTTGGATTAAATATTAATAACCCCTTTATTTGAGTAAATAATATACAGCAGAAGATAGCACCACTGAATTTATATGGCAGCACCACTGGACTGGATTTATACAGAATTATATGGATTTATTTGGAATTATACGGCAGGATAATTGGAATTATACGGCAGTATCACGGGAATTATACGGCAATATCACAGGAGTTATATGCCAGTATCACGGGAATTATACGCCAGTATTCCGAGAATTATACGGCAATATCACAGGAATTATACAGCAATGTCACAGGAATTATACGGCAGTATCACAGGAATTATATGGCAGTATCACAGGAATTATATGCCAGTATTCCGAGAATTATATGGCAATATCAGAGGAATTATACGGCACTATCAGAGGAATTATACACCAGTATCACGGGAATTATACGCCAGTATTCCGGGAATTATATGGCAATGTCACAGGAATTATACGCCAGTATTACAGGAATTATATGGCAGTATCACAGGAGTTATACGCCAGTATTCTGAGAATTATACGGCAATATCACAGGAATTATACGCCAGTATCACGGGAATTATACGCCAGTATTCCAAGAATTATATGACAATATCACAGGAATTATACGGCAATGTCACAGGAATTATATGCCAGTATCACAGGAATTATATGGCAGTATGCCAGGAATTATACGTCAGTATTCCGAAAATTATATGGCAATATCACAGGAATTATACGGCAATATCACAGGAATTATACACCAGTATCACGGGAATTATATGCCAGTATTCCGAGAATTACATGGCAATATCACAGGAATTATACGGTAATGTCACAGGAATTATACGCCAGTATCACGGGAATTATATGGCAGTATCACAGGAATTATACAGCAATATCATAGGAATTATTCGCCAGTATTCCGAGAATTATACGGCAATGTCACAGGAATTATACGCCAGTATTGCGAGAATTATACGGCAATATTACTGGAATTATACGCCAGTATTCCGAGAATTATACGCCAATGTCACAGGAATTATACGCCAGTATTCCGAGAATTATTCGTCAATATCACAGGAATTATACAGCAATATCACAGGAATTATACGCCAGTATCACGGGAATTATATGGCAGTATCACAGGAATTATACGCCAGTATTCCGAGAATTATACTGTAATATCTCAGGAATTACACGGCAGTATCATAGGAATTATATGCCAGTATTCCAAGAATTATACGGCAAAATCACAGGAATTATACGCCAGTATTCCGAGAATTATACGGCAATATCACAGGAATTATACGACAGTATTCAGAGAATTATACGGCAATGTCACAGGAATTATACACCAGTATTCCGAGAATTATACGGCAATATCACAGGAATTATACAGCAATATCATAGGAATTATACGCCAGTATTCCGAGAATTAATACTGCAATATCACAGGAATTATGCGCCAGTATTCCGGGAAATATATGGCAGTATCACTGGAATTATACGGTAATATCACAGGAATTATACGCCAGTATCACGGGAATTATACGCCAGTATCACGGGAATTATACGGCAGTAATACTGGATATATGGCAGCAGAGGACACCACCACTGTGACTGGTCACCGGACTGATGCTGCACAAGACACTTTCCCTGGTCTAATGCAAGACAACACAGCACCACTGAAAGGGATTTATACAGCTACACTGGATATATGGCAGCAGAGGACACCACCACTGTGACTGGTCACCGGACTGATGCTGCACAAGACATTACCCCTGGTCTGATGCAAGACAACACAGCAAAAATGCAAGGGACTTATACAGCAGCCAGCAGCACTGGGGACATATAGCAGCAGAGGACACCAACACTGTGACTGGCTGGACTGATGCAGCATAAGACACTGACTACACTGGACTGGACTGAACAGCACAAGACAGCACTAGACTCGCCACCCCACTTTCCCGCCCCCACAAAGACACTGAGGACAGAGACATGTCCTCTCACTACACTCTCCGAGACTGGAGTGAAAATGGGCACGACGTGCGGCTCCTTATATGGAATCCAAATCCCGCAAGAATCCGACAGCTGGATGATGACGTTTTGCTCGAATGGCAAAGTCCGATAGGGTTCGGTTCTCTGAGAACCAAACCCACTCATCCCTAGTCTAAATATTCTTTTTATTCAGGGCATATATTTTACAAACATGGTAATAGGCCTGGCAAATTGCTTTCTAGTCTGTTACGAGGCCAAAGCCCCCATACTGTTATTAAATCTCTTAAACAGAATGATGGAACTTTGGTCAATTTTGGGAAAGCAATATCCGATATTTTACACTCCTTTTATACCAACCTATATTCTTCTTCCCATACCGATATGACAGAGAGGGCATCCTTTTGGAGCAAAATGTATTTGCCTCAAATGTCCACTGAGCAGGCAGCTTCTCCTTTGACTCCTATAATGTTGGATGGGGTCCGGAAGTCCATTAGCCACTTAAAGTCGGGAAAATCCCAGAATCGAAGGTACCCGACACGCCGTTTTAAATTCCCTTCTCACAGACGATAGCCCCCCCCCCACCACTTTATTTTAATTTGGCCTTACTGAAGGTTTTACACAAACCAGGGCGTGATCCAGTATTGCTTGAATCTTATAGGCGATATCTCTGTTGAATACGGATTTTAAATTATTTATAAAGATATTAGCCGATAGACTTAAACTTCTACTTCCTTCTATTGTTCATGAAGATCAGCCGGGTTTTATTTGGGGCCGACATTCGGTTGTGAATATTAGGAAAGTGCTATTTGTCCTGCAGTGGCTTGAATCTTCCGGGGCACCAGGACAATATGCCATTCTTTCTTTAGACGCGGAAAAGGCGTTTGAATTAATTTCCTGGGAAGATCTTTTTGACTCTTTACGTAAATTTGGTGCCACAGAAGATTTCATTTCTATTCTTCAAGTCTGTATGCTCGGTCCTCTTCCCAAATTTTAAGTAATAATTATCTCTCTCCCCCTTTTTCCATATTAAAAGGAACTAGACAGGGTTGTCCACTTTCCCCCCTCCTATTCGCGTTAGCTTTGGAGACATTGGCAGTGGCGTTGAGATCGTCTTCTCTATTCTCTGGGATTTCAATTTGTGGTTGTGAGGTTAAACTAGGCTTTTTCGTGGACAACATGCTATTGTTTATTTCACGCCCGGAGCAGTCTTTAAAGGCCATTATAGATATTATTGATAGTTTTAGCAAATTTGCTGGCTTCAGGGTTAACTATTCAAAATCAAAATGATTGCCTAACCCGGCTAATAATAATTGTTTTGGTACCAACCCTATCCTTTCTCAATTTTCCTTATGTCAAGCCCTATTAAAATATGTAGGCATTTTTATACCGTCTGACCTCAGTTCCTTATACAAAGTTAATTTTAAACCTATACTATCTATTAAACAATTGCTTACTAACTAGTTACCCTTACCTTTATCATTAATGGGTCGTATTGCCATTATCAAGAGTGTAGTATTTCCTAAATTGTCATATTTGCTCCTGATGCTACCGTTGTTGCTTTCTAAGCGAGACTCTCAGGATCTTGGGTCTCTTTTTTTTTCTTTTATTTGGAACACCCAAAAGCCCCATATTGCTTATAATAAATTAATCCTCCCCAAATCAGATGGAGGCTTTGGACTTCCGGATGCCTCAGCCTTTGCTCAGATGGCTCTCTTTAGATATATTTCAGATTGGTTTATGGGACGATCAATATTTACTAATTACAGGTTGGAAGAGGCTTTATTTTATCCCTATACTCCCAGTGCCCTGCTACATACTCCCAAACATTTGGGGCCAATACCTCTACTGTCTAATATTTTATTTAATGACACATTAAAATCTTGGTGTGCTGTTAATAAAACGCTTGGAAGAAATCATGTTAGTTCCCCATATAATACATTCTGCAGTAATCCCTATTTCACCCCGGGTTTGGGTAACCCTACGTTTATTGTTTGGAAAGAAATGGGTATCTCTGCTATAAGGGACGTGTTTGACCCTGGTGGAGTTATTCGTCCATTTAGTTACTTACATAATACCTTTAAAATCCCGCATAAGTCCTTTTTTATGTACCTGCAGAGAAGACATTTTGCTCTGACAAGACCCCCAGCTTTCCAATCTGGTCAATTAATTGATATTGTGCTGAAGGTTATGACTTTCATTCTCATACATTGGTATAAAATAAGATATCTTTATCCTGATCTGTTAAAGACGAGAACTGTAGCCTCTTGGTCACGTACTCTTAAAAGTTGGTCTACAGATATTCCCTCTTTGGATTCCTCTGATATCTGGTTACAACACTGTCCGACTTCCTTAAAATATTTGCACTCAACAGCCTAGCAAGAGGTTCATTTAAGAGTTCTTCACAGGGAATACTGTACATTTCCCAATCTCAGAGAAAACACATGGTGCCTGACGAATCAGGGAAGTGCCCGAAATGTGGGGCCACTGATGCCTACTTTTACCACAACTTCTGTGAATGTGGCAAGATAAGGCGCTTTTGGGATAAAGTTATTTCATATATTAATCAATTATTTTCTTTACACCTAATTAAACTCCCTATTCCTTGTTTATTATAAATGTTTACCCAATGGCATTTGGGCCCTGATCATTGGAAACTTATACCGATCTTGTCAGTTATCCTGACGGTGTCTAAGAAATGAATTTTAAATCATTGGATAGCCAAAGATACTCCGCTTTTGCTGGAAGTCAAAAATGTCATTCTAAAGATAATATTTCTTGAGCACCAAGCCACGTTATCAGATGTTGAGGGGAGGGTACGCCGATTTTATAAAAAATGGGAGCCGTATATTATTATGCTTACTCCAAACATTCAACAACAGATACAGAAAATTTTTGAATAGACCACATGGTGTATTCTTAAACAGATTAGTTGACCAATGGTGCCCTTCCCACTGGGTTTTCTATATATGTCTGTGTTTATATTGTGCCCACAGTTCGTGATGATTTCATGTCAAATTTTGTCCCGTTTTTGTCATTCCCTTACTCTTTTTCCTTTCCCCTTTCTTCTTTTTCTCTTTATTTCTTCTTTATCTATCTTTCTCTGTATGGGATCCTATTTGGTCCCTTGCTCTCTTTCTATGTTTATGTATTGTAAATTTGAACAAACATGATTATTGTTGCTGAATTAATCTTTTTTCTAAATATCTTGTTCGTTATTGCAAAAAAGTGAAGAATGCAGGTTTTAAAGAAATCAAGATAAATTATATCCCTAATCTATCTATCTATCTATCTATCTATCTATCTATCTATCTATCTATCTATCTATCTATCTATCTATCTATCTCTATACTAAGGAGATGTTTAAAAATATATTTCAGGTATTTTTAAAGTTCGCTCTGAATATATAAAAGTAGCTATTGTAAAATAATAGGAAAGTATATGATGATTTTTGTCTGGTTTACCCTACTTAGGGGAAATTCAGTTAAGGACAAGGGTATGAATAGCCTTTGCAGCAGCATTTAAATGGCAGCAACGGCACCCCTTCATGCACCCTTCACCTGGCCGTCCAAATGCCTGATTTGCACTTAAGCTACTCTATGGAATAACAAACACTTTTGTGTAAGACCTCGCTGCAGTAAAGTGCGGCGACTGCTGCACATATTCGGATGGGTGAAATGATTTGCTGACAATTGAATCCCCCCCCTACATGTTACATAAAAACAGCTATTCATTCATATGTTACTTAAAGATGCAACTATTTGCCATGCCAAAAAAAGGAAACAATTTCCTTGGATACAATTAACGATGTAATTATCTGTGACAATGATGCACCACAAGCCTTATAAAGTGTTAAAGTGGAAAGTGTTAGTAAAGCTGATTGTTCTTGCCTTACATTTTCAGACATAGTGAAGGAACAATGAGTTCAATAAATACAGGAATATGTAAATTTTTTTGTTATATGTTAAATCAGTCTTAAGCTATTATTTAGACTTAATACACAGAAATTAAAGATGGTATAAAGAAAAGGATAAAGCGGTCATACACTTTCTCTCACCACCGACCTGTTGCTGCATATGGCAGAACATCCAATTTGATTTGAACTGTGGCTTTTGGCGGTTAATGTTCTGTAACAGGAGATAAAGGTTAATGTTTGTCATGTTTAACTCAAAGGTTGTCCTTTATTGGTTGTATCCAACCCACAACGTTTTGCATTGAAATAGCTGTTGTATTTTCAGCAGTCTGTTTTTAGAAAGTTTCTATGAGACGGACGTTATTCCTCTTCCGAAGCATGAAATATGCTTGTGTTCCGCTCTTGGGTTTACCATACGTCTACACATATCTGCTTGTACAGTCATCAGGGTTTTCCATACGTAGTTTTGTCTTGTTTGTTTGTGTTTCATTCAGTGCTCCCAGTAGCTTGGCTTTCCTGCAAGATATGACATTGTATGAGTAGCCAGTGCCTGTAAATTATGCCAGTTTCATGCTTCACCTCTTATGTGGAAGAATGCTTTCTGTAGCTGGAACTGAGCATCTATTTCTGAGACTTGTCTTCTGTCGACTAGATGCCTTTTTAATGATTATATTATTCAATATTATACTGGACTTCTCTATTTGCAAGCTTATTGACTAAAAAGCTAAATTTTATATATATTTTTTTACATACTGTAATTGAGATATAGATATACATATATATATATATTTATTTGTAATATACAATGGGCAGGATGTAGTAAGCATCGCATCTACAATGCGTTACATCATGCCTCTTATCAGGTACATATTGGCGTTAATAGTGCCGGTATGTACCCAGAAATGTGCAAAGGTCAGCTCTTCTGCTAAGAGCTGTCCTTTGCGATAGAAGGACTTCTGGGAGGTCTTCTGCACATGCGCAGTGTGACGCAGCAGCCACTGGGGGATCCCTCTCAAGGGGAAACGGATTCATCTCAGGGGCTATTCGATCTCTCAGGGGGGATCAGATCCCTCTCAGGGGGAAATGCAAAGAGAAGCCCATAGGCTTCTATTGGGTAACACCACATAAAGATGGTGTTACCCATCGGGTCCAATCGTAATACTACCTTTTTTGGAATTTGGCTGCATTTCCATATGTACCAAGCTCCAGAATGCATTCCGTAACTTGGTACATATGGGAAATGCGGCCAAATTCTGTAAACTTTTGATTTTTGGACGTATTTTCCTTTTAATAGATCCTGCCCAATGTGTGTGTGTGTGTGTGTGTGTGTGTGTGTGTGTGTGTGTGTGTGTGTGTGTGTGTGTGTGTGTGTGTGTGTGTGTCTGTGTCTGTGTGTGCATGTGTATGTGTTTGTGTGTGTGTTTGTGTGTCTGTATATATTATATAATTAATATTCAGAATTATTTTTATGAATGTGGGCATTTCAACACTAAATGTACTTGTTTTGTATACTTCTCCAATGTTAGTAGAATGGCCTTGTACAGGATCTGTACTGCGCATACACCAGTCTTCTACTCAGGGGCGTCAGAACAAGGGGGGGGCAAGGGGGCAGCTTGCCCCCCCAAATATGACAGAGGCTCAGGGGAGTGCTTACCTCCGAATCCCTGCAGGTAGAGCCGGCGCTGGTCGCTCAGCAAGGGTATGCAAAGCAGGGAGGCGCTCTCCCCGCTTTGCTACCCTGATGCTGCCGCTGCGCCTGTCAAACTGGATGACAGGTAGCGGAGGCACTGGCAACGTGTAGCACCACTTCCCCCCCCCCAGTGTGCAGCCTGCTGCCGACTTCCCCTTCTGCTGAGACATTTTAGGGGCATGACCTAATCACAGGAGGCGTGGCCATGCACCCTTATGGAAAAAGTTGGGGGGGTGGGGAATCTGTGCAGTGCCTGATCCCTGACTGAGTCCCCAGCCCCGGCTCACCCCCTCAGCCAGGGTCAATTCGAGGGGGGGAATGTGATCAGTGTGATCACACCCCCTTCCCATCCACCACCACCTGTACAGAAACAGGCAGAGTCTGAGCAATAACAGCACCCTCTCTGCCTCACTGCAGCACAGCACACTGCAGCATGTGCTGTGCTGGCAAGATGAGAGCTTATGCTGCTGCCCAGTAAGGAGGGAGGGGGCTGGGAGTGCAGTGCACCAGGGCTCCCGGCGGACCCCTCCATCAGTCCCAGGCCCGGTTAATTACAGCCCGTTCCCCCTTCACTGGGCGTCACTGACTACATCCTACGGAGCCGCTGCTGCTGGAGTAAGTGAGCCTGCGAGAAACTGGAGGCGGAGAAGGGAGAGGAGGAGCAGCGGCCGAGCCGGGACCTCCTGCAGGTACCGGGGCCACACTGTGGAGGGAATGAGGGCTGTACTTGGCATAGGGGGTTATTCAGAGATGAACGCAGATTACTGCATGTGCAGCCAGATCTGCATTCATCCCTGCACATGCTGAGGGCCGCCCAGCACAGGGCAAGTCCGCCGGCATGTGTAAGGCCACCTCCCAATGCATCCGCAATTAGATTGCGGACACATCTGATCTAAGGTTGTGTTGGCTGGCTGCGCTGTCAGGCGGTTAGCAGACATTTTTTTTTCCCAGGGCGTCAGTGTGTGACATCATGCAGCCACCCCAAAAATGGTCCCGGCCTGCCCCCGTTTTTCCGGCACCACCCTGCCTTAATGTTGCTACGCTGTCATCTGTCAATCACATTGTGGTCACATCCATCGAAAAAGCGACCACAATGTGCATGGCCTCACGCCACTGGCAAACTGCGTTGCAGGCCTCTATTGCGGCAGGTTCTGAATTACCCCCATAATGTGTATAATGGGCTGTACCTGGCATAATGTGTATAATGGGCTCTACCTGCCAAATGTGTATAACGGGCTCTACCTGGATAACGTATATAAGGGGCTCTACCTGGCATAATGTGTATATGCTGCTCTACCTGGCATAAGTGTATAAACAGCTCTACCTGGCATAACATGTATAAGGTGCTCTACTGTGGCGCAACGTGTATAAGGGTACTACTGTGCAGTGTAATGTGACTAACGGAGACTACTGTACAGGGTAATGTGAATTGGTACTATTCTTTGGCCCTATATTTTTTGTCCCTGCTTTCAGCATGGCGGGTACCAAAAGAAACTAGCCGCCGCCGGCTGTCTCTCCTTCACAGTTGCATTACTGGGAGGAGGCGTAGCTTTGGTCCCGGGATGTCCCAGCCTGGCCACGCCTCCTCCCAGTAATGCATCTGTGAAGGAGAGACAGCCGGCGGCGGCTAGGACACAACGAAGATAGGAGATGCCGCCCGTGTGGATCTGCAGGTAAGCGCTCGTCCGCACAGCGGTGGGGGGCTAAAAAGGTAGAGGAGGCTAGCACCATGGGGGCGCCAAAATATTTTTTTTCTACGCCCCCCAACCTAAAAACATTCCAGCGCCCCTGCTTCTACTGTAAGATTTCTTGCAGTTCCCCAAATCCGCAGCCTGATTGACAGATTGTGGGCTGGGTGGCGAGAAGGCCAGCATTCCGATGTAGATTTCCTGGCCTCGGCTATTGAGCTGCAATGAACTCCAATGGCCGATGTTTTCACACATTGATCCGATGCTGCATCTTAGAATGAAACAGCAAATCACAAAAGCAGGCAGGAGGTGTCCATTTACACAAGACCTCCTGGGGGAGATTCAATTGTTTGAAAAGTCAGTTGGGTGTCTGTTTTTTCCTATCTCATAGACAGGAAAAAACAGACACCCAACCGACTTTTCAAACAATTGAATTACACCCCCTGCATCCATTTCTGAATCAGGCCCTATATGTACAAATTAAGTATATCATTTTGAGGTTTGTTTAATGACTCAGCAATGCCAAATATATTTATCATCCCATTTCTTTAGTACAGTTTAATTATAGTAAAATATCTTTCAGTAAATGTATATACTGTGTCTTAAAGTACATAAGAACATAATTACCTACTTTTATGGTCTCTCCTCTCCGGGAGAAGCCTGGAAAGGAGACACTGCAGGGCACTTCAGGGGGCGGGTCTGTCTTGTCGCTAAGCCCTTCACTTGTTGAGGCAAAATGCCGTGATTCGCAGATCCGCGGGCAGGGTCGGGGTTATATTATGTGAATTTGCCCCATTTAGCCCCACCCCTCTGTACAGAGTCAGAATCCCAGGTATATTCTCATCTTGCCTGCTTCACTAGGAAGCAGACGGGGTACAGGAGATTTGTCCACTCTTCCGTGAGTGCAGAGGACTGCCTGAAAAATCGTGAGTCTCCTGCAACTTGCGGGAGAGTAGGCAGGTATGCATAAATATAACCTTAGAATTAAAGGAAAAAACACTATTAAAATAATACTGGTGGGATCACTGCTTGGCTATGAGTAAGCTGAAAAGCAGCAGCAGTAAACTGACATATGTGGGTTTTTAGCACAGATATTGACTGTTAGAGGAAGTCATCTCTATCTCTTGGTTGCATCTCTTCTTTACTGATAAACTCCACACTAACCAGGGCTTTATCTATTCTTCAGCGATATTGCTGTTACCGAAAAAGAAGCAGCACTGTTAGGAGAAATCTCTAATTTGGGAATGAAGATACAATTATTGCAATCTATTTATCTCTTTAAAATATGAGTAGTATATAACATGAGACAAATGCTGTAGAATTGAAGTGAGTCTATTAGTGTCTATCCCTGAGCCAACCCATCCAGAAATACAGTAGTTTTTTATTCCCTTGCCTATTGATAAACAGGCCCTAGTCTTACACCAGATGGTTTATTTCCTCTGGTACATGGTACTGGGAGCAAGCAGACGGGTGGTATTCATGTGTCTGGCGGTCAGCAGACTGACGGTCACATGACCTTCCCCGAAATCCCACCCCCTCACTATCCCGACAGTCGTCATGCCGACCAACAGGGACTATTTCCACTCGCGAGTGTCCACGACACTCATAGAGTGGGAATAGAACCCATGCTTGCTGCACTCGCCCCTCCCTGCCGGGATCCCGGCGTCGGTATGCTGACCGGCGGTCAGGAGACCATCGGTCAGCCATACTACACCCCAAGCAGACACCTGCATGTTTGTTATAAGCAGTTTCTTAAAGTAATAGTTCAGCATTTTAGTGTAACATTAGTTAGCAATACTTAAACAGATATGTCCGCGGTCACCTTACCCGTGAACAAGTCGCACAGGTGCACGCTTTACAATAGTGACTACCCGCTGCCACGTGTGACTCGTTTGCGGGAGCATACTCACCATGCAACCATATGGGTCACGAGTGCGTACACAGCACACATTTATTAAAACCACCACATAAAAGCTTTTTATTTCCAGTCACATTTAAATAGCTGCATGGATCTTTTTCAGGAAAATTGTTGAGGTTGTCTCTACCAGAAAGATTTCAGAGGTCATTTTATATGACTAGAGTAGCATAAACCTCTAGGTTAAGGGTCAGATTACATTTAGGTGCATAAGGGGTTAAGTTGTTATTTTAGTGCTGATGATGGTATGATGGTTGTTTGAGCCAATCATAAAGCATTTTAGTGTAATGGTGGTGTGCTCTTCAATGGGAGGCGATCACAAGACCACCTGTCGGGATCCCGGCGGTCACAATGCCGACGCCGGAACCTGACAGGTGGTGAAATACTGCCCCCGCAATACTATCGCTACAGGCTTTTCTCCACCTGTGGGTGTCCACGACACCCATAGATGGAGAATAGATCCTGTGGCGAGCGCAGCGAGCCTGCAAGGGGCTTTCTAGTGCTCACCCCGCTGCTGGCATACTGGATCCCAGCCGCTGGTAAAAGTTATGTATTCCCTTCAATGTACATTATTGTTCAGGGTTGGGGGGAGGTGTTTTCCCAAGAATCGTTGGAACATCCCCGTCTAAGGGCCTAATTCTGAGTTGATCGCAGCCAGGGTCGGACTGGCCCACAGGGGAACAGGGGAAACCACCGGTAGGCCCCACTGCCTGTGAGCCCTCCTCCTCGTCTAGGGATCAGGCTCCAGACTCTATCCTAGTGCACTTGAATTATGCATTATACTTATGTTACATTATACTTCACAAGAATACAGTTAATTATATATTTACCAAGGGGTACAGAACATGTACTCTGTAATGGGTAGCTAAACCTCTGCGGTGGCTGGCCACGCCCCAGTGGAGCCTGGCCACACCCTTAACCATGGTCCCTTACATCAGCATTCCCCCGGTGGGCCCTTTATGTCCCAGTCCGAGACTGATCGCAGCAGCAAATTTGTTAGCAGTTGGGCAAAACCATGTGCACTGCAGGGGGGACAGATATAACATGTGCAGAGAGAGTTAGATTTGGGTGGGGTATATTCAAACTGAAAACTAAATTGCAGTGTAAAAATAAAGCAGCTAGTTTTTTTCTTCACAGAAACAATATAACCCACCCAAATGTAACTCTCTCTGCAAATGTTATATCTGCCCCCCCTGCAGTGCACATGGTTTTGCCCAACTGCTAACAAATTTGCTGCTGCGATCAACTCAGAATTACCCCCATAGTGTTTTAAATTTGTGCTCTGAGGTTCTGTCCCCACCAGTGTGTGAGTTAGGCTGATATGACCATACTGGGGTCAGTAGCAATACCAGACCAGGGGGTAGATGTATTAAACTGTGTAAAGAGATAAAGGGGAGAGAGATAAAGTACCAACCAATAAACGTCTAACTGACATTTTACAGTCTGTGGGACAGATGTACTGTATTAAACCTGATGAAGTGATAAAGCAATGATACAGCAGTGATAAGTGGAAGGTGATAACGCACCAGCCAATCATTACGGTTTTGAAAAATGACAGTTAAGAGCTGATTGGCTGGTGCATTATCACCTTTCTCTTATCACTTCTTTATCACTGCTTTATCACTTATCCAGGCTTGATACATATGCCCCTGTGTTGAAAAATGACAGGAGCTGATTGGTTGGTACTTTATCTCTATACACCTCATGTATCGCCAAGCTTTAATACATCTGTCCTCAGGTGGACTTCTTGTTTCATTGGTGGGGGACTTTGGATGGCCCAAGTTGTCTATGGATGGGTGCGCAGTTGGCCAGCATCCTGAAATGTATTTCCAAAAGGGCTGCCCCCCCCTTTCGAGTTGGATTAGTGAGGATGAGCTGGAAGATGGCCCCATCCTTATTTGATTTTTGTTGTGGTTGAGAGGGCAGATGGCTGACAACTTATGTTACATCTAGTCTTTCTTTAAGTTACAGTTAGGCTGTTCTTTCATTGCCACCATACTATTTTGTTTCTAATAACTCAAAGCTGTCCCTAACTATGTTTTTTCTTGGTTTAGAATTATCACTTATGTGTATAAATGGGAGATGGCATCAGCCAGTAGAGGGTTTACTACGACTGCACCACAGCAGTACTTACCAGGGCTTCCCTCTATCATGAAAATGTGTAGCAATAGTGTAATAAATAAAGCTGAGCACTGTGATGTGCTGTCATATGTAGCACATTATAATGATGTTAGCCAGTGGAGATGCAGATATAAGCCCAATATATGGATTTGCGGTAATCAGTGACTGGAGTGCCTTGTACAACCAGTTCAGTATAAACTTCAAAAATCCAAATATTTAACTAATATGGAGAGGATGCAGAGGTTGGGGCAAGAATGATTCAGCATAGGGATACCAGGGCCAGGCATGCAAATGGCTCGGGAACAGTTACCTCTAGTGCCAGATGACACCATTACTGAAAGGGCCCAGTGATAGTTAAAGTCGAGAATGCTGTGCTTAGAAGCAACTAGCAATGTCTGCCTAATAGAGGAAGCAACAATCAGGGTAAAATGATAGAATGTTAAATAAATAGTGTATCACTTTTGTCTCACTGACGCTTCTTAGTATTTTGTAAGAGGGCCCAGTACTGTGCCTGTTGGGACTCATAAGTCTGTTGTTAGGATAAAACTGTAAAACTGTAAAATCAAATTCTGCTAGTGAAACGTGAAAAATTTTGGCGCCAGATGTGGAAATACTGTATTGTGCAGAAGAGTTTTGAAACATTTTCTCTTTTGTACTTGGTATATAACTCCAATTGTGCCCACTGCTCACTCATCTAGTATAAGTATACTCAACACTTACAGAGTTGAGACATTTTATGGGCTGAAGCAAAATAAGACAAATCAATTCACTGGCAGCTTTGACATTGCGGGAGGCAATCTGTGGCTTTGGTTCCATATCTATTGTTATAACGTCTGAATTCTCTTAAATATATAAATACCACAAAATGGCTTCCTTTACTGGGCACAGGCGACAGGTAGGCCGACTTGTACATTAATGTATGCTCAAATAGTCTATATTCAACATTTCACATGAAGCAACTATACTTTTGTACAATGGGAACTGGAGCAGGCATAGAGGAAGTTGCTCCAGTGTCTGTGTGGCAGCTGGCTTCTTCTGGCCCCTAAAGCCAGAGATAAAGTTAGTTTCTTGAGGCTTCAACAGGAACTGAGTTTTAAAAAAAGACCACAGGGTATCTGCATGATTCTCTCTGACTTTTTGCCGGCTAGGATTTGTGGGATGGCAGATGTTTCCAGCTAAAGGAACATAAACCAGGCAAAGTTCCTATGTGATAAAAATATAAATAAATGCACAGGGTCAAAAATAAAGTGAATAATGGAAAACTTTGTGGATGATGGATCAGCTGTCATTCACTTCATAAATTATCTGGAACTGCTATTTTGGGAGACACTAAGAAGTTCACGTTTAATCAGTTTCTCTGACCTACACAAATATGCTATAGATAGCACTGTCTATATGTAATTTATAAAAAATAGCTAATAAAATTAATTTTTGAAAAATAAAGAGAAAAGATGTCTGAGCAGTACAGTATGAGTGAGTATATATGTGTCCTTATACACCCAGCCTCAGTACGCCATGTGGTGCAAGATGCCTGACACCAGTGAGCCATGCAGGGCTGTCTTTTTCATTCAGATGTGCATCTTAAACGCAATGCGATGCAACACAGGCGGTAATTCCAAGTTGATCGCAGCAGGAAATTTTTTTAGCAGTTGGGCAAAACCATGTGCACTGCAGGGGAGGCAGATATTGTTGGTATAGTGCGATGGATCGATACCATAGGTGTGCAGTGGGGAGCCTTAGATAAAGTATTACCTCAGGAGTTACCTTGTATACAGACAGAACGAGACTTGAGATGTATATCTTGTTTATATAGTACTGAAATAGCAGGATCAATACAACAGGTTTCAGTATCATCAGCTTATCTCTTCTCCCTCAGAGACTCTTCTAGAAAAAACACATGTGAGGTAAAACAAACAAGTACATAACATATGCAACAGACAAACACTACATCTCTGTAACTATACAGCGCCATCTGCTGCCCCTGTACGGTAACTACATGCATATAAACGAAACCATAGTCTGTTGTCTATATTTCAACACCCCTTCTCAACAGACTGGGTTTCTTCAGTTAGACCCATCTTTGACGTAAGTCTCCAATGTCTCTCTCTGGTAAGAGGCTTAGTCATGATATCAGCTGTCATATCTTCTGTTGGGCAATAGTTCAACTCTATAAGACCTTGTTCCTGTAGATCCCTCAGGAAGTGATGCTTGACATCAATGTGCTTGGTTCTTGGGTTCACTCTTTCTGTTTGCGCTAATGCAATGCATCCTTGATTATCCTCATATATCTTGATAGGTTCTTCTTGAGGCATTCCTAGGTCTGATAGTAGTTGCATTAACCATACCACTTCTTGACTGGCGTGAGCTGCTGCAATATATTCAGCTTCTGTAGAAGATAGTGCTACGGTAGACTGCTTCTTGCTTGTCCAGCTGATTAATCCTTCTCCAATAGAGAATAGATATCCACTTGTGGATTTTCTGTCACTTGTGTCTCCAGCCCAATCTGCGTCAACGTATCCTGTTAACTTGTGACTTGTGTTTGCTGAGAGCTTAAGCTTCTTGTTAATCGTTCCCTTTAAGTAACGAATTACTCTCTTAACTGCGTTCCAATCCATCTTTGTTGGTTTTGAGACTTTTCTGCTTAAAATCCCAACTGCTGTGGAGATATCTGGTCTGGTGACGGTTGCAATGTATAGCAATTTTCCTATGGCTTTTCTGTATAGATGGTTATCCTCTAACAGGTTGCTCTGATCATTTGGTTCCTTTTCATAACTTGTCTCCATAGGAGTGCTTGCTGTCTTTGCATCTTGCATACCAAATTCCTCAATGGTTTCCTGAATTTTGTATCTCTGACTTAGTGTGAATGTTCCATCACCTTCTCTTGAGATTTGCATTCCCAAGTAATGCGTTATGTGGCCGAGGTCTTTTGTTTCAAACTGACGGTTTAGTTCTTGTAACAGTTCAACTTCGTCCCCTTCTTGTTCGAAACAAACTAGCAAATCGTCCACGTAAATTAATACATAGAGCCATCTTCCCTCTATCAACTTTGTATAGAGACATGGGTCTGCTTTGCTTCTGATGAATCCCTTTTCTGTCAGAACTCCATTTATCTTTGTATTCCATGCTCTTGCTGCTTGTTTAAGACCATATATACTCTTGTTCAGTTTACATACGTGATCTGGGTTCTGAGAATTCACGAAGCCTGGTGGTTGTTCCATGTATATATCTTCCTTTAGTTCACCATGTAGGAAAGCCGTCTTTACATCGAAATGTTTCACTTTCATACCCTTTATGGCTGCTGTTAGGAGTAAGGTTCTAATGGTAGTGTGCTTCACAACTGGAGCAAACGTTTCATCATAATCTTCTCCAAATTTCTGTGAATATCCTTTAGCAACAAGTCTTGCCTTGTATCTTTCTATTTTTCCTTCAGAATCATACTTGACCTTAAAAGTCCATTTACATCCTATGGCCTTTTTGTCTAATGGTAGTCTGGTCAATGTCCATGTCTGATTGTCTTCCATTGATTCCATTTCTTCTTTTGCGGCTCCTAGCCATTTCTGTGCTTCTCTTTCAGAAAAATTAGCAATTTCTTCCCATGTTGCAGGTTCTTGTATGTTAATGGCTTTTGCTTTGTAAGATAAACGTGTAGGTGCTTTTCCCTTATTTTCTCTTGAAGAGCGTCTCACACCCTCGGATGCACTCTCATGAGTGTCGCTGGTATTTGTCTTGTGTTGTACTTCAACTTCTTGAATGATCTCTACTTCATCTGTTTCTTTGAATTCGGTGCTTTCTTCTTCTTCAGTAGAGTCTACTGGAATTATGACATCATCTCGTGTTTCTTCTATGAATGTCACACTGTTGCTTATAACTACTTTTCCAGTTCTTGGATTTAAGATTCTGTAGCCTTTTGAATGTTCACTATAACCGACTAGAACTCCCTCTTCTGCTCGGTTCTGCAACTTGCTTCGTTTTTCAGCAGGAATGTAAACGAAGGCTCTGCATCCAAAAACTCTAATGTGCTTTAAGCTGGGTTTCTTACCGTGCCACAGCTCATATGGTGTCTTCCTTACTGCTTTGGAAAGTAGTCTGTTTTGAAGATAGGTGGCTGTTGCTGCTGCTTCACCCCAATATTTATCAGGTAGTCCTGAATCTGTAAGCATGCACCTTATCATTTCTGTTAGTGATCTGTTTTTCCTCTCAGATACGCCATTTTGCTCTGGTGTATATGGTACTGTCTTCTGATGCTCAATACCGAGTCCTCTTAAGTACCGTTCTATTTTCTGTCCTGTGAACTCGCCTCCATTGTCGCTGCGAAGAGTTAGCATATTCCTCTTGAACCTGTTTCTGGTCATGTTCACATAGTCTTGCAGCTTTTCTAAGACTTCATCTTTACTTTTTATTAGATAAGTGACTGTGAACCTGGAGTAGTCATCAATGAATGTCAGCATATACCTTTTGTCTCCTACGGTTCGCGTTTTCATAGGTCCGCATACATCACTATGTACCAGGTCTAGTGGTCTGGAAGCTCTGTTTTCACTTTTCTTAGGAATTGTTGTCCTTGTCGCTTTCGCTTTTATGCAGCATTGACACTTCATCATTTCTGAACAGTCTGACACTTTGAGATCCCTGGCTAGGTCTCTCTTCTGCATTTCCTTTATGCAATCTGGGTGTCTGTGTCCTAATCTTCTATGCCACTTGTGAATACAGTCAGCGTGTTTCTGTGTACTCAGCTTTGCCTGCTGTGCTGCGATATCCAGACAGTATAAATGTTCTTTTATTCTGGCTGTAGCTAGTGTTTCTCTTCCGTTTTGGATAAAACACTTATTATTCTGAAACTTTACAGTAAGTCCTTTTTCTACTAGATTCTTTACTGATAGCAGTGCTCCCTCAAGCTTGGGAACATATAGCACATCTGTTACGGGTATTTCTGTATAGCTGCCATTACCCTTGGAGCATAGGAATTGACCATTCCCTTTCCCTTCTGCAATGATATTTGTTCCATCTGCTAGGTAGATTGTTTCTTTATGGTTCAAATCAAGTTCAGTAAAGAAGTCCTTGTTATTTGTCATGTGACTAGTCGCTCCTGAGTCTACATACCACTTTTCTGATAATTGGTTTACTGTCGCTTTAAATGTTCCATTCCACTTGTGTGCTCCTGTATCTGTAAGTGTGGCTTTGGCTCTTTGTTTGTGTAGTCTTTCTGGTGGTTTATGCTGCTCTGTCTTCCATATGGTGCAATTTCTTTTCAGGTGACCCACTTTCTTGCATCTGAAACATGCTCTTGTTTCCCTGGTGTGTGGCTTAGTGTCCGCCATTTTAAGTGCTTTCTCTGTGTCACTTTCAGTATTGCACTCTGTAAGCTCCTTTCTGCGTTGATACTCCTCTATGAGCCTGTTCTTCACAAAGTCTGGTGTGATTTCTGCTTCAGGTCTCATTTCTAGTGCGTTTATTAGTGCACTGTATGTATCTGGTAAACTGCAAAGGAGGATGGCTACTATGTGGTTGCTTTTGATTTCTTCTCCCATTGACCTGAGCTGTATGGTTATCTCTAGTAGTGCACTGATGTGTTCTTGCATTGTCTTGCCTTTATTAAATCTCATTTGATATAATTTTCTTAATAGGAATAGTTTGCTGTTCAAACTTGCTCCTTCATGCACTCTCTGCAAAGCACACCACATGCCTTTAGCTGTATTCTCTTGTCTTATGTGTATAAGCTGTTCATCTTCCACTAGTAAACTTATAGTGGCTCTTGCCTGTCTGTCCTTCTTAATCCACTGCTGATCCTCTCCTTCAGGTCTGTCTGCATTTATAACATCCCATAAATCATCTCTGGTTAATAGCATTTCTACTTTAAACTTCCATGTTTGATAGTTCTCATTAGAAAGCTTGCTTGCAGCTAGTCTGAGATCTGTGTAATTTGCCATAACCCTTCCTTGTATAGATCTCTCTATTCTTCTGTGGTATTAAACTTGTTTTACTCACAGTTTTCTTTCCAAGGTTCTCCTGGGTTGTTTCTTGTGCGTTACACAGTCTGCTGTCTGCGCCTGCTGGGACTTGCAGTGCGACTCGTGATCTGGATGCTGCTTGGGATGCACTCCTGAAAACTTTATCTTGTACAGACTCCAGTCTGGGCCCATAACCTGTTGGTATAGTGCGATGGATCGATACCATAGGTGTGCAGTGGGGAGCCTTAGATAAAGTATTACCTCAGGAGTTACCTTGTATACAGACAGAACGAGACTTGAGATGTATATCTTGTTTATATAGTACTGAAATAGCAGGATCAATACAACAGGTTTCAGTATCATCAGCTTATCTCTTCTCCCTCAGAGACTCTTCTAGAAAAAACACATGTGAGGTAAAACAAACAAGTACATAACATATGCAACAGACAAACACTACATCTCTGTAACTATACAGCGCCATCTGCTGCCCCTGTACGGTAACTACATGCATATAAACGAAACCATAGTCTGTTGTCTATATTTCAACAGATATAACATGTGCAGAGAGAGTTAGATTTGGGTGGGTTATTTTGTTTCTGTGCAGGGTAAATACTGGCTGCTTTATTTTTACACTGCAATTTAGATTGCAGATTGAACTCACCACACCCAAATCTAACTCTGTCTGCAAATGTTATATCTGCCCCCCCCCCCCCCCCCCGCAGTGCACATGGTTTTGCCCAGCTGCTAAAAAAATTTCCTGCTGCGATCAACTTGGAATTACCCCCAAAATCTCTTCACTAATTAATTTGATATAGGACACTTGTATATCTTGTATATCTGTGTGCAAGTGTGAATATGTAAACAAAGCACAACAGAACCTGGCATGAAAAAAAGCTACGTCCGCTGCATATTAGCACTATATATACAGATTCAGATTCAGTCGCACACAGATATACAAGTCTCACATACTGTATAAAATTAATCCTAGTGCTTCCTAGGCATATCACATTAGACAAAGTAACTTTTTCAGATAAAAAGCTGTAAGAAAGACACCCGGTGCTATCAGAGTCGCATGGGACCTGGCATGCCGAGACGGGCAGTTTGGCATGACTGCAGCAAGTGTGGCATATCAAATGAATCAGTGCAGTCTCCTGAAACGGTTTTGCATACCTCCCAAAATGACACTCTCCAGGAGGGACACAATGCTCTGCTCCTGGACTTCCCTCTTAATGTATGATTGCAGGCACCTGTGTTGAACAGGTTAATGGATAAGAAAGGTGTTTCAGCACAGGTGACGGCAATCAGAAATTAAGAGGGAAGTCCAGGAGCAGAGCATTCTGTCCCTCCTGGAGAAGGTCATGTTGGGAGGTATGGTTTTGTCGCATTGCATTGCAATTAAGACATTTTAGGACACATTTGAGTGAAAAAAGACATCAGCCCAGCCAAGTTGCATGCAGCCTTGCGCATCGCGAAGGGATGTTTGGTGCGACTTCAGCAATAGTGTATGAAGACACATCTGTATATATGCATAATCATAATCCATTTTCACATCCAACTGTTTGCGCTAATTATGTTCTATTATTACATCTGTCCCACTTTAATCATACCTCCCAACTGTCCCGATTTTTCGCGGGACAGTCCCGTTTTTTGGGGACTGTCCCGCTGTCCCACCCGCGGGCCGTAGTGTCCCGCGGTGGGGGGGGGGCAGTTGGGAGGCTCCTGCACTCACTGCTCTGCTTAGCGTCTATTCAGTGCAGACAGAGGGAGAGGGGGCATGCCCCCTCAGTGACGAAATCGGGCGTGGCTCGCGATCGCGGGTCTTCACGCGAAGCCCCCCCCCTTTCCATAGGCCACGCCCCTTTTCGGTTGCGCGCGCGGCTTCGCCAAGCGTGTGTCCCTCTTTGAAGGCGGGCGAAGTTGGGAGGTATGCTTTAATTCATTTCATTTTTTACATTTTTTTTTTACAGTCATGCTTCATATAAATCTTGAGAGATTAATTTACTGTAAATGTTTTACTTTATTTTCTCCTAAAATGCACATCTAGTTAGCGTCATTTATGTCTTACAATAATCATATGAGTGAAGAAACATCGGCATGTTTCACTTCTGTTTGAGTGTTTTTTATTACATTGGTCAAAATGCAGGTAAAAATTCATGTTACTGTATGAAAAGCATTCCAATCTTCTTGTATGTATCCAGCAAAGGCTGTTTGATTGGCTTTGGCTGATTAAATGGGTGTGAGATCGGAAATGGAAAAGAAGCTGCTACACCTGTATACTGGTGGCTTATAATTGGTACAGTATGTGCAACTATATGCCCATAGATGCTCAGCACTGACCCTTGCTGGATCCCAGGTCACCACTAACTAGAAGTAGCAGCTCAGTTAATCCGGAACGCTGTTTTTAGCTTTTATACTGTAGCTGTGGTAATTGATAGCTTTGGGTTTTTTTAAAAAATAGCACCAAACATAATTTACAGTAGTTCCAAATGTAATTCACAAAACACAATGTAGTTTCAAATTTAAGACACCATTTGCATTAATTTCTTTCTAAAAATTAAGAGTTACACTTAGAGGTTTATATATACTAATGTATATATGGAAAAAAAGAGCAACAGTTTCCCATCCTTCCTACATTCTTTTACGTCATCCGTCAGTGAGTGTTTGGGCTCTTTTAGCCATTCTGTACAAAATTCAGCCAAATTTAATTTTATTTTCTTAATTAGGTACAATGTCAAAAGTTAAATATATAGTAAATGTCTGGAAGCTATAGCTGAGGGGTGTCATTCTGTGGGTGCTGAAGCAGTCCTCAGTCCTAACGTTTTGGTGAGTGTATTTCCTACCTTTGGACCAGTTACAAATGCTAAGATTTTACTCACGCACTTCCTGAGATGTCTGTGGTTCTTGGGGTTTTTTGCATGCTAAGTTTCTCTATTTTATCACATTTTAGTTTTCATGTAAGAACAGGATCTGCAGTTTCAAAGTTTACATCTTTAGAAAAACAAATCCTAAACATTAGCATAGCTGTCATTTCTAAGAACAGTACCAGGCTTTATAGATATGTCCCAGGAATCTTTTGTTACTGCAAATGCCCCTAATGCCCAACAATGAGCAAGTGTACTTCACAATCCATCTTATTAGAGACATTGGATGCAAATTTCACCTTCTACTCATACTCTTAGGTTAATAGAATATAGTAAGATTATATAGTGAAAAAAGTAATTTAAACACAGAAAATACACTAAATCCAAGTTCAACAAACATTTCAGTATGGAGAGTGTAGATCACCAAGCTCTACCTACACACTATTTTATATGACGTGCGCAGGTTCACCTGCTCAGCTGCAAGGTTTTCCTGGGAACTACTGTGTGTCAGTAATGGATTAGAAAAGTCTGGGTGGAAGTGATAAGACTTATATTTAAGGTTCAGGCGGCAGTGAGGAGACTTATGATAAATATGCAATGCCCCATCCTGAAGACCCACAACATACTTAGCTCCGACATTTTTCCTAAAGCATTTCTAAAATAAATATCTCAGTAAAGGAAAACAAGATGTGAAATATAAATGAAAATTGAGCAAATTCCTCTACCATAACTGGTATCTATTGTAAACAGGCAGTTTTATTGTCAACTGATAGTATCATACTTGACTGCCGTCGAGCAGGTGGGAAGGGATCCAGGAGGCTGGTCTACACTCTCGGGAGTCTGGGGCAGCGCTCCAAAATTTGTTAGTGTCCCAGACATTTTGAGAGAATACTGTAAACAACTATGGGCCCAATGTTGTACGCAGTGGAGAGATTATTTGCCACTGCACATGCTCCAAAGCCGCACTGAGTGTGCTCAGCAATTGATTAGTGATGGCGCATGCATAGAGGATTTATGAGCAAAATGACTGGAAGGTGGTTAGTGTTTGGGGGAGGTAACAGATGGTGGCTAGAAAAACCCAGGTGCATTGGGACTGTTTTCTGGGCGTATCAAAGTCAGCCACTATAAATTCACCAGCAGCTGGAGAGCCCTCAGAACCTTAGGAGAGTCCCTCTGCCTGAGACAGCATTGTCTTACTCAAAAGTTCCATGGTTGTGTGCCCGATGTTTCTGCTTTTGTGTGTAAGTGGCGGATGTGAGATGGCGGCAGTAGGCATCTCAATGCACAAGACTGCGCTTGGATTGTATAAATCTCTGAATCAGGTCTTAAGATAGTATTGGCACATCTGAGTTTACTTTTTGGCACACCAATGACAAAGCCTCATTGAAAGGCCCATTTTGCAATGATAAATCCAACACTTCTATTTCAGCTTTATGTGATGATTTACTGTAATTTACGAAGCTGTATAATCCGGCATTAAAGTTGAACTTGCAGCTGCTAACTTGCCAATTTATACAGTACCATAGTGTACAAGTCTTTCACATTACGCTCGTGCAACCCACAGAACCTACGGTATTTCTATGCCTATGAATGATGTCACATTAGCTGTGTCTCTCTTTCACTCAAAGAGGGGAATGCAAAGTATGCAAAATATAGCCAGAATTTAAATCACATTAGCAGAATGCCCAGACCTAGGACTCCAAAATCACGTTAAAGGCTTAAAGCTTGGTTCGGAAGTACACAACTAAAAGTTCACATAATACAATAATATGGACACAGTGTGAAAAGCTATACCATTTGCCCTAAGAGCCATTATCCAGCATTGTAAACCTAACAGCTTGCTGTACTTTACTCCGTTCAAGAAAATCCTTGTTTTCAGAATAAAAGCAAACAAAAGATGGATATATTCCATAATTAGTCACAGAAGTGTCTCTTCCAAACCCTTTCCCCAACTTCCAGCCCGCAGCATTGAAGCATTTATAAAAGCACATGAGCACTCATTTTATATTTACATGATGTCCATCTCTTACTGCTACTTTCATTCAGTTCTACTAAAGAGTTCTAGATACTACACAGATATGGGTTCTAGACAGGGGCTTAGATATCATAGGTGCAGGAGGTGCAGCTGCTATGCAGGGAAGGACATCAGATAGCGATGGTTTGAAACCAACAATGTTTTGCTTCCGATGTTAGTGTTTTCACCATTCGATGGCGGATTTCCGATAGCAGCCGCCATCTAATGATGTGGATGCAATGGCCATCCGATGTTAAAATACAGCTGAATTCAGCTGTTTAACATCGGGAATGGCCACAAGATGCTTTTGCGCATGTGCAAACAGGATTTTTTTTGCGCATGCGCAAGTCATATGACTGCTTTTTTCATCGACAACTTTTGATATGATGGTTAGTTACCATCACATCTTATGTTTCGATGGCGGAAGCCCAGCCATCATTTGATGCTTGCAGGGGCGTATTTAGAGAGGAGGAGGCCAGTGTGCAGGCTTCGTTAGAGCCCCCTCCTCTCTAGCCAGCGGCAGCGTTGTCGCTCTGGGCACTAGGGTCCCTAGGGGACCCTAATGCTGACCCAGGGTCTAGAGTGCATGTGCAGATCTCCAGGAAAATGGTGCCATTTATCCAGTGATTTTCCTACTGTGCATTTGCGAAACACCGGGAAAATGGCGTTGCAACATTTTCTCAGTGATTTCTGCAGCGCTGCTGCTTTGCCGTGGGACTCCAGAGAGTAAGTACGCAGGACTCCATAGGGTAAGTACCCCAGGGGCCCATGTGCACTGCACACACTGCACCTATTATAAATAACCCAGTGGCTGCTGGGCTTCCGATGTCCATCCCTACTGCTGTATAGCCCAGGGCTGAGAGGGGCCCACCATCCCTGTCAAACTTATGTGTGTTATATACATTGGGTGGTACATAGGGGCACTTACAGACTTTTGCCTCAGGGTTTACAATATAGCTAGATATGCCCCTGGACCTGCTCATTGTAATATGCCCTACAATGTGACATAAATTACATTAACTAGGGCACTACTAAAATTAAATAGGGAGTTGTCGCTCCATAAACTGTGGGACAGGGGCCCCTTCAAAATGTTGCTATGGAGCCCACAAAGTTCTGACTATGGGGGTAATTCAGACCTGAACGCTAGGCTGTGTTTTCTCACAGCCTGCGATCAGGTCCGAACTGCGTATGCACTGCAATGCGCAGGCGCGTCGGACGACTGCACCGGGCATCAGTGCATAGCGACGGGATGGTGCAAAAAAAGCGATCGCACGGGCGATCGCAAGGAGATTGACAGAAAGAGGGCGTTTGTGGATGGCAACTGAGCGTTTTCAAGGAGTGTCTGGAAAACAAAGGCATGTCCAAGCGTTGTAAGGGAGGGTGCCTGACGTCAAATCCGGTCCTGGACAGGCTGAAGTGATCGCAGCGGCCGAGTAAGTCCTGGGCTGCGCAGAGACTGCACAAAATCAGTTTGTGCAGATCTACTGCACATGCATTTGCACACTTGCACAGCTAGAATACACTCCCACAGTTAGCGCCGATTATCTGATCGCAGGACTGCAAAAATCGCTTCCTAGCGATCAGGTCTGAATTACCCCTTATGACCCTAGTTTTAGTTACGTAGCAATAAACCTGCGTGTGGATGTTCCATTTAAAAGGACATCAATCAAAACTAAAACACAATATGTTTATACTGTATTCCCAACAGACAGAATATCTAATTTTGTTGCATTGCATGTCATTTTTTAATTAAGCAATATCCTTTTCCTTCAAGGTTTCCATAATTCAGGTAACTATCCTGCTCCTTTCCCTTCTAAGCTTCTAACACATATTTGAACAGTACAATATAAAGGGGTGTGTAATAACACGTGAGCATACCGATGCCGGCAGCAGAGTGCCGGCGCGGGGGGGGGGGGGAGTGCAGCAAGCCCCTTGCGAGCTTGAGTGGGAATAGTCCCTTCGGGATTGTAAGGGGGTGGGATGTAGGGGGAGGTAATGTGATGGTCACATAACTACATCCCGTATACAGCTCTACCATAAGATGACTGCTGTATCTTATTGTTCATTAATAGTGAATCAGCAAATGATACCTGTTTTAGGAGATTCTGGATTGTTGGCCATCTTATGTACAGATTGTTTTCTGGGCAATCTAATCTAATCTAATCAAACAAGCCCTTCTAAATGCACAATATGGGCCTGAGTCAGGGTTAGGACTGATTTGCTCCTGGAACAAACCACGTTGCTATGCAAGGGGTGCAATACTTTTGCTTGCAGGGAAACTGCTGTCTTCTGCGGGTGGCGGTCGTTAGGTCGACAAGCATTAGGTTGACATACATTGGGTAGACCACTGAAGGTCGACATGCATTAGGTCGGCATGGTCACTAGGTCGACATGGTCATTAGGTCGACATGTACTAGGTCGACATGCAACAAGGTCAACATGAGTTTATCACAATTTTTTACCTTTTTCATACTTAACGATCCACGTGGACTACAATTGGAAACGGTAACCTTACCCGAAGCGCGAGCCATGCGAGGGGACGTGGTGCACTAATTGGGGTTCCCCATCACTTTACGAAGAAAACGACACCAAAAACAGTCAAAAAACTCATGTCAACCTTTTTTCTTGTCGACCTTGTACATGTCGACCTAATGACAATGTTGACCCAATGTATGTCGACCTAATGCATGTCGATCTAATGAACCACACCTGTCTGCCGCATGCTGCAAATAAATACTGAGCAGCTTTGTTTTTACACTGGAATTTAGTATTAAACTAGGACACATACTTACTGCCATGGGAAAATTGCTCCTTTTTTCTTCTTCTTTTTTTGCTTTGCCCATTTTATGGATTTTAGAATTGTAAGGGAGATCAAAATAAAAAGACTTAGGGCCTGGTTTAGAGGTGCACACAGATTTTGCTAGCAGGGTACTTACGGAAATATGGTAATGACTCAGCAGTCGTCTTGTGCACAGAGACGCACGTTGCCGGCTGTCTTACCTGAATGTCAGGGAGACGCCCTCATTCCCTGTAGAGTCTAGCAATCTCCCTGGTTGCACCTTACCCTCATGATGTAGTTATACACTTGGGAAAAAGAAGAAACCGAAGAGTGCCATTTCCCTGAATTGGTTATAAGGCTCAGTAATCTTTAAGGAAAGTGGAAACATGCATTTTCAAAAAGGTTTCTTGTGGCCAGTTATATGGAACCACCTGTGAGTAGAACACAATACATGACCAGGCCCTGTAAAGTATCAGTGTCTTTCGCCAACAAGTAGATAATAATGAGAATCACGGCCACAATGCTGAGGAGGAGCAGTACACGTCTATTTTAACACTGCGCTTTATAATCTTTCTGAAATGCTTCTATAAAAATAGGCAAGTATTCATTAGTTGTTCTGACTATACTAACAAGACTGGAAAAGCGTGATCTCTGTGCAGACCCTTTCCGACTACAGGGTTGTGTATGTAGGGGTGGGTTGTGTAATAAAAGTGCAGTGAGAGCCTAAAGCGGTAGTAAATTATAATGAGGGCAGATGGGACTAGCGCTGACACAGTCAGTCAGCCTATGGCAATGTGGAAGTGGATGAAACTGCTTAGCTTCCATTCTACAAATGTTCTTGGAAACTTGAGAATATTGGAAACCATTACTGCACAGGTGAAATAATTACCATGTATAGTAGTTGTAAGTGGAAAATGATGCTTACGCTATGTTGATAATTACTGATAGTAACATGAAGAAGAAAAGACATAACTTGTGCATTTACACCATAATGGGAATGTATTATTCTGACTTCCATGTGTGAAAGAATTACTCACTTTCCTAAGTACCCTTCTCCATTTTCTTGTGAGGATTGCCATACTGCTTATGAAAATTGAAGTAATTATAACTATAGAGAAGTAGCATTTTGCTGATCAAGATCTGATGGGAAGGAAATGTTATTTTTGGAAAGTTGAAGAAGTAATGAGGTAATAAAGAAAGTTATACCAATTTGCATAGCAAATTTGTTGAAAAACATATTTCCCTTAATTGTTTTGAATTTATGAAGCTTGTGGTACAAATCCATCAGTAATAGTAGCTATCAGCATTTGTTCAACATGAGGATTTATTAATAGGAACACTCCATCCACATTGAGGCAACAGGGGTATAAGAAAATGTCACACTGACTTGCTAGTACCTTCATAGGAGCTGGGAAATTCCATGCAATATTAATTTTATTATATTCATCTTGGAATATTTGCATTGGACAATTAAAAACAATTTGTATTAAACTCTGAAGAGCAGATGTGTATTAGCATTACTGTATGTCAGAGGTTCCCAAACTCAATCCTCATGGGACCAAAACAGTCCAGGTTTTAAGGATAGCTGTGCTTGAGAACAGGTAACTTAATTAGTACCTCAGTTAATTTGATTTAGCCATCTGTGTTTAACCATGGACATCTATAAAGCATGGACTGTTAGGGTCCTTGAGGACAGAGTTAGGAACCACTAACTTATATTAATGCTAATGCCCCTGACCCTCTAAGACAGAGGTTCCCAAACGCGGTCCTCAAGGCACCCCAACAGTCCAGGTTTTAGGTATATCCATGGCTCAGCACAGATGGTTAAATCAAAATGACAAAGGTGCTAATTAAGTCACCTGTGGCTCAGCATGGATACATTTAAAAGCAGGACCGTTGGGGTGCCTTGAGGACCGCGTTTGGGAACCTCTGCTCTAAGACATAGGTCTGCAAACTCGGTCCTCATTACCCCACACAGTGCATGTTTTGCAGGTAACCCAGCAGGTGCACAAGTGTATTAATTACTCACAGACACATTTTAAAAGGTCCGCAGGTGGAGTTAATTATTTCACTTGCGATTCTGTGAGGAGACCTGCAAAACATGCACTGTGTGGGGTAATGAGGACCAAGTTTGCAGACCTATGCTCTAAGAGTTACAAATTGTTCTGCTTTCTCCAGATTAGCACCTTCCAAAGAAACACTGCAATTCAACCAGAAAATAGCAAACCCTGGGGAAAGGGTATAGGGCAGAACAGAATTTAGGTGACCTCTTGTGTAGTCTGTATGACGATAAACCCTAAATATGAAGTGCTTGCTCTTAAAAGAGCAAGCAGACACGTGTTCGTGAAGATATAAA
The DNA here is from genome assembly GCF_028390025.1 of Pseudophryne corroboree. NCBI lineage: Eukaryota > Metazoa > Chordata > Amphibia > Anura > Myobatrachidae > Pseudophryne > Pseudophryne corroboree. The sequence goes on along the minus strand of NC_086448.1, from coordinate 350,541,445 downwards.
ATGGGTAGAGGGACACTGATTAGGGGTATGGGTCGTTGGATAGACACAACTTAGATCGACAGTCATTAGGTCGACCATGGAAGGTCGACACGCATTAGGTCGACAGGGACAATAGGTCAACATGGTCATTAGGTCGACATGTAGTAGGTCGACAGGTCAAAGGGTTTTTTGCCTGTTTTTGGCATTGTTTTCTTCGTAAAGTGACAGGGAACCCCAATTAGTGCACCGTGTCCCCTCACATGACTTGCTTCACTCGCCATGCATCGGGCAAGGTTACCATTCCAATCGTAATCCATGTGGATCTTTAAGTATGAAAAAATCCCCAAAATGGGAAAAAATATGAAAACTCATGTCGACCTTTTGACCTGTTGACCTATTGACCATGTCGACCTAATGCATGTCGACCTTCATTGGTCGCCCTAATGACTGTCGACCTAAGCTGTGTCGACCTAACGACCGTATCACCTGAATAGATCATTTGCTAACGAAATGGCGTGCCTGAAAAAGCTGAACGCTGCTGTGGGTTTTCTTACAGGCTGCGATCAGGTCTGAACTGCGCATGCGTATGCACCGCAATGCACAGGCGCAACAGACTGCAGCAACGGGGAGCGCCGGTCAGCGATGGGATGGTGTGAAAAATCCAAATGCACCGGCGATCGTAACTAGATTGACAGGAAGAGGGCGTTTGTGGGTTGCAACTGACTGTTTTCAAGGAGTGTCCGTAAAAACGCAGGAGGGACCAGGCATTTGGAGGGAGGGTTTCTGATGTCTTCTCCGGCCCTGATCATCGCACTGGAAGAGTAAGTCCTGGGCTGCGCAGAGACTGCACAAAATTAGTTTGTGCAGCTCTGCTACACATCCAAATGCACGCTTGCACAGCGAATTCCCCCTCCCCCTGTAGGCGGCGACTACCTAATCGCAGGGATGCAAAAAACGCACCCTAGTGATCAGGTCTAAATTAGTCCCCGAGATTGAAGGGGATCATCGTATGCTGCGCAATGTCATGTTTCCAGGGTGACGCTGGACTGGTATACAGAAAATTCAGTAACCTGGATTGACTGGCCAGCTCAGAGTGTAGATGTTAACAGCATTGAGAACCTCTGGGATGAATTGGAGTGACAGGTGCATTCTAGACTGACTCAACCATCTTCGGTGTCGCAGTTGGTCACTGTCCTTAAGGCGGAATGGCAAAACATACCGCCTGCCAGTGGCGGCTCCAGAGGTGGGGCTGCAGCGCAGTCCAAATTTCAAATAGGGGAGTTCACATATACTGCCACCAACTGTCATCCCAAACTGACTCACTGGCAGTTGGTGGTGCTCCCCTATTTGAACTTTGGACTGCGCTGCAGCCCCACCTCTGGAGCCACCACTGCCACCTGCTATTGTTCAGGAACTTGTGGACAGTTTGCCAAGAAGGGTGTCTGCAGTAAGCACTACATGTGATGGATCTACAAAGTGCTGACCAGTGGCGGATTTTACTTATGGGCCTCAGGAATGCAGCCCCTCAGTAAAATTTGTCACCTCAGCTCATCGACAGGCTTTTTTCGCTAAAACAGAATCCTCCTAGTCCTAGATATAGTTTTTTCTTGCAAGGACTGTAATGCTAAAACATGTGATTAATATTATTGTTCTTAATGTAGTGGATGGAGAAACAGTAAGAAAACAAAGTTTCAATGTCTTTCCCACCCCCCAATTTCAGCCTAAAACAGTGAAGGTTTTGCCAGAGGACTCATTTTTGTTGAGCCAACCAGTGTCATACTGGGCCTAATTCTGCTTCAGACTCAATGTCAATGATCGTGTCATTTTTTTTTTTTTTTGGGGGGGGGGGGGCAGGGGGGGGGGGGGGCGGGGGGGGGGGGGGGGGGATTGCACCTGGCTTCCATACACAAATGCCCTCTGGCAACATGCTGTGCTTAGTGTGGTGAGGTGAGGTAGGTGAGGCAGAGCCTTTCCTGTCATACTAAAGTATACACCAGAGTTTTGTCTATGTATAGTATATGAAAAATACAAGGAATATATTATAAATATCTTCTTTGTATTATTCTAATAATTTTTATAGTCAGAATGCTGGAGTAAAGAGTCTATAGCAGATGACACAGTGCCTCCCCTGCCTATCTTTTCCGCACATCTCTCATCAAATTTCCAGCAGTATACGGCTGCACCTTTGTATAATGCCCACATGCACCCTTAGATTGTGGGTAAATCTGTCTCTGGTAATAGCCAGTGCCTCCTGAGACATTTACCTCACCGCACGTCCCTGGCGCTTAGCACTCACAAGGGGCATTCTAGCACTCGCCCCGCTGCCGGTTTACTGACGGCCGGCATCCCGACCGTTGGTAATACATACTGATCCCTTACTATCAACCATAATTCCCCTTAAATGAGCTTAAGTAGGCAAGTATGGTGTAATATGTGCCATTACTAAAGTAATTTTTGTGCATTAAAATAAGCGATATTGCTCCACCATAATTCTAGGCATAATGCCGTCTACAGAGCATATCGCAACTGCACATTGTATTGAAGTGCTTCTATCTACGCAGGTGGGAAACACTGCATCAGCAAGATTAGCCGTATATAGTTGAGCCGAGGTAGAGCTCGGCATCATAGTTATTAACACCTAAAGGTGTGGGGCTGGAGCTTAATATGGTAAGTATTCAATTATTCATTACATATAAAATCCCTGCCCCATCTGGTTGCTATTAATTAATATGATGTTTATCCCTGCCTGAGTTTGCCAAGTGTAAGGAGATATCCCAGTCATGATTGAAAAGCGGTCAGTAACACAGTACAACCAATACATCTTAAAAACAAACAGTAATGTTTTTATTTATCTGCCTTGCAATAATACAACATAGTATACCCTTGGTGTAACATAGTTGTACAATTTACTTCATTTTTATTAAATAAGCCTTCTGATATTTAGCACAGAGGCATTTTCCCTTACAACACTGTATTTGCAGGTGTCCTGGACTACAGCTGTTGTAACACTGGAGGATCATAATAATAGGAAGAACTGAAAAGTTTCACTTCATGTGTCCATGTACTCATTCCTGTCACATTTTAACTGCACAGCTTCCTTTTTACTAGCAATGGCTCAAGCCTAAAGCAGCATATGTTTTGGGATATGTGACTACATTTCTTTGTGGATACTCATCATGTGATACAGAACTGAACAGTACGGAAGTCTGCGAGTCAGCGCATGGTAGCACTGTTCTGTAGTAACCCCTAAAAGGCCCGGATTAATACTGGAGCTAAGGTGTCATAATGACTGACTTGTGGAAATTAATTAGAACTTTCCATCTTTTAAAATCCTATCATATTTTGTTAGTGTGGATTCAATCCAAGCTACTGTAAGGAGTATATACACTGAAGTGCAGGTTTCTAGAAGTGGAAATGTTGCTCATAGCAACCAATCAGATTCTACTTATCATTCATCTAGCACCTTCTAGACCATAATAGCTAGAATCTCTACCTCTATAAACCCGCAGTTATACCCCCAGGAGTTTAAGACATAGTTGCCGACTTTTGGGCTGCTCTCTCCGGGAGAGAGCAGCCAGTCGGCTCAGCAGGGGGGGCGGGCAGTGAGCTGATGTGAGGAGGGGGGCGGGTCGGAGGCGGCACGGGGGCGGACCAGAGGAGGGGTGGGGGCGTGGCTGTTGGATCGCATCATGCAAGCCACGCCCCCCCACTGTGTAATGCCGCAATTACCGGAATTACACAGTGGGGGGGCGTGGCTTGCATGACGCGATTCAACAAGAATCGCGTCATCGCCTGCCCGGACCGCCCACTTCACTCGCTAAGTGGGCAGCCGGGCAGGGGGGGACCCCTGTAATCGGGAGACTTGCCTGCTCTTCCGGGGGGCCGGGAGGGTCACCCGATTTTCGGGAGCCTCCCGGCCATTCCGGGAGGGTAGGCAAGTATGGTTTAAGATGAACAGTAGTTGAATAGCAAAAAGTTATCTGACAAAAAAGTGTATATTTTATTAATTCAGGGGGTGAGTCCCCTAATGCAAGTATGGTCCGGCCAGTAGACCCCCCCCACACACACACACACACACACACACACACACACACACACACACACACCTTCTACTAAGGGTAGGATTTTCTTTTTTAAACTGCTAGCACAGTGCCTCAAATAGCTCAAGCTTGAGATTGGCATCTTCACCCAATATTGCATGCTGACGTGAATTGTGTCCTTGCACAAGGAGGAAGGCCATGATGTTATGATTATAATAATATACAATAGTGTCTGCCTAGCCACCCCACCGTTACCTCTCAGGAAAGCCCTCTAAAATCCACCCTCCCTGTATCCAAATTTGTTTTGTGCCTTAGTGCGGTAGCAATTGGGACACATGCACAGTACTTAAAACATTGCCAACTATCGTATATTGTACTACTCTGAAATAGGTATAAAGTTCTGTCACATTTGGACAACATCATCTATTAATCTTTTCCATTTTTATCCTAATATAATGCTTAATTGGGTTCTATTTATTATACAGCAATAAGCCAAAAGATCAAAGCCAGAGAAAGATCATGTTACAGTACACTTCAGTCGCCCGAATGCAAATTGGAGTTTGGTGCTCACCCCCGGGTGGTCTTCACTTTGCGAGCGGTGGGCTCCCGGCGACCAGCATACCGGCGTCGGAATCCCGCCCACCGGCATACCAACAGTTCTTCTCCCTCTTGGGGGTCCACGGCCCCCCTGGAGGGAGAATACATAGCGTAGCGCGCCACCGTGCCCGCAGCATGGCAAGCACAGCGAGCCCTCAAGGGGCTCATTTGCGCTCGCTCCGGCTGTCGGTATGCCAGCGGTTGGGATTCCGGCGCTGGTATGCTGGTTGCCGGGAACCCGACCGCCAGTATACCATACTACGTGTGTGTGTGTGTGTGTGTGTGTGTGTGTGTGTGTGTGTGTGTGTGTGTGTGTGTGTGTGTCTCAATTGCCTCTGGGAGTTACACCCCTGTCATGTTACTTTACCTTTAACATGGGACCTTACGCCACAAAAGGACTTTACTGGATCCCTTGTTGGGTAAATAGTACTATACACCACCAAAGTTGGCTGCCCATGCACATAGTATAACAAGAAAGTGACCAATCATTTTGTTTTTTTTTTGAGGTGGGCAACCTAATTAATAAAATACATGGAAGGGTTAAATTATTTTAGAGATGTTTTGCAAACTAGCATTGTTTACTTTGGAAAAAGATGCATTAGAAGTGAATATATATAAATGGGATGCGGTCGGGATCCCGACAGAATGCTGACAGCGGAGTCTCAACGGTCAGAATTCCGACGTATCCCGATGGTAAGTACTTGGGTGAGGTTTTGGGTTAGGCACTAGGGGGAGGGTTAGGCTTAAGCTGTGAGGGGGGGGGGGGCTATAGCATTAGGAAGTGGGAGGGAACGGTTAGAATAAGGCTGTGAGAGAGGGTCGGTTAGGGGTAGAAGTAGGGTTAGGGTTAAAATACTTACCGCGATCAGTCGGTATTCTGACCGTCAGAATCCCGACTGTTGGTATTCCGATACATCCCGTATTAATCTAAAAAGATTTCCCTAATTGACTTTTCATACTAAGAACTACTGTATACATAGCAGAAGCAATCATAAATTGCAAATGTTTTATCTTCTATATAGTAGAGTTACTGTAAAGGTGTTAGTGTTACAGTATGTACTGTAGGGATCTGTTTCATTTACCGGCTGTCGGTATCCCGGGGTCAGGATACCGACGCCGGAATCCCGACAGCGACAGTGCCGCCAGCCAGAATCCCGGCGCTACAGGGCTACTCCCACTCGTAGGTGTCCATGACACCCATAGAGTGGGAATAGATCCTGTGGTGAGCCACCGAGCTCGCAGTGTGGCAAGACCGCAAGAGTACTCTTAGCACTCACCCTGCTACTGACATTCTGGCGGGCGGGATGCGGCTGTTGGGATATTTACAGCCGGCATCCAGTCTGCCAGTCATCCATACCGAACCCGTACTGTAAGCAGCGGAATTGCCCCATGTGGTGATGGAAAAGTTATAAAACTGCATTTAAAAATGAATGGAATCCTTTTCTTATTTGTAGAGGACATTATAGGATTGATTGATTGATTGATTGATTGATCGATCCAGACATTATAGGATGGATTGATCCAGATCATGTATCTGCTTGCCTTTATTGGGTTCGGAAAGGAATTGGTAATAGTATTAATAAATTGGCAGCTTTCACACAATTAGAATTTATAACAGGTTAAACTTGATGGACCTTAGTCTTTTTTTCACTCTTGGTAACTATGTACAGTAAGTAAAGCGAAGTAAAACCAAATATCCTATAAAAAACAGCCACTGTAGCTATTCCTTATGTATGCTTCCTTTTCTGTCACTTCTCCTTAGCTCTGCATTTCAGTTGGGCAGCCTAAGCTTCCTCTTTTTCCCGTATCCTATATTTCATTATTTGTGCTTGTTCCTCTTCATCTGTTTATACAATAGGCCAGTGATGTGGAAATCCAGTTACAGGACAACATGCAAACCACAGTGTTTCTTGTTCTTGTCAGGGGAAGGGAAGCAGTGCATGTTATGAGATAGAGGACTCCTCATTTCTTATTCCTATTTCTACTTACTTTTATTCAGGTGTAATTTGTTTAACTGAAAATAAATGGATGGGTTTTTTTTTCAGTTGAATGTCATTCATTGGTAAAATACAAGGCATGCCATTTGTCATCGTTCATTATAGCTACTAATTTTTGTTTTAAATTTGACAATGAGTAGTATACATTTCATACAAGTAAATCATGAAAGTGGGCAGGATTCATAAGAAGCACCCACCCTTCTGGGGGTGGGGAGGAGTTGGACTACCAGAAAAACTAGGAGTCTCCTGCAGGTTCCGGGAGAGTAGGTAAAATTGCTAATAATCAGTGGGGTAGGAACAGGGGGGAGGCAAGGGGGCAGCATGTCCCCCCCCCCAAACATGAAAGAGGCGCAGGTGCTGGGGAGTGCTTACCTCTGGATCCCCACTGAGACTCCTGCTTTAAAAGTCTGCCGCCGGTGCCGCAGCGTGCTACCCCTTGTCCTGTCCGGTTCTTCACCACTGATGCAGTACTTGGAGGAGTCGGGGATGTCCCAGCATGGCCACGACTCCTACCAGTAATGCATCCCTGAAGAGCCGACCAGGACAGGACAAGTGGCAGCAGGATGTGGCGGCAGCCTTTCTACAGTAGGAGTCTCGGCGAGGAGCCGGAGGTAAGTGCTACCCACAAGGAAGATGGGGGGGGGGATGTGAATCAAGGGGGAGCACCAAAACGTATATTTTACTATGCCTCCCCAACCACAAAACATTCCTGCGCCCCTGCTAACAATCCAAGTTTTAAGGATATCCATACTTGTCCTTCACTCTCCTTTTTTGGTCTGATGTATTTAAATACTCGGCATCAATCCTGGGAGGACATGTTCCTACAGAACCGGTGTTTTGGCTTCTAAACTTTTCCACCACAATTACTGATACCTATAAAAAAATATCTCTTCAAACACCTAAATAACACAGAAAAAGCTGTAATTGCGGTTCTTTGGAGAGCAACAACTCCTCCTTCCATTAGAGCCTGATTTAAGAAGATTGATTAGCATATGAATATGGGCGATATTGTTTATTTTTCACAGGGTAAACTCCTAAACTTCTCAACCACCTGGTAAACCATGGTTAGAATCTAAAGAAACTTCCATGTATACCACACTCCTTGGTCTAAAGAAAGGTCTCCCTTCTCCCCTCGGTATAATGCTCCTACAAGAATACATTTTCCTCAGTTATGGGATTCATTCTCTTGTTTAATGACTGTAAATAAATGGAAGATAGTCTACCCATAGTCTCCATCCCCCCCCCCCGGTCTTTCCTCAACCATTTATCGTGTCCTTTTCATGTTATTTTGTTATTTCCTTCCTTAATGTCATACATGTTTACTTAATGCTTGAACACAGGTGACTTAATTAGTACAACAGTTACTTTGCTTTAACCATCTGTGCTGAAGTATTGATTTCTCTAAAACCTGGACTGTTAGTGTGCCTTGGTGACCGGGATTGGGAAACACTGTGCGAAGGCATAGATTCTCAAAGTCGGTCCTCAGGGTCCCAAACAGTCCATGTTTTCCAGGTTACCTAGTAGATGCACAGGTGTATTCATTACTCACTGACTCGCTGACACATGGTGGAACTAATTATTTCACTTGTGAATCTGTGAGGAGACATGGAAAACATAAGCTGTTTGGGGTCCTGAGGACCGAGTTTGAGAACCTATGGGTTATTGGATGATACTGTATACTGTGTTTGTGTGTACCCGTAGTTGCTCGTTCACGGTTGTCATGCAGTTGCACAAGATCGTTCCATCTGCTGTTCTGCACGTCAGATTGGCTGACTCTGCGGATGACGGCATGCAGTTAAATGCGTGAAGTACAGATATATCGCGCCAACATACATTGTGCAGTGTGTATGCAGGTTATCGGTACATCACGTCTGCCCGTCGCCTAGACACACCATCTTTAGTATGTACCCAGCTTAAGACACAGAGAAGTTGTCCTGGTGAATAAGGCTCATTCAAGCTGCCCTGGTAAATTCCTGCAGGTGCATGTGAGAAAAGGCAATAACAGAGATGGTTAGCAATAGATCTGGGATGAGTATATTGTGCAGCTGGAGAGGGGTTATACTGTGGTGTTAGAGAGTAGGATGTATAGGAAAAATGTGGCCAAAATGTACATGGTTCAGGTTAAAGAAACTGGCAATGGGGAATGATGGTTATTGGAGATACAGAGGTCACATTTTGCCTGACCACCGAGACCCGGAAAAAAACGCTGGAGTCACCGCTGCCACCTGGAGAGGGTAAGAATCCACTAGACCACAGTTTATCATGTTGATATTTCATCAGGGTAGACAAGATGAATGTGGAATGTGGACATGATCACTGTCGACATGCTGAACATGCTAATATGTAGCATGTTGACCGTTCGACCTGATGTCTTAAGGCCTGATGACTGTCAACCAATCATACCACACCCGTTGCAATGCAAGAGATTGAATACATGGGTTTTTTTTTAGCATGCAAGGAAATACTTGCCGTGACACAAGACTGATCAGCTTTGGTTACACTAAAATGTAGACATTAAACTAGGACACATCACTTCCCAACTTTAAATCTCTCTCCAGGTTTTAAATGTGCCGACTTACAGTACAACATTTGTCCAAGGTGCACAATATGGTCTGACACAACATCAGGGATGGATTGGGGCGGTGAAGCATCCCTCCACGACAAGGGGTTGTGGCCACAGCTGAGGCTGCGTGCCACAAGTCAGAGGGCATTGTGGCATTCCCCCATTTTTCTGTACACTAGTTACCTGTGAGCGAAAACAGAGTCGGGAGGCTGCGCTCATCTCTGTGTGACCGGACCGAACCAACAGGCTATTTGCTCTTCTGGCATTTGGCCAGTCCAGCCCTGCACAACAGGATGAAGAGACAAGTTAGTTACATGTTATATAGTTTGGCAATTTCCTTACATGTTACAGGAGCGAAAGAGGAAAGGAATAATTGTGGTGAAGTAGGGGTTTGCAGGTGGGGGCTTGACATGTGAAGAAATGTATTTTCTTATTGTATAACTATTGTTTTTGTAGTGGTTGGAAAGCAGGTGGAATATGATGCTAAAGGTAGAAAACAGGTACTGGGGCTTATTGCTCAGTAAATGAGCAAGAAAAGTAACGTAGGCTTGTTACTTAAAGCAGATCAGTAGTAAAGTTTATATCGATAGTGGTCATTCCGAGTTGTTCGCTCGCAAGCTGCTTTTAGCAGCCGTGCAAACGCTAAGCCGCCGCCCTCTGGGAGTGTATCTTAGTTTAGCAGAAGTGCGAACGAAAGGATCGCAGAGCGGCTACAAAATAATTTTGTGCAGTTTCAGAGTAGCTCCAGACCTACTCAGCGCTTGCGATCACTTCAGACTATTCAGTTCCTGTTTTGAAGTCACAAACACGCCCTGCGTTCGGCCAGCCACACCTACGTTTCCCCAGCTATGCCTGCGTTTTTCCGTTCACTCCCTGAAAACGGTCAGTTGACACTCAAAAACGCCCTCTTCCTGTCAATCACTCTGCGGCCAGCAGTGCGACTGAAAAGCTTCGCTAGACCTTGTGTGAAACTACATCGTTCATTGTAATAGTACGACGCACGTGCGCATTGCGCCGCATACGCATGAGCAGAAGTGCCTTTTTTTGCCTGATCGCTGCGCTGCGACCGAAATCTGCTAGCGAACAACTCGGAATGACCCCCAATGTCATTCAAGAGTACAGAATACATACCTCTGATGAATCTCAGTTCCCTCTGTATGTTATAGCTGGGGCTGTTTGTATACATTGTGCCATACTTGCCTACTCTCCCGGAATGGCCGGGAGGCTCCCGAAAATCGGGTGACCCTCCCGGCCCCCCGGAAGCCCAGGCAAGTCTCCCGGAATCAGGGGTCCCCCTGCCCGTCCGCCCACTTAGTGTGTAAAGTGGGCAGTCCGGGCAGTTGATGACGCGATTCTTGCTGAATCGCGTCATCATAGCCACGCCCCCTGCAGTGTAATGCCGGGGATCGCGGCATTACAGAGCGGGGGCGTGGCTTAAAGGATGTGCCGTCGAAACTCCGCCCCCATTCCGCCCCTGCTCCACCCCCGTCCTGCCTCCGGTCCACCTCCTCCCCACCTCCCCTGCCCCCTTGCTGAGCCGACCTGGCTGCTCTCTCCTGCAGAGAGCAGCCAGAATGTCGGCAAGTATGCATTGTGCTCTAATGTAGTAACAGCCAGTTTATCAGGGTCGGCTCATATGGAAGTCCAGTGCATCTTAACATTCATCCAGCTCATAAACTATATCACTAACACCAGACTGTCAGGCATAACAAGTGTGTATGCAGTGGTGTAACTAGAAATTTTTCTCCCCCAAGCCAAAAAATCCTTCGGCGCCCCCCCCCCCCCCCATAACCCCCGTAATTGGCACTGGCAAAGGTAGAAAAATGCGCGTGCCGCAGGCGCGCGCCGGCAAAAAGGGGGTGTGGCTTTGTATAAATGGGCGTGGCTTTGCGTGGAGGGCGTGGCATTGCAGGAAAAGACTACCTTATACCCCAGCTTTGCAACCTGCACGCCCAGACGTTGGCCACCACAGGAAAGAAAAATAATCCTGATTCCTGCCCCTTACATTATTTGTCATTTTTCCTCCTTATAGTAATGCCCAGTATACATTATTCCACATACTGCAATGGCCCTTAGACATTATTCCACACACAATAATGCACATGACACAATATGCACACACTGTAATGCCCCAGACACATTATGCCACACACCGTAATGCCTGTGACACATTATGACAGGAATCGCAATGCCCGTTATACATTATGCTACACACTGCAATGCCCCTGATACATTATAGCACATACAATGTCTGTGACACAGTATGACACACACCACAATGATCCTGAGACATTATACCACATACCACAATGCCCGTGATATAGTATACAACACACCGTAATGCCTGATACATTATGACACACACCGCAATGTCCGTGATACATTATGCCACACACCGTAATGCCCATTACACATTAAGTTCTACAGTAAGGCTTCTAATTACTTTTAAATTACCTGCTCGTTGCCAGGAATTTCATGCTCTTGGTTCCATGCACGGTGCCAGGGGTTTTCATGCTCAGGGTGTCATGCTCGTTGCTAGGGGTTTCATGCACTGGGTGTCATGCTCGTTGCTAGGGGGTAGTGCTTGTTGCTAGGGCCATGCTCCCAGTGCCACATATGCCCCCAGTGCCAGATATTCCCCCACAGTGCCAGGTATATGCCCCTAGTGCCAGATATTCCCCCACAGTGTCACATATGCCCCCTCAGTGCCTGCTCCCCCCAGTGCCAAATATTCCCCCACAGTGCCAGGTATATGCCCCCAGTGCCAGATATTCCCCCACAGTGCCAGGTATATGCCTCCAGTGCCAGATCTTCCCCCCACAGTGCCAGGTATATGCCCCCAGTGCCAGATCTGCCCCCACAGTGCCAGGTATATGCCCCCAGTGCCAGATCTGCCCCCACAGTGCCAGGTATATGCCCCCAGTGCCAGATCTTCCCCCCACAGTGCCAGGTATATGCCCCCAGTGCCAGATCTGCCCCCACAGTGCCAGGTATATGCCCCCAGTGCCAGATCTGCCCCCACAGTGCCAGGTATATGCCCCCAGTGCCAGATCTGTCCCCCACAGTGCCAGGTATATGCCCCCAGTGCCAGATCTGTCCCCCACAGTGCCAGGTATATGCCCCCAGTGCCAGATCTGCCCCCACAGTGCCAGGTATATGCCCCCAGTGCCAGATCTGCCCCCACAGTGCCAGGTATATGCCCCCAGTGCCAGATCTGCCCCCCACAGTGCCAGGTATATGCCCCAAGTGCCAGATCTGCCCCCACAGTGCCAGGTATATGCCCCCAGTGCCAGATCTGCCCCCCACAGTGCCAGGTATATGCCCCCAGTGCCAGATCTGTCCCCCACAGTGCCAGGTAATGCCCCAAGTGCCAGATCTGCCCCCACAGTGCCAGGTATATGCCCCCAGTGCCAGATCTGCCCCCACAGTGCCAGGTTTATGCCCCCAGTGCCAGATCTGCCCCCCACAGTGCCAGGTATATGCCCCAAGTGCCAGATCTGCCCCCCACAGTGCCAGGTATATGCCCCAAGTGCCTGCCCCCCCCCCTCCATGTGTTGGAGGGACACGGAGCGCATCGCGCGTCTCTCCTGTGTCCCTCCTGGCTCTCCCCCGCTGGTCTAATAAAGGAAGTGCCGGTTCGTGAGCCAATCAGAGCTCACGAACGGCACTTCCTTAGACCGGCCGGGGGAGAGCCAGGGAGGGACACAGGAGAGACGCGCGATGTGCGTTCCGTGTCCCTCCAACACAGCAGGGAGGGAGAGGAGACCGCAGATTGACATGCGGACGCTCGTCCGCATGTCAATCTGTTCTAAGTCAGTGGCGCCCCCGCAGCCCCTCGCCCCCAAGCCACCGCGAGGACTGCGGGGGCAGTAGTTACGCCACTGAGTGTATGGTTAAACCTAATGATGTTCTAAAGGATGAGGCTTGACAGTGTTAGTAATTGGCAATTACCCTATTTGTACACAATATAAAATAAATGCAAATTCCATTTACAATATAGGGGGTCATTCAGAGTTGATCGCAGCGATCAGGTGAAAAAAAAGGAAATATATGCGCATGCGTATGCCCCGCAATGCGCATGTGCGATGTATGGGTGTAAAGCCCTTTGTGGTTGTGCTCAAGTTCTAGCTAAGTTTTTCTTTGCACTGGCGGCCGCTAAAAGATTGATAGGAAGGTGGCCTTAACTGGGTGTCAACTGGCCGTTTTCAGGGAGTGTTTGCAAAAACGCAGGCGTATCTGAAAAAATGCAGGCGTGGCTGGGCGTTCGCTGGGTGGGTGTATGACGTCAAATCCGGACACGAATAGGCTGAAGTGATCGCAAGTACTGAGTAGGTTCAGAGCTACTCTGAAACGGCACAAACTGTTTTTGCAGTGCTCGGCTGCACATGCGTTCGCACTTCTGCTAAGCTAAAATACACTCCCCACTGGGCGGTGGCATAGCGTTTGCACGGCTGCTAAAACTAGCTAGCGAGCTATCAACTCGGAATGACCCCCACAGAATGTAAGTAAATCACCTCTGCATTTGTTGTTTCTCATACGTCCTAGAGGATGCTGGGGTTCACTTCATGACCATGGGGTATAGACGTCACGGTTCCGCAGGAGCCATGGGCACTCTTAAGACTTTTCAATGGGTGTGAACTGGCTCCTCCCTCTATGCCCCTCCTCCAGACCTCAGTTTTATAAATGTGCCCAGGCAGACTGGATGCACTCCAGAGGAGCTCTACTGAGTTTCTCTGAAAAGACTTATGTTAGGTTTTTTATTTTCAGGGAGAACTGCTGGCAACAGTCTCCCTACTTCGTGAGACTGAGGGGGCAGAAGTAGGAACCAACTTCCTGAAGAGTTTCATGGCTCTGCTTCTGGCTGACAGGACACCATTAGCTCCTGAAGGGAACTGATCGCTAGCCGTGTCTAGATGCTCACTCCCACAGCACGCCGTCACCCCCCTCACAGAGCCAGAAGTAAGAAGACAGGTGAGTGTAAGAAGACAGATCTTCAATCAAGCAAAGTGACGGCTGAGGTACCGCGCGGCTGGCGGGAGCGCAGCGCGTCATTGCTGCCCACACATACACAGGCGGTGCAGGGCGCTGGGGGGGCGCCCTGGGCAGCAAATAACCTCGTAAACTTTATAAAAGGGAGCATAAGATGCCAAGGCACAGCCCTACCCCCGCCAGTATAAATATTATGTGAAAAATCTCTGAGGAGAAACGCGCCATTGCGGGGGCGGAGCTTCCTCCTCAGGCAGCCAGCACACTGTTCAGCGCCATTTTCTCTCATTCACAGACTGCAGAGAAGAAGCTGGTCCTCCTCCACTTCTGAACAAGTATCAGGGTGAAAAAAAGGGAGGGCCTGGGTGCTAATACATATTGTGCACAATATAATAGTGCTTAAAGGTTTCTGTGTACGGAGTACGCGACACAGTGATTTTGTCTCTGTGTACAAGGTATGCGGCACAGGGATTTTTTCTTTGGCGCTGGGTTCTGAACTGGCTGCTCCTAAACTGTGTCCCTCTGACAGATTTTACTGTGGGTCTGTCCCCTATAAGTCCCAGTGTGTCTGTGAGTGTGTGTTGTACACGTGTGTAAGACATGTCTGAGGCAGGGAGTTCCTCCCAGGAGGAAACCATTTTAGGGACACAGAGTTGTAATGTGGTGGCGCTGCCGGCACACCAAGAGCCTGCATGGGTGAAAGAAATACGTGATAGTATGCATCATATTAATAGGAGATTAGATAAGTCTGAATCTCATGCTGAGTGCTGGAGAAAATCTGTGGAGGATGTGATTTTTCAGGGCTCTGTTCTTCCATCCGCAGGTGACCCCTCTGGGTCACATAAGAGACCATTTGCGAATATTGTGAATACTGATACCGACATTGACATTGATTCTTGTGTCGACGATAGTGACTCCAGAGAAATAGATTAGAAATTGGCAAAAAATATACAATATATGATTGTAGCTATAAGGGAAGTTCTGGAAGTCACGGAAGCCACTCCTGTACCTCAGGAGGGGGCTTATTTCTATAAAGAAAAGAAATCCAAGGTCACTTTCCCTCCTTCCCACGAGCTTAATACTCGAATCCCGAAAAGAAATTTCGTATTCCAAAGAGAAATCAGATAGCTTATCCTTTCCCGGTGGAGGACAGGAAAAAATGGGAGTCACCCCCTGTGTTAGACAGTGCTCTATCCAGGTTGACGAAAAAGGCAATTCTCCCTGCACCTGGCACGGCTTCACTAAAGACGCCAGCAGACCGCAAAATGGAGACTACACTGAAATCCATTTATGTTGCCAATGGTACGCCGCTCAGGCCCACAATTGCTTGTGCGTGGGTGAGTCGCGCTATTGAAAAATGATCAGAAAGCGTGTCATCAGAAATTGACACGATTGATAAAGATAAGATACCCCTTAAGTTAGGGAATATCAAAGACGCTGCCGCATACATGCTAGAAGCGATGAAAGATATTGGACTCTTGGGTTCACAAGCCGCTACCATGGCAGTATCGGCTCGGTGGGCGTTGTGGATTCGCCAGTGGAACGCAGATGCAGATTCCAAAAGAAATATGGAGGCTCTCCCATATAAAGGTGAGGCCTTATTTGGCGATGGACTGGATGCGTTAGTCTCGGCGGCTACCGCAGGTAAATCGACATTTCTGCCCTATGCGCCTGCACCGGCAAAAAAGACATATTACCCGCACATGCAGTCCTTTCGGCCCAATAAATACAAAAAAAGCAAGGAAAGGGAAAAAAGTCCACAGCGGCTCCAGGTTCCCAGGAGCAGAAGTCTACGCCTACTTCTGCCAAGTCTTCAGCATGACGCTGGGGCTCCTTTGCGGGAGGCCGCTCGGGTGGGGGCATGTCTCAAACTGTTCAGCCAAGGTTGAATTCTGTCTGGCCTGGACCCCTGGGTTTTATAGATAGTATCCCAGGGGTACAAGCTGGAGTTTCAAGACGTTCCCCCATGCCGATTTTTAAAATCGACCTTGCCAGCTTCTCTTCCAGAAAAGGAAGCAGTAACAGCGGCAATCCAAAAATTATGTCTGGATCAGGTCATAGTCCTGGTACCTTTGTCACAACAGGAGAGGGGTTTTATTCAAGCCTTTTTGTAGTTCCGAAGCCAGACGGCTCGGTCAGACCGATCCTAAACCTAAAATATCTGAATCTCTACTTGAAACGATTCAAGTTCAAAATGGAATCACTGAGGGCAGTGATTTCCAGTCTGGAGGAGGGGGACTACATGGTGTCTGTAGACATAAAGGATGCTTACCTGCATGTTCCCATTTATCCTCCTCACCAGGCTTATCTGAGATATGCGGTTCATGATTGCCATTACCAATTCCAGACGTTACCTTTCGGTCTCTCCACGGCGCCGAGGGTATTCACCAAGGTGATGGCAGAGATGATAGTTCTCCTGCGTCAAAAAGGAGTCAATATAATTCCTCATCTAGACGATCTCCTGATAAAGGCGAGATCCAGGGAGCAGGTGTTACAAAACATCACACTCTCCCTGTCAGTACTCCAACAACACGGTTGGATCATAAATTATCCAAAGTCACAGTTGGAACCGACGACAAGATTGTCTTTTCTCGGGATGATCCTGGACACAGAAGTTCAGAGAATATTTCTTCCGGTGGAAAAGGCTCTGGAAATCCAGAAAATGGTAAAACAGATATTGAAACCATCAAGTGTGTCGATCCATCAGTGCATTCGCTTGTTGGGGAAGATGGTGGCGGCCTACGAGGCCATACAGTTTGGCAGGTTCCATGCCAGAGTATTCCAGTGGGACCTGTTGGACAAGTGGTCGGGATCCCACCTACACATGCACCGGAAGATAATCCTGTCGTCAAAAGCTAGGATTTCGCTCCTGTGGTGGCTACACAGTTCATCATCTTGTGCAGATCCAGTCGGACAATGTAATAGCAGTCGTGTACATAAACAGGCAGGGAGGAACGAAAAGCAGAGCGGCAATGGCAGAGGTAACGAAGATCCTCCTCTGGGCAGAAAGACATGAAAAGGCTCTGTCGGCAATATTCATTCTGGGAGTAGACTACTGGGAAGCAGACTTCCTCAGCAGACACGATCTCCATCCAGGAGAGTGGGGCCTCCACCAAGAAGTCTTCGCAGAGGTGACAAGTCTTTGGGGAGTTCCTCAAATAGACATGATGGCATCTCGTCTCAACAAGAAGCTTCAGAAATATTGTTCCAGGTTGAGAGACTCTCAAGCAATAGCAGTGGATGCGCTGGTGACCCAGTGGGTATTCCGGTCAGTGTATGTATTCCTTCCACTTCCGCTGATCCCAAAAGTTCTCAGGATCATAAGAAGAACAAGGGTTCGAGCAATCTTCATTGCCCCAGACTGGCCAAGGAGGGCTTGGTACCCAGATCTTCAGGAGTTGATCATAGAAGATCCTCGGCCTCTTCCTCTTCGCGAGGACCTGCTGCAGCAGGGGCCGAGCGTGTATCAAGACTTACCGAGGCTACGTTTGACGGCATGGCTGTTGAGCGCCGGATACTAGCCCGAAAGGGTATTCCCAAGGAAGTCATCCCCACCCTTATTCAGGCCAGGAAAGGAGTAACGTCGAAACATTACCACCGTATTTGGAGAAAATATGTGTCTTGGTGTGAATCCAAGAAGGCTCCTACGGTAGAGTTTCAGTTGGGACGTTTTCTCCATTTTCTGCAGGCTAGTGTGGAGGCGGGCCTCTGATTGGGGTCAATCAAGGTGCAGATTTCGGCCTTGTCAGTGTTCTTCCAAAAACAATTGGCCTCTCTTCCAGAGGTTCAGACCTTCGTAAAAGGGGTTCTGCACATCCAGCCTCCATTTGTGCCTCCAGTGGCACCATGGGACCTTAACTTAGTGTTGCAGTCCTTCAATCGGATTGGTTTGAGCCTCTACAAGAGATAGAGTTGAAGTTTCTCACTTGGAAAGTGGTGATGCTTTTGGCATTGGCATCCGCACGGCGGGTGTCTGAATTAGGGGCCTTGTCCCACAAGAGCCCTTACCTGATCTTCCATTAAGATAGGGCAGAGTTGAGAACTCGTCAACATTTTCTTCCAAAGGTGGTTTCATCTTTCCACATAAACCAACCTATTGTGGTGCCAGTGGCTACTGACACGTTCACTGAGTCAAAGTCTCTAGATGTGGTTAGGGCTTTGAAGATATTTGTCGTTAGAACAGCTCAAATACGTTGGTGAAGGCCCATTCCACTAGGAAGGTGGGCTCGTCCTGGGCGGCTGCCCGGGGGGTCTCGGCATTACAACTTTGCCGAGCAGCTACTTGGTCGGGTCAAACAAATTTGCAAAATTCTACAAGTTTGACACGTTGGCCGATGAAGACTTCAAGTTCGGTCAATCGGTGCTGCAGGGTCATCCGCACTCTCCCGCCCATACTGGAGCTTTGGTATAAACCCCATGGTCATGAAGTGGACCCCAGCATCCTCTAGGACATATGAGAAAACAGGATTTTGATACCTACCGGTAAATAATTTTCTAGGAGTCCGTAGAGGATGCTGGGCGCCCGTCCCAGTGCGTACTTTACCTGCAGTTTAGTTATTAGAGTTACAAGTTGCGTTATATTAGTTTCAGCATGTTGTTGTCATTGATTCATGCCTGTTGGGTTGTGTTCTGTTGAATGCCATGTTGTGCGGCATGGTTGAGGTGTGAGCTGGTATGTATCTCACCACTAGTATTAAAGTAAATCCTTTCCTCGAAATGTCCGTCTCCCTGGGCACAGTTCCTATAACTGAGGTCTGGAGGAGGGGCATAGAGGGAGGAGTCAGTTCACACCCATTGAAAAGTCTTAAGAGTGCCCATGTCTCCTGCGGAACCGTCTATACCCCATTGTCATGAAGTGGGCCCCAGCATCCTCTACGGACTAGGAGAAAAGGATTTACAGGTTGGTATCAAAATCCTGTTTTTCTCATTAAGAAATCAAATGGAAATATTCCTTCCTGTAATAGTCCAAATGGAAAGGACACATGAGTAATGTAAATAGATGGAAAATATAATATATGAATTGAATTAAATATGCACTAACAATAGGAAGGGCTAGATAGTGTTGTTTATAGTTATACTAGCCTACAATTTTTTATTTCTCTTACGTCCTAGAGGATGCTGGGGACTCCGTAAGGACCATGGGGTATAGACTGGCTCCGCAGTAGACATGGGCACTCTAAAGACTTTAGATGGGTGTGCACTGGCTCCTCCCTCTATGCCCCTCCTCCAGACCTCAGTTAGATCCTGTGCCCAGAGGAGACTGGATGCACTGCAGGGGAGCTCTACTGAGTTTCTCTGAAAATACTTTTTGTTAGGTTTTTTATTTTCAGGGAGCACTGCTGGCAACAGGCTCCCTGCATCGTGGGACTGAGGGGAGAGAAGCAGACCTACTTAACTGATAGGCTCTGCTTCTTAGGCTACTGGACACCATTAGCTCCAGAGGGTCGAAACAGAGGTGTCGTCCTCGCTGTTCGTCCCGGAGCCGCGCCGCTGTCCTCCTCACAGAGCCGGAAGATAGAAGCCGGGTGAGTATAAGAAGAAAGAAGACTTAACAGGCGGCAGAAGACTTCAGATCTTCACTGAGGTACCGCGCAGCGGTAACGCTGCGCACCATTGCTCCCACACATACACACACAGAAGGCACTGTACGGGTGCAGGGCGCAGGGGGGGCGCCCTGGGCAGCAATATTAACCTCAAGGGACACTGGCTAATATATTAGATACTGCGGAGGCAGTATATTGAAAAACCCCCGCCAGTATAAAGAATTTGAGCGGGACCGAAGCCCGCCGTTGAGGGGGCGAAGCTTGATCCTCCAGCACTAACCAGCTCCATTTTTCTCCACAGCAAGCTGCAGAGAAGCTGCTCCCCGGACTCTCCCCTGCTGAGCAAGTACAGAGGGCAAAAAAAGAGGGGGGGGGGGCACATTTAATTGGCGCAGTGAGTGTATTATTTATTCAATAAAAGAGTGCTGTACAGTCTGGGATTTTATTCCAGTGTCCAGTGGCGCTGGGTGTGTGCTGGCATACTCTCTCTCTGTCTCTCCAAAGGGCCTTATTGGGGGGCTGTCCCCATAATTGTATATCCCAGTGTGTGTGGGAGTATCAGTACGTGTGTGTCGACATGTCTGAAGCGGAAGGCTCGTCTAAGGAGGAGGTAGAGCAGATGATTGTGGTGTCTCCATCGGCGACGCCGACACCTGATTGGTTGGATATGTGGAATGTTTTAAATGCAAATGTGTCTTTATTACATAAAAGATTGGACAAAGCAGAGTCCAGAGAAAAAGCAGGGAATCAATCCATGGCTTTGACTGTGTCACAAGGCCCTTCGGGCTCTCATAAACGTCCCCTGTCCCAGGTAGCAGACACTGATTCTGACTCCAGTGTCGACTACGATGATGCGAAGTTACACCCAAGGGTGGCCAAAAGTTTCATTATATGATTATTGCAATAAAAGATGTTTTGCATATCACAGAGGACCCCTCACTGCCTGACACGAGGGTATGCATGTTTAAGGATAAGAAACCTGAGGTAACCTTTCCCCCATCTCATGAGCTGAACGCTTTATTTGAAAAAGCTTGGGAAACTCCGGACAAGAAACTGCAGATTCCCAAGAGAATTCTTATGGCGTATCCTTTCCCCACACAGGACAGGTTACAGTGGGAATCCTCGCCCAGGGTGGACAAGGCTTTGACGCGCTTGTCCAAAAAGGTGGCTCTACCGTCTCCAGACACGGCAGCCCTCAAGGATCCTGCTGATCGCAGACAGGAGACTACCTTAAAATCAATTTATACACATACGGGTGCCTTGCTCAGACCGGCAGTAGCGTCGGCATGGGTATGTAGCGCAATAGCAGCATGGGCAGATAACTTGTCATCTGACATTGACACCCTAGATAAGGATAGCATTTTATTGACCTTGGGTCATATTAAAGACGCAGCGTTATATATGAGAGACGCTGCGAGAGAAGTTGGGCTGTTGGGTTCAAGAGCCAATGCCATAGCAATTTCTGCTAGGCGAGCCCTGTGGACCCGCCAATGGACGGGTGATGCCGATTCAAAGAGATATATGGAAAATTTGCCTTACAAGGGTGAGGTTTTATTTAGGGAGGGCCTCGCGGACCTAGTTTCCACAGCTACCGCGGGTAAATCTTTTTTGCCTTATGTTCCCCCACAGCAAAAGAAAACACCTCAATATCAGATGCAGTCCTTTCGGTCGCATAAGTCCAGAAGAGGTCGGGGCTCGTCCTTCCTCGCCAGAGGTAAGGGTAGAGGGAAAAGAATGCCTGCTACGGCTAGTTCCCAGGCACAGAAGTCCTCCCTGGCTTCTACAAAATCCACCGCATGACGCTGGGGCTCCACTGCGGGAGTCCGCGCCAGTGGGGGCACGTCTTCGACTCTTCAGCCAGGTCTGGGTTCTGTCAGATTTGGATCCTTGGGCGATAGAAATTGTATCCCAAGGCTACAAACTGGAATTCGAAGAAGTGCCTCCTCGCCGATTTTTCAAGTCGGCTTTGCCAGCTTCTCCCCCAGAGAGGGAAATAGTTTTTAGCTGCAATACAAAAGCTGTGTTGACAGCAAGTGATTATCAAGGTTCCCCTAATACAACAGGGGAAAGGGTACTATTCAACCCTATTTGTGGTCCCGAAACCGGATGGCTCGGTCAGACACATTCTGAATCTAAAATCCCTAAACCTGTATCTAAAGAGGTTCAAATTCAAGATGGAATCTCTCCGGGCAGTGAAGGGGATGTTATGGTATCACTCGACATAAAGGATGCATACCTTCATGTCCCCATTTATTCTCCTCATCAGGCTTACCTGAGATTCGCAGTACAGGACTGTCATTACCAGTTTCAGACGTTGCCGTTTGGGCTGTCCACGGCCCCGAGGATTTTCACCAAGGTAATGGCGGAAATGATGGTGCTCCTACGCAGGCAAGGAGTCACAATTATCCCATACTTGGACGATCTCCTGATAAAAGTGAGATCGAGAGATCAGTTGCTGAAAAGCGTGTCACTCTCCCTGAGAGTGCTGCAGCAACACGGCTGGATCCTAAATCTGCCAAAGCCGCAGTTGATTCCAACGACTCGGCTTTCATTTTTAGGCATGATTCTGGGCACGGAAAAGAAGAGGGTTTTTCTCCCAACAGAAAAAGCCCAGGAACTCCAGAGCATGGTCAGAGACCTGTTAAAGCCAAAAAGAGTGTCAGTTCATCAATGCACTCGAGTACTGGGAAAGATGGTGGCGGCCTACGAGGCCATCCCCTTCGGCAGGTTCCATGCCAGGACATTTCAGTGGGACCTTCTGGACAAGTGGTCCGGGTCCCATCTACAAATACATCCGAAAATAAGCCTGTCCCCCAGGGCCAGGGTCTCTCTCCTGTGGTGGCTGCAGAGTGCTCACCTTCTAGAGGGTCGCAGGTTCGGCATTCAAGACTGGGTTCTGGTGTGACCACGGACGCGAGCCTCCGAGGATGGGGAGCAGTCACACAAGGAAGAAATTTTCAGGGACTGTGGTCAAGCCAGGAGGCTTGTCTACACGTCAACGTGCTGGAATTGAGGGCCATATACAATGGCCTACGACAAGCGGAGACTCTTCTTCGCGATCTACCTGTTCTGATTCAATTGGACAACGTCATAGCAGTTGCTCATGTAAACCGCCAAGGCGGGACAAGGAGCAGAGTGGCAATGGCGGAAGCCACCAGGATTTTTCGCTGGGCGGAAAATCACGTAAACGCGCTGTCAGCAGTCTTCATTCCGGGAGTGGACAACTGGGAAGCAGACTTCCTCAGCAGACACGATCTCTATCCAGGAGAGTGGGGTCTTCATCAAGAAGTTTTTGCAGAGATAAGTAGTTGGGGGCTTCCTCAAATAGACATGATGGCGTCACGCCTGAACAAGAAACTTCGGAGGTATTGTTCCAGGTCAAGGGACCCTCAGGCTGTAGCGGTAGATGCCCTGGTGACACCGTGGGTGTTTCCGTCGGTCTATGTCTTTCCTCCTCTTCCACTCATCTCAAAAATACTGAGAATCATAAGATGAAAAAGAGTCCAGACAATACTCATTGTTCCGGATTGGCCTCGAAGAGCCTGGTATTCAGATCTTCAGGAAATGCTCACAGAAGATCCGTGGCCTCTTCCTCCCAGGGAGGACCTGTTGCAGCAGGGGCCCTGTGTGTTCCAAGACTTACCGCGGTTACGTTTGACGGCATGGCGGTTGAACGCCAAATCCTAGCTAGGAAAGGTATTCCGGGGGAAGTCATCCCTACTCTGATAAAAGCTAGGAAGGAGGTGACGGCGAAACATTAGCACCGTATCTGGAGGAAATATGTATCTTGGTGTGAAGCCAAGAATGCTCCTACGGAAGATTTCCACCTGGGCCATTTTCTCCACTTGCTGCAGACAGGAGTGGATATGGGCCTAAAGTTAGGCTCCATTAAGGTGCAGATTTCGGCCCTGTCAATATTCTTTCAGAAGGAATTGGCTTCTCTCCCAGAAGTCCAGACTTTTGTAAAGCGAGTGCTACACATCCAGCCTCCTTTTGTGCCCCCAGTGGCGCCATGGGACCTTAACGTGGTGTTACAGTTCCTTAAGTCACACTGGTTTGAACCTCTTCAAACAGTTGAGTTAAAATTTCTCACTTGGAAAGTGGTCATGTTGTTAGCCTTGGCATCTGCGAGGCGGGTGTCCGAATTGGCGGCTTTGTTTCACAAAAGCCCCTATCTGATTTTCCATGTGGATAGAGCAGAGTTGAGGACTCGTCCTCAATTTCTGCCTAAGGTGGTTTCATCGTTTCATTTGAACCAACCTATTGTGGTGCCTGTGGCTACGGGTGACTTGGAGGATTCCAAATCTCTTGATGTAGTCAGGGCCTTAAAAGTTTATGTAGCCAGGACGGCTCGGGTTAGGAAAACAGAGGCACTGTTTGTCCTGTATGCAGCCAACAAGGTTGGCGCTCCTGCTTCTAAGCAGATTATTGCCCGCTGGATCTGTAACACGATTCAGCAGGCTTATTCTACGGCTGGATTGCCGTTACCAAATTCGGTAAAGGCCCATTCCACTAGGAAGGTGGGCTCTTCTTGGGCGGCTGCCCGAGGTGTCTCGGCATTACAACTTTGCCGTGCAGCTACTTGGTCGGGTTCAAACACTTTTGCTAAATTCTCTAAGTTTGATACCTTGGCTGATGAGGACCTCATGTTTGCTCAATCGGTGCTGCAGAGTCATCCGCACTCTCCCGCCCGGTCTGGAGCTTTGGTATAATCCCCATGGTCCTTACGGAATCCCCAGCATCCTCTAGGATGTAAGAGAAAATAAGATTTTAAACCTACCGGTAAATCTTTTTCTCCTAGTCCGTAGACTATGCTGGGCGCCCGTCCCAGTGCGGACTAAATTCTGCAAGGCTTGTATATAGTTGTTGCTTACATAAGGGTTATGTTACAGTTTTGATCAGTCTCTGGCTGATGCTGTTTTGTTTCATACTGTTAACTGGTTCGTATATTCCATGTTGTACGGTGTGGATGGTGTGGGCTGGTATGTATCTTGCCCTTAGATTAACAAAAATCCTTTCCTCGTACTGTCCGTCTCCTCTGGGCACAGTTCTTTAACTGAGGTCTGGAGGAGGGGCATAGAGGGAGGAGCCAGTGCACACCCATTCTAAAGTCTTTAGAGTGCCCATGTCTCCTGCGAAGCCCGTCTATACCCCATGGTCCTTACGGAGTCCCCAGCATCCTCTACGGACTAGGAGAAAAAGATTTACCGGTAGGTTTAAAATCTTTTTTTTTTTTCAAATGGGTGTGAACCTGGAGATTTGACACTGAGTTGCAAATCAACTGATGTCATAGAATGTTCTCGAAGCCACCAGAAACCCACCAGAATGAAACATGAGAGGCCAGGGCCTGTACTAGGGAGTTAGGTGCCACCTGTAAACTTGAAATTTGTGCCCTCCCTCCCAAAAATTATAAAGGTACAGCCTGTGCTGTAGGGGTGTGGTCTCACAAGGAATGGGCGTGGCCACATAATAGTACTCCAATTCAAATTATGCCACAGTAGCACAATCTTATTCACATTACACTGCATGTAGTGCCCCTGATTCACATTGCACCTTATAGTAGTGTCCCTTATGCACAATGCCAACAGTAGTGCCCCTTATACGCAATGCCCACAGTAGTAGTGCCCCTTATACGCAATGCCCACAGTAGTAGTGCCCCTTACACATAAAGTAATGACCACAGTAGTAGTGATGCTTACATACATTATACCCACAGTAGTAGTGCCCCTTACACAAACAGTAATGTCCACAGTAGTAGTGCCACTTATAAACATAATGCCCACAGTAGAGGTGACCCTTATACGTAAAGTTATGCCGACAGTAGTAGTGCCCCTTACATATACAGTAATGCTCACAGTAGAAGTGCCACTTACATAATGCCCACAGTAGTAGTGCCCCTTATACATACTGTAATGCCCACAGTAGTAGTGCCCCTTACACATACAGTAATGCTCACAGTAGAAGTGCCCCTTACACATACAGTAATGCTCACAGTAGAAGTGCCACTTACATAATGCCCACAGTAGTAGTGCCCCTTATACATACAGTAATGCCCACAATACTAGTGTTGCTTACACATACAGTAATGCTCACAGTAGAAGTGCCACTTACATAATGCCCACAGTAGTAGTACCCCTTATACATATAGTAATGCCCACAATACTAGTGTTGCTTACACATACATTAATGCCCACAGTAGTAGTGCCCCTTACACATACATTAATGCCCATAGTAGTAGTTCCCCTTACACATACAGTAATGCCCACAGTAGTAGTGCCGATTACACACATAATGCCCACGGTAGTAGTGCCCCTTTACATACATACATACAAGCAGGGTCACATAGTCATATACATAAATACATACATATAGGGAGTGACACACATACAGAGGAAGGATCCAGACAGACTGAGTCAACTGAGGCAACTGTCATGTCACTTTAATGTGTAGTTTCCTGCAGCAGATCCGTTATCTTCCTTGGCCCTGCTGCCAGGGTTTTGTCTGTAACTCCTTCAGTAAACCATAGGAAATACCATCTGACCTGTGATGGCATCAGCACATGCTCCTCTGATCCCACTGTCTCATCACCATAGAGCAGCAGTAGCAGTAAGGACAGTCTAAAGAGGATGTGCTGCTACTGCTCTGTGTAGTGCTTTCTGCCGCTGAGGGGATAGAAGTGCCAGCCTGGAGGATCGAAGCTGAAGTTCTCCTGCCTTGCCTTAGCTTGCTGCTGCCTATCATACAGTTTGACAGAGGCAGCAGGCAGTGGAGAAGCAGAGCGGGTAAAGTGCCTATCCAGCCTGGCGCCTCCCTGCATTGCTGACTACAGTGAGCAGGTAGCACTGCATGAGGCCACAAGTCTCTGTTCAAATGTTTCTATTGTTACAAGATACAAGTTGCCAGGCTGAGGCTATAATCATGGGAATCGCAGTGGCATATGGAGAGAGTGGGGCTAAAAGAAGTAAATTGCATCATTTTAGCCCCACCCCCTCCATGCGGACCTCCGTGGTGGTGGGGTGTCCTAATATTGTGAGAGCCTGGCCCCACCCTCTGAAATGGCCAGCAGCGTCTCCTCTCCAGGCTTCTCTCGGAGAGGAAAGATTTAAAATCGGCATGTATGAGGTGCCCCTGGTAAAGTGCCATTCAGCCCTAGGCCAGTAGGGGCCTGTATTCCTTAGCAGGGCAGTAGAGAGCCTGGCTGGGTGCAGGTACTTTCAGGGGGTGTGGCCTAACCAAAGGAGGCGTGGTCATGCACCCTTAGAAAAAATACTGGAAAAAAAGTATTTTAAGCGCCACCATGGTTCACACTACAGCCCACTAGTGTTTAGCGTGTGCTGTGCTGAGGAGAAGAGGTGCAGCTGCTACTGCCAGTTAAGAGGGAGGAAACCCAGGACCCTCACTGGGCCCCTCCATCAGACCTGGGCCCGGGTAATTTGTACGCTCTCCCCCCCTCTCTCGGCACCACTGTTCTTTAGTGGAATTGGTCCTCAAAAACACAAGCCGCCCCTCCCAACGGAAATCATCCCCATACTGATAATGTTAGAGCTAGGGCTCTTCCCATTCCCCAAGGAATCTATCAAATAGATAATGTTTTTACTGGCACACTACAGATATTCCCAGTATATAATATTTCCTGGCATCCAAGGCCTACTGGGACGTGCAGTGCATCTGTGAAATAAACATATTAATAAGAAACATACACAAATACTGTAGTAAAAGGCCTTTATTGAAAAAACACTCCCAGCATTTTTCCCTCTTTTTTCCTTTTTATTATTCAGGTCGAATCAAGGGTCCCCTTTTTATTCCAAACAGCAACCATAAGCAGCGACCTAACTTGTCAAAATAAAGAACCATACTGCAATATGACGTAAGATGTGCTGCCATGTGGAAGCTGCAACACTACTGACAGCTTTGGAGGCAGCCATTGTTTACAGTCGGAGGCTTCACTCTGATTGTTCAAAGAAGGGATAAAGCCTTTCTGATTGGTTAGGACTTCATGTGAGTGTTTCAAGTCCTAACCAATCAGAGAGACAATATTGGACATAAATCCTGATGTTTGCCTCTGGCGCTGAAGGATCGCTTCATTAGTTTACAGCATTAGTTGTTGTAGACTAAAGGCCAGTACTCACGGCCCGATGCTGGAGAGATGTGTGCTGAGCGAACCGCTCAGCACACATCTCTCCCGGCGCTCAGCACAGCGCGATCTGTGCTGAGCGTGCGGGGGTCGATGGGGGGGCCGCTCACTTCACCCAGCGGGTGAAGTGAGCGACCCGCTAGATTGGCCTGCATGCAGGCCAGTCTAGCAGCAGCGATAGCGATGCGCGGGGCTGCGCATCGCTATCGCTGTTAGGGCTACACACGGAGCGATCTTGCTGAAAATCTAAGCAATCTAGTCAGATTGCTTAGATTATCGCTCCGTGTGTACCCCCCTTTAAGGTAAATAATGGGAAAAGAAATGTTTAGCTGATTAGGAATGGACCAACTGATCTAGTAAAATGAATCTGACTGAAAATCTGCTCATCAGGGACGGTGCAGTCAGGAGAGGCAGTGCCTGTCATTAATGAGTACAATAATACAAAGAAGATACTTATGACACATATTCTGTGCCATAAGTATCTCCTTTATTATTCTAATCATTATAAGGTGTAAAATGGGGTTGGGAGGCACCGATCGTGGTGACTCCCGTTGTGAATGGGAAGGGTGTGGGAGCGGGGGGCAAGGTCAAGCCATGGGCAGTAAAAGCCCATTGAAATTACATAGGAAAGTGGCACCATTAGAGGTGCCGCTTTCATACAGGGACGTGCTTTCAACCTATGAAAGCACGCCCCTGTGAGTAAGGCCACAGTGATAGGCCAGCGGATCCGTCACTGGATCCGCTGTCAATCACTGTGTGGGCATTGGTGGCAGCGGAGGTGCCGGCCGCAGAGGTGTGGGATGCGGCGGAGGTGCGGGCGGTGGTGGCGGCGGCGGAATGCGGCAGTCAGGGCCATTCTGCAGAGTTTGGCAGCGGAGCGGTACCCATTTAAAAAATGGCGCCTCAGCATAATTTTTGAAATTCAAGATGGCCACCGTGAGCCAATCACGGCTCGTCGCGTCATCGTTCCGCCCCCTACCGCTGACTTACATAAGTCAGCGCAAGGCAGCGGCATCAGTCCGACGGCGGAGGAGGAGCAGAGAAGAGCTCCTGAAGACAGAAGACGCTGGAAGTCCTGGATGGGCGGCAGCTATGCAAAAGAGCTTAACAGCCGCCGCCCATCAGGTGAAGACGCCGGAAGCCCTGGGCAGGCAGCGGCCATGCAAAAGAGCTTAAAGGCCGCCGCCTCCCAGGTGAAGACGCCGGACGAAGACGCCGGAAGCCCTGGGGAGGTGGAGCCCGCCCAGGTGAAGATGCCGGAAGCCCTGGGAAGGCGGCGGCCACGCAAAAGAGCTTAAAGGCCGCCGCCCCCAGGTGAAGACCCTGTGTAATAAAACTTTTTTAAAGACAGTGTTGTGTTTTTTTTTTATATTTTCTTTACAGGTGGACTACAGGTGCCAGCGGGCCCTTTATGTCCGGGCATGCTGGCACTTGTGGTTCTCCAAGTGCCAGCATGCTGGGGCAGGCTTGCTGGGACCTGTAGGCCACTTGTAAAGAACAATATTAGCATACAATGAACCCCGCACCCACTGCCACCAGGGGTGCAGGGCATAGCTGCCCAGTGCTGGTTGTTGCCCGGGAGGGGGGACCCCATTTACATTTTTTGGGGGCCCCACTTTCTTAGGAATCCCAGCCCTGGGCTGACTGGCTTGGGGGGCACTTTAATGGCATGGCAGGGGGACCGCACACTCTATTGCATTATCCCCCCTGGCTGGTTCTGCCTGGTGCTGGTTTTAGTGGTGTGTGGGGGGGGCTACACTTTTTTTATTTTTATTTATTTTCCCTCAATGGGGCGGGTTGTTTAGCTGCCAGTGCCTCCCCAGCCAGTGAGCTCACCGCACGTCACTGCTGCTCATTATAATTACACACCATAGCTATTCTCCTTTTAAGCCTGCAGAGGATGGAGCAGCAGCAGAAGAATGTTGTCCCCCTCTTCCCTCCATTTAAGCAGAAATACACACTTCTCGTTTACAGTTCTTGTCAGACAGAATGGTTTTGAAAATAGGAATATCTTAGGACAGCGTGAGGAAGTGGAAACTACACAAGCAAGGAGACTGCTGGATTTTGCAAGACTTCAGTAACTGCATTCATCATGCAAGCAGACTTAATTGCTGATTACATTGTCTGGATGTACATTTCACAGCTTACCAATAATGATTAGCATGTATTTGAATATTACAATATACTGCATTATGAAAGGGCAAGGAGACCTTATTACCTTAACATATGCAGTGACTTCAGTGTCACTTGAAATTGAAAATACTGGGGAAAATAAGCATTTCAAGATTTCCATAGCGCATGATTCTGCCACCAACATTTGTGGGCTACATACAAAAGCCGCCAGTAATTACCCTGCACAGAAAAAATATAAATGTATTTGCTCCCCGTGCATAGCAACATGGGGGGCTAATTCAGATCTGATCGCTGCTGTATCGTTTTCCGCACAGTGGGTGATCAGGTCTGAACTGCACATGCGCCACAGTGCGCATGTGCATGCCAGAGATGTGATCGGCATCTCAGCCCAGCGATCGCCTCTGCCTGATTGGCAGGAAGGGGGAGGGCCGGCGGCGTTCGACCGGCGTTTTGGGGGCACCGTTCGGGCAACGCAGACGTGCCCGGACCATGCAGGGGGGTGAGCTGCGGCGGCTGCGACCCTGGACGCGCAAAAAAGTCACCTACCAGCGTAGGAACGCTGCGCGGGTAGGGACTTACTCGCCGGGTGCGATAGCATCGCCGCCGAGCGATGCTATCTCACCCATGAGGTGGTGGGAGGGCCAGACATGTAGGGCGGACTAGCCCTGTGCTGGGTGTCCCCCCGCATGTCAGGGTGACTGATCGTAGCCGTGCAAAATTTTGCACTTCTACGATCAGGTCTGAATTATGCCCATGGTTTGTTTCAGACACAATGTTACGTGCTTTTTTCCTTCACTTTACTTAAAAACATGAATAAGGCCCTGCATGTCCTACGGTTGAGCACATGTGTGAACCCAAGACATGCATGCTATCAGAGACAGCTGCTTTTCCGTATTGCTCCGGTAGTTAAGTATTCTCTACCGCAATTTGCGTCAAGATGGATACTTAATTATAGGGGGGCCATTAGGCCCATGATAATGAATAAGCCCCTCAGAGTATTAGCCGATCTAGAGTAGTTCATTTTTAAAGCTGCAGATCTGCATAAACAGTGCATCTGGAAAGTATTCACAGTGCTTCACTTTTTCCATTTTCTATTTTGTTATGTTACAGCCTTATTCCAAACTGGAATAAAGTTTGTTTTTTTCCTCAAAATTCCACACACAATACCCAATAATGACCATGTGAAAAAAGTGTTTTTGAGATTTTTGCTAATTTATTAAAAATAAAAAACCTAAGAAATCACATGTACATAAGTATTCACAGCCTTTGCTCAATACTTTCTTGATGCACCTTTGGCAGCAATTACAGCCTGAAGTATTTTTGAATATGATGCCACAAGCTTGGCACACCTATCTTTGGGCAGTTTCGCCCATTCCTCTTTGCAGCACCTCTCAAGCTTCATTAGGTTGGATGGGAAGTGTCGGTGCACAGCCATTTTCAGATTTCTCCAGAGTTGTTCAATCAGATTCAAGACTGGGCTCTGGCTGGGCCACTCAAGGACATTCACAGTGTTTTCCTGAAGCCACTCCTTTGATATCTTGGCTGTGTGCTTAGGGTCTTTGTCCTGCTGAAAAATGAACAGTCGTGCCAGTCTGAGGTCAAGAGCACTCTGGAGCGGGTTTTCATCCAGGATGTCTCTGTACATTGCTGCTTTCATCTTTCCCTCTATCCTGACTAGTCTCCCAGTTCCTGCCGCTGAAAAACATTCCTACATGATGCTGCCACCACCATGCTTCCAGTGGCGTGCAGTGAGGTCAGTGGCTGGTGAGGCACTACAGCCACAATGTCCGCCGAATCCTGCCGATGACCCCTAGCCAATGCCCGCTACTGCCTCTGAGCCGATGCCTGCTGCCACTGCCAATGGCTTACAAACTCGCCCACCATCAACTGACCCAGCCCTCCGCCACTAATTTGCATCTCAGTCCGATGCCGCCAATGCCCACTGCCTGCCTGCTCATCATACTTGTGATACAATGTACATTTTTCTAGAAAAAAAAAATTAGTGTTTGGGACTGGGAAGGGAGTGGGGGGAGGACATGAATGCAATTTTGTTGTCCAGGGTTTCCATTAACTTAATGGAGAAGGGTCTGAATGGGTTAAAAAAAATGTGAGAGGTTCCCCCTCCTAAGTATAACCAGCCTCGGGCTCTTTGAGACGGTCCTGGTTGTTTAAATACTGGGAAAAAATTGGACAGGGGTTCACCGTATTTAGACAACCAGCACCGGGCTCTTAGTCCAGTCCTGGTTCCAAAAATACGGGGGACAAAAGATGTAGGGGTCCCCCGTATTTTTAAAACCAGCACCGGGCTCCACTAGCCAGAGAGATAATGCCACAGCCGGGGGACACTTTTATGTAGGTCCCTGCAGCCGTGGCATTACCCCCCCAACTAGTCACCTCTGGCCGGGGTTCCCTGGATGAGTGGGGACCCCTTAAATCAAGGGCCCCCTCCCCTCCAGGCAACCAAGGGCCAGGGGTGAAGCCCGAGGCTGTCCCCAGCACCCCTGGGCGGTGGGTGCCGGGCTGGTAGCCATGTGTTTAAAAAAAGAATATTGTTTTTTGTTGTGAAACTACAAGGCCCAGCAAGCCTCCCCCACTTGCTGGTACTTGGAGAACCTCAAGTACCAGCATGCGGGGAAATAACGGGCTCGCTGGTACCTGTAGTTCTATAACAACAAAAAATACCCAAATAAAAACACAACACACACACCGTGAAAGTAAAATTTGCTTAAAACACACTTACACACTCACACATACTTACCTACATCCCACGCCGGTCACGTCCACTTGTCCAGTAGAATCCAATAGGGGTACCTGTAAAAATGAGAGACAGATGACTTACCTACATCCCACGCCGATCACGTCCACTTGTCCAGTAGAATCCAATACGGTAGGGGTACCTGTAAAAATGAACATTACACTTACACATCCACAGGAGGGGGAAAAGAGAGAGAGAGAGACGAACTAACCTGCTGCTGCTGGAGCCGGCAGGCCCACAACTGCTGGCTGTCAGGTGAGTAGCAGGACGGAGCCGGCGGGGGAGGATGGGGGGAAAGCCGCACACTCCGCAGGGCCAAGGCAGTTGCCTGCGAGGTCAGCGGGAGCCGGCGGAGGAGGACGGGGGAGAGCCGGATGGGGGAGAGCCGCACACACTGCAGGCCCTCCAACGCCACTCACCGCCGGGACCCGCCGCCTCCAGCGCCACCTGTGGGTGATTGGACAAGCGTCCAATCACAGGTGCCTCACTGACATGGGGGTGGTGTTCCTGTCAGCGAGGCACTTGTTTAAGTGCGGCTTTCCTGATCTGTTTTAATGGGCTTTTACAGCCCAGTGCTTGGCCTCGCCCCCCGCTCTGTCCCCGTTCCTATTATCCACGGGAGGCACTGCTATCAGTGCCTCCCAAACTAATTTAAACCCGGAAAATTATTTGAATAAAATAAAGAAGATACTTACTGTATGACACAGAATATGTGTCATAAGTATCTTCTTTTTATTATTTTAATAATTAATCACAGGGGAGGCACTGCCTCCCTTGACTGCACGTCCCTGCATGCTTCACTGTAAGGATGGTATTGGGCTGGTGATGAGCGGTGCCTGATTTCCTCCAAATATGATGCCTGGCATTCACGCCAAAGAGTTCAATCTTTGTTTCATCAGAAAAGAGAATTTTGTTTCTCATGGTCTGAGAGACCTTCGGGTGCATTTTGGCAAACTCCAGGCGGTCTGCCATGTGATTTTTACTAAGGAGTGGCTTCCGTCTGGCCACTCTACTATACAGGCCTGATTGATGGATTGCTGCAGAGATGGTTGTCCTTCTGGAAGGTTCTCCTCTCTCCACAGAGGAATGCTGTAGCTCTGACAGTGACCATCGGGTTCTTTATCACCTCCCTGACTAGGGCCCTTCTTCCCTGATCGCTCAGTTTAATCGGCCGTCCAGCTCTAGGAAGAGTTGTGGTGGTTCCGAACTTCTTCCATTTACGGATAATGGAGGCCACTGCGATCATTGGGACCTCCAAAGCAGCAGATATTTTTCTGTACCCTTCCCCAGATTTGTGCCTTGAGAAAATCCTGTCTCAGAGGTCTACAGACAATTCATTTGACTCCATGCTTGGTCTGTGCTCAGACGTGCACTCTCATTATATACTGTATATATATTATATAGACAGGTGTGTGCCTTTCCAAATCATGTCCAATCAACTTAATTTAACACAGGTGGACTCCAATTAAGCTGTAGGAACATGTCAAGGATGATCAGTGGAAACAGGATGCACCTGAGCTCAATTTTGAGCTTCATGGCAAAGGCTGTGAATACGTATGTACATGTGATTTCTCAGGGCTTAATTTAGACCTGATCGCTAGCAAGCTATTTTTGCACTGCTGCAATCATATAGTCACCGCCTACAGGGGGAGTGTATTCTAGCTGTGCAAGTGTGCGAACGCATGTGTAGCAGAGCTGTACAAACAGATTTTGTGCAGTCTCTGCGCAGCCCAGGACTTACTCAGCCACTGCGTTCACATCAGCCTGTCCGAGACCAGAATTGACATCAGGAACCCTCCCTGCAAACACATGGACACGCCTGCGTTTTTCAAGACACGCCTTGAAAACGGTCAGTTGACACCCAAAAACTCCTTCTTCCTGTCAATCTCCTTGCGATTGCCTGTGCGAATGGATCCGTCGCACAAACCCATCGCTGAACGGTGACCTGCTTTGTACCCATGCGATGCACCTGCGCATTGGACCTGATCACCCGCTGGGCGAAAATGCACAGCAGCGATCAGGTCTGAGTTACCCCCTTAGTTTCTTATTTTTAATAAATTTGCAAAAATCACAAAAAAACTTTTCTTCACATCATTATGGGGTATTGTGTGTAGAATTTTGAGAGGGAAAATTAATTTATTCTATTTTGGAATAAGGCTGTAACATAACAAAATGTGGAAAAAGTGAAGCACTGTGAATACTTTCCAGATGCACTGTAGCTCGTCTTGAGAAATTACCATGGTGTGTGTATCCCAATACAGAGTTTTAGTTGACATTCAAGATCAAGTGTGGTTTCTGATACTTAGGGCATATGATAAACGATTCACATCGAAATCTGCAAATAGTTGGTTGTATATTAAAAGGTACTGTTGTCATCGAATGCTACCATACAGCTCCAACTGCTTCATGTCAGTGTTAAAAAATATAATAATGAAAATGAGCTCCAAATCTGCTTCCAGGGAAAACAGAAGATATAAATATCATAATATCAATACAAAAATACCATATCTTTTGTTAGGAATGATACGAACACTATATATAAAAGGGGTTGAGAAGCTAAATGCACCAGTGACACTCTTTACTGCCCATGCTCTAGTGTATTATATGTATGTACGTATGTTATCTGTATGTGTGTTACAGTGCTGCCAGTGGAAATCTAAGCATTTAAAAATATAATTCAATAAAGAGGTAAAGATAGGGCATGTTTAAAGACATTTCTTGCTTTACCGCAGGTCTCACAGCCACGTACATGCTATAAAAGCATTTAACTGATGAAAGATTGTGATTTACAAAAGTCTGCATCCAAATTCAATTGGAGTGAATATAATTTATGTGGCTGCATATATCTCTACGTGAAAGTATAATGTTGAGTTACACAAGCATCATGTTTTTCAAGGAAATCTTACTTCATCGTCTGCCTGGGTGCGGTCCTGCTGACTGTTTGTCCTATGGGAGATAGCTTATCATAGCCCTTACTGAAGTTCCCTGCCCATCTAGGATCTTGCAGGATAAAAGCCTGGAAGAATCATTAGCTTTCTGTATCAGTGAATGCCATGTAGTGAACAAAAGTGAAAGTACATTTTTCAGGGACATAAAGCCTCAAAGAACACTGCCATTCATTCTAAAGCAATTTGTCTCTGTGAAAATCCGCTGTGCTGCATTAAACTTTAGTACAATAAAATATCAAATAAATTGACTGACTTTGAGGGTTGTGGCAGTGTAATTTAATTTGTTTGAATGTGCATATGTGCATATTGTGGAGCTGCTACTTGTTCCATGCTATTCTTTTTTCATATATGTACATTTTAATGTCAGTTTATATTATCCCTATAGAGCAGGGGTGGGAAACCTTTTTTCTACCAAGGGCCATTTGGATATTTATAAAATCCTTCGGGGGCCATACAAGAATTATCAACTTAAAAATTAGCCTGCCCCCAGTAGTTATTCCCCAAGTCAGTAGTTATGCTATGCCCCCAGTTAGATATGCCCCCAGTAGTTATGCCCCAGTTAGTAGTTATGCACTAAGTAGATATGCCCCCGTAGATATACCGCCAGTCAGTTGTTATGCCCTAGTAGATATGCCCCCAGTTAGTTGTTGTACCCATTAGATATGACCCAGTCAGTTGTTATGCCCCATTAGATATGCCCCCAGTCAGTTGTTATATCCCAGTAATATTCCCCCTGTAGTTATGCCCCATTAGATACAATCCCTAGTAGCGCCGCTTACACACACATTAAAAGAAAAAAAAACCACAGTACTCACCAGTCCCGCTCCTGCTTCCGGACTGCTGCCCTCCGCCTGGCCGCCCGCTCTCCCATAGCGCCGTACATGTACACTGCCAGAGCCGGAAGCCAGAGCTCAGGAGTGAGCTCCTGCCTCCGGCTGCTGCTGGAGAGAAGGAGCCGGGCGCCCGCTGGTAACAAAATTTCAGCGGGTGCCCGACATCTCCCTCGGTTAGGTGAGCCTGGCCGGGCCGTATCAAGTGGGTTCCCCACCCCTGCTATAGAGGAACCAAGAATTAGCAACAGGAGGTGCTGAAATCAGTGTTTCCTGTTTCTTGATTCCTCATAAATGATGGGAGGAAAAAAGCACTGTGGCACTGGCATGCCGTTGAAGTATGTTCCATTTATAGCAACAGGGGAACATACAGGATCACATAGATAATTCTGGAGAATATGGACCTATACGTGTGTCACATTAGATTTAAAAAAATATTCTAGATTTCTATGAAAATTTAAGCCACAAATGAGTGTTTTATTTTATTTTATTTATTAGAAAGTTGTACTTAAAATATGTAAGTTTACTTTTATTTTAGTTTAAGACAAATCTAGTTATTATTATTTAAATATATCTGAATCCATCACTATTTACTGTGGCATACAACCATCCATCAGTTTATGAAGCACGACAGCAGTTTAGTGTATTACTCTTTCTCTTTGTCTATAATGCAGTTTGATTCTTTGTATTACTTTGGCACTTAGGCGCCCTACACCTTTTATGCACATATGTTGAGCCACACACTCCTGAAACTCCAATACACTTTACAACTTTGTGTTTAGACCATTTTGATACACATATGGCTGGCCGCTGGACAAACTTCCTTTGATTCAAGTGAACAAAAAAAGAAAAAAAGAAAAAAGTGAGATGCACTTGACTGTGACAAAAGACAAAATGATATGTGTTTCCCTGGTTACCTAGCTTAGCACTGTACTTATGGAAAAGCACTGTAATAAGTCATTCATGCTATGATAACATCCATCGGCTAAATATATCATAATATATTAGCTATAGCAGCCTCTTGTCTTATATACCTCAGTTTGTGGGCATTCCAACTGTAACAAACAGTATCACCACTTCAATTACATTTTTACATCAGTGTGTTCAACCCAGCATCCTGTTTGCCTTCTTTATTGCAGCTGTACGTGAGGCTGAGCGCTTTAGGGATTTACAGGCTATTTTTTTCAAAACTTTTTCTTCCCGTAAGTATGTTCTTGCACCGCGGCATTTTCTAAGCATGCCATATCTCCTATTTAGTAACTGTGTGCGGCACTATGTAGGGTGTGGTTATGTATGCATGCTCTGGCTAAATACCATTCCCATTTTTGCATGTGTATATTGTTTTTTTGTGTTTTTTTTTTTATATGGCTACTTTGCATGTGTGTTTTAGTATTCTATTTTTAGCTTTTCCATTGTCACCACAATTTTAATAATGATGCGTAGAGTTTGTCATTTTCCAATAAAAAAAAAATATATATGTAGGCGTGTATATACCTTCCTGCAACTTTTCCTAAACACATTGCTTTCTTTTGGCTGCCTCGTTAGCCTATTGCATCAGATAGAGTTGTATATTTTCATTTCCCTTAGATACGGTCGTGTATGTAGGACACTGACTGTATCCAATGACTCTGCCTGGCGAAATGTAAACATAGCTGAAACTAACAAAATAAAAAGAATTACATTTAGTAAAAGTTGCAAAAGAACATGTACAAGCCGATAATTGAAAGTTGTCATCTTAAAAGCTCCCGATATAAAGGTTGTAGTAGCTAACTAGAGCTCATGCAAGTAATCAATTGTAAAATTATTGATATGTGTATTTAATTTCACATGAATGAGTTAATTTTCACTTTTTTGAAGCTTTGTGCTTCCGTAAGCCACTTTTTTCATGAGCATGTAACGCACGTTATGCATTACAACCTTAATATGATCATCAATCCACACTTTTTCACTGTAAATTTACTAAGCTGTCTGCTTTTTGTACTGTTAACTGATGTGCACCCTATCTTATTTGTTGTAGCTGGTAACATAAAAGTAGAGACTCACAGCGATGAGGAGAATGGACGTGCCTGTGAAATGAATGGAGAAGAATGTGCAGAAGATTTACGAATGCTTGATGCTGGGGGGGAGAAAATGAACGGCTCACTGAACGGACAAGGCACCAAAGCCTTAACTGGAGTTGGAGGTATTCGACTTCCTAACGGAAAACTAAAATGTGATATCTGTGGGATAATATGCATCGGCCCAAATGTGCTCATGGTACACAAAAGAAGCCACACTGGTAAGGCCTGACATAGTTCTTTCTTTAAAGGCCGAAAAAGTGATGCGTCATGGCATGCAACAAGTACAGTGAACATGTGGCTTTATATGAGGCAGTTGGCCACTTACACAATGTAAGTTATACTCTCTCCGAAAACAGCTGTGACATAGGCGATGACAAGACTAATTTATCTAGGTGAGGAAAATGCTCTCTCAGCAAGTGTGAGATATCTTACAGTATGACATTTACTGTATAATGCAATCCTAAGGAGGAGGATATAACCATTAACAAGATGTGATATTTTATTTGTGTTTATGCATTGTACTATTTGTGGATTGTTTTACAATAGTACTTTGACATTACACTGTGATTGCAATGGGTCAACGTTTTTTGCACATACAGTAACACATAACTTGCAGCTTGTCACCCATAAATGTCTGGGGGAAAAGATGCAGCGCAGCTAGCCATGCACAAAATGTGCTGCGCCCTACAGCAGATGAAACGGTAATGTTTATAGTACAGTTACGAAAAGCTGATTGTGTGCTATGGATTGAGCCATATCTGTACAGTTATCTTTGGTCCAGTTCCTATAAATTGCCCACATTGACTCCTGCTGTAATGGCAGTTTCCAGTATTTGTTCTCAGAGATATTCTGCCTTCAGAATATGGTCTGCTTCAACTGTATGTACTGCAGGTGAATAGGTCACCGGTGCAAAAGGACATTACCTACTGCTGTTTTTGACAAAGTGCTTATACTGTGACTTGGCGAAGTGCATTTTAAATAAAACCAACTTATTTAGTTTGATTTTCTTGCCAGAATGAAATGGAACACTCATAATTATAAAGTGATTCACAGCATACTGGCATTGTGTTGCAACTCCCGCTATTTGTAAAGGAATGGCAGACATGTTGTTACTATATTTCAGAACAATTATTTATGGAATTTTATGTTCTGTATTATATGCATGTACAAAATATTTTCTTTCATGGAACATAATAGATGAATACATTAATAGATGAGTACATTATAAATATGCTGCTATCTGAACCAATATAACAGGACTAAAACTGAAAATAAACTGAGGTCTATTTCCTAAGCCTTGGAGATAAAGTGGACGGAGATAAGTACCAGCCAATCAGCTCCTAACTGCCATGTTACAGGCTTTGTTTAAAAAACGACATGAGCTGGTTGGCTTGTACTTTATCTCGGTCCACTTTATCTCTCTCCAAGGCTTAGTAAATAGACCCCAATATCTCAAACCACTGATTATATAACCAGTCTAATCTTACTGAACTGCCAAATATTTGCCTTTATTAAGTTCAGTCACTAAGAAATACATTTTGAACTGTGTCATAATTTGCAGTATTGTCCATACCACTGCTGTTTTGGTGCTGAGTATATTACATTGTGTATGCGCTGTGGGGCCTTGCACACATTTTAGCACATTGAATAAATAATATAAAGTATTCAATACATATAGCTTTACAGAATGTATTACTTTTCAGAAATACCCATATACTCAAAAGATATTTTATGTTTACAAATGCAAAAGTATAACTCAGGGGTGTGCCTATTACGTGCCAAACAGAGGCAGCTGACTCTGGCAGCAGAATATTGGGGCGATATAATGCAGAAAAATTAATGTAAACGATCAAAAACATTGGAATGTACTGTACAGCTATGGACCATAGAAGTAAACTGCATTAGTCTGAAACACTGCATAAAAAGTGAAGTATTACTTCCCCAACTCATTGCAGGCAGCTAAAGCCCCTCCCACATATTTAGCACAGTGCCATGATGGATTCTGATACATATCAAAAAGCTGATTCCACAGGTACTTCAGTTATGACTGCTTATAAAGTAACCAATCCACACAGTGCACTTCTGCACAGCAGGCCTCAAAACTGCCTCACAAACTTTGCCTGCTCAGTCCGAGAAGCTCCTCTCTCATAACATGGCACCCTACTGCAGAGAATTGAAAGGGTGGATGGTAAACACTCCTGTTTTTATGTAGCTTATTCAGCTTTTTACACAGCTTTTTCTGTATAACAACTATCAAATTGGGGCTTTACTGGTACTAAACGTGCAGAAGGGCCACATGAGGCAGTAGAATTACTAGGCACACCCCTAAGGTAGCAACAATTGTATGGGTTAACCACACTTTTTCAGAAATGTTATTAAAACTTACCATCTTACCTATGTAATATTTGTTGTCATATTATAACCTCCAACTTACTACACTTCAGTTATCTATGTCTCTAACAGCCCAACTTTTTTTAGCAGTTCTATCTGGTTTTCTCAGACAATCCCCAGTGATGGTATACAATACCACTGTACAAACACCTCAGACCACTGCCTTATTATTCCATAGAGTTATGGGATTCAAACTGCCAAAAGAGGATCTGTAGTTACACTGGTATGAAGTTCCAGATGTCAGAGTAGTGAAGTTATGGAACAGTGATAAAGAACCAACCAACCAGCTCATAACTGCCATGTTACAGGCTGTATTTGAAAAATGACAGTTAGGAGCTGATCGGTTGGTAC
Organism: Pseudophryne corroboree; assembly: GCF_028390025.1. NCBI lineage: Eukaryota > Metazoa > Chordata > Amphibia > Anura > Myobatrachidae > Pseudophryne > Pseudophryne corroboree. The sequence continues at coordinate 350,500,138 of NC_086448.1, read as the reverse complement.
TTTATCACCGTGCAATTTATCACTCTCCATAGAGTCTGATTCATCATAGTTGTATGCTAATGTTTTCTCAGCTTCAATTCTCTAGGCAGATACCGTGCGAAAGTCTGCAAATGTCTCAGCCGACAGGATTGTATTGAGACGCGCACAGGCTAATCTCAGCAACTGAGTACAAAGATCTCAGATCCTTCTGTAAGTGGTCTTCTGAGTAACCCTACGGTAATGCACAATGGCCACGTGTACTGACATACTGGAATCATCTTTAATGCATACAGGAACGCAGACGCAGGCGGTGACACGTGCCAAAAACATTCTGTGACACGTTTGAGTTATTGTCGCCACTCCCCATTATCATCTCCAAACAATCCCTTCCTGTCAATCACTTTGTGAATGAATCCTACATGCAATCAGCTACGGTAATGGACTATGAAGCATGAGTAAACTCGAGGAGATACACTGAAACTGGAGGGAGGTAGGTTCAGGGGAAATTTAAAGAAACGTTACTTCACAGAAAGGGTAGTGGATAAAAGCCTCCCGTCAGAGGTGGTAGAAGCTAGGTCAGCAGAGCAGTTTAAACATGCATGGGAGAGACATATGAATATCCTTACAAAGAACTAAGGATCAAAATGGGTTGAGATAAAGGATAAAAAAGGGTCACACTCAGAGGCGGAACTAGCGCCAGTGCAGGCAGTGCCTTGCACTGGGGCCCGCAACTGTCAAGGGGCCCGCAGCCAGAACGGCATGTAATGAGTCAAACTGACTCATTACATGCCGCCTGGCTGCCGCTGTGTTCCGCCGCCGCCGAGGAGATGATGCGCGCACCGGCTACAGGGGGGGAGGAGGAGGAGGGGGGATGGAGGAGGGAGCATCGCATCCCAGCATTCACAGCGGCGGAGGGCAGCCTATGGTAAAGGAGAGGTCCAGCAGCAGCAGCGCTTCTACCAATGACATAGCGCTGCTGCGGCTCCCTCCTCCACCCCTCCTCCTCCTTCTTCTCCCCTGCCAGAACAGAAGCTGCACGAGGAGCCTGAGCCAGCGGAAACGGTAAGTATACCTATTCTATCTATCTATCTATCTATCTATCTATCTATCTATCTATCTATCTATCCTGTTTGCCGTAATGTGCAAAACATGGGACGCTGTCTGCCGTAATGTATAATAAATGGGACGCTGTCTGCCGTAATATGCAAAAAATGGGACGCTGTCTGACGTAATGTGTAATAAATGGGACGCTGTCTGACGTAATGTGTAATAAATGGGACGCTGTCTGCCGTAATGTGCAAAAAATGGGACGCTGTCTGCCGTAATGTGTAAAAATGGGACGCTGTCTGTTGTAATGTGTAAAAAAGGGACGCTGTGTGCCGTAATGTGTAAAAAGGGGACGCTGTCTGCCGTAATGTGTAAAAAATGGGACGCTGTCTGCCGTAATGTGTAATAAATGGGACGCTGTCTGCCGTAATATGCAAAAAATGGGACGCTGTCTGCCGTAATGTGTAATAAATGGGACGCTGTCTGCCGTAATGTGCAAAAAATGAGACGCTGTCTGCCGTAATGTGTAAAAAGGGGACGCTGTCTGTTGTAATGTGTAAAAAAGGGGACTCTGTCTGTCGTAATGTGTAAAAAAGGGGACGCTGTCTGTCGTAATGTGTAAAAAAGGGGACGCTGTCTGTCGTAATGTGTAAAAAGGGGATGCTGTCTGCCGTAATGTGTAAAAAGGGGACGCTGTCTGCCGTAATGTGTAAAAAAGGGACGCTGTCTGCCGTAATGTGTAAAAAAGGGGACGCTGTCTGTCGTAATGTGTAAAAAGGGAACACTGTCTGTCGTAATGTGTAAAAAGGGGACGCTGTCTGCCGTAATGTGTAAAAAGGGGGACGCTGTCTGCCGTAATGTGTAAAAAAGGGGAAGCTGTCCGCCATAATGTGTAAAAGGGTCTCTACCTGGTGTAGTGGTACTACCGTGCGGCGTAATTTGAATAATGGAGACTACTGTGCACCGTTATATGAATTGGTATTATTTTGTGGCCACACCCCCTTCCCCCACGAAGCCACGCCCCTGTTTTACATAGAGGGGCGGAGCTCCGATGCCATTTCTTGCACACAGCACTAAAATTACTAATTACGGCACTGTTGCTAGGTATCCATTTCTCTGGCCCTGAGCAGGTCCCCCTAACCAGATCATCTCCAGGGGTGAGGCAGTGGACTTAGAGGGGGGGGGCCCAAGCATTTTTTCGCACATGGGCCCACCGCTCGCTAGTTCCGCCACTGGTCACACTAGATGGGTCAAGTGGTTCTTAGCTGCCGTCAAATTCTCTGTTTCTGTGTTAGTGCTACTAAGATGCATGCTTACTTGGATGATGATCGCTCATCTGTGAAAACATCAGCAAAGCTTACAACTATGAATTAGGCCCATATTTGTCTGTTCTTATGGAATATCTAGGAGCAACCTGAATTATAGGGAATTCTCGGGGACTCCCAGGTGGGCAAGGATTCCTCCAAGATTCTGCCCATTTCTCTAGTAAACTGCTTGATGATGTGAATCACGGAATTGTGCAGCTGGCAGCAGGGCTATGATGACACAAATTGCATCACCTGTTATGCACACCAGTGCCTGCAGGAAAGTACTGGTGTCAGAACTGTTATGCACTCCAGTGTCTGCAGGAATGTACTGGTGTTTGAACTGTTATGCAAAACAGATGGACTCACAGACAAACTGGGGGATATGACATAATGTACACAGAAGGTGATAGGGTAACAAAATACACACAAAGTGAACAGAGAAGCCCAGAGGCTAAGGAACTGGGTATCTCCCTTGTATTAGAACTGCTCAGATGGAAAAGCAAGATGTTGTGTTTTAATACGTAGAGAACCCGAAATGCTGTTGCTAAGGGCAACAGCAAAACCCTAAAGGGTTACCAACGGGTGTGGCAGTAAACTCCTTGGTCAGAGATGGAATGATAGACACAAGGAGAATCTCCACAATCCTAATTCTCACTTGCAGTGCACAGGTTTTAGCTTACTGCCACTAAACTGACCCCTGACACCTAGCACAGTGAGACAGGATTAGACAGGCAAGTCTTAGAATACAGCCGCAAACTTGCTAAGTTCACAGAGTAGTAACAGAACCCCAGCAAGCTAAACGACTGACTCCAGTCTTACTGCTAGGTCTGGATTGGCAGAGTGTAATACCAAATCCCCAGGCCTATTTGCAGTAAGCAACAAACAAATACAAAGCTACACAGTACTGGCTAACTTTCATGAACTGACTAACCAACAAAGATTCAGCAGCATCTGCTTACCCTGAAAAGAGGCCTTATAAAGCAGGTGCTGTCCACGCCCCACTCAGACCTCACAGACTGTGAGCACAAAAACCAGCACCGGATCCCCTGCCGTGCACAGAGCCTATAACCACTGCACAGCAAAAGACCCGAACCGGAGTATCAGCTGCGCTCAGGTTACACCACTAGCACTTGTCTCCCGGTTGCCATGACGACGTGGCAGCACAGGGCAGGAGACCCTAACAGTACCCCCCCTCTGACGAGGGGTCAAAGAACCCCTACCACCGGGTTTATCGGGGAACTGCGAGAAGAAAGAGCGTATCAGTCTGGGGGCATGAAGATCACAACTGCGCACCCACGACCGCTCCTCCGGGCCATACCCCTTCCAGTGCACCAAAAATGACAGCCGACCCCGAACCACCTTGGAGTCAAGAATCCTTTCAACAACAAACTCCCTCTGGCCACGTATCAGAAGAGGGGAAGGTCTTCCACTGGAAGAAGGATTACTAATCGCCCGTTTTAAAAGGGAACAATGAAATGTTTTATTGATACCCAAAGAACGGGGCAGATCTAACTGAAATGCCACCGGATTGATAACCCTGGTGATCTTATAAGGGCCGATGAACCGGGGCCCTAACTTATGAGATGGCTGTCTCAACTTCAAATTCTTGGTAGACAACCAGACGAAGTCTCCTAATTTGAAGCTGCAGGGTCTTTTCCGCTTATCAAAAACCCTTTTGGTCACTAATGACACAGACACAAGGGCTTTCTTCACTTTCCGCCAAATACCTCTAAGGACCGAAACCACAGAGGAACCACCAGGCGTGGAGTCCAGGGGGTCAAAAGAATTGGCCTTAGGATGATGCCCATACACACAAAGGAAGGGAGAGATCCCTGTAGCAGAGTGAGCCGCGTTGTTATAGGCAAACTCCGCCATGGACAGATGAGCAACCCAGTCAGTCTGACACTTGGAGACATAACACCTGAGGAACTGCTCCAAGGACTGGTTCACCCTTTCAGTCTGCCCATTAGACTGCGGATGGTAGCCTGACGACAAGCTGACAGAAATCTGGAGATCGGAACAAAATGCCCTCCAGAATTTGGCCACAAACTGGGATCCGCGGTCAGAGACCACATCAAGTGGCAACCCGTGGAGACGCACAACATGCAGCATAAATAATTCAGACAGGCGTCTGGCTGATGGCAGCCCAACCAGTGGAACGAAGTGCGCCATCTTCGAAAACCTGTCAACGACAACCCAGATGGCTGTCATCCCCGAGGATTTGGGCAAGTCCACCACAAAATCCATTGAAATGTGGGTCCATGGCTTAGATGGGATAGAGAGTGGATGTAATGGGCCAACAGGAACCCCTCTAGGAGTCTTATTTCGGGCACAGATGTCACATGCCCGAACCCACTGATCCACATCCTTAGCCACCGAGGGCCACCACACCGCCCTAGATAGCATATCCCGAGTTCTGGCAATACCCGGGTGACCTGCCGACTTCTTGGCATGGAATTCCAGGAACACTCGCTGTCTTAACCTAGGAGGCACAAACAAAAGACCTACCGGAAGGTCTGGAGGAGCCTGCTCCTGTGCTCTAAGGACTAATGATAAGAGGTCCTGGGTAATGCCCACTTTAATACATGATGGGGAAACAATGGGCAACGGCTCCTCGGTGGTCTCCTGGATTGGAGCAAAACTCCGCGAGAGCGCATCAGCCTTGATGTTTTTTGACCCAGGGCGATATGTTATCAAAAAATTAAAGCGAGCAAAAAACAAAGCCCATCGTGCCTGCCTGGCATTGAGACGCTTCGCTGACTCTAAATATGCCAGATTCTTATGGTCAGTGAGAATTGAGACCACAAACTTAGCCCCCTCAAGCCAGTGTCTCCACTCCTCGAGTGCATCCTTAATAGCCAACAATTCCCGGTTACCCACGTCATAATTCATCTCGGCAGGCGAAAATTTACGGGAAAAGTAAGCACAGGGATGAAGGCGATTATCAGACACTCCCATCTGAGAAAGCACTGCCCCAATACCCATCTCAGAGGCATCCACCTCCACCACAAAAGGACGCTCTGGATCTGGGTGTCGCAGCACCTTGGCCGAAACAAATGCCCTTTTGAGACGGGCAAAAGCCGCTTTAGCCTCACAAGACCAGTGAGCAACATCCGCCCCTTTCTTAGTGAGTGCCACCAAGGGCGCCACTATAGACGAAAATCCAGCGATAAATCGTCTATAAAAATTCGCAAAGCCCAGGAAACGCTGAAGCGCCTTCAAACTAGTGGGCTGCACCCAATCCAGGACTGCCTGTACCTTGGAACCCTCCATTTGGAAACCTTCTGGGGAGATAATATATCCTAGAAATGCGATTTGCTGAACTTCAAATTCGCACTTCTCCAGCTTCGCCCCAAGCCGGTGGTCTCTGAGTTTCTGGAGGACTAAGCGTACATGCTTCCGATGTTCCTCCAGGGAATGGGAGAAGATTAGGATGTCATCTAAGTATACAACTAAGAATCTATCCAAATATTCCCTGAGCACATCATTCATGAAATCCTGGAAGACTGCCGGGGCATTACAGAGCCCAAAAGGCATCACCAAATATTCATAATGCCCTGAGTGGGTATTAAAGGCAGTCTTCCATTCATCCCCCTCTCTTATTCGGATTAGATTGTACGCACCGCGTAGGTCAATCTTAGAAAAAATGGTGGCAGTACGAAGCTGGTCAAACAAGACCGAAATGAGAGGCAGTGGGTATGAGTTTTTAATCGTGATACGGTTCAATTCCCTGAAGTCGATGCAGGGTCGCAACGAACCGTCCTTTTTACCCACGAAGAAGAACCCCGACCCAACTGGAGACTGTGAAGGTCTGATAAATCCCTTAGCCAAGTTCTCCTGAATGTACTCTGCCATAGCCTGAGTCTCAGGACGTGACAGGGAGTACAACCTGCTCTTGGGAAGCTTAGCATTTGGCAACAAATTAATGGCACAGTCATAGGGGCGATGGGGAGGTAGTACCTCTGCAACTTTTTTGGAGAACACGTCCGCAAAATCTACATAACACCCTGGCAATCCTGGCAAACTTAGCTGCGAGAGCCTGACTGGAAGGCTCAAGCAACTCCTGAAACAATCAGTACCCCAATTAAGAATCTCCCCAGAGACCCAGTCAAATTGAGGATTGTGGGCCCTTAACCAGGGTAACCCCAACACCAATGGGGCAAAAGTACAGACAGTCACATAAAAGGACAATTTTTCAGAGTGTGTGGCTCCAATAAACAAAGAAATCTGGCTAGTGCAAGAGGTAATTTTACCTTGGGATAATGGTTCCCCGTTTAACCCACAAATCTCAATTTCCGATGCCAAGGGTACTAAGGGAACAGAGTGTTTCAGGGCGAATTGGCGGTCCATAAAAACCCAGTCGGCCCCACTGTCCACAAAGGCCTCAGTCTTGACAGTTTGACCGAGGATCTTCAAGGTCACCGGAATGATAAAAGTCTTCTTGGGAAATTCTGACTTCTGGCCTGACAGGATATTTCCCATCACCCTCAGGCCCTGAAGTTTTCCGGCTTTTCTGGGCATGATACTACCACATGACCTTTATTCCCACAGTACAAACACAACCCCTGCTGTCTCCTCCGCGTCTTCTCACGCGAGGAGAGGCGGGTAGCCCCAATCTGCATAGGCTCCTCAGAAAATTCCTCAGAGTCTGAGGTTCCCTTGGGAAGGAAGGAAATCTCAGTCTCCCTTTCAAGCCTACGCTCTCTCAGCCGTCTATCCACCCGGATGGATAACTGCATGAGCTGATCCAAGCTATCAGGCAAGGGATATTGTACCAGTTGGTCCTTTATCTGGTTAGAAAGACCTCTTCGGTACTGGTGTCTCAGGGCTGGGTCATTCCACTGGGTATCATGGGCCAACCTCCGAAACTCCGTACAGTAAACCTCAACTGGCCTTCGCCCTTGCTTAAGGATCGAAATCTGAGCCTCGGCTGAGGCCGTCTTGTCAGGGTCATCATACAACATGCCCAGTGCCGTAAAAAAAGCATCAACACTTTTAAGCGACGGACAGTCAGGCTGCAACCCATATGCCCAGACCTGTGGGTCTCCTTGTAGCAAGGAAATCACTATGCCCACCCGCTGAATCTCCGACCCAGAAGACTGAGGCCTAAGCCGGAAGTATAGCTTGCAGCTCTCCTTGAAACAAAAGAACTGCGAGCGATCTCCAGAAAAACGATCCGGGAGATTTACTTTCGGCTCCTTAACCCCTGCAGGTGCTGCTGCTGCGGGAGCTCCGCCAGCAGCCTGGGAGGTGTGCATTTTAATGGACAAATCATTAAATTGTCGAGTCAGGACCTGCACCTGATCGACCACCTGTTGCAACGTATTTTGAGGGGTATGCTCCATATTCCCACAAAATTTCAACAGGAGTATTAGGCTGCTGAATATGTTATGCACACCAGTGCCTGCAGGAAAGTACTGGTGTCAGAACTGTTATGCACTCCAGTGTCTGCAGGAATGTACTGGTGTTTGAACTGTTATGCAAAACAGATGGACTCACAGACAAACTGGGGGATATGACATAATGTACACAGAAGGTGATAGGGTAACAAAATACACACAAAGTGAACAGAGAAGCCCAGAGGCTAAGGAACTGGGTATCTCCCTTGTATTAGAACTGCTCAGATGGAAAAGCAAGATGTTGTGTTTTAATACGTAGAGAACCCGAAATGCTGTTGCTAAGGGCAACAGCAAAACCCTAAAGGGTTACCAACGGGTGTGGCAGTAAACTCCTTGGTCAGAGATGGAATGATAGACACAAGGAGAATCTCCACAATCCTAATTCTCACTTGCAGTGCACAGGTTTTAGCTTACTGCCACTAAACTGACCCCTGACACCTAGCACAGTGAGACAGGATTAGACAGGCAAGTCTTAGAATACAGCCGCAAACTTGCTAAGTTCACAGAGTAGTAACAGAACCCCAGCAAGCTAAACGACTGACTCCAGTCTTACTGCTAGGTCTGGATTGGCAGAGTGTAATACCAAATCCCCAGGCCTATTTGCAGTAAGCAACAAACAAATACAAAGCTACACAGTACTGGCTAACTTTCATGAACTGACTAACCAACAAAGATTCAGCAGCATCTGCTTACCCTGAAAAGAGGCCTTATAAAGCAGGTGCTGTCCACGCCCCACTCAGACCTCACAGACTGTGAGCACAAAAACCAGCACCGGATCCCCTGCCGTGCACAGAGCCTATAACCACTGCACAGCAAAAGACCCGAACCGGAGTATCAGCTGCGCTCAGGTTACACCACTAGCACTTGTCTCCCGGTTGCCATGACGACGTGGCAGCACAGGGCAGGAGACCCTAACATCACCACACCACTTGGAGAGTAGTTACAAATGTGTGTATTCTGGCAGTTTAAGTCTCCTAACATAATGGAATAATGTGCCATGAGGGAGTATACTGGCATACCTATTGGTAAGTGTAGCTGGGAGGTAGGGGAGTTCTATTGCCTGAAATGTTACTTTACTGATAATGGAGATTTTTTAATGTTTTATATTTTTGGAAATGTGGTGTTAACCTTTAACAATATTGCAAAATGTATTATTTATTGCATGTGAGCAGCTATATCAGATTCTGTTTAAATGGTTCGGTAAATAACATTTGTGAGATGTCCCACACTGAGAGATGCAGATGCCTGACTACTTAAAATCTTGAACACTTCCACCATGAGCAATAGGCAAGATTGAGGCACATATATTATAATCCAACGTCATTGGGTCATGATGCATATCTGAATAGAATATTACTGCAATGTTTATGAATTTTTAACAAAATTAAAATTTTCCAAAATGAACACATTGGAATTTATTTAATACCATGCTACAAAGAGCAATGTTCTGTAACTCATAGCAACCATGCAGCTATCAGCTTTTAGCAGACTAGTATCATTAAACTAATGAAAGCTAATATATTGTTGGATGGTTAAGTTCTCAAATAAGCCCCTTTGAGTGGAATTCACAAATGTCTCACCCTAAAAAACTGTAGTATGCTTTCCTATTGTAAGATACAATTTTCTCTATCGTCCTAGTGGATGCTGGGGTTCCTGAAAGGACCATGAGGAATAGCGGCTCCGCAGGAGACAGGGCACAAAAGTAAAGCTTTCCGATCAGGTGGTGTGCACTGGCTCCTCCCCCTATGACCCTCCTCCAAGCCAGTTAGATTTTTGTGCCCGGCCGAGAAGGGTGCAATCTAGGTGGCTCTCCTAAAGAGCTGCTTAGAAAAGTTTAGCTTAGGTTTTTTATTTTACAGTGAGTCCTGCTGGCAACAGGATCACTGCAACGAGGGACTTAGGGGAGAAGAAGTGAACTCACCTGCGTGCAGGATGGATTGGCTTCTTGGCTACTGGACATCAGCTCCAGAGGGACGATCACAGGTACAGCCTGGATGGTCACCGGAGCCTTGCCGCCGGCCCCCTTGCAGATGCTGAAGTAAGAAGAGGTCCAGAATCGGCGGCAGAAGACTCCTCAGTCTTCTAAAGGTAGCGCACAGCACTGCAGCTGTGCGCCATTTTCCTCTCAGCACACTTCACACGGCAGTCACTGAGGGTGCAGGGCGCTGGGAGGGGGGCGCCCTGGGAGGCAAATGAATACCTATTTTGGCTAAAAATACCTCACATATAGCCTCCGGAGGCTATATGGAGATATTTAACCCCTGCCAAAATCCGTTAAGAGCGGGAGACGAGGCCGCCGAAAAAGGGGCGGGGCCTATCTCCTCAGCACACAGCGCCATTTTCCCTCACAGAAAGGCTGGAGGGAAGGCTCCCAGGCTCTCCCCTGCACTGCACTACAGAAACAGGGTTAAAACAGAGAGGGGGGGCACTAATTTGGCGTTAGAAATATATAAAAAAGATGCTATAAGGGAAAACACTTATATAAGGTTGTCCCTATATAATTATAGCGTTTTTGGTGTGTGCTGGCAAACTCTCCCTCTGTCTCTCCAAAGGGCTAGTGGGTCCTGTCCTCTATCAGAGCATTCCCTGTGTGTGTGCTGTGTGTCGGTACGTGTGTGTCGACATGTAGGAGGACGATGTTGGTGAGGAGGCGGAGCAATTGCCTGTAATGGTGATGTCACTCTCTAGGGAGTCGACACCGGAATGGATGGCTTATTTAGGGAATTACGTGATAATGTCAACACGCTGCAAGGTCGGTTGACGACATGAGACGGCCGACAAACAATTAGTACCGGTCCAGACGTCTCAAAAACACCGTCAGGGGTTTTAAAACGCCCGTTTACTTTAGTCGGTCGACACAGACACAGACAGGGACACTGAATCCAGTGTCGACGGTGAATAAACAAACGTATTCCTTATTAGGGCCACACGTTAAAGGCAATGAAGGAGGTGTTACATATTTCTGATACTACAAGTACCACAAAAGAGGGTATTATGTGGGATGTGAAAAAACTACCATAGTTTTTCCTGAATCAGATAAATTAAATAAAGTGTGTGATGATGCGTGGGTTCCCCCCGATAGAAAATTAGGGGCGGTATACCCTTTCCCGCCAGAAGTTAGGGCGCGTTGGGAAACACCCCTTAGGGTGGATAAGGCGCTCACACGCTTATCAAAACAAGTGGCGGTACCGTCTATAGATAGGGCCGTCCTCAAGGACCAGCTGACAGGAGGCTGGAAAATATCATAAAAAGTATATACACACATACTGGTGTTATACTGCGACCAGCGATCGCCTCAGCCTGGATGTGCAGAGCTGGGGTGGCTTGGTCGGATTCCCTGACTAAAAATATTGATACCCTTGACAGGGACAGTATTTTATTGACTATAGAGCATTTAAAGGATGCATTTCTATATATGCGAGATGCACAGAGGGATATTTGCACTCTGGCATCAAGAGTAAATGCGATGTCCATAACTGCCAGAAGATGTTATGGACACGACAGTGGTCAGGTGATGCAGATTCCAAACGGCACAAAGGTGTATTGCCGTATAAAGGAAGAGGAGTTATTTGGGGTCGGTCCATCGGACCTGGTGGCCACGGCAACTGCTGGAAAATCCACCGTTTTTACCCTAAGTCACATCTCTGCAGAAAAAGACACCGTCTTTTCAGCCTCAGTCCTTTCGTCCCTATAAGATCATATCTGCCCAGGGATAGAGGAAAGGGAAGAAGACTGCAGCAGGCAGCCCATTCCCAGGAACAGAAGCGTTCCACCGCTTCTGACAAGTTCTCAGCATGGCGCTGAGACCGTACAGGACCCCTGGATCCTACAAGTAGTATCCATGGGGTACAGAGTGGAATGTCGAGACGTTTCCCCTTCGCAGGCTCCTGAAGTCTGCTTTACCAAGGTCTCCCTCCGACAAGGAGGCAGTATGAAAAAAAAAAAAAAATTCACAAGCTGTATTCCCAGCAGGTGATAATTAAATTACCCCTCCTACTACAAGAAAAGGGGTATTATTCCACACTATATTGTGGTACTAAAGCCAGAAGGCTAGGTGAGACTTATTCTAAAAAAAAATTTTGAACACTTACAAAGGTTCAAATCAAGATGGAGTCACTCAGAGCAGTGATAACGGACCAGGAAGAAGGGGACTATATAGTGTCCCGGGACATCAGGGATGCTTACCTCTATGTCCCAAATTTGCCCTTCTCACTAAGGGTACCTCAGGTTCGTGGTGCAGAACTGTCACTATCAGTTTCAGACGCTGCCGTTTGGATTGTCCACGGCACCCCGGGTCTTTACCAAGGTAATGGCCGAAATGATGATTCTTCTTCGAAGAAAAGGCGTCTTAATTATCCCTTACTTGGACGATCTCCTGATAAGGGCATAGTCCAGGGAACAGTTGGAGGTCGGAGTAGCACTATCTAGGATACTGCTACAACAGCACGGGTGGATTCTAAATATTCCAAAATCGCAGCTGATCCCGACGACACGTCTGCTGTGCCTAGGGATGATTCTGGACACAGTCCAGAAAAAGGTGTTTCTCCCGGAAGAGAAAGCCAGGGAGTTATCCGAGCTAGTCAGGAACCTCCTAAAAACAGTGCATCATTGCACAAGGGTCCTGGTACAAATGGTGGCTTCCTACGAAGCAATTCCATTCGGCAGATTTCACGCAAGAACTTTTCAGTGGAATCTGCTGGACAAATGGTCCGGATCGCATCTTCAGATGCATCAGCGGATAACCCTATATCCAAGGACAAGGGTGTCTCTCCTGTGGTGGTTATAGAGTGCTCATCTTCTAGAGGGCCGCAGATTCGGCATTCAGGATTGGATGCTGGTGACCACGGAGCCCAGCCCGAGAGGCTGGGGAGCAGTCACACAAGGAAAAAATTTCCAGGGAGTGTGATCAAGTCTGGAGACTTTTCTCCACATAAATATACTGGAGCTAAGGGTAAATTTATAATGCTCTAAGCTTAGCAAGACCTCTGCTTCAAGGTCAGCCGGTATTGATCCAGTGGGAAAAACATCACGGCAGTCGCCCACGTAAACAGACAGGGCGACACAAGAAGCAGGAGGGCAATGGCAAAAAAAAAAAAAAACTGCAAGGACTTTTCGCTGGGCGGAAAATCATGTGATAGCACTGTCAGCAGTGTTTCATCCCGGGAATGGAAACTGGGAAGCAGACTTCCTCAGCAGGCACGACCTCCACCCGGGAGAGTGGAAACTTCATCGGGAAGTTTTTTCCACATGATTGTAAACCGTTGGGAAATACCAAAGGTGGACATGATGGCGTCCCGTCTGAACAAAAAACGGGACAGGTATTGCGCCAGGTCAAGAGACCCTCAGGCAATAGCTGTGGACGTTCTGGTAACACCGTGGGTGTACCAGTCGGTGTATGTGTTCCCTCCTCTGCTTCTCATACCTAAGGTGCTGAAAATTATAAGACGTAGAGGAGTAAGAACTATACTCATGGCTCCGGATTGGCCAAGAAGGACTTGGTACCCGGAACTTCTAGAGATGCTTACAGAGGTCTTATGGCCTCTGCCGCTAAGAAGGGACTTGCTTCAGCAAGTACCATGTCTGTTCCAAGACTTACCGCAGCTGCGTTTGTCGGCATGGCGGTGGAAAGCCGGATCCTAAGGGAAAAAGGCATTCCGGAAGAGGTCATTCCTACCCTGGTCAAAGCCAGAAAGGAGGTGACCGCACAACATTATCACCACATGTGGCGAAAATATGTTGCGTGGTGTGAGGCCAGGAAGGCCCCACAAACAAATTTCAACTCGGTCGTTTCCTGCATTTCCTGCAAACAGGAGTGTCTATGGGCCTCAAATTGGGGTCCATTAAGGTTCAAATTTCGGCCCTGTCCATTTTCTTCCAGAAAGAATTGGCTTCAGTTCCTGAAGTCCAGAAGTTTGTCAAGGGAGTATTGCATATACAACCCCTTTTGTGCCTCCAGTGGCACTGTGGGATCTCAACGTAGTTCTGGGATTCCTCAAATCACATTGGTTTAAAACCAGTCAAATCTGTGGATTTGAAGCATCTCACATGAAAAGTGACCATGCTCTTGGCCCTGGCCTGGACCAGGCGAGTGTCAAATTGGTGGTTTTTTCTCAAAAAAGCCCATATCTGTTTGTCCATTCGGACAGGGCAGAGCTGCGGACTCGTCCCCAGTTCTCTCCCTAAGGTGGTGTCAGTGTTTCACCTGAACCAGCTTATTGTGGTGCCTTGCACCTACTAGGGACTTGGAGGACTCCAAGTTGCTAGATGTTGTCAGGGCCCTGAAAATATGTTCCAGGACGGCTGGAGTCAGGAAAACTGACTTGCTGTTATCCTGTATGCACCCAACAAACTGGGTGCTCTTGCTTCTAAGCAGACTATTGCTAGTTGGATGTGTAATACAATTCAGCTTGCACATTCTGTGGCAGGCCTGCCACAGCCAAAATATGTAAATGCCCATTCCACAAGGAAGGTGGGCTCATCTTGGGCGGCTGCCCGAGGGGTCTCGGCTTTACAACTTTGCCGAGCAGCTACTTGGTCAGGGGCAAACACGTTTGCTAAATTCTACAAATTTGATACCCTGGCTAAGGAGGACCTGGAGTTCTCTCATTCGGTGCTGCAGAGTCATCCGCACTCTCCCGCCCGTTTGGGAGCTTTGGTATAATCCCCATGGTCCTTTCAGGAACCCCAGCATCCACTAGGACGATAGAGAAAATAAGAATTTACTTACCGATAATTCTATTTCTCGGAGTCCGTAGTGGATGCTGGGCGCCCATCCCAAGTGCGGATTATCTGCAATACTTGTACATAGTTACAAAAATCGGGTTATTATTGTTGTGAGCCATCTTTTCAGAGGCTCCGCTGTTATCATACTGTTAACTGGGTTTAGATCACAAGTTGTACGGTGTGATTGGTGTGGCTGGTATGAGTCTTACCCGGGATTCAAAATTCCTCCCTTATTGTGTACGCTCGTCCGGGCACAGTACCTAACTGGCTTGGAGGAGGGTCATAGGGGGAGGAGCCAGTGCACACCACCTGATCGGAAAGCTTTACTTTTGTGCCCTGTCTCCTGCGGAGCCGCTATTCCCCATGGTCCTTTCAGGAACCCCAGCATCCACTACGGACTCCGAGAAATAGAATTATCGGTAAGTAAATTCTTATTATTTGCTTTTTACATTGAAAAGATAAAATGTTTTATCAGTATTATGTTTAAAGAGTAATTTTAGTGAAATAATAAATTAAAACACATTATACTGTAGCCTTGTGAATGCCACTTATATATGCTCAGCCTCTAACATAAGGTCATCTGCAACCCTCTTGCATGTTCCACCTTGAAAAGTTTTAAGTGGCTTATTGTTTGCTTGCAATCATTTGTTGTTGGTCGTTTAAATCATTTTCAGTATATTTTACTGGTGTATGGTCTATTTAAATTGTTTATGGTTTTTAAACATGAGGAAGGTTTAAGGTGGGTACACACTAGTCGACGTGCTCTATGAGCGACGTCACTTAGTGTTTCCCCTCCCGGGCCGGGGTGGTCAGCGGCAGGGCATACACACTGAGCCATATGACGATCATATCGCTCAGTGATGTCACGCCGCGGCTGGGCCGTGAATGCAGCTCGTGGACAACTGTCGAAATTGAGCTGCATGCACGGTGGACAGCGAGAGTCGTTAACGACCCACGGGGCCCGCACCGTTCGTCGTTACCGGCATACACACTTGCCGAGAAAGTGAACGTCACTCAGGAAGGGTGAAAACTAGTGACGTCGTTCATTTTCTCGGCAAGTGTGTATGCACCTTTAGAGATGCTTGTTGTATATGGTACAGACATGTTAGTCTGGAGATATCACTATAGCTGGGAGAATGGGATGCAGTTAAAATACAGCATGTCAGGATACTGGTGATCAGGAGACCAACGCCGGAATCCCGACATCTGGTTAAATGCCAACTCCCAGAATCCCAACCACCGCAGGTTATTTCCGCTCGATTGGTGGGTCCACACCAACTGAGTGGCAATATAACTTGTGGCGAGCGAAGCAAGCCCACGAGGGGACCTGCTGCCTCGCTGACGGGATTCCGACAGACGGGATGCAGCTGTCGGTATACTGCTGGCATCCTATCTGCCAGTAAACTGTATGTGTTCCGGGAGAATGTGTCAGTAAATTTCAATGACCAAATGAGAGCATTAAGGAGCAAGTCTCATTGTAACACTTCCCAAAGCTAATACAACAATATTTGCTGTTACTATGATTTGTAACATTCTGATAAAGCTAATTATTTATCTTATAACATTCACTATAAATGGGTAAGAGACTCAGTACGCAATTGGCGTGTGGGGTACCGTAAGGGTACGCACTTAGCGTAGCATACGCTCGGCCGTGATCGAGACGCACATGCGTCACGCTCGCTCACAGCTTAATGCGTGGTGTCGAGCACGCTATACCAGCGTAGCGGACGCTCGAGTCCACGAGGAGAACACGAGCGGCGCAGACGCTCACGGGATGACAATCAGTAAACCTTGAATGTAACACACAGAAAGGATACTCTTATACTGTAAACCTTGTACTGAAATACTGTAGCGATGTAACGCTGCTTCACCTTGTTAATGCTAAAGCTGCTTGAGCGTTTGAGACGCTCCTATTACCCTCTGCAATATAATAAACACACGATACCTTGCTAAGGTTCCAACACCTTTACTAACAAGCTTTTAGTTATATCGAAAAGGGGAAACAGTTACAAGTCATACACTACAAGCTAACATATCATTCTAACAGAATATCTAGACAGAAATATACAATAGCGTCACAATCCTATACTATAACAGAGAGAGAGAGAGAGTATGGCCAATACAAACAGAGAACAGGTTGGTTACAGAGAATTACTTACACACACTGGGAACGATCGCTGCGCAGCTTCTGGTACCAGCTCCAAGTTAGTCAAGATGAAAACCATTTGTGGAGAGTGAGAGAGCTGCCCAGGCTGGCTGATCTTATATACACTGCGTACAGTACACTACAAAGGGACCTATAATCTCATTGTTCATAGGACACAGGAATGTCTCCTCGCATCATAACAAAAGGTCATAGGTTAGTTTGAACAGGTGGGCTGTGACTATATCAAACTGCTCAGGTGGGAGGGAATCTGAAGATTCCCGCCGCATGGGTAATGAATCGCAAATATAGTAAATGTCCAGAAAATACTAATGGCCATAACTATACGCAGGAGCGATTAATCTTTACCTAACCAGCACCGGATTGCTTCTAATAAAATGTTCTTTAGTTAGGTACCAGACACAGCTGCTCAAACCCTGTCTGACCCGTCGTACCATGCAAAGAGGAATTCCTCCGTCCAGCGACCCTTTACATTAAACAAACTTACAGTCATTATTAAGGGGAACATTATCTATAAAACATACTATTTGGTTTTATTATTTAACGATTGAGTCGCCCGCTAGACGCACACGAACTCTAACGTAAATGCACATACCACGCGCTCGAGCGCATGGCCGAGGAGGCGCCATCATGCAGCTGCGAGTATCCGTACGCACGGGAGAGAATGTGCACGTGCAGCAGGCACGCGCATGAGGTGAATATATGGCAACGTGTAGCATGATATTTTTCCGACTTTGACAGTCCACCCTTTGGCAGTCATCAATAACTGCCACTTCCTAAAACAGTTAAAAAAAGAAAAATATATGTCATAATGTAAATACCATTTTATGATTGGGTAAAGGGAGGAGAGGAGCAGGTGGGAAAAAGGTATGGCCTAGTGAGATAGTAGAAGCATGTGTGTATGAATCCATGTTTGAGGGGTCATGTATCATCGTGCCGTACGTGTTTTAAATCAAGCTTCGAGGTATTGCGAAGTATACATTTGAATTCCTTCTTATCCCATATTACGGGTCTGTGGATGGGCTGTCAAACTTTACCGAGCTCTTTTCGGCTTTTAGTTGTAACAAAATGGGGGAGCACATTTTAGTTGATGATACATGAATGGGGGGATATGTGAGTGCTGATATCTGTGCCTATATTCCCTATTGACTATGTGTGTCATTACCTGAAGGTTGTAGAAATGAAGATAAGAAGCAATTATGGTAAATGCAGTCATAAACTATGTGAGTTTAATATACATTTGCCGATTGAGGTCTTGTCTTGTGTCTTGTCTCGATGTACATGTTAACTGTAGTCTCCTGATGCTTTTGCTATAAATGACGGCAAAAGTTTTTCCATTGTCCAGAAAGTTAGTCACTAAAATATTTAGGCTATCGTAAAATTTAAAGTCACTAGGGAAAATGGGGCTTGTAGCATAGTTCATCAATGGTCTGTATAAAAGAGGTTGTCAAATTCTTCTTCGAAGCGGATGTCTTTGTACCTTGGAGGAAAACAAAGGAGAAACGGGTGAAAGAAACGGACCGTGGAATCACATTTTCGTCACAACATTGTCTCTATCGTTGGGTCATAAATCAGATTAGTTGTTGTTAGTACAGTGTCCTCGCTCCTCAGACTCATCACCCTGGTACTACTTTTACACTTCGCTAAAACCTGAACGCATCTAAATATCAGGCCAACCAATATGACGACTCCCAGAATACACAAAAGAAATTTCCCTACATCCACAATAATACCTTGGGCCCATTCTCCTAAGCCCGGGAACCAATTTCGTGGGTTCAACCATGACACCCAACTGGTCAGCTCATTACCCACAGCAGCGAGTGTGAGATTGTGTTTCCTTCGAAACTCCCACTTTAATTGTAAAATGTCATCCATCTTTTGGTCTATGACCTCAGCTGGGTCTTCCGTGCTGTTTGTAATGTACGTGCAGCACTTTATTCCATATTGAGTTGCTAGGGTAACACAATACCCGCCTGTCACAGCTGTGAGGTAATTGAGAATCATCCTATGCTGAACCAGTTCTGTTTTGTAGGCTTGTAACTCTTTCCCAGTGTACCTGAATGTGTCGTCATACATTTCGGTGATATTGTCTAATAAATTTGCAAGCGCAGATATATATTTATAATTTATCACTCCTCTGGCGGTACGAGTGATATCTAACGCGAGTAGGAATTGAATCCCGGTGGATTCATGGATCAGATCAGAGGCTGAATGCTCTGTCCTCTCTATCAGGTGCCGTTTAACGACGTGCTCGTAATGAGTATGAGTATAAGGAGCTTGGGCACTGCGGTGAATATCTTTCATTTTGTTATGGGTTACAGTCATTACTTCAGGCAGTACTTTTCCAATATAGCACAATCCCTCTGAGTTTGGGGCAAGCCACTTATACGCCTTCCTCCCGCATATGAAATATGCATCATCGGGGAGAACATATGGGACGGAGTATGACATTATCATGTTACAAATTTTCCATGTGAAATCTCCTAACCCTAACTCTCCCATCTGTTTAGTACACGTATCAGGTTGTACGATATGTGCACAGTATCCTGGTGATACTTCTACAACTCGCATGGTCCTACTTCCTAAGGTGTACCTATACCGGAAAAATTTCCTATGGTCGGCTATCTGGCGTATAAGTTCTGTGTCTATGGGCATTCTGTCGGGTCTGTATGAAAAGGTCATGGTTTGATTACTCCATGACACTTCCCAATTTCCCGGCTTTCGGGGATTGGAAATGTTAAAGCATACTAAGGACCTATCCACATGATATTGGTGGAGCTTCAAACTAGGAGGACTAGAGATATTAAACCTCTTGTCCACCGACCTCCCACCACTTAGCTCAAGTACCTCTCCTACAGTTAAAGGGAATGGTACTAGTCCTGATTTGCTATGACCTTGAGGTACTTGAGAGCATACCCAACAGTCTGTCTGGTTTAACACTTTACCCACTAAGGAGTGATAGTCACTCAATGGATGCCGGTCCATGTGGACATTAAAACTGGACTGACATTTCTTGATGCACCCATCCTCAACTATATTGTCACAATGCCTACAGATGCAGTTCTGTTCAGCTAACAATCCTTCACAATGTCTTCAAATAACATGGCTGCTAGATCGTTTTCTGGTACTCGCCTTTGCTTGGTGATTGTGTTGCCATTGGAAATTTACGCCTCCGTCTCAGTCATCAGAAACCCCTTCCGGATCCTTTCTCGACCTCACTGGTACTCTCACCGAAACAGACTGCTCTGGTCAACATCATGGTCAACAGGAAAACACGGACTGCAGTCTCTTGGGGCGAGTCCATCTTACAGGAGGAGAAAGAGAAATTTGTAATGGGGGCACAAAAAAATACTTTGAGGGTAAAGAAAAAATGTTATGATGCTTTTGTCCTCTAGTCTTGTTGTTCTTCTTGCTCTGCTGTCATCTCAAAGGTGCTGTCTCTCAGTCTTCCAAACGAACATTCTGGTGATACAATATTCCTTCCAAATCTGCGATCTTTCTGTAAGGAGCAAAAATCTTGCATTACCATTTGTCCAACTGATGTGTGACATACCATCTTTAAAGCATGAGAACATGAGAAAGAAGAGGAAAAAAAAAAAAAACGAGAGAGAGAACAATTCATCACATTTTGCATTAAGCAACAAACATTGTCAGATCTTCCGTTCACCATCAGACTGTCACACCAACACATCCACCGATATCCTTGCGCAGTCCTCTCCCCACCAGTATTCCCACACTCCACCCTTTTGTGCCTGGCCAGGACACACCGATGTTGGTAGGTCACACTGGGGTTAGGTAGACTTCTGCAAAGACCAAGTAGCTATGTGATGTTTGAGTTCTGCCGATGAACGTCAGAGATGGGGAAAAAGAAACATTTACAAATAAATTTTACAACGTTTACCCGGCCGTTCCTGTGTCTACAAGGAACTGACCTCCCAATATCATTAACTGTAACCTCAGGTTTACTATCAGTCCTAATGATCACCTTTCCTGATTGCATATTACTGGTGCGGCCCAAACTTCTTCCTAGGTGATTCCTGATTACAATTTTGTGTGTTATGACTCTGCTCATGTCTTTGTCTAGGGGGTTTATATACCTTCTGTGGTTCTTTAAACCTACAATCTCATGCATAATGACCTTCCTTCTGGCAATTATAACACCTTATCACCTTTGACTTACCCACAGGGATCTGAGGCCTCTTACCTCTCTGTGCTTCCCTGTGCTTGCTGATGTTTTGCTCATGCCCAACAGCGGACTTTCTTAATGCAGCCACCGAGATATTTCTCCAGTTTGGGTTGGTGGTCTGTACCCTTGTTCTCAACACTTCCTTTAAACCATTTATTAACACAAATACTGCTACTTCTCTGTGCGGTGCACTTGTTTTGATGTCCGTGATCCCAGTGTCTCTAGCCATTACTTGCAGTGCTCGATTGAAGTAATCAGAAGTACTTTCCCCTTCTCCTTGTCTTATGGAGAGGATTTTGTCCCACTTGACAATGGCTGGGAAATATACTCCTAACTGCCGGTTGATCTGCTTAATACATTCCTGATTGTGTTCCTCCGTATGAGGTACCTCTGTGTCTAATTTACAATCAGTAATAAATTTCGCAGGGTCAACACTGGAGGGCAAACATGCCCTCAGCACTGTCCACCAATCTTTGTTGGTGGGTTCTGTGGAGTTTCCTAGTTCTTTAATGAACCTTTGACATGCAACTATATCTTTCCTAGGATCAGGAAATTCAGACATAATTGACCTCAATTCCATCCGGGACCAGGGACGGCGCATTGCACTGTCCCTGACGGGAATGGTTCCCTGAGCGACAGTCTTCCCATTGGGGACTGTGATCACCCTGACAGGATTAAATTCAACTACATCATCTTGTGTTGGTTCTACAATATGAGGTACATTTGTTTGTGCGTGATATATAACACCGTACGTACCTGTGGACACGACCTCACCTGACCCTCCGTTAGGGGGTTTGATTATTGCCTTTACCGAATTGGTCGCGTCCACCTGGATGTCTTGTGTGATGGCTGCTGGAAAAGGTGTCGACATCGTGCTGGGCTCACTTTCTTGCTGGTAATCCTGAGGGAAGTTTAACATGGAGTGCAACTTGCACGGGTTAACAGTTGTACATTTAACAGTTTTACTTTTATAATTGTTACATTTGTTACACTTATCCTTATCATCTATAATACAGTTGCTAAGTGCATTTTTATCATACACCAGTGTGCCATTCTCTGTAACCACCTTCTCTCCCGTTGCCATATTTTTCTTACCACAATTAGAGTCAGCTGTGTAAGCTAATTCTCCTTGTATTTCACCTTCCTGTTGCCATAACTGTAAATAATCATAATGTTTGATCCGTCTCTTTGCAGATTTAATGAGACATATCCTTCTCCTTAGATTTTGTAACACCTCGGGACTAAAACTGCCTACCCGTGGGAACTTTTCCCCGTCATGCACAGTCATTCTTTCCCATTCATTGAATATTACCTTTGCTTGTGATCCATTTCGGACTTCCCGGTCTGTATCACACGTTATCCTTGCCGACTCTATTGGCCGGTTTACTAAGTCAACCCGAACCGAGGTTGATCGCCCCCTACCTGAACAACTGGCCCCCATCTTTGCAGGTGTTGCACTACCTCTGACCTTAATCAGGGTTTTCAGTGAACCCTTACAAAAACCAAGATGTCCGGGGTAGGCCGGCGGCGGAAGTTTACCGAGTACTCCACTCACTCGACCACGTCGACCAATACGCCCACACACTGCCCTAGCGCTTGCGTACTCAACCTAGGGCCCCTGCGACCTGAACCTCTATTTACTGGAACATGTGGGTGTGATCCGAAGAGCACTTAACCCTTTCCAGTAACTATTGGTTGTTGGATAGTTCCCAAGTGACCAGCGAACCTCCCTTAAAATAAAAAAAAATACACAAATCACGTTAGAATGTACAAATAGCGTTTATGACCCCTCTAGCGTACGCAAATGGTACTGGGTCAAGTTACTAACTAATGCACACAATTACGTGCGGTACAATCGTTCTGCACATAAGCAACTAATCTTATGTGCGGAGCGACCAGTGGAATCGAAAATTGTGGCTGCGAATTCCTTTAGCCAGAGCTTAATGGCCTATATGGGTTCCGCACCAACCCTTCCTGGTGTTGTGCTTCTTTACTCTTTATCTATAGCGGACCTCCTAGTCTGCTGTACCTAGACCTCCTGGTCTGTCTGGACCTCCTGGTCTGTGCTACAGTAGACCTCCTGGTCTGCTATACTCTAATGCTCTTTTTTTAAATGTTTAACAAGGGATGCCTCCCAAGCCACCGTGTACTTACACGTATGTACCTCACGAGAACTCGATGATTTCCTGTGGTTCAACCCCAAAAATTAGAAACATATATATATATATATATATATATATATATATATACACAATCTTTCACCTCATATACTCTTTACTTTCGTTTCTGCGCAGAAATCCCTTTCATTCAGTATCGCAGGCTAATCCTGAGATTGGTTTGCGCTATTATCGCGTTTGCCTCCTTATCGCCTAACTAAAACAATACTATCGTGTGATTTGTATTATGTGGGCATACCCAGACGCTCCGTTGCGTAATATACGCTCCGTGCGTCGGCCCTTGCGTCGCGTACGCTAGTCCCGCCCTTTGTTAGAGACACGTGTACGCAAGCCAGGTATATCCACAGAAATACAATTAACACGTTTATATCAATGTAGATGATCTTTAACTGTAATCATCTACCGAACACCACACCGAACTTCCTTGTATCTTAGGCAAGCCGTGCGCGTGTTTTACAAATTATTCCTTAACGTATTAATATTACTTTTAACTACCAATAGCAACAAATCTTTCTCAGCACGTTATCAATTGTGAAATGGCAAACAGGAAAGTGATATGTGAAAATACACAAATGAAAAGAAATACAGGTGTGTGCGTGCGTGCGTGTGTACGCAAAACAGAAATAAAAAGTTTTAAAAGACAATAGCGTATTGTTCTTACCTCCGGTTCCGGATTCCACCAGCACTCCTTCAACGTAGCGAAACAGACGCTTATCTAGCCAGCACTACTGTATCCCGATACGAAGGGACACTGCCTTCCCGCCCTTGCTGACAGATAAAGTCTGTGTTCGCTGGTGCGGATATGTGGAGGACGGACGAGCCGCCAATTGATAAAGCTAATTATTTATCTTATAACATTCACTATAAATGGGTAAGAGACTCAGTACGCAATTGGCGTGTGGGGTACCGTAAGGGTACGCACTTAGCGTAGCATACGCTCGGCCGTGATCGAGACGCACATGCGACACGCTCGCTCACAGCTTAATGCGTGGTGTCGAGCACGCTATAGGCGGCCGACTACCGTAATGCTACGCTACCAGCGTAGCGGACGCTCGAGTTCACGAGGAGAACACGAGCGGCGCAGACGCTCACGGGATGACAATCAGTAAACCTTGAATGTAACACACAGAAAGGATACTCTTATACTGTAAACCTTGTACTGAAATACTGTAGCGATGTAACGCTGCTTCACCTTGTTAATGCTAAAGCTGCTTGAGCGTTTGAGACGCTCCTATTACCCTCTGCAATATAATAAACACACGATACCTTGCTAAGGTTCCAACACCTTTACTAACAAGCTTTTAGTTATATCGAAAAGGGGAAACAGTTACAAGTCATACACTACAAGCTAACATATCATTCTAACAGAATATCTAGACAGAAATATACAATAGCGTCACAATCCTATACTATAACAGAGAGAGAGAGTATGGCCAATACAAACAGAGAACAAGTTGGTTACAGAGAATTACTTACAGACACTGGGAACGATCGCTGCGCAGCTTCTGGTACCAGCTCCAAGTTAGTCAAGATGAAAACCGTTTGTGGAGAGTGAGAGAGCTGCCCAGGCTGGCTGATCTTATATACACTGCGTACAGTACACTACAAAGGGACCTATAATCTCATTGTTCATTGGACACAGGAATGTCTCCTCGCATCATAACAAAAGGTCATAGGTTAGTTTGAACAGGTGGGCTGTGACTATATCAAACTGCTCAGGTGGGAGGGAATCTGAAGATTCCCGCCGCATGGGTAATGAATCGCAAATATAGTAAATGTCCAGAAAATACTAATGGCCATAACTATACGCAGGAGCGATTAATCTTTACCTAACCAGCACCGGATTGTTTCTAATAAAATGTTCTTTAGTTAGGTACCAGACACAGCTGCTCAAACCCTGTCTGACCCTTCGTACCATGCAAAGAGGAATTCCTCCGTCCAGCGACCCTTTACATTAAACAAACTTACAGTCATTATTAAGTCACATTATCTATAAAACATACTATTTGGTTTATTATTTAACGATTGAGTCGCCCGCTAGACGCACACGAACTCTACCGTAAATGCACATACCACGCGCTCGAGCGCATGGCCGAGGAGGCGCCATCACGCAGCTGCGAGTATCCGTACGCACGGGAGAGAATGTGCACGTGCAGCAGGCACGCGCATGAGGTGAATATATGGCAACGTGTAGCATGATATTTTTCCGACTTTGACAATTCCTATTGAACTGGCTTAATTTACTGCTATAATGTGTGTATCAGAAGCTCACAAATATGTACATAAGCCACAGATACAGCACATTGCTTCCAATTATACGCAACTTACCTGAATGAAGTCTCAATGCTAATAGAGCAAGATGAACATTTTGGTTGCTGCCAAGACAGACAAGCTTTGCGGAAGTGTCAACGTCACAAAAGCCCAGCATCCAACATCAAAGTGGATTGTCCTATTGCAGAAGCGGGCGTTCTCCCATTGGGCCAATGCACTCGCCCAAGGGGTAATGCGACCTGGGGATGACAGGAATCCAGCAATTTATTACTCAGCCAGTGTCTGCTCTATTCCTGTTGTGCGCTCCAGTGCCTCTCCTATAGTGACAGCAGGAGGCATTCTCTGATCTATGTTTGTGACATGATTACTGTCCCTTGAAATTTCTCTAGCATGGATTCTGCCATAAAAAAGGCTTTTCCCCTTTCTATAACTTCACTCCAATTTCATGAAATAGTCTGTACCTTCCCTAGGTTCTTCACAAATGGTACAGACAGTTTGTGTGACTTACAGTACACGCATTATAATAGACCCCAACGTTGTAAATGTTTTGCCAATGCAATTTCAAAAATTACTTTAAAAAAAACAACATCCAGAATATGTAACCACATGCAATGCTGGACGCAAAGGCTTTGATATTTATATACATTCAGAGGAGTAGCATGGAGTCATGGAGTATGTGACTGGCTGGTAACCTGTGCAATCTATGGCTGTCTGGCTATTTTGGAAGTACAAGTTCCAGCTTGCCCTCTGGCAGGACTTTGCAGTTCTACTCTACAACACTGAATAGCCAAAGTCATTGATAAAAGTAAAGGTTCATTGGTAGAAGACGTCTTGCTTGTAGCTTGCATTCTGGCTGGTCTGCTTTGCCTTTGTAACGTCTCTGAAGCAGTGCTGGAGAAGCTTGCATTGTAAAACAAAGTGGATATGTTATGTAATCACAAAACTGATATTTTAAGGTTTCTAAATGGGATGTGGCCAGGATCCTGATGGTAAGTACTGGGGTTGGGGTTAGGTTTAGGGTTAGGCATTAGGGGGAGGGTTAGGGTTAGGCTGCAGGAAGGGGGCAGTTAGGGTTAGGCTGCAGGAGGGGAAGGTTAAGTTTATGCTGCAGTTGTATATGGTTAGGGTTAGGCTGTAGAGTGTGTTAGGGGTAGGGTTAGGTTCACTCACCGTCATCCATCGGCATTATGACCATCGAGATTCCGCTGTCAGGATTCTGACTGTTGGTATTTCAAAATCATCCCATCTAAGTGGTAAATTTACTAAAGCTTCTAAAACAGAGAATTGGCGATGTTGCACATAGCAACCAATCAGATGTTGTCTATCATTTTCTAAAAGGCAATAGAGAAATGATAGACAGCATCTGATTGGTTGCTATGGGCAACATCACCAATTCACTGTTTTAGAAGCTTCAGTAAATTTACCCCTAAATATACAAAAAAAAAAAGAAAGCACTGAAACAAGACCTACATTTAAAAAATGTATTTCTTTGTATAGTTTGTTTTTATAGCAACGTAATTTTTATACTGTCTGTTTAAACTAGCCATGGAGCTGGATGCATTTCTTTCTGTTATAAGCAAGGCTATAGGGCCCTATTTATCATGAAGTCCTGAATCATTTTTAAGAAAAAAAAATCCCTTATTTTGCACACTTTATCAATTAAGTATTGTCTGGGCAGCTCGGTAATATTCAGCTGCCCTGGCAAAACTTGCCTAAAACTGTAAGGATTAGCATACCAAGCAAGTTTTTGAGTCGGCTTTCCAGGTTTGGACTTTAATTTCCACTAGTGGATAATATTTTAAAATAAAAGTAAAAATATATATATAAAAAATATATATATATATATATATATATATATATATATATTTATTTGTAAACATTAAATATGCTTTATTCTTGGAATAAATAAATACATTTTTTATTATTTAATGTATTATCAGAATAGATAATGCAGTACTCTGAGTACCACCATAATACTTGTGCAGTTTGTGCTAGACTGCGCTCACAATTCTTGCCACCATCAGGGTTGTTGCCAGCAAAACTATAGTTATACGGAAACAATTATTAAAATCAGAAATGCACTTAACTGCCATTCTCAATCTCATCCACATTGCTTGTGATTGTCTGCAAGCAGGACTCCAGCAACATCAGCAGAATAGAAGGAGTAAGGTAAGGGCAGAAGATGGCAGAAGTGGGTGGCAAGAGAAATAGAGTGTCGTAAGGGGCACAGAGAAAAGGTGTGTGGAGGGGACACAGGAAAAAGATGTGCATAAGGAAGGACAGGGAAATAATGGGTGGACGGGGGGCACATGGATAAAGTGGGTGGAGGGGGGTACAGGGGAAAGGTGTGTGGAAGGGTTCACAGGGATAAGGTGTGTGGAGGGGGTCTCAAGGATAAGGTATATGGAGGAATGCACAGAGGAAATGTGTGTGGATGATGGCACAGGGGAAAGATATGTTTTTAGGGCGACACAGAGAAAATGTGTGTGGAGGGGGGTACTGGAAAAAGGTGTGTGGAAGGGGGCACACGGGAAAGATGTGTTGAGGGGGTCTCAGGGGAAATGTGTGTGAAGGGGGTACTGGGGAAAGACGTGTGGACAGGAGGGTACAGGAATAAGGTGTAAGGTGGAGGTGCTAAAGGGTAAGGTATATGGAGGGGGCACAGGAAAAAGATGTGTTGAGGGGGGCTCAGGGTAAATGTGGGTGGAGGGTGAAACTGGGGAAAGGTATGCGGATGGGGGCACAGAAAACGTGTGTTGAGGGGCACAAGGGAAACGTGTCGAGGAGGGTACTGGGGAAAGGCGTGTGGATGGATGCACATGGGAAAGATGTGTGGAGGGGGGGTACAGGGGAAAGATGACTATCCACCTAATTGTAGCTGGGGCCAGCGGGCTGGCTTCCTGCAAGATTCAGCCACTCACTGCAGCACTGCCTATGATGCTACCCAGTGTGCTAAGAAGCTGAGGAGGCAATGGGAGAAGTAAGCTCCTAAGACAAACTAAGAAGCTTACTGTGCCTTACCCACCACTTCATCTTGCCTTGGTCATGGTACTTATATTGAGAACCAAGCTTCAGCTAACTAAGGCATGCTATGCACACATCCATCTGTATTCTGAGACACATCTATGTGACAGCACCACCCCTAGCCCTCTGAATTCAGGACAGACAGGGGCAGTGGGCAATTCTGCCACTCTCTGCATGCATAGCGGTGTTTACTGATGCCATATGCATGAAGAAAATCCAGAAAGACATCTCTTTCGGTAAGAGTGGACTTCCAGGTTTATGACCCGGAGTCCATCTGCACATGCGTCTAGTGACGCATGCACCGCAGGAGGTGCTGAGAGGGATACGGTTGGATCCCTCTCAATGGGGCTGTGCAATAGAAGTCCATAGGCTTCTATAGGACAACGCCATCTTTATATAGCATTGCCCACAACGTCCAAGTCCTGGAATCTATCGCATTCTGGGGCTTGGTGCATATGCGGTACGTAGCCAAACTTCCGGAAATGCCATTTGACATTAAGCCTAGCATTATCCCTGTGACAGATTTGAAACTCTGCACAACTTGGTGGCCAGGACCAAGCATCCAGTCATGATCCCGGCACTTGGGATCCCCACAGTCAGAATACTGACAGCAGGATCTCGACAGCCAGAATACTGACAGCGGGTTCCCAGCGGTCAAAATCCCAACGGATCCCAAAGGTAAGTACAGGGGTGTTAGGGTTAGGCTGTGGAGGGGTGGGTTAAGGTTAGGCTGTGGGAGGGGTGGGCTAGGGGAAATTTTTAAATACTTACCAGGATCCATCAGGATTTTGACTGTTAGGATGACACTGTTGACATCCTGACTGTCGGGATACTGACTGCCAGGATTTTGTACCCTACGCTGGAGAGCTACTAAGAATATTCACATATACAGATATGGCCAGCTTCATCTTTGCTACTAGCCACAGCAATCGTGGGTTGCTTGTCACGACTAGCAAGCCCGCGAATGTGCCCCATGATCAATAGGATTGCATAGTGCATACGCTCTCGCGAACGGGTCCCAGGCTAGCATTAGTAATTGCAATTGCTATGCATCCGCACCCAAGACCTAAATGACAAGCATAATATAGAATATTGGCATAGAATTCATGATGAATTAATGATGTTTATTCATAGATAAATAGTGGCTCAAATCATGACCACAATAGTAGTATATAAAACAATTGCTATGGCCACAATATGCAGTTTGAAGGACAGAATGGAGTTGCTGCGCATGCCCACTGGTAACAGCTTTTCCTACGAAGTCTGCTGTGTGTGTGGATCAATCAGCATACCGGACCAGAAAGGCAAGAGAGCAGCTGCCAGCAAGAAGAGAGTGTGTTTTCACATGAGTTGGGAGAATGTGTGCTTAGATAGCATAGTCCTGTCTCCTACTGGTTACATCATGTATGTATATTTATTATTGGAAGTTTAACTTTTTCTTGACCATTTACATTATTTACTGTATAATAGATAAGTTTGATAATTTGTTAGACTCTCTACCCTACAGTCAATACTACAGACCATCTTTAGTGTTAATTATTGATGCTATATTACTGTAAATACACTATTCAGTCTATAAGCAGACCGGTTTTTATATATTTGTTTCAGGCTAATGTTAGGTTCTTCTGCTACTCTCCAAGACCCATGGATTTGCTCCAATGCTCCACCGAGCAGGGGACCTGAATTGTGGAATGGTTGCATATCTGGAAAGTGGGCTGAGCCTACTGCTACATCTGTGATCACTGACCCTGTATATGTCTAATATATTTCAAATATATTGCAAAATATCCACTGTAGAAACCCAGATTTTTTTGTAAGGTACAAGTTAAGGGGCTGATTTTGAGTGAAATGGATCTCTGTGCAGATACGTAAACGGCAAGTTTTTGCATATAGGGGGTAATTCCAAGTTGATCGCAGCAGGAAATTTTTTAGCAGTTGGTCAAAACCATGGCCCTCATTCCGACTTGGTCGGTCGCAAGGCGAATTTAGCAGAGTTGCTCACGCTAAGCCGCCGCCTACTGGGAGTGAATCTTAGCTTCTTAAAATTGCGACCGATGTATTCGCAATATTGCGATTACTAACTACTTAGCAGTTTCAGAGTAGCTCCAGACTTACTCTGCCTGTGCGATCAGTTCAGTGCTTGTCGTTCCTGGTTGACGTCACAAACACACCCAGCGTTCGCCCAGGCACTCCCACCGTTTCCCCGGCCACTCCTGCGTTTTTTCCGGAAACGGTAGCGTTTTCAGCCACACGCCCCTGAAACGCCGTGTTTCCGCCCAGTAACACCCATTTCCTGTCAATCACATTACGATCGCCGGAGCGAAGAAAAAGCCGTGAGTAAAAATACTTTCTTCATAGTAAAGTTACTTGGCGCAGTCGCAGTGCGAACTTTGCGCATGCGTACTAAGCGGATTTTCACTGCGATGCGATGAAAAAGAACGAGCGAACAACTCGGAATGAGGGCCCATGTGCACTGCAGAGGAGGCAGATATAACATGTGCAGAGAGAGTTAGCTTTGGGTGGGTTATTTTGTTTCTGTGCAGGGTAAATACTGGCTGCTTTATTTTTACACTGCAATTTAGATTGCAGATTGAACTCACCACACCCAAATCTAACTCTCTCTGCACATGTTATATCTGCCTCCCCTGCAGTGCACATGGTTTTGCCCAACTGCTAAAAAATGTCCTGCTGCGATCAACTTGGAATTACCCCCATAGTGCATGCAGATTTTTGCAGATTTCCATTCCTATTCTGAGCCAGCCTTAACTTAGCCGGATCTGTCTTTCTGTGCATGTAGGCATATCGGTACAGCAAATGGGTGACAAAAATGCGATCACACAGATCCGCACAGGCTTCTAGGAGTAACATGGGAGTGTCATTTGCTGTGCAATACTGAATCACACACGATATAATGGAAGCCTGTTTCGGATGCATCTCTTCCACCTTATATGGGGATGGTGCAAGTGCCAATATTATTGATAGTTGTGGTGGCTGGCGTAATATCAATGGACGTCATCGGTTTCCGCTTGCAAAAACACGAAGCCCCACATCAGGGCCAGTGCTAGGGTGTTCGGCACCCCCCTGCAAACTATAAATTTGCGCCCTCCCATATTCGACATAAGGTCAGCGCGCGACTTTGGAGCACGCCAGGAAAAGGGGTGTGGTCTCACAAGTAAGGGGCGTGGCCACACAATAGTAACTCCATTTAAATTTACATCACACAGTAGCAAAATCTTATTCATCTTATACGTAATGCCCCACCCGTAGTAGTAGCCTTATATGTAATGCACCCCAGTAGTAGTAGCATCCTTATATATAATCCCCCCCCAGTAGTAGTAGCATCCTTATACATAATGCACCCACAGTAGTAGAAGCGTCCTTATACGTAATGCCCCCCCCAGTAGTAGTAGCGTCCTTATACGTAGTGCACACCCAGTAGTAGTAGTGTCCTTATACGTAGTGCACCCCCAGTACTAGTAGCATCCTTATATGTAATGCACCCACAGTAGTAGTAGCGTCCTTATACGTAGTGCACCCCCCAGTTGTAGTAGCATCCTTATACGTAATGCCCCCCCAGTAGTAGTATCATTGTTATACGTAATGCCCCCCAGTAATAGTAGCGCCCTTATACATAATGCCCCCAGTAGTAGCGTCCTTATACATAATGCCCCCTCCCCCAGTAGTAGCGTCCTTATACGTAATGCCCCCCCCAGTAGTAGTAGCATACTTACATGTAATGCCCCGCAGTAGTAGCGTTGTTATACGTAATGCCCCCCAAGTAGTAGTAGCGTCCTTACATGTAATGGCCCCCCCAGTAGTAGCATCGTTATACGTAATGCCCCCCCTGTAGTAGTAACGTACTTACATGTAATGGCCCCCCCAGTAGTAGCATAGTTATACGTAATGCCCCCCCTGTAGTAGTAGCGTACTTACATGTAATGGCCCCCCCAGTAGTAGCATAGTTATACGTAATGCCCCCCCTGTAGTAGTAACGTACTTACATGTAATGGCCCCCCCAGTAGTAGCATAGTTATACGTAATGCCCCCCGTGTAGTAGTAGCGTACTTACATGTAATGCCCCCCCAGTAGTAGCGTTGTTATACGTAATGCCCCCCAAGTAGTAGTAGCGTCCTTACATGTAATGGCCCCCCCAATAGTAGCATCGTTATACGTAATGCCCCCCCTGTAGTAGTAACGTACTTACATGTAATGGCCCCCCCAGTAGTAGCATAGTTATACGTAATGCCCCCCCTGTAGTAGTAACGTACTTACATGTAATGGCCCCCCCAGTAGTAGCATAGTTATACGTAATGCCCCCCCTGTAGTAGTAGCGTACTTACATGTAATGCCCCCCCAGTAGTAGCGTTGTTATACGTAATGCCCCCCAAGTAGTAGCGTCCTTACATGTAATGCCCCCCTGTAGTAGTAGCATACTTACATGTAATGGCCCCCCCAGTAGGAGCATCGTTATACGTAATGCCCCCCCTGTAGTAGTAACGTACTTACATGTAATGGCCCCCCCAGTAGTAGCATAGTTATACGTAATGCCCCCCCTGTAGTAGTAGCGTACTTACATGTAATGCCCCTCCAGTAGTAGCGTTGTTATACGTAATGCCCCCCAAGTAGTAGCGTCCTTACATGTAATGCCCCCCTGTAGTAGTAGCGTACTTACATGTAATGCCCCCCACAGTAGTAGTGTCATTATACGTAATGCTTCCCCCCCAAGTAGTAGTAGCGTTCTTATATGTAATGCCCCCCCAGTAGTAGCGTCGTTATATTTAATGCCCCCCCAGTAGTAGTAGCGTACTTACATGTAATGCCCCCCCAGTAGTAGCGTCGTTATACGTAATGCTCCCCCCCAAGTAGTAGTAGCGTGCTTACATGTAATGGCTCCCCCAGTAACATAGTAACATAGTATCTAAGGTTGAAAAAAGACAATTGTCCAGCGGGTTCAACCTATTTGTGGTCTCCTATGCACGATTATTTTGTATAAAATTTTTACTGAAGTTGATGACTGCCGTTCCGATTAACCCCTCTTTTTTATAATAACCATAGTGCGTGACTATGCCCCGTAACCCTGAATATCCTTATCCATTAGGAATTTAGTAGTAGCATCGTTATATGTATTACCCTTTCCCCAGTAGTAGTAGCGTCCTTACATGTAATGGCCCCCCAAGTAGTAGTGTCCATAATGCGTGCGCACACAGACATACCTCAAACACACAATTCACACATACACACACACACACACACACACCATACACACACACACACACACATACATACATTTCTTTCTCACCCTCCACTTACCTAAGTCTGGCTGTCCCTCTCTCAACAGCAGCCTGGTCTGTGTAGCTCTGCCCCCTTTCGTCCTGTTTAGCCCCGCCCCTTCCATTCCTTGTAGCTCCGCCTCCTCCTCTGATCCATACAGCTGCTGTCACACAGGTGAGGGGAGGGGAGTGAGCTTTTCATGCTGCCAGCGCCGCTGCCTGTCATACAGTGACAGGCACAGCAGCTGGCAGCAGCATCAGGGGGGACAGGACGGCGCAGCAATGAAGGGATGCAGAGCAGGGGGAGCGCCTCTCCGTCCCAGCACCTCCCTGCACTGCATCCCCTGAGCGGGTAGCGCCAGGCCTGCCCCACATTAATCCTATGGATTTTGGCATTATCATAAATAGTAAATCTGGCTTCTGCGACTGCCCACAACTACAGCCACTTTACATACAACTGAGAAACAGCACCATAAGATGTACATATGGAAAGGCATATAATAAAATCTGATGTAGGACAAAAAATAATAATAATAATAATACATTTAAATTCATTGCAAAATTTTGTGGAATTTCCCTTTATTTCCATAAGTAAAAATGAATGTGTTTTTCATTGCAGTGGTAAACCATTGCAAAATATGAGGCTTTTTTCTAAGGCCTCTGTAGCGCAGAGCTGGGCTTTAGGGGGGTTCTCACATTGGCAAAGTTCAGAAATGCTGTGTGATTTATGTAGAATTGGACATAGCAGAAAATACACCTGTTTTGAGTTATATCTTTTGCGCCTAGTATTGGCATTTGCACACTAATGATGATGACTGATTTAGAAGCAAACCAGGCACATACTGTATGTAGAGGCAGTCACATCATATTGTGCAAATATATACCTTATTTCCGCTCACGCTTCTTTGAAGCAACATACACCCAATTTATTTCCAATTCTGAACTAAGCCCATTGTGATGGTCACTGCTGAACTAGGTTAAGAACCCCTGCAGTAAGCGTGGATCTGGGTTGGACTGGCTCACAGGGGAACAGGGGAAACTCCCGGTGGGCCCCATAGCCTGTGCCCCCCAACCCCCCTTCCCTTTCGGTATCAGGTTCCAGACTCACTTTATACATTATACAGTTGCAAGAAAAAGTATGTGAACCCTTTGGAATTTCCTGGATTTGTGCATAAATTGGTCATAAAATGTGTTCTGATCTTCATCTAAGTCACAACAATAGACAAACACAGTCTGCTAAAACTAATACCACACAAACAATGATATGTTCTCATGTTTTTATTGAACACACCATGTAAACATTCACAGTGAGGGTGGACAAAGTAGGTGAACCCCTAGGCTAATGACTTCTCCAAGAGCTAATTTGAGTCTGGAGTCAGCCAACCTGGAGTCCAATCAATGAGACGAGATTGGAGGTATTGGTTAAAGCTGCCCTGCCCTATAAAAAACACATACCAGTTTTGAGTTTGCAATTCTCAAGAAGCATTGCCTGATGTGAACCATGCCTCACAGAAAAGAGCTCTCAGAAGACCTACGATTAAGAATTGTTGACTTGCATAAAGCTGGAAAGGGTTACAAAAGTATCTCTAAAAGCCTTGATGTTCATCAGTCCACGGTAAGACAAATTGTCTATAAATGGAGAAAGTTCAGCACTATTGCTGCTTTCCCCAGGGGTGGGCGTCCTGTAAAGATGACTGCAAGAGCACAGTGCAGAATGTTCAATGAGGTGAAGAAGAATCCTAGAGTGTCAGCTAAAGACTTACAGAAATCTCTGGCACATGCTAACATCTCTGTTGACGAATCTACCATACGTTAAACACTGAACAAGAATGGAGTTCATGGGAGGATACCACGGAGGAAGCCACTACTGTCCAAAAAAGAATTGCTGCATGTTTGAAGTTTGCAAAAGAGCACCTGAATGTTCCACAGCACTACTGGCAAAATATTCTGTGGACAGATGAAACCAAAGTTGAGTTGTTTGGAAGGAACACACAACACTATGTGCGGAGAAAAAAAGGCACAGCACACCAACATCAAAACCTCATCCCAACTGGGAAGTATGGTGAAGGTGGCATCATGGTTTGGGGCTGCTTTGCTGCTCAGGGCCTGGACAGATTGCTATCATCAACGGAAAAATGAAATCCCAAGTTTATCAAGACATTTTGCAGGAGAACTTAAGGCCATCTGTCCACCAATTGAAGCTCAACAGAAGATGGGTGATGCAACAGGACAACGACCCAAGGCACAGAAGTAGATCAACAACAGAATGGCTTCAACAGAAGAAAATACGCCTTTTGGAGTGGCCCAGAGTTCTAACCTCAACCCGATTGAGATGCTGTGGCATGACCTCAAGAGAGCGATTCACACCAGACAACCCAAGAATATTGCTGAACTGAAACAGTTTTGTAAAGAGGAATGGTCCAAAATTCCCCCTGACCGTTGTGCAGGTCTGATATGCAACTATAGGAAACGTTTGGTTGAGGTTATTGCTGCCAAAGGAGGGTCAACCAGTTATTAAATCCAAGGGTTCACATACTTTGTCCACCCTGCACTGTGTATGTTTACATGGTGTGTTCAGTAAAAACATGAGAACATATAGGGGGTAATTCCAAGTTGATCGCAGCAGGATTTTTGATAGCAATTGGGCAAAACCATGTGCACTGCAGGGGAGGCAGATATAACATGTGCAGAGAGAGTTAGATTTGGGTGGGGTGTGTTCAATCTGCAATCTAATTTGCAGTGTAAAAATAAAGCAGCCAGTATTTACCCTGCACAGAAATAAAATAACCCACCCAAATCTAACTCTTTCTGCACATGTTATATCTGCCTCCCCTGCAGTGCACATGGTTTTGCCTAATTGCTATCAAAAATCCTGCTGCGATCAACTTGGAATTACCCCCATAATTGTTCGTGTGGTATTAGTTTCAGCAGACTGTGTTTGTCTATTGTTGTGACTTAGATGAAGATCAGAACACATTTTATGACCAATTTATGCACAAATCCAGGAAATTCCAAAGGGTTCACATACTTTTTCTTCAACTTTACATATGTTACATTATGCTGCACAGGACTGTGGTGTATTGTCTACAGTTCATTGCTGTTATTAATGTGGTACATTTTTATGCATACACTAGCAGTGTATATATAGATATAGATCAACTGTCCAGGACTGAGCACTCTATAATAGCCAAATCTCTGTGGTGGCTGGCCACACTCCCACTGGAGCCCGGTCACACCCTTAAGCATGGGCCCATACCCCAGCATTCCGCGGTGCGCCCTTCATCTCCCAGTCCAACACTGGTTTGGATTATGTTGCCTTGAGTTGCTCTATACTAATCTGGCTCTGCTCTGTAGACCCCTTATAGAGCAAAGACAAATGTTGATGAAGTCTGTAGAGTACATAGAACTGTCGGTTTACATATACACCGATGTGCAGTGACATTACTTTATTAGGAATGGGAGTTTCAGTGTGTGGAGGGGCACACATTGTAGAACTGGTAGCAGGAGTGCTGTAGTGGTGCCTGGTCACAGCTGATACTACTTGGGACTTCTTTTCACTTTTTCTAAACATACAGTCATGGGTTTATGAGTTTTGTGAGCGCTAGAGACTATTAATTCAAAGCCCCATGATAATATCCTGCAAGGATAATGGATAATGTCCCTCAGTGCACTGTTGCCTGCTCAATTTTATTTCACCCTCTCATTCTCCTCCCTGATTTTGCCGCTTAGGGACAGACAGGTAATGGAGAAGAGATTGAAAGGGAAAATACATGGGAAAATGTAAATGAAAAGAAGTTATTATAACTGCTATAATGAAGTGCCTTTCATTTAAATATAAGAATGTAACGCTGAAATGAACTTGTGATCCTGAAATGCATTTTTAATGAGTTCCCTTTTTATTTTTGCTGCTTCAGTAGCATATTTTAAAGACCCTTTGAAAAAAAAAAGCTACATTAAAAAAAAAAAAAAACACCAAATGCCACAACATACAAAATTGGATATTGGTTTATTCCAAAACTGCTGATCAGGAAGAGTGGCTCTTCAACACAAAAATGTTGCAGTCACTTTATTTAAATGAGGTTGAATTTGCATTGTGATGTGCCATTCTGATTTAGAAAAAAAAATTAGATTTTCAGATCAAATTGACCCAGCCACTGAAGCGTTAAGGAACTGGCAGGTCTAGTCTAAAAGCCTCATGTTCTATGAAACCTGCAGACGACGGAAGTCATACAGTTCTAGTGAGAAAACAACTTTCTTGTTGAAATCTTCCCCTTGTTACAGTGTTACATTTTGTTCTCATATAAGTAGATAGATAGATATTAGATTCTATAATTGCTGTTAATTTTTTACCTATATGAATAGAATTTTATGTTATTTTTTTGCTTTTCCAGGAGAGCGGCCTTTCCAGTGCAACCAGTGTGGCGCTTCCTTTACCCAGAAAGGCAATCTTCTTCGCCACATCAAATTACACTCTGGGGAGAAGCCATTTAAGTGCCACATGTGTAACTATGCATGCAGGCGCAGAGATGCTCTCACTGGTCATCTCAGGACGCATTCTGGTAAGTCAGTTATTCAGGAAAGTTCACTTACGGATTAACGCATAAAGGAAAAAGCACCTACAGATAAAATTAGTTTATGGGTACATAGAATTTTGTATCTTCTATAGAAGACATTTTTTATCTAATTAAATTTCTTAAATACTTGTCAGTCACATATTTACTATTGCATTAGGTAGAATTGTTTATTTCATTGCCCATGTTTATTTCTTTTGCTCTGTGAACTTAAAGATGCATTACCACCTACCGGGTACATTTTACTAACTTGTTTCTCTAGTCAGAGCGCCAGGACCACTTCATAACAGGCAAATTAATTGTTTTCCATTTTAAAATGGTGACAGAGGAGAGGTGAAAGCAGGAGGAATGGTCACAAGTTCCAAACGTTTGATTTCAATTTGTGATTGGTCTTTTCCAATTTACACACCCTGATGGACACAACCAATCACAACCCTTACCCCCCTGGTTTTCAGCTAGGGTTGTGAGAAGAAACAGAAGATAAGGTGACTGAATCTACTAGAAGGTAGTGCCACTTTATTAGAGTAGTATCCCAGGGCACAGAAAATAAACAACAGTGCCTAATCATATAAATAAGGAACTATAAAAAAAGGAGCTCAACTAGGTATATAAAACAATGTACATTAACATCAATGACAGTATGAAAAAGTTTTTATACATATCAGTCGGCTGTTTTAGAGCTCTGTCACCAGATGTGAGGAAATTAGGTCTGTGACAATTAATATAGCTATGCCTCATTTCCCATGTCAAATATGTACTTTTTATACCCATATCCGTATACATTCAATTCGTCTGTTTGTTCATTCTCCATGACATGTCCATTGCTGCTCACCCAACATTGTGTTTAAATCAATCTTAATATTGTTAATATATGCAATTGTGTTATGTTATCTGTTAAACTTTAGATAATGTATTCATGTTAGACCTAGTTGCCTGTTGTTTACTAACACCACAGTGGACACTCAAAGGGTGAGTCATATAAGGTACCATTGTCCCTTTTTGTTCACTCCCTATTGTGCAACAGTGAGCTGACCAGACAGGGACGCTCTGTGGCTGATGTAATCACCTGATGTATTGTATTCCAATACCTTAAGATTCTAAGACAAAGAAATCAAACACACCCCTGCAATATGAAGCTTATGGGGGTTTAAGTAGAGCTACACAGAGAGCTGAGGAAAGATAATCTTCTCCAAGACTAATAATACCCCTTTTCCACTAGCTCAAAAAACACGGGTAAATGCACGGGGGCGCGCATTTACCCGTGTTTTTGGCAAGTGGAAAAGGGTCAACCCGGATCAAGTGACCCGTGAATCCTACCCGGCTATTTACCTGGGTAGGACACGGGAATGATCCGGGTAGGGTGTAGTGTAAACGGGAGCCGTGTCGATGCGACACGGCTCCCGTTTACACTGTATGGATGGGCGGCGCTGGGAGATCATGTGATCTCCCTGCGCCGCCCCTGCCGTGTAGCTAGAAGCGTCACCAACCCGGCATATGCCGGGTTGTGACTGCTGATGGGAAAGGGACCGAGCACGGGTCGCAGCAGGGGGCAGCTCCCGTGTCAGGCTCCCGGCTGCGACCCGTGCTCGTAGGTGTAAAAGGGGTATCAGTAATGTTCTGTCAGGAGTTTGTGGTGGGAATTGTCATTTGGAATTGCATTACAGAAGTGTGCTGAACTGTTTATAACCCATTCTGTTTAATAAACCACTGTTGGTTTTTCATCCACCACTGAGCCTGAGTGATTTATAACCCGGTATCTTCACATTTGGTGGCAAGCAGAGGGATCACTTGGGTTACAAGCACGGATGCAAGATATTACAGCAGAATGGAGGCAGCAACACAAACCTACAAACACATCAAGAAGGGAGTCCTGCAAGAACTGTGTCATGCAAGAAAAATTGTAATCAATGCAGTGGATGACCAAGCGGTCCCTAATTGGAAAATTGGCTCAGTGGGACTTGGAGCACCCTTGTGATGAGGAGGAAGGAGGGGGATATGGTCCAGGACTCAGTGGAGGGGACCAGTAACGGAACCATGGCAGTGGAGCTTGTGGATGGAAGTTCGTCAGCATATCGTCAGACTGGGAAGCCGGATATGTTATTTATATTTACCAAGATGCAGTACATTTGGGAGTACTGGAATGAAGCTCAACGGGTAATCAGCAGGTGGAGAGTATCCAGCATACATGTCAAATTGTGTCATCTGGGGAATGCGTTCATGCACTGCAGAAGTGAAGCAGCCACATGGAATCTGCTGGAGGAGCCAGATTTTGTGGAATTCAGGGAGGAAGTGATCACCACAGTGACCCAAATGACACAAAGAATACAATATACAGAGACAGAAAGGCAAGTGCAGAGTAAATTGTCTTCCCGGACAGAGCCAGAGGAAGTGGCATTGGATCGGGGGGCCTTGATACCCTAGCATGGCAAGACCAATGTCGCAGGGTTGATGTGGAAAGGCACCATCTGCAACAGCTTCTCCCATACCCAAGGGAAAAAGCTACCCAGTGTTTTATATGGAAAGCGGCTAGCACTGAAGTGAAAAAAGCAGTGCCCACAATCCAAGCACCCAAGGATGAACTGCAATACAACTTCCCTTTTGCTGAGATGGAAGGTGAGGACTTAGTGAGAGAGTGCCAAGAACTGTCTGCCCAGTATGCTACACTGCGGAAGGCCGACCTTGACCAAGTGGATGCAGTGAAGCACTGCTTGCAACTGCTTAGCTCCTCCCTGTGGGAATGTCACATTGAAACACTCTGTGACCAGCCTGAGCTGTGTTACAACTGGCCATTTGCGGGCTTGGAGGATCTAGAAATGATTGCAGAGTGCCAGCGAGACGTTGAGGAAGAAGTCACTATGGTCACCCTACCATCACTCGAGCAACAAAACCTCCAAGGGAATTCCTCAGGTGAGCACTTACCAGTCCTGGCTACTGCGCCATTCTCAGTGTTGTGTTTGGATGGAGAAGGAATTGGCTTTTGAGGCATAATACCTGAACAGGGATCAGTCAGTCCTGTCAGTTTCTCTGCAGCCACATGGGGAATTACGGGAGGGAAAAGTGGAAGTGGCTTTTGAGGGGGAAGAGTTGAGAGACAAATTGTCGGATTTTGCTACTTCCCTGCAGTCTAAGTTCAATCTGCCTTTGGCAATAGGGCAGGAGCCCCAACATGTTACTGCATTGGGCAGATTTTGGGCATGCAATTTGGGGAGGGGAGAGGAGAGCCCCACACTGTATCTGGAGCCATGGCCGAGTGCCAGCATGTGCCCGTCCTTATGCAACTGACAAATTTATGTTTGGGACACATTGATAAAATATCCACTCCTGAAGTTCCAGAGGCGAGGGATGTAATGCACCACCAGGAGGGAAACCGCTCTCAGCCAGCATCCCACTATTTGCTTGTTCTCAGGTGGGAGACCACGGAATGAGTGGGAGTGGTGCAGGCATTTACAAGT
Source organism: Pseudophryne corroboree (assembly GCF_028390025.1). Classification (NCBI taxonomy): domain Eukaryota; kingdom Metazoa; phylum Chordata; class Amphibia; order Anura; family Myobatrachidae; genus Pseudophryne; species Pseudophryne corroboree. The sequence goes on along the minus strand of NC_086448.1, from coordinate 350,458,568 downwards.
ATGTTTTGGACCCACAGTTAGCAAATAACAAGTATGTTTTGCTACCAGGGACATATAATTGGGAATCTGGTGAAGAACTGAGCCATTGTGGATTGCTAATCATAGTTCCACCAGACCCAAAAGGCAGGTCATTAGACTCTTCAGGAAACATGGCTCCCAGTCCTTTTGACCCAGGTGGGGTTATAGGGCCAGATAGTTTGTACGGCCCAGGCACAGAGCTTAAAAGTAGTAGAGGAACTTCTGAACTAAGAAGGGCTAATCACCCTCTCACCAGACCCATAAAAAGACTTACTGGATTGTCCCAACAGCTTCGCTTGGACATTGAGGACTGTACCTAAAACTTGCCGAGACATTGGGTCTCAAAAGTGGGAGAGGAATGTGAGGAAATGAGGTCTGTGACAATTAATATAGCTATGCCTCATTTCCCATGTCAAATATAGTATGTACAGTACTTTTTATACCCATATCCGTATACATTCAATTTGCCTGTTTGTTAATTCTCCATAACATGTCCACTGCTGCTCACCCAATATTGTGTTTAAATCGGTTTTAACATTGTTAATATATGCAATTGTGTTATGTTATCTTTTACACTTTAGGTAATATATTTATGTTAGACCTAGTTTCCTATTGTTTATTAACACCACAGTGGACACTCAAAGGGTCAGTCATATAAGGTACCATTTTTCCTTTTTTGATTACTCCCTGTTGTCCAACAGTGAGCTGACCAGACAGGAATGCGCTGTGGCTGATGTAATCACCCTGATTAGAATATGTATTGTATTCCAATGCCTTATGATCCTAAGACAAAGAAATCAAATACACCCCTGCAATATGAAGCTTCTGGGGGTATAAGTAGAGCTACCCAGAGAGCTGAAGAGAGATTCTCTGCTCCAAGTAATGTTCTGTCAGGAGTTTGTGGTGGGAATTGTCATGTGGAATTGGATTACAGAAGTGTGCTGAGCTGTCATAACCCATTCTGTTCAATAAACCACTGTTGGTTTTTCATCCACCACCATGCCTGAGTGATTTGGAACCCAGTAACTTCACATTTGGTGGCAAGCAGGGGGATCACTCGGGTTACAAGCACGGATGTAAGATATCACAGCAGAATGGAGGCAGCAACACAAACCTACAAACACATCAAGAAGGGAGTTCTGCAAGAACTGTGTCATGCAAGAAAAATTGTAATCAATGCAGTGGATACCAAGGGGTCCCTAATTGGAAAATTGGCTCAATGGGACTTGGAGCACCCTTGTGATGAGGAGTGTATGGTCCAGGACCCAGCGGAGTGGACCAGTAATGGAACCAGGGCATTGGAGCTTGTGGATGGAAGTTCGTCAGCATATCGGCAGGCTCGGAACCCGATTTCGTCACACCAGAATATGTACTAAGCTTTGGAGAGAGATAAAGTGGATGGAGATAAAGTACCAGTCAGTAAGCTACTAACTTCCATGTTACAGGTTGTGTTTGAAAAATTACACAAGCTAGTTGGTTGGTACTTTATCTCTGTGCACTTTACCTCTCTTCAACAAGTACATAGACACCTTACTGACCAATGGTTGACATATGTCATATTTGGCTTACATTACCGAAATGTGATCTGACAAATTAGAAGTTCTTAAAGAGCTGTAGTTTACACGCTTAATGTACATACCTTATATAGGGGCACACACACACACACACACACACACACACACACACACACACACACACAGCGCCCCTGGGGTCATCTTGCCAGAGTGGTAACTAGACATTTTGGTGCTCTGTGTCAGAAAGAGAATATTTGAAATTGGGGGGCATGATTTTGCAGGAAAATGGCGTGGCCACAGTATAGTAGCAATTCACATTACAGCACACAGTAGTGTCCGATATTCCCATTACACCACACTGTAGTACTTCTTATACCTGTTACACCACACAGTAACACCCCTTATATGCACTACACCACACAGTAGAGTTATACACATTACACCACAGTAGAGTCTCTCCTCATTACCGTCATGCCTCCTCCTTGTCATTACTCCTCATCATCATTTCCCCCCTCCTCAGGGCTGCTGTGCATCACCGTCATTCTTAATCCTCATTCCTGACAGTATAATTTAGATTGTTAATATTAAGTAACATTATACAGCACTCACCCCCCAATTTCTGTGACTGAAGTTGGGGGGGAGGGTTGGGAGTACACTGTCACTGGGTACTATATTGCTCTCTCACTGCTGCTGCCTGGCCTTGTACTGTAGTCTTTTTGTCAGTCCAGGCATCAGACTCAGTACTTCAGAGTCTCTGTCAGTGTCACCGCCTTGCAGCCTCTTCTCCTGTCCTGACACGTGTTGCTTGCTGTACGCTGCCCAACCCAATGCCACAACTTTTCAGCACAGGGCACTGTGGTAATGGACTGGAAGAGACATCATGATGTCACTCCCAGTCCAAAGAGGCACTGCAGGAGACAGGGGAGGGAGCGGAGCACATGGGCAGGCAGCTGTAGCGCTGACCGCTCTAATAATGGTAGCGGTGTAGAGAAGAATGCCACCGCCGTAATGCAGATATACGATTGAACGGATACCTGCAACATTTTATCAGTGTTGGCTTTATATCTTTAAACATAACCATTAAGCATCATGTTTAAAAGTAATAAATGTTGACACTGTTAAAAATGCTAAACTGCTAAAGTAACATATCAATTTTTTGTCGACAAAGTGACCATTTCCCTGCTGCAGTAAGCTGTACATGCAGCAATTAGACACCTTCTAGGACCCATGATAGAGAACACACTACTATAGATGTAGTCATTTGGGAAGTAAAATAAGTTTGAACAGAAGTGTAAGGGATTTTTTCCACCAGAAATTTGAAAAATTGTATTTCTAGACTGAAATCCTGGGCTTGAAATATAACAATATAACAAGTTTATGTGTACAAAATGGCAAAGTGCATTTATCACTCCAGATAACTTGCCAGCATCAGTTTTCTTTAACCTTTTTGTTCATAACTCAGAAAAATCCATTAAACAGCATGGGTGTATCTATAACGAGTGCATGTTGTGCAGTGGACACGGGCCTCAGCGTCCAGTGGGACTCATACTGGACACCCTGCACCCGCAGACCATGCTTACCTCTCCGCCAGTGCTACAGAAATCACATGTGCAACAGAGAAATCGCCAGGAAAATGCCACTGGTGCCACTTTCCAAAGATCTGCACAGTGCCAGAGTCTACTGAGGGCGAGAGCCAGGAGAGAGTTACCTGGAGACTGCACATGGGCCCACTCAAATGTATTTTATGAAGTGGGGTCAGAATAAACTGATATATTGGTACAGGATAACATTGGGCAAGTTTATATAATAAAAGAGAAAGAAGTAAAGCTTTGTGTTGGACAGTGTAGTAGTGTGGAGCAGTGTAGTTTCTATTTTTATGAAATAACGACCAGAACTATGATTCCAGGTGTTAGTATATGCTTTGTGTAAGGTTTTGCTTTTACAATAAGCACAATATTTTACCTCCTTTTTTTGCAGTAGGTAAACCACATAAGTGTGGGTACTGTGGCCGCAGTTACAAACAGCGTAGTTCTTTGGAAGAACATAAGGAAAGATGTCACAACTACTTACAAAGTATGGGGCTGCAGAATAACCTTTATTCGGGTAAGTTACCTTAAACATTTAATTTATTGTAACAAGACCAATCAACAAATGTTCATAATTATGTCAAGTCAAAATTTTAAGTTCGTGCCAAAACCATTATCACAATGTCTGTATCACGCACTGTATGACCCCCTAACCAAGTAGCAGGGAATATATGTCTAACAGGCAATAACTTCTACCCTATGAAGAAAATAGGAATGTAAAAGTGTATTCATCAGCCTAATTTATGTCTTGCTATCGTCATTTTTGAATAATTTATTCAATTAGCGGCTTGACCACAATGTGTTGTTCCAGAATGGCACATCAGTGCCAGCATGATCACTAGTTTTTCCTCACATCCAATAGAGGTGCACAGGAAAACTAGCAATGTTGAACCTACCATGATAGGCAAATATGTGTGCATCCGCACATTGCAGAAGGTTTGGCAGTATAACGCCACTAATTGAATCCGCCTATGTTTATTTGGATAGAGAACGCCTAATGTAAACAGACCACCAGCTATGAAGTCCTGCCACTTATTCCACTCGTTTCAATTCATTACATATTTTATGACAATTGTGAGCTTTCAATAGGTTGGGATCGAAAATGCCGGCGGTATGGTTGCCAGTGGTCAGAATCGCGCATGCGGCATTCCGATGAACAAAATCCCGAAAGACACCTAACACTCTCACCCCCGCAGCGTAACCCTAACCATTCCTGGGGAGTGCATAAACCTGCCCCCCCCAGGGCCGCAGCCTAACCCTCCTCTCGCAGCCTGAACCTAAACTCCCCCCGCGGCCCAGCGGTGGGTTGTTCACGATCCCGGCACCGGGCTGGTGACCCTATTCGAGATGCCGGGGCTCGGGATTCTGGCATCAGGATTCTGACTGCCAGGATCCCGACTGCTGGGTTCCTGACTGGATAACCTTTCAACACCTGCTGTTTATGGACCCCCCCCCACCGGCCATCTAAAATCCGGGATACGGGCGTCGGTATGGTGACCGGTGTTCTCCCAACCACCGGTCACCCGAACCCAACCCATAGGGACAGGGCCGGCGCTACCACTAGGCAGCTTTAGGCAGCTGCCTAGAGCGCCAGCCACTGGAGGGCGCCGCTGAGCCACTTAAAAAAAAAGAAAAAGGATGTCTGCTGTCCTTTCACACGGTGCTTGCAGCAGCTGCAGCCTGTGGGACTTATCAAACGCCCGCCCCCCCCCCCCCCCCCCCCACCCCCCCACCCACCTTCTCCACCAATCTATCCCTGACAGACGAAAATGTTTTTTTTTTATCTTCAACAAAAGAAGGTACCCACGGCACCCAAGTTAAGCTCCGCCCACTGTAGCGTTTGGCCCCGCCCCCTCTCCACATACCCGAAAATCGCACTGCAAGGAACCTAATGGCTCGATACACCTGGCTCCCAATCCCATCAGTAACAGTGACCTGGCTCTCTGGTGTGGCTTTTCCTCCTGCTGACCTCACTGGTACATGTTAAGTAAGTTAAGTATGGGAGAAAAGGGTTTTATATGTGGATATATACTGTGTGTGTGTGTATATATATATACATATATAAATAGATATGTGTATATATATATATATATATTGTGCTTTAGTGATAGCATTACTGTGTTTAGACTTAAAAAATTGCAGCACTTCACCAGATCTAACACACTATATATATATATATATATATATATATATATATATTATATATATATATATATATATATATATATATATATATATATAGTGTGTGTTAGATCTGGTGAAGTGCTGCAATTTTTTAAGTCTAAACACAGTAATGCTATCACTAAAGCACAATATATATATATATATATATATATATATGTACATCCAGCAGCAGCCGACACTTACATACATAGGACAACTTGTTTCGGTGCCAGATCTATGTGCAATAGCCCTCCAGAAACAAACAGCATTCAGAGACAACAAATATGATCAAAGTGATGTTATTCCATAGTGATGTTAATCCCTAATCCTATGGATTAACGTCATTTTGACCGTATTCGTTGTCTCTGAGTGCCGTTTGTTCCTGGAGGACTCTCTCTCTCTCTATATATATATACATACTTTGTAGATTGGCACCCTGGGTTCAGTAGTACGACTGCCAATGTGCCCTCCTGGAATTAATACATGTGTCCATGTCCGGAATTACAGACGAGGCGGTAGTCCATCGGTTTTATATGAAAACATAAAAGTGATTTATTGCTCCATAGGGCACCGTTTCAAGACTGTGCAGCCTTTTTGTCAGGGCGTGGTATATCACGCCCTGACGAAAAGGCTGCACAGCCTTGAAACGGTGCCCTATGCAGCAATAAATCACTTTTATGTTTTCATATAAGACCGATGGACTACCGCCTCGTCTGTAATTCCGGGAATGGATATATATATATATATTACACACAAACATACATACACACACACACACTAACAGACTCTGTATATAATGGGTCACCTCAGTCACTGCCTCTCCCCATGCTTAGCTCCACCCTGTCTTTGGAACTCGTCAGTGGTTGGGATGAACAGGGGAGGGGGTTGAACATGCTGCAGCGGCTATTATATCCCCGGGAAGGGGAAGAGGGGGTGGCAGTGATGGTTGCTTTCAACGGTGGGGGCGGTACTATTAATCCTGGTGGCTGTGATGTCCACGGGTGGGCAGGGCCCATAGGCAACTGCCCATTATGTTCAATGTAAAAGATGGCTCTCTGCAAGGAGTGTAAATGCTATGGGTGCAAGAGGATTAGGGGTGGAGGGAGTATGTGGTGGGAGGGAGTAGGCAGAGGTTTTGCCTAGGGTGCCGAAAAACCTTGCACCGGCCCTGCATAGGGATACCCTATATCCAGGGGCCCCTAAATGCCTGACTGTTGCCCCTTAGAGGCAGCTGAACTTACCCACCACACCACCTACCTGACACAGATAGATATATATATATATATATATATATATATATATATACTCACACATAGATATAGAAAGATCTATACATAGATATCTCTGTTTCATCTATCTGTCTAAAGTGGGAGTACTGGCGGGGGGGGGTGAAGGAGGAGCTGAGGGGGTAAAGGTGAGGAACATATAAAGTGGGAGGTGAGAAGGGTGGAGGGCTGGTCCCCGAGGAGGCGCCATCCCACAACTAGCCACACACAGTAGGGACTGGAGCTGGGTGCAGGGCGGTGAAGAGACCCTTGAGGCGGGCGGAGAAGGGCTGTGGGGAGGAAGGAGGTGGAGCAGTTGAAAAGGGGATTACCTGTCATGACACTGCCCATGGTAAACCTAGATGGCTGCCGCAATGCACCCTGCGACCCAGTACATTGAATGCAGTTTCTCAAATATTTGAGGAAGGAAGGAGCTGCCCCCTTGCCACCCTCCTTTATTCTGACACCTATGCATATATTTCTAATGACGACATACTCCCAGCATGCCACACATAGGGCCAGATGTACTAAGCCTTGAAAAGTTATAATGTGGAGAGTGATAAAGTGCCAGCCAATCAGCTCCTAACTGCCATTTTACAGGCTGTATTTGAAAAATGACAGTTATGAACTGATTTGCTGGTATTGTATCACTTTTCAAGGCTTAATACATCTGGCCCATAGATTTCATATAATGGTAATTTCTCAGATACAAAGTAATTGTGAAACACGCAATATCACAAGAGAGCGCTAGATACTGATCATTACTATATAAACATTTTATTCAATCACATAAAATAAAAGCATAAAAAATGCAATGCATATTTTCATAAAAGAATTATTCTCACTGCTGATATTATTTACACGCTGCCATAAACTGTATCCCAATTGTATATTGCACAGATGTCCACATCCAAAAGACCAGTGTGGCTGGTTCGCTCCAAAGCAAATTATAAAGTCCCAATTTGTTTTAGGGAATGTGAATGGTGTTCACTAGATGGTAAGTGTTCAGCTGTATAAACGATGGGCGCTATGCTACTACCTCCCCCGACCGCCAAACAATTTTGTGCTCACCACTTATTCCTTAGAGTCTCATGTGAGGCTGCCTGTCAGCATGCGGAATCCGTTGTGGTTGGTGGGAGCGGCAGTGTTCTATTCAGTTCACCGGAGAGGGAGGGCGCCGTTCGTAGCTGCAGAATTCAGGCAGTTTGCCGTGTGCTGGAGTCCGGACTATGGTGCTGTGTTTGTGTAGATCTCAGGGAAAAACAGCAGCGTGAGATGTCCTTAACATGTTCCTTCGTGAAAATCAAACCATGGTTTCATCAGAAGGTGAAACCGTGGTTTGATTTTCATGGAGAAACATGTTAAGGACATCTCACGCTGCTGTTTTTCCCTGAGAGCTACACAAGCACAGCACCATAGTCCGGACTCCAGCACACGGCAAACTGCCTGAATTCTGCAGCTACGAACGGCGCCCTCCCTCCCCGGTGAACTGAATAGAACACCGCCGCTCCCACCAACCACAACGGATTCCGCATGCTGACAGCCAGCCTCACGAGTTTCTAAGGAATAAGTGGTGAGCACAAAATTGTTTGGCGGTCGGGGGAGGTAGTAGCATAGCGCCCATCGTTTATACAGCTGAACATTCACCATCTAGTGAACACCATTCACATTCCCTAAAACAAATTGGGACTTTATAATTTGCTTTGGAGCGAACCAGCCACACTGGTCTTTTGGATGTGGACATCTGTGCAATATACAATTGGGATACAGTATATGGCAGCGTGTAAATAATATCAGCAGTGAGAATAATTATTTTATGAAAATATGCATTGCATTTTTTATGCTTTTATTTTATGTGATTGAATAAAATGTTTATATAGTAATGATCGGTATCTAGCGCTCTCTTGTGATATTGCATGTTTCACAATTACTTTGTATCTATTTGAGTATCACAGAATACTTATGTGGGAGCAGCTATAAGTATATAGATATCAGTATATCAATTCTATTATATAAATTGGGTGACCAACAGCTTTATTTTGTGCCTTATATCAGAGCGCCTGATTTGATAATTTTAGGAGTCATAATTATCAAGCACTATAGTACAATTTCTCAGATAAACAATGTTAGTGGGCTAACAGTGTATTTCTATTGGCAATATATTAGTTTTTTAATGTTTGTTAAATAGTCCACTGGAATCTGCACAGTTTTGGGCTGTTGGTCTTTACTTTTTAAGAAGACTGGTGCTTGGAGGCAATTCTTTGTTGTATTTTCTCAGCCAGATGCAAGCGGAAGACAGTGAGAAAACTTAAAGTTGTTCCTTTTCCACCCACACAGTAAGACTGCACCACTGAAACTTGGCAGGGCAGTCCAAATAACTTTGTTTACCTCTTTAGCTGTGAATGTTCATCATACTCTGCCTACACATGTAGAAACGGCTATCAATCACAGTAAACATTTGATTAAGCTATATATTTTCCATTATTTAAATAAGGAAAATAGTCCAGAGTTCAACTAATTGATTTCAAGTTAATGATAGATCAGAGTTTATTAAACAGATTTTATACATTACACTATTTAAGAATCTTTCGAAATCTCAGTCCAGATTTCCGGCAGTCCTATACAGCCAGGGCCTCTTCTAATCATCTTTGGCACTGCCTGGATCTCTGTAACAGAGCAGTAACATATTGCTGCTCTAATTAAAAGTTGAGTCAAATCTGCCATGTTGTGGCAATCACCAGATATCCTAGCTATATATCATTGCCTGCTAAGTAGTACACATGGTAAATCCCAGGGGAATGCATAAAACTACTGTTATCTGCAGTTTGTAAAATGTTCTATACAAAACATTGACTTGTGCTCCAACAGCTGTATTGTGATGGACTGTATTTTCTCTGGTTATAGTAGTAAAAGAAGAAACCAATCAGACGGAAATGGCAGAAGATCTATCTAAGCTTGGGTCTGAAAGATCTCTTGTGCTGGACAGACTTGCAAGTAACGTCACCAAACGTAAGAGCTGTATGCCTCAGAAATTTGTTGGTAAGAGTTTGCAGAATTATAACTCTAGCTGAGTCAGTCTTACCATAATGACAATAGCAAACCATGCATGTCATAATTTGGACTGCCAGAATAGTTGAAATTACCAAACTGAAGCAAAATGTCTATTTGACTCCCACTGACCACCTACCATGATTCTGGATAGTAAAAATATAGTTAGATCAGCCTATAACCTCATCAGCACGTGTGGGTGGTCTCTTGTATGACCCTAAATGAGTGTGTGCAATATGGGTTGGGTATGCTATCCTGGTGCTTGGGATGCCGGTGGTCATATGACCAACAACGGCATCCCAACATTAAAGGAAAAAACTGCTGCCCAATTCTATTTAAGAGCCTAACCTCTCATAACAATACTACAATACACAACAAAAAATAGAACTCAGGCGCAATTTAACAACAAAAAGATAGTTTCCCCTATGTTTCCCTAAATTTGAGATTAGGTGGAAGTGTATTATCCAATTTCCAATAATTTAAAATAGAGATAGTCTTTATAGTTATTTCAACTCTTCTGTTCCAGTCTGGAAGGAATGCTGTAAAGATATCAATCAAATCCTCCTAAGGCAGAAATTGTCATAACACTGACCTCAAAGGAGTGCTCTATGGGGGTCATTCCGAGTTGTTCGCTAGCTGCTTTCGGTCGCAGCGCGTCGATTAGGTGAAAAAGCGGCATTTATGCGCATGCGTATGGTGCGCAGGGCGCACATGTGACGTACTTTCACACAAAACTATGCTGTTTCACACAAGGACTAGCGATGCTTTTCAATCGCACTGCTGATCAGTGAGTGATTGACAGGAAGTGGGTGTTTCTGGGCGGAAACTGACCGTTTCAGGGAGTGTGTGTAAAAACGCAGGCGTGCCCGATAAAAATGCAGGAGTGGCTGGGGAAACGGAGGAGTGGCTGGCTGAACGCAGGCCATGTTTGTGATGTCAAAACAGGAACTGAACAGTCTGAAGTCATCGCTAGCTAGGAGTAAGTTTCGAGCTGCTCAGAAACTGCACAATCTTTTTTTGTAGCAATGGTGCGATCCTTTCGTTCCCACTTCTGCTAAGCTAAGATACACTCCCAGAGGGCGGCGGCTTAGCATTTGCACTGCTGCTAAAAGCAGCTAGCGAGCGATCAACTCGGAATGAGGGCCTATGTTCCCTCAAAGGTTTCTTTTATATGTATTGGTCACGACCTCACATCAATCAACATCCAGATACTGCACACAGTGGGAAAAATCCAAACCTAACTGACCTTAGCACTGGTCCCTATGTTCATATAACGGTTTCTTTGGATTCACTTCTGTGTATGTATTTATTCCAGCATCTGTTTCTGTATGAGGTCACAAACACTTCTCCAATTCACGTAGTAAAAAGGACAATTTTATTGGTTATATCAACCATATAAAAATTCTATTCATCAGTTAAAAAGAATTGGTGTGACTAGAGTATATAGAAAAGCATATATACATAAAACAGAATAAAAAAATCAATTAATATACAGGTGGTCCTTAACTCCAAGGTTGGTTCCAGGAGGCAAACTGGTGATAGTAAACCTCTTAAGTCCGGACTAGAGGAGATGGTAAAAAATCACACAGTTTTAAAAGTAGTTCTTACATATCCCGGCCAACCAGAGAGAGGTCCACAGCAAAAGCTCCACCACTGTCACGTTTCGGATATGGATCCTTTTTCCAAGTGTGAAGTGAATCCAAAGAAACCGCTATATGAACATAGGGACGAACAAACGATCCGCTTTGTAGCCGTACGACACGCCTGCGCATTGTGGTGCGCTGTTCTGACCTCATTGCAGCGCAGCGAAAAAACCTAGCGTGCGACGAGGTCAGAATGACCCCCAATGGGGGGTAATTCAGACCTGATCGTAGCAGCAAATTTGTTAGCAGTTGGGCAAAACCATGTGCTCTGCAGGATGGGCAGATATAACATGTGCAGAGAGAGTTAGATTTGGGTGGGGTGTGTTCAAACTGAAATCTAAATTGCAGTGTAAAAATAAAGCAGACAGTATTTACTCTGCACAGAAACAATATAACCCACCCAAATCTAACTCTCTCTGCACATGTTATATCTGCCTCCCCTGCAGTGCACATGGTTTTGCCCAACTGCTAACAAATTTGCTACTACAATCAGGTCTGAATTACCCCCAATACATCACCATTTATTGCAATGGGACAGAAGTTAGTTGTACAGCAGTTTACCAGTCCAAGGCAATAACCCTGCACCTCTGCAAGGGTTTTTCCTCCTTCACCAGCAGCTCCTGGCTCATTGCCACAATAGAATGTACATGGACAGCCAGTTTCCACGTATGTAGACATTAGTAGCTTGTCCCAACAATAACAAAATGTACATCAGATTCCAAGATCACATAAAGCACATAAAATATATCAACTTAGATCAAGTTCCACGTCAGTCACTTATATTGTTCATTCTACCCACACAGTGTGTGTGTGTGTGTGTGTGTGTGTGTGTGTGTGTGTGTGTGTGTGAGAGAGAGAGAGAGAAGGGGGGAGGTTATGAAGGAGTTGCCCATAGCAACCAATCAGTTCTAGGTATCATTTATCTAGAATAGTCAACAAAATGGCAGTTTTCTATGGACAATTTCTCCACTTTAAATCTCTTGAAGGTTTAAATATATCTCTCTCTCTCAGAGAGGCAGCCATCTTGGGCGCACTGCGTGGATCCGATGATCAGGAAAAAATAGGATTTTGGTTAGTTACCGGTAAATCCTTTTCTCGTAGTCCGTAGAGGATGCTGGTGTCCACATTAGTACCTTGGGGTATAGACGGGTCCACCAGGAGCCATTGGCACTTTAAGAGTTTGAGAGTGTGGGCTGGCTCCTCCCTCTATTCCCCTCCTACCAGACTCAGTCTAGAAACTGTGCCCGAGGAGACGGACGTCTTCGAGAGAAGGATTTAACACTGATAGTGGCGAGATTCACACCAGCTCACACATACAAGGCACATCAAGCTAACTTAGCTTGAAAACTCAGCAACCGCTGAAACATTACTAACCAAGTAACAATGCAGTACTCAACTAAAATAAAGTTGTACTGAACCAAATAATGATAGCAGGAAAACGAAGCGCTGGGCGGGCGCCCAGCATCCTCTGTGGACTACGAGAAAAGGATTTACTGGTAGGTAACAAAAATCCTATTTTCTCTTACGTCCTAGAGGATGCTGGGGTCCACATTAGTACCATGGGGATGTACCAAAGCTCCCAGAACGAGAGGGAGAGCACGGAGGCTCCTGCAGAACTGATTGACTGAAAAATCAGATCATCAGAGGCCAAAGTATCGAATTGTAGAACTTTGCAAACGTGTTCGATCCAGACCAAGTTACAGCTCGGCAAAGATGTAACGCCGAGACACCCCAGGCAGCCGCCCAGGAAGACCCCTCCTTACAAGTAGAGTGGGCCTTGACAGACGTAGGACATGGCAAAGCTGCCGTAGAATACGCATGCTGGATAGTGAACCTGATCCAGCGAAAGATTGTCTGCTTAGAAGCAGGACACCCAATTTTCTTGGGATCATACAGGACAAACAGAGTCCGATTTTCAGTGAGGAGCAGTCCTCCTCACATAGATTTTCAGAGCCCTTACAACATCCAAGGACTTTGATGAAACTGAGGAGTCAGTAGCCACTGGCACCACAATAGGTTGGTTGATATGAAATGCCGACACAACCTTCGGAAGAAACTGCTGACGTGTCCGGAGTTCAGCCCTATCTTCATGGAAGATCAAGTATGGGCTTTTACAGGACAAAGCCCCCAACTCTGACAAACGTCTAGCAGAAGCTAAGGCCAACAACGTGACAGCCTTCCACGCAAGAAATTTGACCTCAACCTCCTGAAGAGGCTCGAACCAGTCCGATTGGAGGAACACCACGTTAAGGTCCCAAGGCACCGTAGGCAGTACAAAGGGAGGTTGGATGTGCAGAACTCCCTTCAAAAAGGTCTGAAACTCAGGGAGGGCAGCCAAATGTTTCTGAAAGGAAATGTATAGGGCCGAAATCTGGACCTTCACAGATCCTAACTTCAGGCCCATATCCACACCGGCTTGTAGGAAGAGGAGAAACCGTCCCAGTTGAGACTCCACCGCAGGAAATTTCTTGGACTCACACCAAGATACATATTTTTTTCCAAGTTCGATGGTAATGTTTAGACGTTACTCCTTTCCTAGCCTGTATCAGGGTAGGAATAACCTTGTTCGGAATGCACTTTTTAGCTAGTACCAGGCGTTCAACCTCCATGCTGTCAAACGTAGCCGCAGTAAGTCTTGATAGGCGAACGGCCCCTGCTGCAGCAGGTCCTCCCGAAGAGGTAGAGGCCTCGGCTCTTCTTGCAGTAGATCCAGAAGATCCGCGTACCAAGCCCTTGTTAGCCAGTCTGGAGCAATGAGGATCGCTTGAACCCTTGTTCTCCTTATGAGTTTTAGAACTCTTGGGATGAGTGGAAGTGGAGGAAACACGTACACCGACTGGAACACCCACGGAGTCACTAGGGCGTCCACCGCCACTGCTTGAGGGTCCCTCGACCTGGAACAATACCACCAAAGCTTTTTGTTGAGACGAGAGGCCATCATGTCAATCTGGGGTACGCCCCAAACATCTGTTACCTCCTTGAACACCTCCGGATGGAGACCCCACTCCCCTGGATGGAGATCGTGTCTGCTGAGAAAGTCCGCTTCCCAGTTGTCTACTCTCGGAATGAAGATAGCCGACAGCGCCAACGCGTGCTTTTCTGCCCAGAGGATGATTCTTGTTACCTCTGCCATTGCAGCTCTGCTCTTCGTCCCACCCTGTCGGTTTATGTAAGCCACTGTTGTTACATTGTCCGACTGCAGTTGAATGACCCTATTTCTCCAAAGATGGGCCGCTTGGAGAAGACCGTTGTAGACGGCTCTTAGTTCCAGAATGTTTATCGGCAGGCCGGCTTCCAGACTTGACCACCTTCCTTGGAAGGTTACCACTTGAGTGACTGTGCCCCAGCCCCGGAGACTTGCATCCATGGTTAGAAGGATCCAGTCCTGAATCCCGAACCTGCGGCCCTCCAGAAGGTGAGGTAATTGCAGCCATCAGAGGAGTGAAATCCTGGCCTTTTGCGACAGATGTATTCTCTGGTGCATGTGTAGATGGGATCCCGACCACTTGTCAAGGAGATCCAGTTGGAAGGACCAAGCGTGAAACCTCCCGTACTGCAGAGCCTCATAAGAGGCCACGATCTTCCCCATAAGGCGAATGCACTGAAGAACTGACACCCGGGCTGGCTTCAGGACATCCCGGACCATCGTTTAAATCACCAACGCCTTTTCCTCTGGCAGAAACACCCTCTGCACCTCCGTGTCGAGGATCATTCCAGGAAGGACGACCTTCTGGTTGGTCCCAAATGTGATTTTGGAGATTCAGGATCCAACCATGGGGTAAATTTACTAAGATTCGTAATTTTCCGTTTGAGGTCAAAGTTCAATCACGAATGACATTGAAAGTGTAAATATGCAACTTTTTGAATTTAGTACGACTAATTTACTAAGCTGCCGTATTCTGCATTTTCGGTTCTACCGATGTCGATGTCATTCGTTTTTTTAGGCAGTGTTTTACGTGAGTGACTTGTAAAACATTGCCGACTTTAATACAATGAATCTCGGCCGGATCTGAGAGATCCGTGCTGGGCTTCATTGTGCACTTTTTTTTTTTTTTTAAATCGGTGTTAAATTTTAAAAAAAAAATGCGTGGGGTCCCCCCTCCTAAGCAAAACCAGCCTCGGGCTCTTTGAGCCGGTCCTGGTTGCAAAAATATGGGGGGGGAAATGATAGAGGTTCCCCCATATTTCAACAACCAGCACCGGGCTCTGGTCCTGGTTCCAAAAATACGGGGGACAAAAAGCGTAGGGGTCCCCCGTATTTCTGAAACCAGCACCGGGCTCCACTAGCCAGATACATAATGCCACAGCCGGGGGACACATTTATATAGCTCCCGGCGGCCCTGGCATTACATAACCAACTAGTCACCCCTGGCCGGGGTACCCTGGAGTGGGGACCCCTTCAATCAAGGGGTCCCCCCCCCTCCAGCCACCCAAGGACCAGGGGTGAAGCCCGAGGCTGTCCCCCCCCATCATCCATGGGCTGCGGATGGGAGGCTGATAGCCGTTTGGAAAAAATAATAATATTGTTTTTAGTAGCAGTACTACAAGTCCCAGCAAGCCTCCCCCGCAAGCTGGTACTTGGAGAACCACAAGTACCAGCATGCGGAGGAAAACCAGGCCCGCTGGTACCTGTAGTACTACTACTAAAAAAATACCCCAATAAAAACATAAGACACACACCTTGAAAGTATAACTTTAATACATACATACACACCTCCATATACACATACTTACCTTATGTTCACACGAGGGTCGGTCCTCTTCTCCATGTAGAATCCATGGTGTACCTGTGGAAAAAATTATACTCACATACTCCAGTGTAGAAGCATCTTCTTCTTGTAATCCATTTGTAATCCACGTACTTGTCAAAATAAAAAAAACGGACACCCGACCTCGCACTGAAAGGGGCCCCATGTTTTCACATGGGACCCCTTTCCCCGAATGCCAGGAACCCCCTCTGACTTATGTCTAAGTGGGTTCCATCAGCCAATCAGGGAACGCCACGTTGTGGCATCCTCCTGATCGGCTGTGTGCTCCTGTAATGTATGACAGGCGGCACACGGCAGTGTTACAATGTAGCGCCTATGCGCTCCATTATAACCAATGGTGGGAACTTTGTGGTCAGCGGGTGACCGAAAGTAACCTCACTGCTGACCACAAAGTTCCCACCATTGGTTACAATGGAGCGCATAGGCGCTACATTGTAACACTGCCGTGTGCCGCCTGTCATACAGTACAGGAGCACACAGCCAATCAGGAGGGTGCCACAACGTGGCGCTCCCTGATTGGCTGAAGAAACCCTCTTAGACATAAGTCAGAGGGAGTTTCTGGCATTCGGGGAAAGGGGTCCCATGTGCGAGGTCGGGTGTCCGTTTTTTTATTTTGACAAGTACCTGGATTACAAATGGATTACAAGAAGAAGAGGCTTCTACACTGGAGTATGTGAGTATAATTTTTTCCACAGGTACACCATGGATTCTACACGGAGAAGAGGACCGACCCTCGTGTGAACATAAGGTAAGTATGTGTATATGGAGGTGTGTATGTATGTATTAAAGTTATACTTTCAAGGTGTGTGTCTTATGTTTTTATTGGGGTATTTTTTTAGTAGTAGTACTTCAGGTACCAGCGGGCCCGGTTTTCCTCCGCATGCTGGTACTTGTGGTTCTCCAAGTACCAGCTTGCGGGGGAGGCTTGCTGGGACTTGTAGTACTGCTACTAAAAACAATATTCATTTTTTTACACAATGGCTATCAGCCTCCCATCCGCAGCCCTTGGATGGGGGGGGGACAGCCTCGGGCTTCACCCCTGGTCCTTGGGTGGCTGGAGGGGGGGGGGGCCCCTTGATTGAAGGGGTCCCCACTCCTCCAGGGTACCCCGGCCAGGGGAGACTAGTTGATTATGTAATGCCAGGGCCGCCGGGAGCTATATAAAAGTGTCCCCCGGCTGTGGCATTATGTATCTGGCTAGTGGAGCCCGGTGCTGGTTTCAGAAATACGGGGGACCCCTACGCTTTTTGTTCCCCGTATTTTTGGAACCAGGACCAGGCGCAGAGCCCGGTGCTGGTTGTTGAAATATGGGGGAACCTCTATCATTTTTCCCCCCATATTTTTGCAACCAGGACCGGCTCAAAGAGCCCGAGGCTGGTTTTGCTTAGGAGGGGGGACCCCACGCAATTTAAAAAAAAAAAAAAACACTTTCCCACTGATAAACATGCACGGATCTCATGGATCCCTGCATGCCTATCCAAACACGGGATAAAAAAGCAGGTGTTTTTTTTTAGCACTTTTTTACGAATTGTATTTCTGCACGGCAGTGTTTGGCTATTGTCGGCAGTGTTTGTGATTTGCACTTTTTAGTAAATTACCGATTTCTACCAAATTGCAGGCGTATTTGACCGATGGTGTATTGATTCGTGATTTTTTCCTAGGACTTCCAAAATATTACGAATGCCCTCATCACTGCCGAGATTTTTGCTTAGTAAATTACCGAAATGACACTTTGAAGAAAAAACGGCATCTCGGTCAAAATCGGGACCTTAGTAAATATACCCCCATGTTCCCTGAGAAGCTGGGTTGTGAGTGCTATGGACCGTAACAGCTTCTCCTTGGACGATGCCTTTATCAACAGATCGTCCAGATACGGAATTATGTTCACCCCCTGTCTGCGGAGGAAAATCATCATTTCCGCCATCACCTTGGTGAATACCCTTGGTGCTGTGGAGAGGCCTAATGGGAGGGCCTGGAACTGAAAGTGACAGTCCAACAGTGCGAATTGAAGATAAGCTTGATGCGGCAGCCAAATCAGAATGTGGAGGTATGCATCCTTGATATCCAGGGATACTAGGAATTCCCCCTCCTCCAAACCTGATATCACTGCAATTTGAACTTGAACTCCCTCAGAAAGGGGTTTAATGATTTTAAGTTCAGAATGGGCCTGACCGAACCATCCGGTTTCGGTACCACGAAAAGGTTAGAATAGTAACCCTTGTTTTGCATATGAGGCGGTAACTGGCACAATGACCTGTGCCTCCACCAACTTCTGGATGGCTTCTTCCAGGACAGTCCTGTCTGCAAGCAGAGCTGGCAAGCCTGATTTGAAAAATCGGTGAGGAGGGAGATTTTAAAATTCCAGCCTGTACCCCTGGGACACAATATCTTGCACCCAGGGGTCCAGGCCGGAGGACACCCAGACATGACTGAAATGTCTGAATCTCGCTCCCACCGGCCCCACCTCCGGTGCGTGCAGTCCACCGTCATGCGGAGGACTTTAGTGTACCTGAAGCAGGTTTCTGTTCCTGGGAACCTGCAGCCGCAGGTTTCTTGGACTTGAGCCAACCTCCCCGAAAGATGGTGTTGGATGGCTTGGCCTTTCTGGGCTTGGTAGACCGAAAGGGCTGTGATGTAACTGAAGAAAAGGGTTTCTTTGGAGCAGGTGTAGTTGAGGGAAGAAAGGGTGACTTACCAGCCGTAGCCGTGGAGATCCACACATCTAATGCTTCCTCAAAGAGAGCCTGACCTGTGTAGGGTAGGGTCTCCACACTTCTCCTGGATTCCGTGTCGGCAGACCACTGGCACAACCACAGTCCTCGACAAGCTGATACTGACATGGAAAAAATTCCTGCAGCCATGGAACCCAGGTCTTTCATGGATTCTACCAGAAATCCTGCTGAATCCTGAATGTTACGTAAAAACAATTCAACCACATTTTTCCATAGTATCCAAGTCCTCAAGTAACGTGCCTGACCACTTTACTATAGCTTTGGCAATAGTGGGACGTAGTATTGCCCCAGAAGCCGTGTACATGGGTTTGAGCATATTATCAATTTTACGATCAGCCGGCTCTTTCAAAGCGGAACAGGTAAAACCACCTTTTTTGAGAGTCTGAATACGGACGCGTCAACAATCAGCGGGTTTTCCCATTTTTTTCCTATCCTCTACCAGGAAAGGAAACGCTACCAGAACCCTTTTAGGTATCTGGAATTTTTTATCCGGGTTTTCCCTAGCCTTTTCAAAAATAGCATTTAATTCCTTTGACGCAGGGAAGGTTAGCGAGGCTTTCTTATTTTCAGTGAAGTAAGCCTCCTCAACCTGCTCGGGTGTTGTATCAGCAATATTCAATACATCCCTAATAGCCTCTATCATCAACTGCACCCCTTTTGCAAGAGATGCTGCCCCCCGCAACACATCCCGTCACCGTCTGTAGTATCAGAATCGGTATCGGTATCATCCTGCATGATCTGTGCAAGAGCACGTTTATGTGAATATACAGCGGGGAGCCCTGAGGTACCAGAACTGGGCCAGACTGCCATAGAGTTCTGTAAAGCCTGAGTTGCAGATTCATTTTGTGCAACCCTATTTGAAATCTGAGAAATCATAGATTTGATAGAGGATAACCACTCAGGCTCACTTGCTGGAATCTGTGCTAAACCAGTGCATCCCGATTACATGGAATGGGATCATCCTGAGAGGAAATATCCTCTGCAGCATATGACACAGAGTCCCTGGACATTGCTAAATGGAGGCCATAGATACTCCACACACACACACGGGAGGACAGACAGAGTTTCACCCCCAAGAATGGCAAGAGAGACACAGAGATTGGAGCTAACCCACACACAGCTCTTTTAATATAAAGGGAGACCCCTTATCAGCGCTGACTGTGCACCTTAATAGGTTACACAGTTGTTTTGCAGCCTCCCCTTCCTTCTACAACCCCCTGGTACCGTGAGAGATAGCTGGAGTTGCTTTGGAGGGACTTGCTTTTCCTGGACAGCGCTGTGCAGGCAGGAAAATGGCGCTGAACACTGCTGGGTCCCGCTCTGAGAAGCTCCGCCCCCAAAATGGTGCCGTCTTCCCGCTCTTCATGGGATTATACTGGCCTGAGGATTTATGCTGGCTGAGATCCCGGGACCCCGACAGGCTGTGTGACCAGTGTAGGGTGTAGGCGCTGGCTCAGGGCGCCCCTCACAGCGCCGCACTATGTACCGCTGAGCCTCCGGAGCGCAGTTAATACTGCGCTCCTACCCTGATGCCGCCATCTTCACACCGCCCCCCCGCTTGCTAGGGGGGTCGGTGACTCACTCGCCACTGATCTTCAGCTCTGTAAGGGGGTGGCGGCATATTGCCAGCAGCCTCCCTGTAAAATAATAAACTCTAAAATAAACTTTACTAGAGAAACTCTGGAGAGCTCCCCTAGCTGTGACTGGCTCCCCCGGGCACATTTTCTAAACTGAGTCTGGTAGGAGGGGCATAGAGGGAGGAGCCAACCCACACTCTCAAACTCTTAAAGTGCAAATGGCTCCTGGTGGACCCATCTATACCCCACGGTACTAATGTGGACCCCAGCATCCTCTAGGACGTAAGAGAAACAATACATAGAAATAAGATACGCAGTGGGGGAAATGGAAAATAAAAGTCTCATTGTAACTGTTTTTATTGCTAGCAGGTGGGGAGATATGGGATGTAGTTATGTGACCGGCGGTCAGGAGACTGTTACATAACCTCCCCCTACATCCCGCCCCCTCACAATCTCGACGGTAGGCATGCCGACACCCATAGAGTAGGAATAGAACCCTGAGCCCATAGCATGGAGAGCGCAGCAAGCCTGCAAGGGGCTTGCTGCACTCGCCACCCCCCGCCGGGATTCCGCGGTCACGCATACCACACCTGGAGATATTGCCCTTGATGCCAGCTAAATAGCAATTTCAGAGGAAGCTGAAGCTCAGGCAACCCAAGTAGACCTACATAGTGGTATAGCGGTTTGTTAAGGTACTAAGCTTAAGGTCCATAGCACTTCAAGTTCTGATGGAGTTCAGGTACATAAAGGGATACTGGGAAAGACTAGAGGCTGAGACAAGGTAGACGATTATGACCTGGGAAGGCCAGTTGGGCCTGTGATCTTGATGATACTAAACTGTGTAAGGTAATTAATTCAGTAATAGATGTGGAGTCTCTACAGAATTACTTATTTAAACTTGAAACCTGGGCGTCTAAATGGGGAATGAGGTTCAGTATTGAAAAAATGCAAAGTTATGCATTTTGGGATTAAAAACAAACTTGCATCCTACACACCTCATGGGGAAAATATAGGGGTAACAGTAGTGGACAAAGATTTGGGGTTGCACATAGATAGTGGACTTAATAACAGTACACAATAAGGTATTGAATGATCTAGTCACTGCTAAATCTAAAGGCCATTACTCATTTCTCTTTGATCTCTCAGCTGCTTTTGACACTGCTGACAACTCTCTTCTCATATAAACACTACAATCCCTAGGTCTTCAGGGCATAGCCCTTTCTTGGTTCTCATCCTACCTAATCACTCCTTCAGTGCTCGTTTCTCTGAATCCACCTCCTCTTCGCTACCTCTTTCAGTTGGAGTACTGCAAGGCGCAGCCTTAGATCCTCTGCTTTCTCAATCTATACCACATCTCTTGGCCAAATAATCAGCTCTTTCAGATTTCAGTATTATCTGTATGTGGATGATACTCAAATCTACCTATCCTCCCCAGATTTGTCACCTTCTGTATTGGGCCGTATCACTGAATGACTTTCTGCCATTTCATCTTGGATGACATCTTGCCACCTCAAACTTAAAATTATCAAAACAGAATTAATTATATTTTGACCGGCCAATAGTAGTTACCAACCTGATATCTCAATCACTGTTGATAACTCAGCAATCAACCCTACCCCACAAGCTCGCTGCCTAGGTGTCATACTTGACTCCAAACTGTCCTGTGTTCCCCACATTCAATCTGTCTCAAATCATGTTACATACATGTAAGAAACATATCCAAAATATGACCATATTTTACACAAGACACAGCAAAAACTCTAATCCATGCTTTCATTATCTCACGCATTGATTATTGCAATACTCTCCTGACTGATCATCCCAAACATAGGCTCCCACCACCTCAATCCATTCTGAATGCAGCTGCAAGGCTGATCTTCCTCGCTAGAAGTTCATCGTCTGCAGATCCACTCTGTCAGTCTCTCCATTGGTTACCGGTATTCTACCGTATTAAATATAAAATACTTTTACTTACATACAAGGCCATTAACCAAACTGCAACAACGTACATCACTTCACTCATCTCAAAATATCTCACTACCTGACCTCTCTGCTCAAGATCTGCGTCTCTCATCCACATGTATTACTTTTTTCCACTCAAAACTACAGGACTTTGGGGGTCATTCTGAGTTGTTCGCTCGTTATTTTTTTTTCCGCAATGGAGCGATTAGTCGCTAATGCGCATGCGCAATGTCTGCAGTGCGACTGCGCCAAGTAAATTTGCTATGCAGTTAGGTTTTTTACTCACGGCATTACGAGGTTTTTTCTTCGTTCTAGTGATCGTAATGTGATTGACAGGAAGTGGGTGTTTCTGGGCGGAAACTGGCCGTTTTATGGGAGTGTGTGAAAAAACGCTACCGTTTCTGGGAAAAACGCGGGAGTGTCTGAAGAAACGGGGGAGTGTCTGGGCGAACGCTGGGTGTGTTTGTGACGTCAAACCAGGAACGAAACTGACTGAACTGATCGCAGATGCCGAGTAAGTGTGGAGCTACTCAGAAACTGCTAAGAAGTGTCTATTCGCAATTCTGCTAATCTTTCGTTCGCAATTTTGATAAGCTAAGATTCACTCCCAGTAGGCGGCGGCTTAGCGTGTGCAATGCTGCTAAAAGCAGCTTGCGAGCGAACAACTCGGAATGAGGGCCTTTATCCGGGCTTCACCTACTCTGTGGAATGCCCTCCCACACATAATAAGACTCACCTCTAGTCTCCAAACCTTTAAACGTTTGCATATAAGAATATTGGAAGAGAGGAATAACATTAGCAGTTTCAAAGTGAAAATAACCGGACGCATAAAAAAATCTGTAAAATAAGACTCAATGTAACTACCCCAATGTAAATTGTACATATTACTTTCTGCACACATTGGCGACACTGGGGTCGGTATCACCAAGTGCGCCCAATGAATTCTAAATATATTTTAATTACATTAGTATTAAATTATTATTTTCACTACAGTTATTAATCCATAAACACAAAAACAGGAAATATAAAAATACAAATAATATCCATTTCTTAAGGTGTATTGAACAAAGGTTTGGAGTATTTGTATAACAACTATAAGTCACAATGATGACAACTAAAGAAAAAAAATCCTGCAGGGCGGATGAGAAGCCTTTATGTAGGCACACACAAAGCAACTTCCAGTCTTCACATCTCAGTGTAAGCGGTTCACATAGAGCTTTGCTAACCACAGAAGCAGCCCATTATTTTCCAGCACATATGAACCCAAGTGTTTCCTGTCATGTCTAACTCTACTAGTCTGGTTATATGTAGTTCACACTGTTCAGCTATAAAGAGTCAGAATAGGACTTCGGAAGCCACAAGAGAACAGACGAGCAACACATTTTAACACTAACGTGTCATGAGCTCACGTGTATTCAGTTGTGGCACGCAAATTAGAAGCAACCTACAGTATTAGCTGCACTCTTAAATGAAATAATTAACAGGCAAATAATTACTGGCTGATGGAGGTTATCAATAACTGGGGAAAATGTATAGGACCTTGAAGCTGGTATTTGGTCCCTGCTATGTGACTGGTGTGAGCAGTTTATTTGTCTATTATAAGATACAGCTGAATTCACCATATCCCATTCTTATTGCAGATACTGTTCTGTATTTATACTATCAGGCAGGTGCAGATTCTCACCGAGGTGAAAGAATAGGAATTGTATTAGTTCTTAATTCAGAGATTGTCCATGTATAACCTCTGCTGTATTTTATAGCATGAGCAGGGACAACGAGATGGAGGGTTGGTGTGTATAAACTACCCAGGCCCATGACTGCCTGTGCGCCTCGGCAGGTCCCCAGATACGCCAGGGAGGCAGAGTGACGCCTACTCCACTTGGCATGCACAATCTTCACAGGACACTGTAACGGTGCACATATTCTTTGCAAAGCACTGCAGAGAGCGGTATGGCCAGACCAGCCTACTTGGCTATCACTGTATCCAGCACTGGGGCCTGTGTGATGCTCGGTTGCCCCATGATATCCAACCTGTAGCCAATAAGAGCCTTACAATGTTTACAATACAAGTCAGTCAATGATAAACTAATGTGGGAAAAATACCAACAGTTCTCGCTTCCTCATATCCAGAAACTTTACTCTAAATGTCACCTCAAAGAAGGGAGGCAATGTCACTACGTCAGCCACCACCTATTGTAAGGTCTCTTCTTTATCAGGCAATATTGGTACTACAGTCCAAACACACTGCAGGAAATCAGGGATTGACTATGCAAACACTCCTCCCTCTTACCCCGAATTCCTCTCAGCGCTACCCCTGCTGCCTGGCATCACATCTGTGTTTGAACAATGAGAGAGTGACAATGGCCCTCATTCCGAGTTGATCGCTCGCTAGCTGCTTTTAGCAGCAGTGCAAATGCTAAGCCGCCGCCCTCTGGGAGTGTATCTTAGCTTAGCAGAAGTGTGAACAAAAGGATCGCAGAACGGCGTCTAAATTTTTTCAAGCAGTTTCTGAGTAGCTGCAGACCTACTCCTACCTTGCGATCACTTCAGACTATTTAGTTCCTGTTTTGACGTCACAAACACGCCCTGCGTTCGGCCAGCCACTCCACCGTTTCCCCAGCCACTCCTGTGTTTTTACACACACTCCCTGAAACCGGTCAGTTACCACCCAGAAACACCCACTTCCTGTCAATCACTCAACGATCAGCAGTGCGACTGAAAAGCGTCGCTAGACCTTGTGTGAAACTGCATCGGCTTTTGTGAAACACATGCGCAGAAGTGCTGTTTTTTTGCCTGATCGCTGCGCTGCGAACGAAAGCGGTCTGTTCAGCAAGTGGAGGGGGAATTTTCTGTGCTAGCGGGAGATCTTCTGTGCCGGGGGTAGGGGGAGATTTTCTATGCCAGGGGGGATCTGTGTGTGTGTTTATGTGGGGTTGTTCTTACGTGCTAGTGGAGATCTGTGCTGGGTGGGATCTTTTGTGCTAAAGGGAGATCTCCATGGCAGGGGGATCATCTGTACTAGGTAGAGATTTGTGTGTGGGGGGCTTCTGTGCTTGGGGGATCTGTTTGCGTTGGGGTGATTTTGTGACAATAAACATGTTCTTTGTGATAAGGGGAGAGATGTGTGATGAGAAGGAGCTGAGTTTGTATTTATACAGTGTATACATTAATACAGGTCCAGTACCTTACCTAGGGCTCCGTGAGGTCTTAATCCTGCACTGACCATACTGTTCTGCCATGGGCTAAGGCCCCACCCTACAGCATTAAAAAAAATATATATATATTTAGTCACACTATGACTGTCACCCTATGTAACTGAAAGCCCCTGCCTACCAGACACCTGACAGCCGAGCTAGCCAAGTAATTCTGGCATGGGCCCATGCACGCAGACAAACAGTGGCAGCTGCTCAATCATTCCTGGAGATAATTATATATCAGGTGCTAGAAAGGGGGAGGGGTCACAAACAAACAGCAGACAGAGAGGAGGGGTGCTTTTCCCCCCCCTGGTATCCCCGCAGCACACTAAAAATTATCTGTAACCATATCTGAACCTATCTGGTAATAGAATTTCAGAGAAATTGGACGCATGCATTTGCAAAGACATGTTTAGCTGCTGAGCCATGTCAAGGCTTCTCTGATATCAGCAGTCCTAACATTACATAATAGTAGTGCCCACATAGGGCCATGTGATTTGTCTACAGTAAAGGCTCATACTAAAACGCATCCAGACAGAGGTTCAGCTTTCCTGGGAGCCACCCCCAGGATCTCCCATTAGCAGTACAAGGAACAGCATGCCTTCCAAATGCTGCTCCCATTCAATGCTTTCTCACACATGCAAACAGTGGCAGCTGCTCAATCATTCCTTGAGATAATTATATATCAGGTGCTAGAAAGGGGGAGGGGGTCACAAAAGCATAATAGCAGTGCCCACATAGGGCCATGTGATTTGTCTACATTACGGCCTCACGATAAAGGCACCCCTGGTGCCTTTGCCATCTTCCCTTCCACTACGCAATGGACCATATTTTAATTAATTCAACCCATAGTACTGGGACTGGGAATCTGTCCCTTGGCCTAGAGGTGCCCGGAAAATATTCAGTCACAGTAAGGGTGACATGAACTGTAAAAATTTGGGAACCACTGGGCTATATGGAATGTACTGAGATTGACATGTGGGGACACGGTGAAGGGACAAGCCACGGTGAAGCTGAGAGCTGGATGAAAGTTGTTCTGGCCGTTGTAAGTGAAGAGGTGAGGGGAGGAAGTAGAGCACTCTCTGGGTCCAACATAATAATATAATATAAGGAATTGAGGACGTTTTTCAATTTTTAAAAGTAAAACTTTTCTCA
This sequence comes from Pseudophryne corroboree, assembly GCF_028390025.1. Taxonomy (NCBI): domain Eukaryota; kingdom Metazoa; phylum Chordata; class Amphibia; order Anura; family Myobatrachidae; genus Pseudophryne; species Pseudophryne corroboree. The sequence goes on along the minus strand of NC_086448.1, from coordinate 350,431,942 downwards.
AGGAAAGAAAGGGCATGGTTATTATGATATCCTAAAATTACAATAACAACAACAAGAACTCTTTGTATATACATTTATATCTTACATTTCATTTCTCCTAGGAGACAAACGGCTGTCAGACCTCCCGTATGATGCCAACAGTAATTACGAGAAGGAAAATGAAATGATGCAGACACATGTTATGGATCAGGCAATCAATAATGCCATCACCTACTTGGGGGCAGAATCCTTGCGTCCACTGGTACAGACGCCACCAGGTGGTCCTGAAGTGGTCCAAGCTCTGAACACAATGTATGCCCTGCATAAACCTCATGCCAACATTGCCTCTCATCCCAACCAAGCAGCCCATGAAAGTGCAGTGGAAAACTTGCTGTTGCTTTCACAGGTTAAACCCATCTCTTCTGAGAAACAGGTATCCCCAAGCAACAGTTATCAAGATTCCACAGACACTGAGAGCAACATAGAGGAAAGGGGAGGCCTCATCTATTTGACCAATCACATGACCCCTCATCCCAGAAATGGGCTCTCTCTCAAAGAAAACAAGTCATTTGATGTCTTTAGGCCTGCCAATGACAATTCACAAGATGCTTTCAAAGTGGTCAGCAACAATGGGGACCAGGTAAAGGTCCATAAATGTGAGCACTGTCGAATTCTCTTCTTGGATCATGTGATGTACACTATCCACATGGGCTGTCATGGCTTCCGTGATCCATTTGAGTGCAACATGTGTGGCTATCAGAGCCAGGACAGGTATGAGTTTTCATCACACATAACCAGAGGGGAGCATCGTTTCAACATGGGTTAAGCCTACCAATAGGCAGTGATTTTTATGTGCCAAACTTCACTGGCGTTGCAGTGAAATAAAATAAAGCACAAATGTGTAACATTTATTAATCATACAGAAAATACTTTACAGCCAACTACTAAGTTAATGAAAAAGGGATTTACCGGCTACAATAGCTAACAATAGAACTGCTTTTTCCTATTAAGGAAGCATGCTTTCTTATAAGATTTTTATTGTCACAAGATGGTGCCACATTTTGAAGCATCATGTTTTTGAAGATCTTCTGAAGAGCATTTGTATTGAGCAACATGGAAAAGCATTCACCAATGTGTGTCGTTAGTAACTGTCCATTTATGCTTATGTAATTAAAATATATGGTAATTCAAAAAGCGTTAATGGCCATTTGTAAGCAGTAATTCTAATAATACTAGTATCACTCACTGTAAAATCTTTCCACAGACACAAAAAGTCAGTTAGTTTTTATATCATGTTAATTTAATGTTTTATACTACGGCTTACAACATAGGAAATTACCAATGGAACATAGAGAGTATTTAAATCAAAATATAAATATTATGCCTATGACAATAGCTGAAGGAATTGATAGAATAAGCCCCATGTTATGTCTATATAAAACTGACAGTAGTTTACTGCTAATTGTACAATATGTTTATTTATAGCTTTATCTGTAAACATTGCATCTATGTTACTGCAATTGCCATTTTATCCAACCAGAAGCAGTACACGTACAGTGTTATAATACATTCTTGTATATAATCACAAAGTGTTCCAGCACATGTTTAGAATTCACACTATACAGTAGGTAATTGGAGTTGCTTGGCTTGTATATTTTGAATTTATTAGATTTCACTGAAACTACATAGAAAAAACTTTGTCCACAATTCAGATTTGTTCGCAAACCTCAATATGAAAAAATCCTTTTTGGAATTATCTTCTAACAGCAACATCTGCAAACATTAGACTGCAATCAAGAGAAACATAAGCAAAAAGAGAGCTGAACAAAGGAGTCCAGTTTAATAGATATAAAGTCATCTTGATTACACACTTGTTATTTTAGATCTTAGTGAACAGCAAAACCAACATATTTATAAGTCACCTTTCACTATTTATTATTATTTAAATATGTTATTTAAATCCCTTATACTAGTAATTGTCCGTTTCCCATTGGGACCAATACTCTCCATGCACAGATCTTATCGTAATTTTGAGAAAAAAGACACATGCACAAGCGATCTCTTGTACACTGGATAGCGCTAGGCAAAATAGTGCAGGGGAGAGCAACTGGCACTGGAGATACAGTAGCTCCCTATTCTGCTTAGAAGAACAGTGTTTCCCCAGTGCCAGCCTACCTCTCAGTGTCTCTTACAGAAGTGCTGACAAAGGCTGCCGTATAAATATATTGGTGTTTTACCCTGAGTCGAACATTAAAGGGACAACATTGTTCAATCATTTGGCTGATGTAAGTTCATTTTCTGTACTGTAACTAATATTTAAACAATTGTTTATTGCACAAATCTGCATGTAACTGACAATGCCAAATACAAACAGTTTTCCCATAGGGAAACAGGTTTACAGACAACACCTGGCCAGTCAGAAATACAGTAAGGACTCTGAGATCATGTGCATAACAGGATAACGACCCAGGACCATTGACAGTTATACCCCTTTCACACAGACCAAAATTTCCCGGGTTATTGCACATGAGCGCGCACCAACCCGGGAAATTTCTCAGTGTGAAAGGGTACAGGGTCAAAATCCCGGGATTCCTGCCCCGGCATTTCAACCCTGCAATCGACCAGGGTTGGTCCCGGGATCTTCCCGGGAATCTGGTCAGTGTGAACGGGAGCCGGGTCAATGCGCCCCGGCTCCCGTTCACTCTCTATGTAGCAGGCGGCGCTTGGAGATCATTGGAGATCAGTATGCCGGGCTGCAGACTGCGGTATTCAAGGGGTCTTACCCAGGAATGTGCCTGCATGATCCCGGGACCGTACTCCCGGGTAAGACCCCTGCATTTTTGGTGTGAAAGGGGTAATAGTCTAGGCCTGGGTACCGAGGGGTGTGTGGCCAAATCTGGGAGTCATGGCTAAACCCCTCCAAAAAAAACAAATATGTAAAATTGTTCCCCTCAGCAGCTGGCCTGGGCCCCCAACACCCCACCCCCCAACAGGCCTGAGTCTGGGTAATTAGCACCCACACCCCTCTCAGTGCCACAGTAGCTACCAATGGGCTATTTCCAGAACATGTTCAAGCTAATTAATGACAGCCCAGAAACGGACACCCCGGAGACAGTTCCAGCACACACTTGCACCTGCAGCTGCCTTTGCTTGTAGACTACATTTTCATACAGACATGCACCGCTGCCTACTGTAGAGTTGTCAGATACAGTAATTTAATACATGCGCCACATAGAGATGTGTACAATACACCTTTTCCCATATAAGAAGTGTGGCCAAATTAGCCATGCAATGGAATCTGCAATATAAGATATGCCACTCTAATCTGCTACTTTATATGAATTATTTTGCTGCAAAAGAAAATTGGGAATCCATCCAATCATTACTTGTGGTGGAGCGTCTTAGCCATACTAAGCATTTCATGCCAAATGTAGCAAGAAGGGAAAGGTGTATGAAGACACATCTGTACATACCACACTTGCCCATAACAGTAATATAAATTATTGCAATTGAAAATTCTTTAAAAAAAAAAAAAAAGCAGCAAAATTTATTTCTATAAATTCAAAATATAATATTGATTGCAGTTGTCACCCGAGAGTCACACAAACAATGAAGCAAGTGTTGTTACACAACTCCAATGATACATACTGGATGAAAACATGAAAAGTTTATCTTTACCTTGGATTTCTTAAGTTTGGTGTTACAATCATCCTAACAGTTATATTTTAGTTGAAAAAAACTGCACTTTTCTCTGTTTTTAAGGCAAATTTGAATATGCACTATTCAATTTCAGTGCCGCTTTTTCGACTTGTCGCCAGCACTGGTATAAAACACGTGGATCGGGGAAAATCCCCGCTGATCCATGTGTTTTGTCGAATTGACAGGAGGGTTTTGCCGATTTTCGAGGTCCATTTTAACCCATGTCAATTCACCCACAAAAAAAGGTGAAACGGCATGGCGAAAATGTATTAAAAAACCGTTGAAAATGCCCACAAAATGACTAGAGTGGGTCGAATTAGTTCTGATTTTTTTTGGGTAGCCAAAAAAATGGCACTAAGTGCATACCCACCTTGATTGGTAGATTTGTTGCATTGTCAAACTCACCTGTAAAAATGCTATTTCTATCGATGATTACGAAAAAATAGATTGTAATATATTGCAAACCTGCCTACCTAAAAGCAAAATACATGTAACCAAATAAGAAAGATACATGTTTGTAAAAAATGTTATTTATTTGCTCTCTTTACACTTTGTACCACCTTTTTTATAAATATTTTTTATTTATGTATATCAATTAGGGTATTTACTTATCAAACCATATTGGATTACATGGGTTTAAATGCGGTTTGAATCTGTTTAACACCTTCACTGCAGGGTTGCATTTAGAACTTGTTGCTGCATTAATGTGAACAAAACATTGTAGCCTTTTTACATGTGACCACCTTTCTTTTTTGTATCTTTTGTTTAAGCAACTCAATAAAATGTTAGTTTGAACCAGAAACTCTGCCTCTCCTTCTGTTGATGCTTTCAGATAGATGATGCATGCCTGTGATAGGTTTTGTATCAGGATTAAGGGGGTCTATTCAGATTTATTTGTGTCGGCCCAATGCAAATTTACTCTTCAGCTCACTGAAAGTTGCAGCCATGGATACTACAATACTGAAGCAATTCAACATTGACCTGATCTGAAAATTAACTGCCCCTGCGATTCCTATGAACACATACAAAGATACCCACCAGACTGCGAAAAGAGCTGAATAATATTGGAGGGATTCACAAGAATGCCTTTTTGCAATCCAGGCCTATTCCCATAGAAAAGATTATGGGTCTAGTAACTGTTAACATCTGACATACACATGCTGCAGTTCTGTGTTTGTGTGAGCGCTAGGGGGCGAGAGTGGAATAACCAAAGGATATTGTTGCACCTCGGCCAACCACTCACTAGGTCTGCCATTTACACCTTTTTCTTACCACTAAAGTCAAGTCACACCCTGTATTTGTACATGGGTCCTTCCCGGGTGTGACTAGGAGACGGACCACTTTCAGAAATGTGGCCCATAATGGCTTATTGCTGTATTGGTGACTTCATCGCTGACAAGTCTGGAGGTGGTGCTTGGAGAAGTGCTACCTCTTTCTATGTTGTGAACAGCACCGCGAGCCGGGTTGAAGCCCTTTTCAACCCTGCTCGCTACTAGAGTTGAAATACTTATTTCAACTGGCCCCTTTCAGACTGCGCTGCAACACGGGTTGATGCGAGTTCATATGCAATAACCCGTGTTATTGCTGGCGGTCTGAAATGGGTACTACTCTAAACATACGTTACTGTGCAAAAGTTTTAGGCAGGTGTGGAAAAAATGCTGCAAAGTAAGAATGCTTTCAATAATAGAAGTGTTAATAGTTTATTTTTATAAATTAACAAAATGCAAAGTGAATGAACAGAAGAAAAATCTAAATCAAATCAATAATTGGTGTTACCACCTTTTGTCTTCAAATCAGCATGAATTCTTCTTGGTACACTTACACACAGTTTTAGAAGGAACTCGGCAAGGAGGTTGATCCAGTGATCCTGGAAAACTAACCACAGATTTTCTGTGGATGTAGGCTTGCTCAAAATCTTTTGTCTCTTCAAGTGATCCCAGGCAGACACGATGATGTTGAGATCAGTGCTCTGTGGGGGCATATCATCACTTCTAGGAGTCCTTGTTCTTTTTTATGCTGACGATAGCTCTTAATGACATTGGCTGTATGTTTGGGGTAGCTGTCCTGCTACAGAATAAATTTGGAGCCAATCAGTCGCCTCCATGATGGTATTGCATGATGAGTAAGTACCTGCCTGTATTACTCAGCATTGAGGAAACCATTATTCCTGACCAAATCCCCAATTCTGAAATGTGGTCGCAAACTTGCAAGGAACATCCAGCATGCTTCACTGTTGCTTGCAGACACTCATAATTGTTTGCAGCATTTTTTTCCACACCTGTCTAAAACTTTTTCACAGTACTGTATATTCTATTTCATCTAATACAGCGGTGGCCAACCTGTGGCTCTTGAGCCGCATGTGGCTCTTTCTTTCTTTAAATGTGGCTCCCGACTCTTGAAGTCACATTACCACAACAGTTCCGGTAACCACTGCACTCAAGAAAGACACGCGGAAACAGTACGAGGACTGTGGACTGAGGGAGCCAGATACTAGAGATAAAACACCCACCATCAAACAGAGGATCCTTAAGCCCTTTTCACATTTTCACATGCAGGATCCCACCCGGGAATTAGGAACGGTCCTTCCTGGGTGGGATCCGGCATTGGACCCTAACAGGTGACTTCCCAATATTGCAATTTGCTGGGTCGGTTGCCATAGCTGCAGGGAGGGGGGGCTAAAACGCAGGGGTGGAGGCGGCCCTGGGAGATGAGCTCATCTCCGCACCACCTCTCCCTAAGTAGTATACGGGTCCCGGGTCGCTTCGACCCGGGAACCCGTTTACGCTGCCACTGACCTGGTATTCAACCCAGGAATAACACTGCTTATAACCCGGGTTGAATTACCGGGTCAGGTGACCCAGGAATTCGACCATGGTCCATTCACACCGCACACCAACCCGTGTCGACTCGGCAATATGCCGGGTCGATACCGGGATATTTGCGCGGTGTGAAAGGGGTAATAAGGAGCTGCTACAATGGCACAAGTTGGGGGGGCTCTGAAGTGACACGAGGGTTCTAGCAATAGTGACACATGGGAGAGCTGGATGAAGTGACATAGGAGGGTGCTAGCAGGAGTGACAAGTGGGGGAGCTGACTGGAGTGACACAGCAGGGTGCTGGCTGAAGTGTACTGTGTGAATCGTCTTTCATTATATTTTATGTGGTTCTAGCTTTTTCAATTATTTTATGCGGAAGTGACTTCTTCAATGTATTTTATGTTGGATCTGGCTTTAAAAATTTATTTTATGTGGATCTGGCCTTTTCAGTGTATTTTATACCAGGGGCAGTGCCCAGCAGGCACAAGGCCACACCCCATTTTTGCATGCTCGCCTTCGGCTCTTTGACGTACCTAACAAGATTTTTTGGCTCTTTGACTCTGACTGGTTAGCCACCCCTGATCTAATATATTACATTATATTGAAAAATGTAATTAATTTAATTATATTTAACATGCTGCATCAAAAATAATAATAATAATAATAATAATAATAATAATCTTACTTAAAGCAGAGACTAAGACCTACTCTAAATTTTCCCTAGTAAATCCCACCAAATTTAAAAAAAAACCATATAAAACATGTATGAACAATGATAACTCCCACATTTTCATACATTTATAGTAAAGTACTGTAACATGAACAATTTGAGTCAAGGGACTGTTTGCTGAAAGCATGACACCAGCCAACACCTTTTTTGTCTCTCGGGAGTGAAAGGAACATGGGTTTAACAGTTATGAATATGGCTCCAATCAGCCAACCAGCAGAGTGGGTGTATGTCCTAATAGCTGAATAAGACAGCTTAATCAGTAGAACGCAAGCTGCTTTGGAGGAGACCAAACAGATGGCAAAACGGGAAGCAGATGTGAGTACAGCTTCTCCCCAAGCATAACTGGGAACCAGCCAGTTGGTCAGGAAATTTGCATAGCAAGGGATTATTTTAAAACTTGCAAGTTCTTAATGGATTGCTAACAGCCCTGATGATTTTCACTTCTTCTTTCCTTGTGTCTTACCCTCAAGGCCCATTACTGTAACAAGCAAGTTTTTTTTTACTTTAAGCTTAAAGAAATCTATGGGTAGAATAAACTTTACCCACATGGGATATGATACAAAGCTAGGTTAATTAAATACATCTAAATTTGAAATAATAGCACATTAAATTCTTTACATATACTTTTGTTTGATTTCCCTCCCATAATACTGCACTGCCTGTATTCCCGTACTGGAAAATAAATATGAATGCAATCTTCCCTCTCTAGCACTATGTCAAGACTAAATAAATAAAAGGCTTAACCACTTAACTGACGATTTTTCCCTTCAAAACTGTTAATAACATTGTTTTTTTACATTTATTTAATAAAGTTTAAACAGTATTTTTCAAAATATTTAAACATTATATTATGCACATCTGCAAAATGGATCTCCTCATCAAAATGGATGGGACGGCGCAGTCGCATGAAATCTGACCATGCCAGTTAAGTGGATAACTTTAACATGAGGTTCATATACACTTTTTTCATATTTGTTACAAAATCTTCAGGTTAGGGTATTGACATAGCATCATCTATTATTAAGTGTTATCTGTAATATATGGTTCAAACAATACTTGAATATTTCTTAATACAAAAAATATATCAACCTCTAATATTTTCATTCAAGTACAAAGTACACAAATAAAATCAATCATCACATATACAACGTTGCCAGAATGAAAGTTTCCCTATTCAGAACTGTTTGTGGCTCTGACTAATAGGCAGAATGCCACCAACACCCTTTATTGTTATGTTTCCAAAATATACATTTTAATGACACGTCTTAACTGAAATTCTGCATGACTGGAAAAGCAAAGCATTATTTGTAGCATTGTTAAAATGGAACTTTGAAGTTCATTGTAGCAGACTGTGAATTGCATTTTCCAGTCTTGTTGTTACCTTTGTATGGTAAAACCTCCATATGCTTCTTTGAGTCGGCATCACCCGTCCATTGGCGGGTCCACAGGGCTCGCCTAGCAGAAATCGCCATGGCGTTGGCTCTCGAACCTAGCAGCCCAACGTCTCTTTGAGCGTCCCTCATATATAAGACTGCGTCTTTAATGTGACCTAAGGTCAATAAAATGGTATCCCTGTCTAGGGTATCAAGGCCAGCTGACAAGGTATCTGTCCAAGCTGCAACTGCGCTACATACCCATGCTGATGCTATTGCCGGTCTGAGTAAAGCGTATGCGTATAAATAGATTTTAAAGTAGTTTCCTGTCTGCGATCAGCAGGATCCTTGAGGGCTGCCGTGTCTGGAGACGGTAGCGCCACCTTCTTGGACAGGCGCGTTAAAGCCTTGTCCACCCTGGGTGAGGATTCCCAATGTACCCTGTCCTGTGCAGGGAAAGGATACGCCATAAGAATCCTCTTGGGAATCTGCAGCTTTTTGTCTGGAGTTTCCCAAGCTTTTTCAAATAACTTGTTCAGCTCATGAGATGGGGGAAAGGTTACCTCAGGTTTCTTTTCCTTATACATGCGCACCCTCGTGTCAGGGATAGAGGGGTCATCTGTGATATGCAAAACATCTTTTATTGCAATAATCATATAATGAGTACTTTTGGCCACCCTTGGGTGTAACCTCGCATCATCGTAGTCGACACTGGAGTCAGAATCCATGTCGGTATCAGTGTCTGCTATTTGGGATAGGGGACGTTTTTGAGACCCAGAACGGCCCTGTGACCCAGTCGAAGCCGTGGATTGACTTCCTGCTTTTTCCCTGGACTCTGCTTTGTCCATTCTCTTATGTAATAAGGTCACATTTGCATTTAAAACATTCCACATGTCCAACCAATCATGAGTCAGCGTTGCCGACGGAGACACCACTATCATCTGCTCCACCTCCTCCTTAGATGAGCCTATCGCATCAGACATGCCGACACACTCGTACCGACACCCCCACTCACACAGGGATATAGTTATAAGGAGACAGGTCCCCAATAAGGCCCTTTGGAGAGACAGAGAGAGAGTATGCCAGCACACACCCAGCGCCAACTGACACTGGAAACAATTTCCCAGATAATATAGCGCTTTAATATATATAATTAACTGTGTAATACACTCACTGCACCTTACAAGTGCCCCCCCCCCTCTTTTCAGCCCTGTGTCACCGTGTTCAGCAGGGGAGAGACCGGGGAGCCAGCTTCTCTGCAGCTCTCTGTGGAGAAAATGGCGCTGGTTAGTGCTGAGGGACCAAGCTCCGCCCCCTCCAGCGGCGGGCTTCGGTCCCGATCAAATGTATAAAACTGGCAGGGGATTTTTATAATTAATGCCTCCGCAGCCTATATACATATAAATGCCAGACTTAGAGGTTTTTATTGCTGCCCAGGGCGCCCCCCCTGCCCCCTGCACCCATCAGTGCCTGCTAGTGTGTGTTGTGTGTGGGAGCAATGGCGCACAGCGTTACCGCTGCGCGCTTACCTCAGGGAAGATCTGAAGTCTTCTGCCGCCTAAGAAGTCGTCTTTTCTTCTTATACTCACCCGGCTTCTATCTTCCGGCTCTGTGAGGAGGACGGCGGTGCGGCTCTGGGACGAACGGCAAGGGTAGACCTGCGTTCCGACTCCCTCTGGAGCTAATGGTGTCCAGTAGCCTAAGAAGCAAAGCCTATCACTTAAGTAGGTCTGCTTCTCTCTCCTCAGTCCCACGATGCAGGGAGCCTGTTGCCAGCAGTGCTCCCTGAAAATAAAAATCCTAACAAAATTCTTTTTCAGAGAAACTCAGGAAAGCTCCCCTGTAATGCACCCAATCTCCTCTGGGCACAGGATCTAACAGAGGTCTGGAGGAGGGGCATAGAGGGAGGAGCCAGTGCACACCCATTCTAAAGTTCTGTATAGTGCCCATGTCTCCTGCGGAGCCCGTCTATACCCCATGGTCCTTAAGTCCCCAGCATCCTCTAGGACGTAAGTGAAAAAGTGACTAGATTATCAATACAGGTTATTTATTAAATGTTTATGAACGGACCAGAGTTTTTTTTTTAAATAAACAAATCAATCAATCCATATACTAAGGCAATCTATATTAACCACTTGCCTGGCATGGTCGCATCAGATGCGACCATGCCTGCAAATGCTTTATCTGACCTGGACGCACAAGATGTGTCCAATCAGATACACAGATACAGTGTTTGCAGCAGCAGGGAAGGGAAACTTCCCTCTACCTCCCTGCACTCTCCCCTACTGATTGCCGTGCTGCCGATCACTGCTGATCGGTCAGCACGGCAGGATCCCCCACCTCCAGCGGCTGTAGACAATGGCAGCCACTGGTAAGTGTAAACCAAACCCCCCCCCCCCCCCCCTCCCAAACCAAACCCTGTGTACCTGGCAGCTGTCTGGGGTATAAAAATTAAAGTATTGATGCTCACGATGTTACAGATGTTCCAATGGTCGCGATGTTCCCGATTGATGTTCCGATGCTTGAAAAAAATATTATTATTTTTAAATTCCCCCCCATTTTTTTTTTTTTTACTAAAATCATTTTGGATAGGGTTAAATTCATGTTCTTCACCTAATTCACTCAAAAAACCTCAACAATTTCTGAGTGTTTTTTGGCGGACAAAATCATCAGTTATGTGGTTAAAGAACATTTGGAAGTTATACTACGACAATCTATATTTGCAAAAAGTTTCACAAGTTTAGAACAGATAACATGACTTCAGAAAGTAGCATAAAGGACCTACTCCTACAACTTTCCCAAAACAAGTTTCCTTTCTTCATTTCTGGTGACAAACTCTCTCAACACGTCAATGAGAAGTGCAGCTTTGTGTCTGCTTATGCTCACTGCAAATTGTGATAGCAAAATGAGTGGGGCTTTTAAGAAAGATTAAAAAAAAACGCTTGCAAGAAGAAAATACGTAGCACAGACATGAAGATAATTTCATTTTTGGAAACAGAAACAACAACAGTTTGTGAGTTCAAATAAAGCTATTATCGCTTCATCCCCACTTTAATTAATCCAAAATTAGCTTTTATGTAGAAGTTCATGGGGGGAAGGGGGGGTGTGTGTGCAAAACACAGTCTTTTCCCACCTAACAGAAATCATCAACTGTCCATTCCCCCACCACCACCCACAGTTCTACGCCCCTGCCTGTATACCCTATGCAGCATGGCTGATAGGATGGGGAAGCTGCTGGAGTCCATACTCTAATACTCTACCCAGTCCTGTAATGTGAGGTAAGAGGGAAAGTGGACATTATGGTACGGATTCCAATTTGCAAGCAATGGCTATGTTCACGCAACTAAGCATTATTTGGAAGACTGCACATGTGCCATGATTGCACTGCATACATGCTAAGGTAAATTTGTGATGCCAATGTGGATATAATCACAGAGTGATTGACAGGAAGGGACTGTTGGCGTAGGCAAGGGGGAGTGGCGTCCAAAAATGCAGATGTGCCTTGGTCGTTATACTATCCCTAATTTCAAAACCACCTAACCCTCCTTTTCCGCAGCCTAAACCTAACCCTCTCCCCGGTGGTGCCTAACCCTAAGTCCCCCTACCTGCAGTCTAACCCTCCCCATCCACCCCGGAGCCTAACCCTAACCCTCCCCCTGCAGCCTAAACTTAAGCTCTTCCCTCCCCACGGCTTACCTCACCGCAGACATGGCAAATCCTCGTTCGGAATTCCAGCACCAGGCTAGTGATCAATGGTTGGGATCCTGGTGCTGGCATTCCAAGTAGTGTCGAGATTCTGGCAAATGTACTTTGCCCACCAGGATCCCGTACACAGTTGCTGAGGACTTTGCAATGGCTCCGGTCCTTTCTGGGCGGCTGCACTCTCCAACTATATCTGAATCAGGCCCACGGATTTTGCTATAAATCAATGAGTCAAAACTTTTCCCGTTTTTTCTGTTATCATGAAAGCTACTTCTATATTATAACCTGCCTCCTCTGTGAATAGCTTATTGAGGCAGGCAGGGCCGGTGCTAGGATGTTCGGCGCCCTCCCATACTTTACAGAGGTATGGCACACAAAGAAGAAGGGTGTGTGGTCTCACAAGGATGTGGCGTGGCCACACAATAGTATCCCCATTTCAAATTACTCCACACAGTAGCATAATCTTATTCACATTACACCGCATGCAGTAGTGCCGCTTATACGCATAGTGCCCCCAGTAGTAGTGCAGCTGACACGCATAGTGCCCCCAATAATAGCGCAGATAACACGCATAGTGCCCTGAGGAGTAGCGCTGCTTATATGCATAGTGCCCCCAGTAGTAACGCTGCTTATACACAGTCCCCCCAGTAGTTGTGCTGCTTATACACAGTGCCCCCAGTAGTTGTGCTGCTTATACACAGTGCCCCCAGTAGTTGTGCTGCTTAAACACAGTGCCCCCAGTAGTTGTGCCAGTGGCGGAACTAGCGAGCGGTGGGCCCAGGTGAAACAAAATGCTTTGGGCCCCCCTCATCCCATCCAAGTCCACCCCCTCACCCCTGGAGAGGATCTGGTGAGGGAGACCTGCTCAGGGTCAGAGAAATGGATACCTAGCAACAGTGCCGTAACTAGACAGCGCTGTGTGCAAGAAGCGGCATCGGGGCCCCCCCCCTCTATGTAATACAGGGGCAGTGCGCGCCGTAGGCGCGCGCACAAAATATAGGGGCATGGCTTCATGGGGAAGGGGTGTAGCCACAAAATATTACCAATTCATATAACGGTGCACAGTAGTCTCCATTATTCAAAGTACGACGCACAGTAGCACCACTACACCAGGTAGGGCCCTTTTTACACATTACGGCGGGCAGATTCCCCTTTTTACACATTACGGCAGACAGAGTTCACCTTTTACACATTGTGGCAGACAGCGTCCCCCTTTTACACATTAAGGCAGACAGTGTCCCCCTTTTTATGCATAACGGCAGACAGCGTCCCTTTTTTACACATTACAGCAGAGTCCCCTTTTTTACACATTACGGCAGACAGTCCCCCTTTTTACACATTACGGCAGACAGTCCCCCTTTTTACACATTACGGCAGACAGCGTCCCTTTTTTACACATTACGGCAGACAGCGTCCCCTGTTTACACATTACGGCAGACAGCGTCCCCTTTTTTACACATTACGGCAGACAGCGACCCCTTTTTTACACATAGCGGCAGACAGCGTCCCCCTTTTTTACACATTACGGCAGACAGCGTCCCCTTTTTACACATTACGGCAGACAGCATCCCCTGTTTACACATTACGGCAGACAGCGTCCCCTGTTTACACATTACGGCAGACAGCGTAGCGACCTCAGTAGTTGTGCTGCTTATACACAGTGCAGTGCCCCCAGAAGTAGCTCCACTTAGACATACAGTATAGTGCCCCTAGTAATACTTATACATAATCCCCCCAATAGTAGTGCCACCTACACACATAATCCCCCCCACCCCCACCTCCCCCCACACACACACTTTCACTCACTCTCTCTTCCCCTCCATTTACCTAAATCTGGCTGGCCGGATCAGGAGAAGCTTCCTCTCCCTCTTCAACACAGCAGCCTGGTCTGTGTAGCTCCACCTCTCGAACCCGTGTAACTCCGCCCCCTCCATCCGTATTAGCCCCTTTTGTCCTCCACAAGCACACTGTGACTGCTCTCTCTGCTGCTTTGACAGGGAGAGGGGGACAAACTCTTCAGGCTGCCGGCGCCGCTGCCTGTATCTGTAGTAGTGTGACAAGAGCAGCGGCAGCCGGCAGCAGCAGGGGAACTCAGCACAGGGATACAGAGCAGGAAGAGCACCTCTGCATCCTGGCGCCTAACTGCACTGCATCCCTTTGCTGAGCAGGCAGCTCTGGGCCTGGAGGCAGGGACATTATAACTCAAATATTCACTTTCCATTCCTTTTTAAGACCTCTAAAAACATAAATTAATTTAAAAAAAGATTTATGCTAAGACTTACCATTGTTAAATCTCTTTCTGCGATGTACACTGGATTCCACAGGGAATAACATCGGGGTGTAGAGTTGGATCTTGATCCAAGGCACCAACAGGCTAAAGCTTTGACTGTTCCAAGGATGCATTGCACCGCCTCCTCTATATCCCCGCCTCCAGGCACTGGAGCTCAGTTTTGTTAACCAGTCCAATGCAGTAGCAGGTAAAAGACGACAGTAGTTAGTAGCCACATATAACCACATTCTCACGACAGGAGAAGGTACCAGCGGCTAATGCCATGCAAACCGAAAGAAGCTAAGTGCGTCAGGGTGGGCGCCCTGTGGAATCCAGTGTACCTTGCAGACAGAGATTTAACAATGGTAAGTCTTACCATAAATCTCCTTTTCTGCAGTGGGGTACACTGGTATTCCACAGGGAATAACATTGGTGATGTCCTAAAGCAGTTCCTCCTGGGAGGGGACGCACTGTAGCGGGCACAAGAACCCAGCGTCCAAAGGAAGCATCCTGGGTGACGGAAGTATCAAAGGCATAGAACCTGATGAACGTGATCACTGAGGACCAAGTAGCCGCCTTGCACAATTGTTCTAGGGACGCGCCATGGTGGGCCGCCAAAGAAAGTCCAACCGACCAAGTAGAATGGGCCTTGATAGTAGGAGGAGCTGGAAGTCTAGCCTGTACATAAGCTTGTGCAATCACCATTCTAATCCATCTGGCCAAGGTCTGCTTATTTTCAGGCCAGCCACATTTGTGAAAACCAAAAAGGATCTCCTAAGAGAGGCAGTTCTCTTCACATATATACGGAGAGCCCGTACCACATCCAAAGACCGTTCTTTGGAGGACAAAACAGGAGGGATAAAGGCTGGAACCACAATCTCTTGGTTAAGGTGGAAATACGACACCACCTTAGGCAGATAACCAGGGCGAGTTCTAATAACTGCACGGCCACGGTGAAAAATCATAAGGGTGCCTTATCCTGACGGTCATCCTAAGTCTGAAACCCTTCTAGCAGAGGCAATAGCCAGCAAAAATAAAACCTTAAGCGTAAGCCTTTTAAGGTCCATGGACTCAAGAGGTTCAAATGAAGACTCTTGTAGGGCATCCAGAACAACCAACAAATCCCAAGGAGCCACAGGAGGAACATAGGGAGGTTGAATCCGTAAAACACCCCGAGTGAAAGTATGAACGTAAAGCAAAGTCGCAATTTTTCTCTGAAACCATACCGACAAGGCTGAAATATGAACCTTGAGGGAGGCCAGACGAAGGCCTAAGTCCAGGCCCTGTTGCAGACAAACCAAAAGTTTGGCAGTACTGAACTTGTATGCATCATAATTCTTAGCCGCACACCAGGTGAAGAATTCCAGACCCTATAATAAATCTGAGCAGAAGCCGGTTTACGGGCTTTCAACACAGTTTGAATGACCACCTCAGAAAATCCTTTGGCCCTCAGAACTGAAGCTTCAAGAGCCACACCGTCAAAGCCAGTCGGGCCAGATCCTGGTAGACACAAGGGCCCTGAACTAGGAGGTCTGGGCGTTGTGGAAGTAGAAGAGGATGCTCTATTAAGAGACCCTGCAGGTCTGAGAACCAATGCTGCCTGGGCCACGCTGGAGCAATTAGAAGTAGTAATGAATGCTTGAACTTCCTTATTACCCTGGGCAGGAGTGACACGGGAGGGAACGCGTATGGCAGCCGATAGTTAAATGGAACTGCCAGTGCATCCACGAACGCTGCTTGAGGATCCCTTGTCCTTGCTCTGAAGACCGGAACCTTGTGATTGTGTCGAGACGCCATCAGGTCTACATCTGGTAGGCCCCACTTGTCCACTAGGAGGTGAAAGACTTCCAGATGAAGGCTACACTCTCCGGCGTGTATGTCCTGATGACTGAGGAAGTCCGCTTCCCAGTTGAGGACCCCCGGAATGAACACTGCCGATATGGCTGGCAGATGGCGTTCCGCCCATAGAAGAATCTTTGATACTTCCATCATTGCCATGCGGCTTTGAGTGCCCCATGATGATTTATGTATGCTACTGTGGTAGCGTTGTCCGACTGTACCTGAACAGGCCTGTTCTGTACCAGAGGCAGTGCCAGTTTCAGAGTATTGAACACTGCCTGCAACTCCAGAATGTTTATCGGAAGGAGAGATTCCTTCCTGGTCCACCGACCCTGAAGATAGTGTTGCTCCAACACGGTACCCCAACCCCGCAGACTGACATCCGGCGTTAGGGGGACCCAGTTGGAGATCCAGAAGGGACAACCCCTGCTCAATCATTGGTCCTGGAGCCACCAGCTCAGAGACAAACGAACTTCCAGAGTCAAGGAAATCATGTGAGACCTGATCCAGTGAGGCAGGCCATCCCACTTGGAAAGGATTAATCTCTGCAGAGGGCGAAAATGAAATTGAGCGTACTCTATAATGTCGAAAGCCGACACCATGAGGCCTAGTACTTGCATTGCCAAGTGTATTGATACACGAGGGTGAGAGAGGAAGCATCGTATCCTGTCCTGAAGTTTCAGGACCTTCTCCGGATACAAGAACAACCGTTGGTTGTGTGTGTCCAGTAACGCCCCCAGGTGTACCATGCTCTGAGCAGGAACCAGCGAGGATTCCTTCCAGTTGATGAGCCATCCGTGGGCTTGCAGGAATTGGATCGTCAGCTCCAGATGACGGAGGAGAACCTCTGGGAAGTTTGCCAGGATCAACAAGTCATCCAGATACGGCAGGATCCTGATACCCTGATGGTGTAGAAGGGCCGTCATGACCGCCATGACCTTGGTGAAGATTCGCGGAGCCGTGGTCAGTCCAAAAGGCAAGGACTAGAATTGATAATGTAGGTTGCCAATAGCAAACTGCAGATATTGCTGATGCGACATGGCAATAGGTATATGTAGGTAAGCATCCTGAATGTCCAGGGATACCATATAGTCCTTGGGCTCCAAGGCCAGAACAAATGAGCGAAGAGTTTCCATACGGAATTTGGAAACCTTCACAAATTTGTTCAAAGACTTGAGGTTGAAAATGGGCCGTAAGGTTCCATTCGGCTTCGGAACTAGGAACAGGCACCGGCACTATCACTCCTGTTTCCAGGAGGGATTGTACCACCAAATGTAGAGTTTTTGCTTTAAACAGATCCAAAGGGATATTTGTCGAGCAAAACTGGTGAAGGGGATATTTCCTGAAAGAGATGGCGTATCCGCGAGAGACGACTTCCCTCACCCAGGCGTCTAAAGTGGTCTGTAACAATACCTGGGCGAAGGCAGAAGTCGGCCTCCCACCCTGGGGTCCCCCAGGGGGAGGCTAGTCCCATTATGCAGCAGGCTTGTCCGGTGTGGAAGCAGGCTGACTGGCAGCCCAGGAATGTTTAGGTTTGGGCTTAGAGGTTTTGGAAGTGCAAGCCTGTTTTGGGTACGCCTGACCCTTTGCTTTACTTGAAGGTCGAAAGGAACGAAAGGAGGTACTTTTAGACTTCGGAGCCGAAGGATTAGTACTCGGCATACATGCAGTTTTAGCAGACGCTAAGTAATCAACAATCTTGTTCAGATCTTCCCCAAAAAGGATGTTTCCCTTAAAAGGGATCACTTCCAAGGTCTTTTTAGAGTTCAGATTCACAGACCAGGACCGCAACCGCAGAATCCGGCGAGCCAGAATAGACGTAGTAGACGCTTTGGCTGCCAGCACACCGGCATCAGAGGCTGCCTCCTGTATGTAATCAGAGGCTGTGGTAATATATGAAAGACACTGTCTGACATTATCAGAAAAATTAAAACGTAGCTCCGCTTCAACTTCTTGAACCCAGGCTTCAATAGCTTTTGCAGCCCAAGAAGTCGCTATAGTAGGTCTATGCACAGCACCCACAAGGGTGTAAATAGACTTCAAGCAACCCTCAACACACTTATCCGTCGGTTCCTTCAAAGAGGTGACGGTAGTGACAGGCAGAGTAGAAGACACCACCAAACGTGCAACATGCGAGTCCACCGGAGGTGGTGTTTCCCAATTTTTACTTAACTCTGCAGCGAGGGGATAACGAGCTAGCATCTTTTTAGACAGGGAGAATTTCTTTCCTGGAGACTCCCAGGATTCCTGACCTATGTCAACTAAATGGTCAGAACGTGGCAAAACTAATTTAGTAACCTTCTGACGTTTGAACTTATCAGGTTTCTTAGACGTATCTGGAGGTTCAGTTTCATCATCGATCTGAAGAATCAGTTTGATAGCCTCCAAAAGGTCAGGAACATCCACCTGTGTTGTAGATTCCCCATCAGAAGCATCTGCATCAGTGTCTGATGGGTCAGTATATACGCCATCTTCATCGGATGAAGTATCCGAAACATGCGTGGAGTGCGAGGAAGAAATGGCCTACTTAAATGACCCTTTGGTCCTAGGTGGGCGAGGATCGGGCTTTTGTTTAACCAAGGACTGATTTAACTGCTGTAACTGAGTCGACAGAGAATCCACCCATGGTGGATTTACAACAGGGACAATATGTGATTGTACATGCACAGGAGGTCCCACAGGGGGCGCAAGTCTCATTACTAGCGTAGTCAGTAAATTAGAAAAAGCAGCCCAAGGTGGGTCTTGGTGTTCCACCGGTGCTGCAGGCTGACCGAGGGGTACAAAATCCCCAGCTGGAAAATTTTCCTCAGAAAAATTTGCGGCATCAGCACTGCATGATGCAGGATCAGCCATGGATCGCCCGCTCTGTGATGCAGACATTATTGGAGAATGTAGCTCTAGAGCGTAACAGTACAATTTAGCCAGACACAGTACCTGACAAAAACCCAGTGGAGTGTGATTGCAAATGCAGATCACAAACATAAGATTTAAGTGGTATATGGTGACTGAAATACACAGAAAAAATATCAAACAGTATATTCTGTGAAACACTATATATATATATATATAACCCTGATGCACTTAGCCCCTGTCAGGGTACAGAATATAGGGATAGCAATGTGTGTGAGATACACAGAATAGGAACCACACAGCAGCCATTGGCACACACAGTCACATATACAATGCAGAAATTATTACAAACAACAATAAAACTGCACTGGACTAGCAATACTAAATAAAGCTATGTATGTATACAGATATAACATATATCCCTGTAGTTATGCACTTGTTCTTAACTAACACTGTCTAAACGACATGTAGAATACTTAAGTGTCCTGTAAATGCACAGCGCTGATGAGGCAGGAGGCTTTACAGAGGAGACAGTGCCCAGCAGTCCCAGAATCAGCGCAGGTCTGTGTAATGGCGCCCAAACGCTGACAGGGAGTGAGATGCAGCTCCAGGGCGGGAACATCTGCTGTAGATGACGCCTGGGGCCGGGGGAGGAGCTACAGGTCAAAGCCTTATCCCCTCTGCTGGACTTCACCACTGGGTACTATGGAGCCTATACTAAATGGATTTTAGTAAATCCGACCTATGCTCCTTGCCCTGGTGGATTTAGTGGGGTCCCTGCACGGCCACAGTGTCCACGCCAGTGGCGTGGTCCGTCTCCTGAGACCAAGCCCGTTTCGCAATTTCGGCGGATCCCTCCTGGGGGACCCTCTTACCTCTTTCCTATCGTGCGGCCACGCAGTCCTGGAGAGGAGCGGCGGCATGTGTGCCTGATGAGACCGGAGCGCCTCCGCTGTAAGTACCCAGCAACCAGGGCGTGGGAGTATACAGCACTGCTGGGAGAGGTGAGGAAGCCACAGCACAATATGTCAGTATGACATATAGCATCTAGTGTCTGTGCTGCGGCCCTTGAAGTCTTCTTTCTTGTCAGAAAAGCTCTTTTCAGGGCTGCCTAGCAACTTACAAACTGAGCTCCAGTGCCTGGAGGTGTCGATATAGAGGAGGAGGTGCAATGCATCCTGGGAACCAGGGTCGGATTGGCCCACCAGGACACCATGACAGATTCTGATGGGCTGGTCCCATATCCCCCTCAGCCAGGCCGATTCACACTCAGGCTGGGCTGGCTCACACTGCTACCAGTACTTGTGGTTCATTGAAATGCAATCCGGAAGTTAAGCTAGCTAGCTAGACCTTGAGAAAGTTAACCAGCCCAGCAGCATCCTCTCCCTGACCCGGCCAAAGGTCTCTTCAACGAGCCTGGCCCAGGAGCAGCAGCAAAGCGATGGTCAGAGCCGGGTTCACTACACCCGCTGCCATCCCAGCTCCCGCACTCTCATTGAACTGGCCAGAGCGGGCGACTGAGCACTGAAGGGACCCGGTAGAGAGGTTATTTTTAATTACATATTTACATTATCATGATGGTGTAAAGGATAGTGTGTCCCCCGGTCACAGTGTATGGTTTGGGGACTGGCAGGAGCAGGATGTACTTTGTTCTCAGGATGCCAGCTGACCAGGCAGCACTCACAGCCAGCTTGGGACAATCTCTAATGCAACGTACTTCACCCCTATAGCTGCCCAATGTCTGTCCATAATGATGGGCCTATTTATGCGGTGTCTACGAATGTAATGCGGTGGCTACGAATGTAATGTGGTGCTAGTCATATAATGCGGTGCTATACGTGTAGTGCGGTGCTATACATGTAATGTTATGCTATTCGTTTTATGTGGTGCTATTTGTGTAATGCAGTGCTATACGTGTAGTGCTATACATGTAATGCAATGCTATACATGTAATGTGGTGCTATACGTATAATGCAGTGCTATTTGTATAATGTGGTGCTATTCATGTAATAATGTGGTGGCTATGTATGTAATATGGTGGCTATGTATGTAATCAGGGGCGGATTGGCCACTGGGACAGGTTCTGCTGCGCTGGTTCCCTGTGTTTGTGTTTCACTACTGGTGTGTACTCCCTCACTGTACTGTGCTGTATATAGTGTGTGCTCCTCCTCTGTGTACTGTGCTGTATATAGTGTGTGCTCCTCCTCCCTGTACTGTGCTGTATATAGTGTGTGCTCCCTCCCTGTACTGTGCTGTATGTAGTGTGTGTCCCCCTCCCTGTACTGTGCTGTATGTAGTGTGTGCTCCTTCTCCCTGTACTGTGCTGTATGTAGTGTGTGCTCCCTCCCTGTACTGTGCTGTATGTAGTGTGTGCTCCCTCCCTGTACTGTGCTGTATGAAGTGTGTGCTCTCCCTCCTTGTACTGTGCTGTATGTAGTGTGTGCTCCCTCCCTGTACTGTGCTGTATGTAGTGTGTGCTCCTTCCCTGTACTGTGCTGTATGTAGTGTGTGCTCCCTCCCTGTACTGTATGTAGTGTGTGCTCCCTCCCTGTACTGTACTGTATGTAGTGTGTGCTCCCTCCCTGTACTGTGCTGTATGTAGTGTGTGCTCCCTCCCTGTACTGTGCTGTATGTAGTGTGTGCTCCCTCCCTGTACTGTGCTGTATGTAGTGTGTGCTCCCTCCCTGTACTGTGCTGTATGTAGTGTGTGCTCCCTCCCTGTACTGTACTGTATGTAGTGTGTGCTCCCTCCCTGTACTGTGCTGTATGTAGTGTGTGTCCCTCCCTGTACTGTGCTGTATGTAGTGTGTGCTCCCTCCCTGTACTGTGCTGTATGTAGTGTGTGCTCCCTCCCTGTACTGTGCTGTGTGTAGTGTGTGTTCCCCCTCCTTGTACTGTGCTGTATGTAGTGTGTGCTCCCTCCCTGTACTGTGCTGTATGTAGTGTGTGTTCCTTCCCTGTACTGTGCTGTATGTAGTGTGTGTCCCCCTTCCTGTACTGTGCTGTATATAGTGTGTGCTCCCTCCCTGTACTGTGCTGTATGTAGTGTGTGCTCCCTCCCTGTACTGTGCTGTATGTAGTATGTGCTCCCTCCCTGTACTGTGCTGTATGTAGTGTGTGCTCCTTCCCTGTACTGTGCTGTATGTAGTGTGTGCTCCCTTCCCTGTACTGTGCTGTGTGTAGTGTGTGTTCCCCCTCCCTGTACTGTGCTGTATGTAGTGTGTGCTCCTTCCCTGTACTGTGCTGTATGTAGTATGTGTTCCCCCTCCCTGTACTGTGCTGTATGTAGTGTGTGCTCCCCCTCCCTGTACTGTGCTGTATGTAGTGTGTGCTCCTTCTCCCTGTACTGTGCTGTATGTAGTGTGTTCCCCCTCCCTGTACTGTGCTGTATGTAGTGTGTGCTCCTCCTCCCTGTACTTTGAAACATAAAAGGTTAAAAAAAGGGATTTGTAGAATGAAAAAAAAATCAATAAAATCAGACGGCATGACTGCAGTGTCAGTATACACTGAAAGTGGGCATATCAGTCCTTGTATATTCAGACGTACAGGTGTGCATCAGGGAAGGGTATTGTAGCAGCATATGCATAAAGGGGGTCATTCAGAGCTGATCGCTCGCTGCCGATTTTCGCAGCGCTGCGATCAGGTAAAAAAATGTAAAAACTGCACATGCGTATGCGCCGCAATGTGCACGCGCGTCGTACGGGTACACAGAGCATCGTTGCTGTGCAATGCTTTTAGAGACGAATCCATTAGCGCAGCCGATCGCAAGGAGATTGACAGGAAGAGGGCGTTTGTGGGTGGCAACTGGGAGTGTTTGGGAAAATGCAGGCATGTCCAGGCGTTTGCAGGGCGGGTATCTGACGTAAATTCCGGGAACTCCGTCGCTAGAATCATCGCACAGGATAAGTAACTACAGGGCTGGTCTTGTTTTGCACAAAATGCGTTTGTGTCGCTCGGCTGTACATGCGATTGCACACTTGCAAAGTGAAAATACACTCCCCCGTGGGTGGCGACAATGCGTTTGCACGGCTGCTAAAAGTAGCTAGCGAGCGATCAACTCAGAATGATGGCCACAGTCACAGGTAAACAATTGCATAACGTAAAGCAAAGGAGGCCCCAACTGTGTCTATCTCAGAATCAGGACCTCTGAGGATTGACCCCGCCCTCTTGACAGGCCCCTCCCCCTCAACAGAACCCGCCCTAATTAGGGCTGCTTCTATAAATTTCCCGGGCTGGTGTTTCAATCCCAATCCGCCCCTGCTGGGAACAGTCAAAGATTTAGCCTGTTTGTGCCTCGGATCAAGATCCAACTCTACACCCCGATGTTATTCCCTGTGGAATACCAGTGTACCCCGCTGCAGAAAAAAGAATAAAAGTTTTAGGCTCCAGGTAAAATATAGGTCTCCCAGCAGTGGGTGCACACGGGCCCCTTGGATCCAGAGGGGCCCACACTGCCATGCTGTACCCATTCCTTCAGCTGAGGCAGTGCTGCAAAATCACTGGGAAAATAGCGCCACAGCTATTTCCCCGGAGACCTGCGCATGCTCAGTAAACTCTATCACGGTGCTTGTACAGACTCCGCTGCCGGCTAGAGAGCAGGGGGCCCAGGCGGAGCCTGCACATGGGCCCCCTCCTCTCTCAATACACCTCTGTGTCTTAGAGAATACCGTATTGCATTGTTGTTAATTCATGTGTCCAAAGCTAATCTCTTCTTTTCCGTTCCAGCAACAGGGTCATGGGTGCCCAAGGCTCACTAATGCGCATGGGGAGTTGAGGCTAGCTTGTCTGGTCCAAACCCACAGACAGAAGAGCCGCTGTAGCAATTGTTGAATAAGTTAATTCTGGCTAAGTTAGAAATGTGTCAGAACACACAGTCCATCGCAGCTTTCTGCGGCTGTGTAGCTGCAGACTGTTCAGAGTGCCATTCAGGGCTGGATACAGGATCTTATTTGAATCGCATGCTGGGGGATGCACATTGCAGGGCAAGGCTGCCCAGAATGCAGCCCATCACCCACCCACTGCGATCATGCTGAAATTGCGATTGCTTAAATTGCAAATGCTGCAACAGCATGAGACCTGCCGACATTATTTGGGTTGTGATTTGTGTATCAACCTGAGTGTGGTCCATGGACCTTTATAGACCATAAGCACTTAAATATTTTGGTACCACCATATACAGTACAGATGGGTCCTCTGTTCTCTTGGCTGGCTGAGGGGTTAGTCGCGATCGGGCATACGCAGCGTTCCTGGGCGCAATGAGGCACGCCTAGTCGTAGGGAGGCGCACAGAGCATTTGGCATTACCTTTAAGGGTAATACCTGCGATCATCCATCAGATGTCGCTTATTAAAATCACCATTGCGCATGCGTGTGGTCTCCATTAAAATACAATACCGAAATACATAGTAAGAACTACTTTACTGGTGCATCTCATTACGCTACAATATGCTACAGTATGTCATACAGTACATTACAGTGTACAGACATAAATACAGTAGTACAGTATATACAGACGCAAACGAACGTGTTAAAGCCATGGTATATATACCGTCCATTGACGTTAGGAATATGTGAGTGTCCAAGTCCTGAAGACAAATCAACAAATAAAACCAGTATTGTATACAGACGCAAACGAACAGGTACAGTGTGGTCTATTGCTGTTAGGGATATTGTATGTTAACGTCCAAATCCCGTACCCATTACGGCATAATCAAAACCAATGGGCATATGCATCTGTCATTCGGCGACGTGTCTGAGTGGTGAAGTGTGCAGCTTCCCATGCTTAGAGTCCCGGGTTCGATTCCCAAAGTGCGATGCATGTTAATTTTTTCCTTACACTTTATTAATTTTTTTTATTTTTGTTACTATTGTACTGTACTATACTTTCACACAAGTTTTACATAAAGCAGGGCAAAGCTGAAGGAGCTGTATTCTATAAAATACACAGTGGCTACGAGGAGAAGGTTCTATGCACCGTATGGTACACATACATTTCAGTAGCAGGCCAGACTCGATTGAAATGGTTACCACCCATGACCCCTTGCCTCGTGGAAGCCCTCAGCTATCGAGTGAGCAACTGCATAGGTATTGCAAGTGACAGGGGAATGCTGAAGGAGCGTCACAATCCCCTAGCTAAATGTACAGGGGCGATAGGGATAAGCAGGCTCTATGCACATTATGATACACCAGACTCGATCGCATAGCAAGTTGACAAAATGGCCACCATCCGACTCCCACCACCTCGTGGCAGCGCTCAGCTACCGGTTTTGCAGGCTATGGGGCAATGCTGAAGGAGTATCTGAATACCCCCTAGCTAAAACACACAGAGGTGATAGGGATAAGTGAGCTCTATGCACATTCTGATACACCGGACTCGATCGCAAACCAAGTTGATAAAATGTCCGGCGCCCATTACCCTCCCGCCTTATGGCAGCGCTCAGCTATGGGGTGAGTGACGGCATAGGTTTTGCAGGCTACAGTGCAATGCTGAAGGAGCATCTGAATACCCTAGCTAAAATACACAGGGCTGATAGGGATAGGTGAGCTCTATGCACAATACGATACTGTACCATACCCTCCAACACTTTACACATGAAAACCGGTTAAAATTAGGAAAGGGGGCGTGGTCGCAGGTAAAAGGGGTGTGGCCACCCCCCCCCCCCCCTTCCCATTGGTATTCGTTTATGCCATTAGGGGACTCGGACGCTCATATTCAAAACACTGTATTTTCCACCGCCTACCCCCATCCCCCCTGCCAGCCTACACAGTTCATACAGTAGACAGGGAGGGAGGTCAGGTTACAATAAATGTGCAACACAATACTACAGTATACTGTATATGAAAATCACATAGAGAACTGCAGGCGTGTTGATACTGTAGGTGTGTAAATGGTACAGTAGCAGTGATCCCTTCTCATAAAGTATTACACAGATTCTATATCACCGATGATCTACAGTACTCTGTTGCTCAAACAGTTAATTGCATCAGGATACACTCATTTATATTTATTGATACAGTATGTCTATGGGTGCTCATTACCGCTGTGTATTTTAGATAGCGGAATCAGACGCTCATGCAGAAGTACCCTGATTTATGTGAACCCTGTTGTGCACCCTTCCATTGAATGTATTACAATGGATATCACAGAAAAAAAATTAATAAAGTGAATGTCAGGGGGAAAAAAATAGATTGGCACTTTGGGAATCAAACCCGGGACTCTCAGCATGGGAGGCGGAAGCCTTCACCGCTAGCCCACATAGCTGCATGGAAGATACACAAGTCCATGTGTAAAAGTAATGCAAGCAGCGATTCCTTTCCATTGGTGTTCGTTTATGCAGTTAGGGTACTCGGACGCTCATTTAGTGCACTGTATATACTTTAAAGTCAATGAGCTACATTATTCCTTTCACACATTAGTTGCGTCTGCATACACAAGTGTTTTAACACATTCATTTGCGTCTGTATAAACTATTTTGCCAGAGCTTGTACTGTAGATCAATCCGCCACTATTCGAACTAAAGTACTGGATTAGTGGAGCATTAGCCACACAGTGGTGATGTGTATTGCATGCCGAGTATCTAGTCGTGCCTCAATGCGCCTGTCTGTGATTAAACTCCGCAACCTAAGCTATCGCCTAGGCGTGACTAAACCTCCGTCTAGGCGCAGAAACAGCCAAGATAATGGAGGACCTATCTGTATATCTAATTCTAAAGATAAACAATAATAAACTGTAAAATAAAATTTATATTTTTCGAAATGAAACAAAACTTAGAGTAAGATGGAAAATAATGTTTATTTTTGTATACTTCCACTTTATTTATATTTAAAAAGTTTTCTCCTACTTTTTCTATACATTTTTTCATTTACTGTGGGAGCCGCTTTTTGTGGTAGTCGGTTTCACCTGCACCATTTACAATTGTGAACCATATGGTCCATGGTAAATCTAGCATATGCATATTTTGCTTAATGATTATTCCAGCCTGGTACCAATGCTGACTCTTAGCCCAACACCGAAAGCACATGAGTGTAAGAAATGGACCACGGAGCAATGGAAGAAGGTGGCCATGTCTAAAGAATCTTCTTTTACATCATGTAGACAGACGGATGCATGTGCTTTGTTTACCTGGGGAAGAGAGGGGGTCAAGATGCACTATGGGAAGGCGGCCAACCAGCAGAGTCAGTATGATGCTCTAGGCAATGTTCTATTTGGAAACCTTGGGTACTGGCATACATGTAGATGTTTCTTTGACACGTACCACCTACCTACAGACCAAGAACAGCCATGCATGCATTGGTATTCCCTGATGGTCTCATGACAAAGAAAATTACAAAGGGTAGTGTTGACTTGGACTCCAAATTCCCCAGATCTCAATCCGGTCAAGCATGTGTGGGACGTACTGCAAAAACAAGTCCAAACCATGGAGACCCCACCTTGCAACTTTCAGGACTCGGCGAGGAGCGGTGCTCGGAGATCACTTGAGTGGTATGCACGCAAATTTCTGAGGCCACCTGGGCTGTGCAGACTAGCAACCGCGGAAATTTTCTGGGGCAAGGCACTGCTCCCCTTCCTTGTACTGCGCTCAGCCGTTGGACTTTGAAGAATGACGCAATCGCGTCATTCCGCAAAACTCTGCCAGCCAAGTGGAATACCAGGGAGGAGGGGGTTAGAGGAATTCAGTGCTGGCGGGCTAGAGCCCGCCAGCAAATGCTACCCGGGGGATGGCTAATCGTTATCCATCGATGTTCACCATCGATGGATACCCTTGATGGTGTAAAACCATCTGGAATGGATCCATCGATGGTCTTTCCCATCGATGGTTATCCCTGCTTTAGTACAAATGCGAACCAAGGGGCAAAGCTTAGTGAGTGTCAGGGGGCGGTGCTAAGCTCCGTGCCCTGATACTTTGAGAAAAATAAAAAATAAATAAATTCAGTAGCACTGAACCATCGGTAGCGGGAAACTATCTGGTTCTCCCCATCGATGGTAAAAGTATTCAACATTGGTCATAGACCATCAATGATTTTGAATCATCGATGGTCAATGGCCATCCCTAGCTACCCCTAGGCAACGAGCATTTCCAGTGGCAATGAGCATGGGTCCGATCATAAAACCCCTAACAAAAAGCATGACAGTGCATGAAACCACTGGCAACATGCATAAAACCCCTGGCAATGCATATGAAACCCTGGCAACTCGCAGGTAAAAATAAATTATAAACCTAACCTTGACAGGTCAGAGCTGTTTTGATGGCACAAAGGGAGTTTACAAAATATTGGGCAGGTGGTTTTAATGTTTTGGTAGATGATATAGACAGCCATACAGGCTATGGCCCTCATTCCGAGTTGTTAACTCGCTGCTATTTTTAGCAGAATTGCTAATAGGCTAAAATCCGGCAGTTCTGCGCATGCGTATGCACAGCAGGGCGCACGCGCTAAGTATTTTTACAGAAAACTATGCTATTTTACTCATGGGCGAACAAAGCTTTTCAATCGCTCTGCTGATCGTAGTGTGATTGACAGGAAGTGGGTGTTTCTGGGCGGAAACTGGCAGTTTTCAGGGAGTGTGCTAAAAACCGCAGGCGTGCCAGGTAAAAACGCAGGAGTGGCTGGAGAAACGGAGGAGTGGCTGGCCGGACGCTGGGCGTGTTTGTGACGTCAAACCAGGAACTAAACGGACTGAGGTGATCGCAATCTAGGAGTAGGTCTGGAGCTACTCAGAAACTGCAAGGAAATACTTAATAATAGCAGAATTGCTAATCTTTCGTTAGCAATTCTGCTATGCTAAGATACACTCCCAGAGGGCGGCGGCTTTGCCTTTGCATTTCTGCTAAAAGTAGCTAGCGAGCGAACAACTCGGAATGAGGGCCCATGTTACTTGGTCCAACAGACACCTATAACTAATAATGCATAAGTATAATGGAATTTTTATGTAATGGATGGTGCTTTTGACACCGGTTATTCTAAATGTCCTTATGATTTGGCTATACCACTAATGATTGTAATATACGGCTTTTTACACTGGGTGGTATCATTAAACACGCGACTTTTTAACCGTTTATTAGAGAGTGCACTTAGTTTTTGGAGAAATATATATATATATATATATATATATAACTTCCAGCAGATCGGCACTCAAAAAAATATAAACTGCAAATACCTCGGTGCACCCAGTCCAAACACGAATCCACGGGACAGTAGTTTCAAAGAAAGAGGACGGCACTCACAGGATTTTGATTATGACGTTTGTAATCCAAAAAAGTGTCAAAGCATTATCGACGTTTCGGTGTCACAGCACCGTCTTCAGGATGTATAACCATAAATAAACGTGACCAAGACAAGTACAAAGAGCCGCTTACCACACTTACAAAGGGACCAAAATACCAGAAACCACCCTCACCTGTGCAGGAGCCCGTCCCGTCCGCTGGAGCGGTGAGACGCACCGCAATGACGTCACCTACTGGTGCGCCAGAGTGACGCGACACCGCTACCAAGGCAACAGGACGCCTCCACCCCCGTTGCTGAGACACAACACGCATCGCAGCCCAGAGGAGATAGCTAATCCTGCCGTCTGCAGCAAGACAGGGACGGAATCCCAAAGTATATATATATATATATATATATATATATATACATACATACACACACACACACACACACACACACACACTGCTCAAAAAATAAAGGGAACACTTAAACAACACAATGTAACTCCAAGTCAATCACACTTCTGTGAAATCAAACTGCCCACTTAGGAAGCAACACTGATTGACAATCAATTTCACATGCTGCTGTGCAAATGGAATAGACAACAGGTGGGAATTATAGGCAATTAGCAAGACACCCCCAATAAAGGAGTTGTTCTGCAGGTGGTGACAACAGATCACTTCTCAGCTCCTATGCTTTCTGGCTGATGTTTTGGTCACTTTTGAAAGCTGGCGGTGCTTTCACTCTAGTGGTAGCATGAGACAGAGTCTACAACCCACACAAGTGGCTCAGGTAGTGCAGCTCATCCAGGATGGCACATTAATGCGAGCTGTGGCAAGAAGGTTTGCTGTGTCTGTCAGCGTAGTGTTCAGAGCAAGGAGGCGCTACCAGTAGACAGGCCAGTACATCAGGAGACATGGAGGAGGCCGTAGGAGGGCAACAACCCAGTAGCAGGACTGCTACCTCCGCCTTTGTGCAAGGAGGAACAGGAGGAGCACTGCCAGAGCCCTGCAAAATGACCTCCAGCAAGCCACAAATGTGCATGTGTCTACTCAAACAATCAGAAACATACTCCATAAGGGTGGTATGAGGGCCCGACGTCCACAGGTGGGGGTTGTGCTTACAGCCCAACACCGTGCAGGACGTTTGGCATTTGCCAGAGAACACCAAGATTGGCAAAATCGCCACTAGCGCCCTGTGCTCTTCACAGATGAAAGCAGGTTCTCACTGAGCACATGTGACAGATGACAATGCTAAATTCCTTTGTCGTATAAACAACCCTTATGAAGCTAAGAACACTGTACGCTGTTTACTTAAGAAATACCGTAATGATACGCTATTTGCGTAACGATCGCTCAGCCGTAGGCGAGACGCTCAAGCGTCACGTTCGCTCACGGCCCAGTGATCACAGGACACGTTATTGGTTATGTCTAGGGGAAAGATTCGCTGTAACGTAGCATACGCTAGAGACCACGAGGAGGTCACCAGCGGTGCAGACGCTCACAACACTATACCTTTATGTTAAACCTTATACCGATGAAACACACAGAATACCTTAATGTGAATACAGGGTGTAAATGCAACCTTGTGTAACCTGACTATCTACAAAGCTGTTTGAGCGTCACCGACGCTCAAGTGAACACTTAACACTATAGTAAATACACAGATACTGGTTTAGGTTTCCAAGGCCTATTAACTGTATTATGTCTAATATACTTGTAAAAGGGGATAACAGTACATATGATACACTACAATATAACAGAGACTTCCTAACCACAGAACTAAACAATAAATACAAAAAGACAATACTACACTGACCTAAATGCAATACGATACAATACTATAATACTATAAGGTATTTAAGAGAAAAAGAGGAGAGAGAGAGAGATTGAGAGAGAGAGAGAGAGATTGAGAGAGAGAGAGAGAGATTGGCTCGCAGAAAGACAATGATTATGGAGAGAACTTACGCACAAAGGGTATGATCGCCAGCGCCTCGATATCCAGCTCCCGATTATCAGCAGATAACCGTTGATGAGAGAGTGAGAGCTGGATGTGGTCGGCCTGCCTATTTATGCTCCACACACAATGCAATCTCCTGGTCCTACAATCCCATTGTCCATTGGCCGAAGGAATTCGGCCCTGCATCATAACAAAAGGTCATAGGGTGATTCATACAGGTGGGCTGTGACGATTTCCAACAGCTCAGGTGGGTGGGAAACTGGGTTTCCCGCCGCATACCTGAGTATGTGCAAATCATAGAAATGGACATAAACTTCTTATGTCCATAACTATTCGCACGAGCGATTAATACGCTCCAAACCAACACCGGAATATTGCTAATTAAATACTCTTCCGATGGGTACCAAACACTGCAGTATGATTCCTGTTAAACCCTTCGTACGATGCAAAGAGGGATTCCTCAGCTCTGGGACATTATACTTTAACCAAACTTACAGAAACTATCAAAGGGATCATGATCTATAAACTACATTAATTGTGAACATTTGTAACTAATGAGTCGCACGCTACGATCACATAAACTCTACCGTAAATGCGCATACTGCGCGTGCGAGTGCACGCTATTGCGGGTATGCGCTTCCACGGGAGAGCGTACGCATGCGCAGCACGGACCAGTGTGCGGTGCAAATATGGCAACGTGCATTGAGACATTTTTCTGACTTTGACAGTCCACCCTTTGGCAGTCAATAATAACTGCCACAAAACATTTAAGGAGAAAAATGTAAGTCAGGGGTTAATTGATTTCCATGGTTGGGTAGGGGAGGAGAGAGGAGAAGGTGTGAAGAGGGTATGACCTAGTGAGAAAGCAGAAGCATGTGTGTATGAGTCCATGTTTGGAGGGTCATGTATCATCGTGCCGTACGTGTGGTAAATCAAGCTTCGAGGTATTGCGAAGTATACATTTGAATTCCTTCTTATCCTGTGGTACAGGTCTGTGGATGGGCTGTCAAACTTTACCGAGCTCATTTCGGCTGTAGTTGTAACAAAATGGGGATGCACATTTTAGTTGATGATACATGAATGGGGGAGGTATGTGGTTGCTGATATCTGTGCCTGAATTCCCTATCGTCTATGTGTGTCATTACCTGAGGGTTGTAGAGATGAAGATAGAGAACACTTATGAAAAATGCAATGGTATTCTATGTCAGGGAAATGTACATTCGTCGATTGAGGTCTTGATTGGTGTCGGTTGATTGGAGTCTTCTTCTTTGTGCTTTTGCTCATAAATCGTGAGTAAAGCAAACAACGTCCATGGATTTACAAAAAAATGTTGGGCTATCGTGATTTTAAAGTTCCTAGGGAAACTGGGGTACCCATGGCATTGTCCATCAAAATCTTGTATATCAGGTCGACTGCTCTTCTTCTTTCCATCTTTCCGTTGTCGGCCCCTTGGCTCATCAAATCCTTCGTCTACGTGGGTCTTTGTACCTCGGAGGAAAACATAGAAATGGGTGAAAGACGGACCGTATACTTATTACATCATTACGTCATGGTTTCTAGCATTGGGTCATAAATCAAATCCAGGTTAATTACAGTTTCCTCACTCCTCAAGCTCATCACTTTCGTACTTTGTTTACACCTCATCAAAGCCTGCCCGCATCTAAATATCAATCCAAACGATATAACGACACCCAAAATACATAGGAGAAACTTTCCAACATCCATTATGACTCCTTGAGCCCAGTCTCCTAAACCGGAGAACCAATTTCGCGGGTTCAACCATGACACCCAACCAGTCAGCTCATTACCTACAGCAGCAAGGGTGAGATTGTGTTTTCGACGAAATTCCCACTTTAATTGCAGAATATCGTCCATCTTTTGGTCTATGACCTCTACCGGATCCTCGGTGCTATTTGTGATATACGTGCAACACTTTATGCCGTACTGTGTTGCCAATGTAACACAATATCCGCCTGTTACTGCTGTAAGATAATTAAGAACCATCCTATGCTGAACTAGTTCTGTTTTGTAAGCTTGAAGTTCTCTTCCAGTGTATCTAAACGTGTCATCATACATTTCAGTGATATTATCTAACAAATTGGCGAGTGCGGAAATGTATCTATAATTCATCACACCTCGAGCGGTGCGAGTGAAATCTAACGCTACCAGAACCTGAATCCCGGTGGATTCATGGATAAGATCAGAGGCCGGATGCTCTAACCTTTCTGACAGTTGTCTTTTAACAAGGTGCTCGTAGTGAGTGTGAGTATAAGGAGTTTGGGCACCACGGTGTATGTCCTTCATTTTGTCATGTGTAACAGTCATCACTTCAGGCAATACTTTTCCAATATAACACAATCCTTCAGAGTTTGGGGCAAGCCACTTGTACGCCTTTCTCCCGCATATGAAATATGCATCATCGGGGAGAACATATGGGACGGAGAAGGACATGACCATGTTACAAACCTTCCAGGTGAAATCTCCTGACCCTAATTCTTCCATCTGCCTAATGCACGTATCGGTTTGTACGATATGTGCACAGTATCCTGGTGATACCTCTCCAACTCTAGTAATCCTATTTCCTAAGGTATATCGATACCGGAAAGATTTTCCTCTACTGGCTATGTGGCGTACGAGCTCTGTATCTGTAGGCATTCTATCTGCTCTGTGTGAAAAGGTCATGGTAAGGTTGCTCCATGACACTTCCCAATTTCCCGGTTTTCTGGGATTGGAGATGTTAAAACATATGAGG
Organism: Pseudophryne corroboree; assembly: GCF_028390025.1. Lineage (NCBI taxonomy): Eukaryota > Metazoa > Chordata > Amphibia > Anura > Myobatrachidae > Pseudophryne > Pseudophryne corroboree. The sequence continues at coordinate 350,397,773 of NC_086448.1, read as the reverse complement.
GACCTATCCACATGGTATTGGTGGAGCTTCAAACTAGGAGGGCTGGAGATGTTAAACCTCCGGTCCACCGGTCTCCCACCACTTAGCTCAAGTACCTCCCCTAACGTTAAAGGAAATGGTACTAGCCCTGATTTACTGTGACCCTGAGGTACTTGAGAGCATACCCAACAATCTGTTTGGTTTAACACGTTACCCACTAAGGAGTGATAGTCACTCAATGGATGCCGGTCTATATGGATATTAAAACTAGATTGACATTTCTTTATGCATCCATCTTCAACCAGATTATCACAGAGCCTACAGATACAATTTTCCTCAGCTAACAATCCATCACAATTTCTTCTATCGGATCGTTTTCTGATACTCGCCTTTGCTTGTTGGCTTGGTTGATCTTGGAAAACTACACCTCCATCATCATAATCGGAACCCATTCCAGAACCTCTTTCGACCTCTATGGTACTCTCGCCGGAACAGACTGCTCTGGTCAACATCATGGTTAACATCAAAATCCGGACCACAGTCTCTTGGGGCAAGTCCATCTTTGAGGAGGAAATAGAGAAGAATGAGAAGGGGGAAAAAGAAATTTTAAGGGAGAGGGGATGGGAAGTGGAGAAAACAATAAAAGGGAGAGGGGAGTCGACAGCTGCTTTCGGTCTTCAAGGCTCAGGTGCCGCCTCAGTCCTCCTGGAACAGACACTCTAGTGATACAACCTCTACCGTCTGTTCCTTATCACGGGACTTCTCTGGATCAGCAACCTTCTTGCAGTGGGATGAATGGACCCAAGTCTCTCTCTCAGCAACCTTCAATGCTGTGGTGCTAGTCAATAAGACCTGGTATGGTCCTTCCCATCTATCAATAAGACAACCTGAGCGTAGAAAATTTCGTATCATTACATAATCCCCAGGTTCAATGTCATGACAATTACTATCTGGTAAATCAGGAATCACCAACTTCAGATTATCATTTTGATTCTTCAACTGCTTACTCATATTAATTAAGTACTTTACAGTTACTTCATTGTTACATTTCAAATCATCCTGAGGGTTAATCATGACATGCGGTTGTCGACCAAACAGAATTTCAAAAGGAGACAGATTAAGAGGGGACCTGGGAGTGGTTCTGATACTATACAAAACAATGGGTAAAGCTTCTGGCCACGTCAATCCTGTCTCTGCCATTACTTTACTCAATTTATTTTTAATAGTGCTGTTCACTCTTTCGACCTTCGCGCTCGCCTGTGGACGGTACGGAGTGTGCAGCTTACTATCAATTCCCATCAACTTACACATTCCTTGAAAGACATCACCTGTAAAATGGGTACCCCTATCACTTTCAATGATTCTAGGGATACCATATCTACATACAAATTCCTGCACAATTTTCTTAGCTGTAAACATAGCGGTATTTGTAGCTGTTGGAAAAGCTTCGACCCAATTCGAGAAAACATCTATACAAACAAGTACATATTTCAAATTTCTACATGGGGGTAATTGAATGAAGTCAATTTGTATTACTTGGAAAGGGCCGCCGGCAGGTGGGATATGGGATGGTTCTGTTGGTATTGCTTTTCCAATATTCTTTCTCAGACAGGTAAGGCATGACATTGCTCTTTTACTAGCATGAGAGGAGAATCCTGGGGCGCACCAGTATGCTCTTACCAATTTGCACATCCCCTCCTTGCCTAGATGAGTCAGCCCGTGAGCTGCTTCAGCCAGACACGGAAGGTATGCCCTGGGGGCCACTGGTTTACCATGTCCATCCGTCCAGAGCCCTGAGGACTCCTGGCCATATCCCTTTGCCTTCCAGACTGCTCTCTCCTGAGTGGAACACAAATTCTGCATTTCACACAACTTTCGTGTGTTGATGGTATTAAATACCATCAGTTGTGTGGTGTCTGTCCGTATGGGGGTAGCAGCTGCAAGCTTTGCAGCTTCGTCTGCTCGGCTGTTACCAAGGGATACTGGGTCTTGGCTATATGTATGTGCTTTACATTTGATAACAGCCACTCTGTCGGGTTCCTGTGGCGTTTCCTAGTTCTTTTATAAACCTTTGACATTTGGCTAGATTTTTCCTAGGATCAGGAAATTCAGACACAATTGATCTCAATTCGGTCCGGGACAAGAGACAGCGCATTGCACTGTCCTTGACGGGAATGATTCCCTGATCGTCAGTCTTCCCATTGGGGACTGAGATCACCCTGGCCAGATTGAGCTCAGTTCCATCATCTTGTGTTGGCCTTACAATATGGGGTACATCTGTTTGTGCGTGATATGAAACATTGTACGTACCTGTGGACACGACCTCACCTGACCCTCCGTTAGGGGGTTCGATTATTGCCTTTACCCATTTGGTCGTGTCCACCTGGATGGCTTCTGTGATGGTTGTTGGAAGAGGTGCTGACATCGTTCTGGGCTCACTGTCTTGTTTGTATTCCTGAGGGAGGTTTGACATGGGGTGCAACTGGCACAGGTTAATAGTTGTACATTCAACAGTATTACAATAATCATTGTTACATTTATTACACTTATTCTTATAATCTATATTACAGTTGCTAAGAGCGTTTTTATTGTTCCACCCTTGTGCTTTTCTCTCCGCAATCAACTCCTCTCCCGATGCCATGTCTCTCCTCTCAAGATAAGAGTCAGAAAAGTCAATAGACTCTCTTTGTAATTCACTTTCCTGTTGCCATAACTGTAAATATTCATAATGTTTATTTTGTCTCTTCGTTAGTTCAACGAGACTTATCCTCCTCCTTAAATTTTGTAACACCTCTGGACTGAAGCTACCTATTCTTGGGAACTTGTCCCTGTCTTGTACAGTCATTCTCTCCCATTCATCACAAAAAACTTCAGCGTGATTTCCATATTTCTTACACATCACATATCGTGCCGACCCGATGGATCGGTTCTCTGAATCAACCTGAACCTGGGTTGATCGCCCCCTACCTGAACAAATGGCCCCCATAATCTGCAGGCGTTGCTTATTCCTCCTTGAATATCAAGGTTTTCAGCGCACCCTTACAAACAAACCAAGATGTCCTTGGGCAGGCCGGCGGTGGTGGTTTATCAAGTACCCCACTTACTTCTCGCCCACGTTGGCCTATGCCGCAATCACTGTAAACCAGAGCTGTGGTACCCAACCCAGGGCCCCTGTGAACCTTTAGTTTACTGGAACATATGAGGGTTACCCGCAGGACACTTACTCTTTCCAGTAAAGTTGGGGTTGTTAGATAGTTCCTGAGTGACCAGCGAACTTCCCTTCCAAAAATAAAAAATTACACAAATCACGTCAGAATGTACAGATAGCGTTTGTGACCACTTTACTCTAATGGTATTAGGTCAGATTACTAACTACTGCACACAATAACGTGCGGTCCAATCGTTCAGTATACGAGCACTACTTGTCATGTACTGAAAGATCAATGGAATCGATGTTTTCGGCTGCGATTCCTTCAACCAGAGCTTGTATGGCCTATATGGGTTCTGCACCAACACCCCAGGCGTTGTGCCACTGGACTTTTATAGCGGACCTTTTACCTTACGACCTCCTGGTCTTGTTCCTTATGACCTCCTGGTCTTGTTACCTTATGGTCCGCTATACTCTAATGCTCAAATATTATTTTAACCAGAGATGCCTCCCTGGCCACCGTATATGTCACTTACACGTATGTTCCTTAACGAGTACCCGACTTTCCTTTTGGTTCCACCTTAAAGTTATATAAACTTTTGTATACAAAACACACTCACTCAACACATGTACACTTTGTTTCTATATCTATTTCTGCGCAGAAATTGTCTTCAGGCCAAAAGTGTTACCAATTAGGAGCAGGATCTGTTAAACTGAATTTCAGATTTTCCAAAAAATAGATTTGCGTTATTTACCGCGTCGCGTTATCTACCGCTGTGCGTTACTTATCGCTTTTGCGCTAATTATCGCTTTGCGCTAATTATCGCTTTTCGTGACTTGGGCTACGTGGGCGTAACCAGACGCTACGTTGCGTAATGAACGCTGCGTGCGTCTGCCTTTTGGATTGCGTACGCTAGTCTTTGTTAGCGACACGTGTACGCAATGCAAAGGATCCACCGTAACACAATATATTTATTTATCAATGTAGATGATCCCTGATCATCTACCGCAATCCACACTGACTGCCTTGTATCTCAGACAAACCGTGTGTTTGTTCTATACTTTAACTATTACCTCTACTTTTAAATAACAGCAAATCTCTTTTTAGCACTTTCTATCAACTATAAAAAAATTGGCAAACAGGAATAGTGATATACGAAATTTGAAAAAGAAATGCAGATAAATGTATGCGTACGCAAGACAAAAGAAAAATAAACAGTTTTAAAAGACACAAGCGTTTTGTTCTTACTTCCGGTTACCGGATTCCTTCAGCACTCTTTACCTAAGCGAAGCAGACGCTTATCCCGTCAGCAACTGCGAGACAACCTCCCACCCTTTTGCTGGGGGATAACGTCTGCTGATCTACCTAGTGCAGATGTGAAAAGGACCGGACGAGCCCGCAATTGACAATGCTAAATTCCTTTGTCGTATAAACAACCCTTATGAAGCTAAGAACACTGTACGCTGTTTACTTAAGAAATACCGTAATGATACGCTATTTGCGTAACGATCGCTCAGCCGTAGGCGAGACGCTCAAGCGTCACGTTCGCTCACGGCCCAGTGATCACAGGACACGTTATTGGTTATGTCTAGGGGAAAGATTCGCTGTAACGTAGCATACGCTAGAGACCACGAGGAGGTCACCAGCGGTGCAGACGCTCACAACACTATACCTTTATGTTAAACCTTATACCGATGAAACACACAGAATACCTTAATGTGAATACAGGGTGTAAATGCAACCTTGTGTAACCTGACTATCTACAAAGCTGTTTGAGCGTCACCGACGCTCAAGTGAACACTTAACACTATAGTAAATACACAGATACTGGTTTAGGTTTCCAAGGCCTATTAACTGTATTATGTCTAATATACTTGTAAAAGGGGATAACAGTACATATGATACACTACAATATAACAGAGACTTCCTAACCACAGAACTAAACAATAAATACAAAAAGACAATACTACACTGACCTAAATGCAATACGATACAATACTATAATACTATAAGGTATTTAAGAGAAAAAGAGGAGAGAGAGAGAGATTGAGAGAGAGAGAGAGAGATTGAGAGAGAGAGAGAGAGATTGGCTCGCAGAAAGACAATGATTATGGAGAGAATTTACGCACAAAGGGTATGATCGCCAGCGCCTCGATATCCAGCTCCCGATTATCAGCAGATAACCGTTGATGAGAGAGTGAGAGCTGGATGTGGTCGGCCTGCCTATTTATGCTCCACACACAATGCAATCTCCTGGTCCTACAATCCCATTGTCCATTGGCCGAAGGAATTCGGCCCTGCATCATAACAAAAGGTCATAGGGTGATTCATACAGGTGGGCTGTGACGATTTCCAACAGCTCAGGTGGGTGGGAAACTGGGTTTCCCGCCGCATACCTGAGTATGTGCAAATCATAGAAATGGACATAAACTTCTTATGTCCATAACTATTCGCACGAGCGATTAATACGCTCCAAACCAACACCGGAATATTGCTAATTAAATACTCTTCCGATGGGTACCAAACACTGCAGTATGATTCCTGTTAAACCCTTCGTACGATGCAAAGAGGGATTCCTCAGCTCTGGGACATTATACTTTAACCAAACTTACAGAAACTATCAAAGGGATCATGATCTATAAACTACATTAATTGTGAACATTTGTAACTAATGAGTCGCACGCTACGATCACATAAACTCTACCGTAAATGCGCATACTGCGCGTGCGAGTGCACGCTATTGCGGGTATGCGCTTCCACGGGAGAGCGTACGCATGCGCAGCACGGACCAGTGTGCGGTGCAAATATGGCAACGTGCATTGAGACATTTTTCTGACTTTGACACAGATGTGACAGAGTCTGGAGATGCCAAGGAGAATGTTCTGCTGCCTGCAACATCCTCCAGCATGACCGGTTTGGCAGTGGGTCAGAAATGGTGTGGGGTGGCATTTCTTTGGGGGGCCGCACAGCCCTCCATGTGCTCGCCAGTGGTAGCCTGACTGCCATTAGGTACCGAGATGAGATCCTCAGGCCCCTTGTGAGACCATATGCTGGTGCAGTTGGCCCTGGGTTCCTCCTAATGCAAGACAATGCTAGACCTCATGTGGCTGGAGTGTGTCAGCAGTTCCTGCAAGACGAAGGCATTGATGCTATGGACTGGCCCGCCCGTTCCCCAGACCTGAATCCAGTTGAGCACATCTGGGACATCATGTCTCGCTCCATCCACCAACGACACGTTGCACCACAGACTGTCCAGGAGTTGGCGGATGCTTTAGTCCAGGTCTGGGAGGAGATCCCTCAGGAGACCATCCGCCACCTCATCAGGAGCATGCCCAGGCATTGTAGGGAGGTCATACAGGCACGTGGAGGCCACACACACTACTGAGCCTCATTTTGACTTGTTTTAAGGACATTACATCAAAGTTGGATCAGCCTGTAGTGTGTTTTTCCACTTTAATTTTGAGTGTGACTCCAAATCCAGACCTCCATGGGTTAATAATTTTGATTTCCATTGATCATTTTTGTGTGATTTTGTTGTCAGCACATTCAACTATGTAAAGAACAAAGTATTTAATAAGAATATGTCATTCATTCAGATCTAGGATGTGTTATTTTAGTGTTCCCTTTATTTTTTTGAGCAGTGTATATATATATTATATATATATATATATATATATATATATATACACACATTTTATATATATATATATATATATATATATATATATACATATTTTATATATATATATATATATATATATATATATATACACATACATACATACATACATACATACATACACACACAGAGAATGTTACTGTGCATTAAAACGGATGTTAAACCCTAATAACATGTACACCGCACTTTTAAACACATATATATGAGCAGTTACATTCCTGTGTTTGGAGTTTCCAAAAACATTAGCAAAAACAGGGAACTAGCAGCAACCCCTCCCTAACAAAATTTGGGGCTTCATTGCACAACACCGCAACCGTTGGAAGCACAAGTTAGGGAACTAGACATTTCCTAATATTTCCTAATATGATTTCTTGCAGTTGCAAAATATTTTATTTTTCCCAGGCCTAAAAGCAATCAGTCCACATTCTCCTTTATTGGCAACACTACTGACAAAACATATTTGCCCCTGAAAATATCCTTTTTCAGTGTTTACCAAATGCACAATAAAATTCATATCTTTCTGAAAGTTAGATGCAATTCTTACCATCTATTCATATTATCTAGATTATAAATGACTAGTTATTGAAAAGGAGAACTTAAAATGCATTTATCTAGAGATGAGAGGGTTCAGTTCTCCGAGTACCGAACCCTACCGAACATTACGTCCAGAGCCCGGATCTGAGTCTGGCTCAGGACTTTCCGCCAGACTTGGAAACCAGAATGAGGTAAAACGTCATCATCCCGCTGTCGGATTCTCGCAGGATTTGGATTCCATATAAGGAGCCGCGTGTCGCCACCATTTTCACTCCGGCATTGGAGAGCGTAGCGAGAGGACGTGTCTCCGTCCTCACCCAGTGTCTGTGTGGGAAAGTGGGGTGGCGAGTCCAGTCCAGTGTAGTGTCTTATGCTGCATCAGTCCAGTCACAGTGGTGGTGTCCTCTGCTGCCATATGTCCAGTGTAGCTGTATAAGTCCATTGCAGTGGTGCTGTGTTGTCCTACATCAGTACAGTGGTAGTGTCTTGTGCTGCATCAGTCCAGTCACAGTGGTGGTGTCCTCTGCTGCCATATGTCCAGTGCTGCTGTATACGTCCAGTCCATTGCAGTGGTGCTGTGTTGTTCTGCATCAGTCCAGTGGTGGTGTCCCTGTGCTTCTGAAAAAGTCCAGTGATACTGCCGTACATGCCCAGTGATACTGCCGTACATGTCAAGTGGTACTGCCATATAAATCCAGTCCAGTGATACTGCCATATATGTCCACTGATACTGCTGTATAAGTCCAGTCCAGTGATACTGCCATATAAGTCCAGTGGTACTGCGACTGCCGTATACATCCAGTCCAGTGATACTGCCATATAAATCAAGTCCAGTGATACTGCCATATATACAAGATTGGTTGAAAGGAGTACAACCCCGGCGTAATTAATTATACCAGTATGTGAACCGTGAATGTGAGAAAACATGAATGTGCAAAATTATTATTACAATAAATACGATACGTCCCTTCTGATGAAGTTCCGGTGTTGTTCTTTTTACTCTATTTAAGTCCGATATTGTTCTCATATGCCATCAGGATATTGTGAAGGATATAAAAAACAAGAAATAGTGCACATGTGTAGAACAGTCTTAAATTCAACAACAGCAAGTGTTCACTTTTATGGTCCTTCCTAATCGAAATGCCAGGAACACGATAAAAGCATACCCCAACTCACACTCCAATATGGGAAGATGTGTACATAAAGAATTCTTTTTTTAGTTCCGTCACCCCAAGAATGTTGTCATACAGTGCCAGATACTACGGTATTAAACACAATTAGATTGGCGTACCCAACTCACTTAATTTGTAGAGTGGAAAAAGCCCATCAAGGTATCTTTAGATTATAAAGGGCGGAAAGGTGCGTATACAATTCACAATATTGGAGACGATATCAAGTACATCAAGGTTTCTTTGCCATTGTTTCTCCTATGGGTGACCTTTTCCTCTTTAACTCGATTCCAACAAATGATTGAGTTCCAAAATATGTGATAAAAACAAAACCATCCCAATGTGTAGTATTATATTGATACCTTTATAAGGTGTGATAGATGTATTAATGGATTCTGGGTATACCTTAACAGAATCTTTTCTTAAAAGTGAATTGTCAATAAATGTTAAAAAATGGGGGCAGAAAGGACGTATCCCACTTACACGTTTGTGAAGTAGTGTAAAACTTATAAAGGTATCTTTTAATTCTAGGCCTTCCAAAGTTATGCCCCTTTAGGGTATATCCTTATATTTGCCCAGTGTGTGCCAAAAGTGTGGATCAACGATAGGTGTACCCCACTCACTAGAGATAAGTGCAAAAACTTGCACAAAAGGGAATCTTTATACAGGACAGGTAAGTGACTTCAAAAAGCGTACCCCACTCACAATCAAGGAGATTGTATCCAAGCACATCAAGTTATCTTTATTCCTTGCCATCCATATGTACATCCTCTTTAGAGTTTCCAACTCACTCCATACAACTCCAAAGAAACCAAATGTCCACATTTTTATAAAAAATGGAAAAACATATTTATTCCAAAATGAGCCAGAAAACGGTATATACAGTAACAATAAAAATTGGAAGCCGCCATCCAGATATATACAAGCAAGAAACTGACGTTCCTCCGAAGATAAAAAAAAAAAAAAGTCTTTAAAAATTACCAGTAGTCTTGTCTACCTTTCAATAGAGTCCAAAGAATAAATAAGGCTGTCCACACTCCTTAGTCGATGCATTTCCTACAGATGTCTTTGGAACTTTGGAAAGCCTGGAACTAAAAGATACCTTTATAAGTTTTACACTACTTCACAAACGTGTAAGTGCGGTACATCCTTTCTGCCCCCATTTCTTAACATTTATTGACAATTCACTTTTAAGAAAAGATTCTGTTAAGGTATACCAAGAATCCATTAATACATCTATCACACCTTATAAAAGTTTCAATATATACTACACATTGGGATAGTTTTGTTGTTTTCACATATTTGGATCTCAATCATTTGTTGGAATCGAGTTAAAGAGGAGAAAGATCACCCATAGGAGAAACAATGGTAAAGAAACCTTGATGTACTTGGTATCGTCTCCAATATTGTGAGTTAGGTACGCACCTTTCTGCCCTTTAGAAGATAAAGATACCTTGATGGGATTTTTCACTCTACAAATTCAGTAAGTGGGGAACGCCGATCTAATTGTGTTTAATACCGTAGTATCTGGCATTATATGACAACATTCTTGGGGGGGGGGGGGGGGGGCGGAAATAAAAAAGAAACCTTTATGTACACATCTTGACATATTGGAGTGTCAGTTGGGGTATGCTTTTATCGTGTTCCTGGCATTTCGATTAGGAAGGACCATAAAAGTGAACACTTGCTGTTGTTGAATTTAAGACTGTTCTACACATGTGCACTATTTTTTGTTTTTTATATCCTTCACAATATCCTGATGGCATATGAGAACAATATCGGAACTTCATCAGAAGGGACGTACTTTATTTATTGTAATAAGAATTTTGAACACTCATGTTTTCTCACATTCACAGTTCACATACTGGTATAATTAATAGTGCCATGGTTGTACACCTTTCAACCAATCTTGTGTGTATGTTCTATTTTGAAAGTGTGGTGACACTTTAGGAGGGAACACAATCCAGGGCAGCTTCTGTAGGCGCCAATAGGATAGGAGTCCTCTAAACCCCCTTTTTTTTTGCAAAACCTGCCGTATATGTCCAGTGGTACTGCCATATAAATCCAGTCCAGTGATACTGCCGTATATGTCCAGTGGTACTGCCGTATACATGTCCAGTGGTACTGCTGTATATGTCCAGTGGTACTGCTGTATACGTCCAGTGGTACAGCCGTATATGTCCAGTCCAGTGGTACTGCCGTATATTTCCAGTGGTACTGCCGTATAAATTCAGTGATACTGCCGTATATGTCCAGTGGTACGACAGTATAAATCCAGTCCAGTGATACTGCCATATATGTCCAGTGGTACTGCCATATAATTCCAGTGATACTGCCGTACTGTATATGTCCAGTGGTACTGCCGTATAAATCCAGTGGTACTGCCGTATAAATACAGTCCAGTGATACTGCCGTATATGTCCAGTGATACTGCCGTAAATGTCCAGTGATACTGCCATATAAATCCAGTCCAGTGGTACTGCCGTAAAAGTCCAGTGGTACTGCCGTATAAGTTCAGTGGTGCTGTCCTGTGCTGTATATTATTTATTCCAAATAAAGGGGTTATTAATATTTTAATCCAAATAATTTTTACAGGGTTTGCCCTGTGCGGTGTAGCGGTACACTCTCTTGTGCTGCATTTTGTTATGCAACTCCAGAAAAATAATAGAGAACAAAAATTTGGAGGATAAAATAGGGAATGATCAAGAACCACTTCCTCCTACTACTGCTGCCGCTACTGCTGTTGTTGCTGCTGGGAGTCCATCGTCATCCCAGAGGAGAAGTCGGAAGACTACTTGTACAACTTCAACTAAGCAAATGACTGTCCAACAGTCCTTTTCGAGGAAGATGAAATATGACAGCAGTCATCCTGTTGTAAAGCGGAAAACTGAGGCCTTGACAGCTATGTTGGTGTTAGACGTGTGTCCGGTATCTGCTATTAGTGCAGTGGGACTGCAGTGCCAACCTTAGATGGGCAAGGTGTTTGTGCCGCACACTTGTGTCGCTTAGCTTAGTCATACAGCTACCTCATTGCACCTCTTTTACTTCTTTGCATCATGTGCTGTTTGGGGCCTAGTTTTTTTTAAGCACCATCCTGTCTGCCACTGCAGTGCCACTCCTAGATGGGCCAGGTGTTTGTGCCGCACACTTGTGTCGCTTAGCTTAGTCATACAGCTACCTCGGTGCAACTTTTAGGCCTAAAAACAATATTGTGAGGCGTTCAGAATAGACTGGAAATGAGTGGAAATGAATGTTAGTGAGGTTAATAATACCGTAGGATCAAAATTACCCCAAAATTTTGTGAATTTAGTTATTTGTATGTTTTTTTAAAAATCATCCAGATCCAAAACCCAAATCCGAAAGTGTGGTTTTTGCAAAACTAATCCAGATCCAAAACACGAGCGAGGATCCAGATCCAAAACCAAAACATGAAAAGTGCCCGCCGCACATCTCTAACGTTATCATTGTACATTAGTCTATTAAGATCTTAACATATTGGCAAATATGTATCATGCTCTCATCTCTTACAATGTGACCTTACTGTATGCAAGTTATACCCCTTTCAGACTGACCGCTATGAACATGGGTTATTGGCAAATGAACCTGCATAACCTGCGTTCATGTGCGGCCTAAAAGTTGCTTGGGTTGAAATACCGGGTTGAGCAACCCCATATTCCAACTTGGGTAGCGAGCAGGGTTGAACACGTGTTCAACCCGGCTCGCTGCTCGGTGTGATCGAGAGCCAGGTCGTTTCAACCCGTTTCCCGTTCACTGTGTGTGGACGGGTGGCGCTTGGAGATCATGTGATCTCCAAGCACCGGACCCCGCCACGCCACCGCTGACTTCACCAACCCGGCAATATGCTGGGTAGCTTACAGCGGCGGTGGGGTGCCTGAGGCGGGTCGCACCCTGGGAACTCCCGTGTCAGGCTCCTGGGCGCGACGTGCCTCAGCAGGTATGAAAGGGGTATAAATGATTCTACTTCACAAACTGGGTGGTGACTATTAAACCGAGACAGGAATCAACTCAAGTTATCAGGGGCAACACAATTTAAGTAATATATTTAAAATTGTTAATTTTTTTGCTGCAGTTGTCTACACTTGTGGATTCTATCTGCATGGCAAGTGTAGAATGAAAGACAGCAACACTTTGTGCTTTCCAGTATGCTTTACACTAATATGCACACTTATGATAAGTTTTGCAAGAAATTATCCTGGTACCTGTGTTTGCGCAGGTGAGCAATTATTTGCTACTGCACATGTGTGAAATGTCTGGGAAACAAGGTGTGCGATGGCGCACATATTTGCATACGTCTTCGCTATTACTTGAGATGGCTTCTGTGATCTATGGGCAGTTCAGGGTGGAGACTGGGCAGTGATCTAAAGTCTTCATAAAAAGAAAAAGGTGTCATAGGCATGTTATGGGAGTGTCATGGCATGTATTGGCATGCGGCTGCGATCTCATACATAGCACCACTGCCACAGTGGCAATATCTTAAGAAACTTACATGGGAGACTCTACACTAGGCAGGGGCTGAAAATGTCAATGATGGTACCAATGGTGTGTTGTTGGATTTTTTTGCTGCTGCGCATCTGCCGCAATGGTCTTGGGGCAATGGTTGCAGTGAGCACTGAAGTGTAGGGTGGAATTGTAGGATGCAATGGAATTGTAGGTCACCAGCGACAAAGAGAGAAGAAACCAAAGTTGATCTGCCATGTTGGACAACCAAGAGGAAGCCACAAGTTACCCCACCAGATTAAGCAAGTACTAGACCACTTTCTGTCACAGTTTCCCATTTGTTGCCATAAGAGCCTCCTCCACTCTGGGAAGGCCTTCCACTAGACATTTTGAACAAGGTCCCACCTATTCAACCATAAGAGTAAATGTGAGGTCGGAGACTGACGTTGGACAACAAAAACCTGGCTCACAATTTAGCATTTCAATTCATCCCAAAGGTGTTTGATGGGTTGAGGTCTGGGCTTTGTGAAGGCCAGTCAAGTTCTTCAACACCAAATTTGGCAAACTATTTTTTATGGACCCACATTGTTGCAAAAAAATTGGAATAACACAGTTATTTATAATGTCAAAGTATGTGGATGCATTAGGTTTTCCTTTCACTGGAAATAACAGCCAAGTTAAACATTGGAAAAGAGCCCAAGACCATGATTCATCCTCCACCAAGCTTTACAGTTGGTATTACGTATGCAAACAAGCGTTGAACTGGCATCCACAAAAGCCTGATTCATCAGTCAAATGGAGAAGCATAATTAATTGCTCCAGAGAAAGTGTTAGAAGTAATATTGTCTTTTACAGGAGGACTACAGGTCCAAGCAAGCCTTCCCAGCATGCTGGTACTTGGAGAATTACAATTACCAGCATGTGAGGCATTAAGGGCTCGCTGGAGATGGGGTGGGGGGCTTCTATTGAGCGGGTTCCCACTTCCCCAGGAGTCCCCGGCCTGGGCTGACTAGTTACGGGAGTAAATTCTTTGGCCAAGGGACACACTTGATGGGATATGTCATTATCCCCTGTAATGGAGCGCTGTGCTGGTTCTAAAAAATATGGGGGACCCATACTTGTCTAACCGTATTTTTAGAACCAGGCCGGCTCCAAGAGCCTGGTTCCTGTTCATTAAACACAGGGGACCCTACGTAATTTTTTCCCTGTATTTATTTAACCAGGACCAGCTCATAGACCCGGAGCTGGTTATGCTTTGGGGGGAGGGCCCTACACAGTTTTTATTTATTTTTAACTCTTTAAGAACTTTTACAGGCAGAAGCCTGCACAGATCTTGCTGATCTGTGTATGCTTCTGTCAAACTGAAGCTGGTCTTTTATTTTTATTTTTGAAAACAATGATTTTTATTTTATTATAGATACCAAAAGTATACAGTAAGTTTGACAAACAAAATACCATAAAAAAGCTAAAAATACAAAAGGAGCAGAGTACATGGTACAAAGAACATAATCGGATATATCAGAAATGCGACTGGGTTACTACTAACAACATAGACAAAATAAACTCAAAAACAGGAGGGAAAGGGTACGGGGGATCATTAGCAGAGTCCAGGGAGAGGGGAAGAGTTGGAAAGGTACCAGGGGGACCATACTTTATAGAAAGTAGTTATACTATAGTGTTATTTTGTAGGTTCGCAACATACTGCATAGAGGCTACAAAATGGACACGCGCATGAAGGGCTGTTATTGATGGTGTTGTCAGGCATTTCCAATTTTTAGCGATCAGTGATTTGGAGGCATTGCATACATGTACTATAAGCTTATCTTCGTGTGACCTAACAGATCAAACAGTAAAGCCACTAACATCATTCAATATAGGTGTCCCCAGTATCCTTGACAACAGTGCCCACACTTGATTCCAAAAAGCACGTATAATTGGGCATGACCACCATATGTGAAAAAAATGTACCTACTGCTCCACAATTTCTCCAGCATAAGTTTGAGGATGATGGAAAAATAGTGAGAAGCTTGGATGGTACTAGGTACCATCTTGTAAACACCTTGTAACATGTCTCTCTTATGGCCACACTAATAGAAGCTTTAGTAATTCTTGATCCAATGGTGGACCAATCCTCATCATCAATAGGGGTTGGGAGGTCCACCTCCCAAGTTAGTTCGTGAAGTTCTCAGTCAGAAAGATTCTGCGCCAAAACAGAGTGATACATAACAGAGATGTTACTTTTTTGACCAACAGAGTATGTACAAAGACGTTCAAATGAAGACAGCATTCGAAGTTTGTTAGAAGGATGTTGAGAGTTAACAGAGCTCTTAATCTGTACGTATTGGAATTGGTAAGAGGCAGGGGTTGAGTATTTAGTCTGAAGGTCAGTAACAGTTAATAGAGCGAATTGACAATTCACATGTTTGAACCTATCAATTTGTAGCTTTTGCCAATAAGAAGCTATGGATACATCACATCCAAGGGGGAAAAAAAGACGGCGATTCCAAATATGGGACATAAAACAAGGGAATTGAGCCAAGTCTAGAGATAAACAGAGTTTGTCCCACAAATTGAGAGCAAAACGTACTGTCGGTATCACATAGGCTCAAGCTGGTCTGAGTGACTTGGAAAGCCATACCATCCTATCCACTCATCTTTCTTGAAGCATAGTGTTTTCAAGAGCCACCCATCTTCTAATCCCGGGTTCAGAGTGCCACGATATTATCTGATTTAGTTGGGTTGCACAGTAATAACAACAAAGCACTAGGAGACCTAGACCTCCAACAGGGACAGATTTTAGCTAAAACAGATTTACAAATGCGAGGTTTGCCTCATGCCCAAATAAATCAATTGCAAAGTGTTTATATAGAATCCAGGGCCGAAAGTGGGACAGTTACGTGAAGGGTCTGAAACAAATATAATAATCTTGGGAGACGATTAATATTAAAACTAGTGAACCATGAGATATACTGTATAGAGATTGTCAATGTGTTAAACTTTTAGTCAACGTTTGGAAGATAGAGAAGTAGTTTGTCTGATATAGAAGAGATTAAATCTTTGTGATGGAGATGCCTAGATATTTGATTGCAGAAGGGCACCATATAAAGGGAAAGGAAGACATAAGCATGGAGAGTAGTTGTGACGGAATGCAGAGAGCCATAGCTTCAGACTTAGAGCTATTCATTTCATTTCCAGAGAGAGAGAGAGAGTCATACCTCGGATTAAAAATTAGGGAGAGATACTGAGGTGTTACACAAAATGAGAAGAATATCATCTGCAAAAAGAGACACTTTAAATTGGTTCTTCCCTACTTCCATACCCCGGATATTATGATTAGCTCTAATTCTAGCTGCCAATGGCTCAATGCAGATAGCAAAAAAGAAGGGGGGAAAGGGGGCATCCCTGTCTTGTTCCAGCTGAAATGGCTTGTAAAAAATTGCCCCATAGAACTACTGAGGACAAAGTGTTAAACATAAAAGGCCACAAAAGACGGTCAAATGCCTTTTCTGCATCGAAGGCCAAAAAAAATAAGCTGTAGAATAGTGTATTAAGTCTATGGTACATCTGGTATTGGCTGAGGGGTGTAGTATGGTATGCCGGCGGCCAGCATACTGGCGCTGGAGTCCCGACCACCGGCATACCGACAGCTAGGTGAGCGCAAATGAGCCCATTGCGGGCTCACTGCGGGCACGGAGGCGTGCTACGCGCACCACGCTATCTATTCTCTCTCCAGGGGGGACGTGGACCCCCAAGAGGGAGAAAAGGTGTCAGCATGCCAGGTGTCTGGATTCCGGCGCCAGTATACTGTGCGCCAGGATCCCAACAGCCGGCAAACTGAAGACCACCCTTGGCTGAGGCATGATGCTGAGGGATAAAGCCAACCTGGTCTGGGTGTATTAAAGAAGGCAGCACCCCATTTAATCTGTTGGCTAGAATCTTACCAATAGCTTGAGAACATTGTTGATAAGGGAAATTGGATGATAGCTGGCAAATAGAGAGGGATCTTTTCTTGGCTTGGGAATAACAATAATTCTAGAGGTGGTGGATTCTGGGTGAAACAGGGCTCCATGTAAGACTGTTAAAAAAACTGTACCAGCTGAGGAGAGATTTGCTGTGCAAATGACTTGCAGTAGGTTCTAATTGAGGAAATAACCTGAAAAGTCCACTTAGACCTAAGTAGCGCGAGCTTCATAACTCTTATAAATATTTTGGTTAGCCCACCTGTGGCTTCTCTCAACTCGTTCAGCTAGAAGAATTTCTAGTTCATCCAGTTTCTGAAAATGTTGAGACAGGTTTTTTTTTTTAGATAGCGTTCTTTTGTGTACTCTGCAAACTAGAATTCAGAGATGCTATCAACATCTCTTGATATTTTTTGTGGCAGGAAGCAAACTGAATGACATGCCCTCTAATCACTGATTTATGTGCCTCCCAAACCGTAGGGCAGGGGTGGGGAACCTTTGGACCTCCAGCTGTTGTTGAACTACACATACCAGCATGCCCTGCAACAGTTTTGCTGTTTGGCCATGCTAAAACTGATGCAGGGCATGCTGGGATCTGTAGTTCAACAGCAGCTGGAGGTCCGCAGGTTCCCCACCCCTGCCGTAGGGAAAGGTACGTCATCAGAGGAATGGAGCTGAAAATATTCTTGCAAGCATTCCTTTACCATATCTTGAAACTGTGGAAGTTTCAATAGTATTTCATTGAGCCACCACGAGGATCTGCCGGCGGTAGCCTCTAAGAGCCCAAAAGAAGCACCTAAAAAGGAATGATCAGACCAGGAATTAGGGAGACTGGAGGAGTGGGCTGCTGTGTGGGAGAAGGAGGTGCACCCTAAAAACATTTCAATGCATGAATAGGTATCGTGGGGATTAGAATAAAAAGTATAGCCTCTTACTATGTGACTGGGGGTCCTCCAGATGTCAAATAAACCAGCCTCAGCCAATTTATTAAAAAATTGGGAGTGGCCTGAATTGGTGGCGTAGACATTGACCAATGTCAAGTCATCATGTCCTACTTTACCCTTAAGAATGAGATAACGACCCTCGGGATCAACTTTGGTGTCTGATAATACAAATGGGAAAGATGAATGAAATAATATAACCACACCATTTCTTTTAAAAACATTGTTAGAATCGTATACAATCGGGTAATGTTTAGAAGCTAGCGAGCGATTTGAGGTGAGTTTCCTGTAAAATGATAGTCAACATGTAGTCACTTCAATAAATTAAATAAATGAGTGCGCTTCTGCGGGGTATAAAAGGCCCTTTGTATTAATGGAGAGACATTTAAATGGCATGATGGAAGTTTAGATGTAAAACAAAATCACAAATGGAGATGGAATCTGCTAATAAAAAAATAAAATAAAATTGGGAAAAAAAAAAGGATCGGAATTGGGAAGGGGAAAGTAGCTGGGACTGCCAAAAATTTACTACAAATGAGCTCTAGCAAGGAAGAGAGCTCAGGGACGGGATTCAATAATCAGGAACAGTGCCTGAGTTACAATATATATATGATATACAAGTTTAAATGCAATAATCCCTAAAATTAGGGGGTGATCAGACTTGATGGTATACCAACTAATTCCCATCAAGAGCAAAAATGCAATATTTCACATGAGAATACAGTCCAACTTAAGGATCACATCCCTAGGAGGATGGATGTCTATTGGCCTAGGTCGAAGGATCTGTGGGCCTTTTCAAACTGAAAAGTGGAAACGTCCTCTGAAGGAATAAGGTGCATAAATAGTCGAATGAGATATGACTCAATATCACTAGGCACTACCGTCTCAGGAATGTTATGTATACAAAGATTATTATGTTTCTCTCGGTTTTCTAAATCTCCATTTCTTCCCTCAGGATGTCTAGCTCACTATAGTAGTAGGTCAAGTCCTTAGAAAAGTTGTCATGGTCATCATGAATTTTATCTATACGGGTCTGAAGTGGTGCAGTGCGAGAGGAGAGTTCCATCATGTCTGCTTTGAGCTCACCTACAGCTTTTTGAAGGGCGGTAGACCATAATGAGTGACTGTAGGCTTTGAATATCACCCCTAGTGGGAGGTGACAATGTCTGATCCATTTTCGATAATGGAGAAGGACTTTTAGGGGAGGTGAAAGTGGTTTTCCTTGGCGAAGAAGTGATGAGATTTTTCCTGAGGCCTTTTCTTAGTTTTCACTGAAAAACAGTAAAGGCAATCAATGTACAGTAGCATTGTTAAAAGGAGGATTGTGTGGCAGAGAAGGAGCACATAGTCCAGGTGTATATTGTGTCCACAATCGCTGTGATTTGGAAATAAAAGTATGTAGCAAATTTAGTCAGGGATAACACTACTGGTATGTGGTAAAACTCGCGTACACAAGGGCAGCCTGAATAATATTTGTCCTAAGGGGACTACTGAGCTCAGAGTCCAAGCACTTGCAATAGCCAACCAGGGGGTATATTTACAAAGATTCGTGTTTTGGCCGTTTTGAAGGGTGTTTGAACTCGAATGGTATCAGGTGCATTTTACTGCAACTTTTTGAATCCTGATACGGTCATTCACTAAGCTGCCGACTTTTCACAATTCGTATTTTCCGATGTCGATGTGATTCGTAATATCAGGCAGTGTTTTACGGAAGTGATGAGTAAAACACTGCCTGACAAAACACAAGGAATCCCGGCCGGATCTGTGAGATCCGTGCAGGGCTTCATTGTGTACCTTAGAAAGGTTTTTAAAGTGTTTAAGAATCTGGAAAAAATTGCGTGGGGTCCCCCCTCCTAAGCATAACCAGCCTCGGGCTCTTTGAGTCGGTCCTGGTTGAAAAAATATGGGGGAAAAATTGACAGGGGTTCCCCCATATTTGATCAACCAGCACCGGGCTCTGCGCCTGGTCCTGGTGCAAAAAATACGGGGGACAAAAAGCGTAGGGGTCCCCCATATTTTTTGAACCAGCACCGGGCTCCACTAGTCAGAGAGATAATGCCACAGCCGGGGGACACTTTTATATAGGTCCCTGCGGCCCTGGCATTAAATCACTAACTTGTCACCCCTGGCCGGGGTACCCTGGAGGAATGGGGACCCCTTAAATCAAGGGGTCCCCCCCTCCAGCCACCCAAGGGCCAGGGGTGAAGCCCGAGGCTATCCCCCCCATCCATGGGCTGCGGATGGGGGGCTGATAGCCAAGTGTAAAATAAAAGAATATTGTTTTTTTCACAAGAACTACAAGTCCCTGCAAGCCTCCCCCGCAAGCTGGTACTTGGAGAACCACAAGTACCAGCATGCGGGGGTTAAACGGGCCCGCTGGTACCTATAGTTCTTCTGCAAAAAAAATACCCAAATAAAAACAGGACACACACACCTTGAAAGTACAACTTTATTACATATATTCCGACACACACACATACTTACCTATGTTCACATGCCGACTCGGCCCACGTCTCAACGGCGATTCCAGGGTACCTGAAAATAAAATTATACTCACCTAAATCCTGTGTGTCGTGTCCTTTTGTAATAATCCACGTACTTGGCAAAACAAAAAAACGGAAACCCGACCACGCACTGAAAGGGGTCCCATGTTTACACATGGGACCCCTTTCCCCGACTGCCAGGACCCCCCCTGACTCCTGTCAAAGAGGGTCCCTTCAGCCAATCAGGGAGCGCCACGTCGTGGCACTCTCCTGATTGGCTGTGTGCTCCTGTAGTGTCTGTGAGGCAGCACACGGCAGAGATACAATGTAGCGCCTATGCGCTCCATTGTACCCAATGGTGGGAACTTTGCGGTCAGCGGTGAGGTTACTTTCGGCCACCCAAGAAGGTCCAACAGATGGAGTAGAAAGGGGTTTGATAGCAGCAGGAGCTGGGAGACCAGCCTGCGCATAGGCTTGTGCAATCACCATTCTAATCCATCTGGCCAAGGTCTGCTTATTTGCAGGCCAGCCATGTTTGTGAAAACCAAAAAGTACAAAAAGGTATCTGACCTCCTGAGGGAGGCAGTCCTCTTTACGTAAATATGGAGAGCCAGTACCACATCCAAACACCGTTCTTTGGAGGACAAACCAAAAGAGATAAAGGCCGGAACCACAATCTCTTGGTTAAGATGAAAAGATGATACCACCTTAGGTAGATAGCCAGGGCGAGTTCTAAGAACTGCCCGGGCACGGTGAAAAATCAGAAAGGGTGGACAACAGGACAAAGCGCCTAAGTCCGACACCCTCCTAGCAGAGGCAATAGCCAATAAAAACACGACCTTAAGTGTAAGACATTTAAGATCCACAGACTCAGGAGGTTCGAATGGAGACTCTTGTAGGGCATTTAAGACAACAGACAGATCCCATGGAGCTACAGGAGGGACACAGGGAGGCTGAATCCTTAAAACACCCCGAAAGAAATTATGAACGTCAGGAATAGACAATTTTTTTCTGAAACCATACCGACAAGGTAGATATATGAACCTTGAGGGAGGCCAGACGAAGGCGTAAGTCCAGTCCCTGTTTCAGAAAAGCCAAAAGTCTGGAAGTTTTGAAAGTATATGCAACATAATTCTTACCAGCACACCAGGTGAAGTAAGAATTCCAGACCCTATGATAATTCCATGCAGAAGCCGGTTTACGGGCTTTGGACATAGTTTGAATAACTGCCTCAGAGAATCCCTTGGCCTTCAGGAGTGAAGCTTCAACAGCCACGCTGTCAAAGCCAGTCTGGTCAGGTCCGGGTAGACACAAGGGCCCTGAACGAGGTGGTCTGGGCATTGAGGAAGTAGAAGAGTATGCTCTTTCGAGAGACCCTGCAGGTCTGAGAACCAATGCCGTCTGGGCCACGCTGGAGTGACTAGAAGTAGTATTCCTCTTTCTTGCTTGGCAGGAGTGACACTGGAGGGAACACGTATGGTAACCGAAAGTTCCATGGAATTGCCAGTGCGTCCACTAATGCTGCTTGAGGATCCCTTGTCCTTGATCCGAAGACCAAAACCTTGTGATTGTGTCGAGACGCCATCAGGTCTACATCTGGTAGGTCTAAAAAATATATGATGGTGTAATACCAACACTTAAATGAACTAAGGACTTTTATTGAGGAATGAGCCCTAGCCAGAAGTATGCATAATATACACTGCTCAAAAAATAAAGGGAACACTTAAACAACACAATGTAACTCCAAGTCAAACACACTTCTGTGAAATCAAACTGTCCACTTAGGAAGCAACACTGATTGACAATCAATTTCACATGCTGTTGTGCAAATGGAATAGACAACAGGTGGAAATTATAGGCAATTAGCAAGACACCCCCAATAAAGGAGTTGTTCTGCAGGT